>NC_137469.1:82635759-83278068 GCF_964235325.1 Thermobia domestica
CACTTGATAGAATTACGTATTCACTTATCAATAGTATAATCAATTTTCGATTTTTGAGAGTCTGTTAAATCACATTAAATTGTTAATTTTTATTCAATGTGTTTCAAATGTTTTTGTTTCTACATATAGTTTACTACAAGAATTCTCGTCCTTCGCATGTAGGGATGGGCACGAGCGAATTTTCCCTGAAACTCGACTCGAATTCTGTTCGAGTTTCGAGTCGAGTCGAGCCAAAACGAGCCAATTCGAGCTAAATCCTGTATGTAGTTGCAAGTACTCATTTCAAGTATCCTACATAGATAATATAATTATCAATTATACTAATACAACTTTATTATTATTATTATTATTATTATTATTATTATTATTATTATTATTATTATTATTATTATTATTATTATTATTATTATTATTATTATTATTATTATAACAATATCGTGTATAATCATGAAAGATAGGCAGTTTATATCTGAATATTAAAAACTAGTTGACTATCGATCTCGGACATCGAGAAGTTTTCAGGAGGCAAGGACAGGGGTCACGAGGTTCTGGGTTTCAGTTCCGGAGGAGCAAGTATTTGGGCTCGAGCCAAAAATTGTTAAAAGTTATAGGACGCCTGCCAAATATGTTCAAAATTGCTCGGCCAGTGTTTAGGCCTGTCAACGGCTCTATCGGCTCGGTTCACTATCTAGCCGAAACGAGAAATGAGCCGAGCCAATCGCTCATCCAACCGAGCTGAACCGAACCAAGCTGATTACTCACCCTAACCAAACCGATTCGGGCCATAGGTGAGTCGAAGCGAGTCGATGGACTCCTTTCTATGGAGAAGGCTCGAGTCGATGGCTCACTTGAGAAGAGTTGGTGGCTCATCCCAACTGAGCCGGCTCGATCCATCGGCTCAATTGAGCCGAATCGAAGGCTCGTCCTAACTAAGCCGGCACAAGCCATCGGCTCAGTTGAACCTAGTCGATTGCTCTTCATCCCAACCGAACCGACTCGAGCTCATCGCTCAGTTGAAAGGAGCCGAGCCGGTTGACATCACTACCTCTGCTTGGGCTCAAAAATTCAACCGTGTAAGTTTCAGCCTTGGCTGAAAGAACTACAGTATATACTTAAATTGGTGGTCACGATATTTGAGGCTGTCTCGTTATAAAAATCTATTGTCGTCTCGTGTTCGAGACAGGACGAGATACATTAAAAGTACTCCACGAGGTGCACTAAAAGTATGAGACGAGATACGCCTTATGATGAGCAACACTAAAAGTATTCCACATTACTGCTTACATTTTTCATGGCTTTTGATTTGTAGTCTAATCAGGCCATGATTTCAAAACGAGTTAAAACGAGCTAAACGAGCGAGCCATTTATCAAACTCGACTCGACTCGAAACTCGACCTCAAAACAGTGACTCGAGTCGGAACTTGACTGAAGAAAATTACCTTTGACTCGACTCGAAACTCGACTGAAATTCGAGTCGAGTTCCGAGTCTAGTTGAGTTTTAGCTCGATTCGTGCCCATCCCTATTCGCACGGGGACAATACGTTTCATTTTGAACATAAATGGCATCAAAATTTTCATCAATCAACTTAGGGATCTCAAAGACTATGAATTTGACACTAATTTCAGTCATTTTCAATTATTTTTACACGTCACCATTTCCCCATAGGAGCACTTGGATTTGGATTTAAACGACATCTGAAGTGTCACTGTTCATCTTAGCGACCACGAGCTTTATGAATTGGACACTAATATCGTCATTTTCGATCTTTTTTATATATCTTCCCTTCTCCCTCCCCAAGTTACGGGACTGAATTTGGATTTAAATGGCGTAGGAAGTATCAAAGTTCATCTCAGAAACCCCGAAAACTATGAATTCAACACTAATATCGGTCATTTTCGATCATCTGTATATATCTCACCCTCCTCCTCCTCCAAGCTGCACCTTCAAAGTGAAATAATAAAAATCATCAGAATCTCATCTATGATTAAAATTTGATCGAGATTGGTCGAGTAGTTGAAGGGTTATTAATTAAGTCACAAACATAGTTACTTTAATTTTTATATATTAGGGGAAATCGTATTTCTTCATAATATCATGCTACTGAGGAACTATGAATTAACAAACTCTCTTTGAGATATAGGCATACACTTTAATGTGTAGTATAATACTTTACTAATGAGAAACGAAACTATTTATACCGTGAAAAATATTGTCTCCCTCCCCCCAAGCAGAATTTAAAATGACACTACTGATGTGACTTTCCTCAAAAGCTGTGTTCTTTTATGCTTTTGTTTTTAATACAATGGCCATATATAAAATCCTCTGAACAAAAAAAATATACGAAATAAAATTGATAACGTGTTTAACTTTTACGTCTGCAGTTTATCTAAGGTAACCGTCTTCTCATTGCAAAATGTTGGAACACTCCATGCAGTTAATGGAGGGAAAATGTTTCTTACACAGATAGGTAGTTCCAAATGTGAAAAGAATGTCACAAGCAGATTTATGCAAATGATCAAACTGTGTGAGTTGAAAACTCGTATAAAATTCCAGCAATATTGAATTTATTTATTTATTTATTATTATTATTATTATTATTATTATTATTATTATTATTATTATTATTATTATTATTATTATTATTATTATTATTTTAATATATCGCTGCACACTGTAAATCAATCATTTACTCGTACATTTAAAGTTCTGAGGCAAGGGCTTGTATGTTACCGTTAAAAACGATTTTGAAAAATCTTTAGATGGTTTGCAATTGCATCAAAATATGAAAAACTAGATTCAAAAAGCACTCAAAGGTCCGACTGCAAAATCTACAGAAAATTGGAGTCTCAGTTTGTTGACTGAATGTAAGAATGTTTGACATGTACTAAATTGCATTATTTTATTTTATTTTTTTTTTTTTTTTTTTTTTTTTTTTGGTCGAGATTGAAACAAAACTGTTTTTTGCCTAGAGGGTTTAATGTAAGTGTATACATCAGGCAGCAGCTGTTTTTCCTTTAATTTTACATTAAAATCATTGCCATGTTTAGTTGAATTTGTATAAAATGCTAACTTCCATAACCACTCATTGTTGTGTAACTCAGCCAGAGATGATTCTTTTCATTCAATAAAATTTCGAGTTTCATTGTTTGGAGCTAAAAAAAAAGAAAGAAAAAAAGAAAAAGAAAAAACTGCATTAGAGCATTTCCGCAGCTAATGCAGTATAATATGGTAAGTCATTTTCTCTAATCTCTTCAATAAATTAGCGGAAGTGACTACGATTGAGCGCATGAAATCTGATATAATTAACAGCTGACATGACTGGCTTTAAAACTTCTGAGATATCCAAGCATATTCCGCACAAAGATTGTTGAATTATGCAATAACGATTAATGGTTTTGAACGACTGTAATTTTCTACGATCTTTGATACGAGAACAACGACACCTTTATTTTTTCCACACATGTTTGGCCACCATCGGCAAGGTGACCAGACGTCCCGTTTTAGCCGGGACAGTCCCTTATTTTCAACCGTTGTCCCGTTTTTTTTCTGATTCTCAAACGGGACGCTTAAATGTCCCGTTTTTAAGCAAACATTACTCAGGTGTCCCGTAATTATTATTCAAAATATAAATGGTCAATGCTAATTCTACACTCTTCCGTACCAACACTCATTGGGAAGGTTCAGCCGTGTCTAGAACTTCTGAATATTCAAATGAGAATTGAGTGTTCTGTGGTTCAAGTGGGAATCGAGTGGTAATTCTGAGTGTTAAAGTAGTTAAAAGTATTTTTGGGTAGTACTTAAGTTAGGAACGCTGTGTTATCATTCTTACTTGTGTATTTTGTAAATTGAAAACACTGCTAAGTCCCAAAATGCAATGTGGAAGTAACCCCCCCGTCGCAGATTCGTATGCGTCCCGTTTTTAAAAGTAAAAGTTCTGGTCACCTTGACCATCGGTAGTGATACACTTTAATTTTCTTCCATTGAAAATTGATTTTCTGAACAGCATTTTCAACTCCTTTAAAAAATATCTTCTCCAGTGGCCGTGTCGTGAATGCTATGAATGTCTAGTCTAGAAACTATTCATAATACACTTCATAATTTTTATCTACCCTTCGAATGAAAAATAACACCTGAGCATTATCTGAAACGTCTGTTAACTCATCAAGGACAAAGAGAACCATTTTTGTCTGACAATTGAGGTAATATTTTTTTCTGCACTATTCTTCGAGCTACAGTGTTTGGTGACAGTCTTTAAATAAATTAGGTTTTTCTGGACACATTTCTTCTGCTTGTAATCATGCAATTCTTGATTAATTCATTGTCAATGGTTTCGCTGAGCCACGCGGAAACTAGCACGAGTTACTACTAATGTTTAGTCTCATAATGACGTTTTATATTGTGTTCTTTGAGGACCGATTTTTATATATATATATATATGTATATAAATTACACACATTGGCTATTTCTTATTACTTGACTCAATCCCAAAATAGGCTATTAATAATCCCATCGTTCTTTAAATGTTCTATACTCTCTATCTATATTCCGTTTCATTTCCATACTTATACAAATCCACGCAAAAGGTACATAACTTCAAATAAAAATAATGTTAATTAATACCATTACAAACCGGGGTTCTGAATAAACAGAATGCACTGGTTTATGCAATATCAATACAGTTAAACACATTGTATTTTCATTAAGAAACTATACTCACAGTACACATTAGTCGCACTATGTTCCGTTTTTCAGATCGCATTTGTAGTCTAGCTATGAACTCAAAATTTGGAACTGTATAACTCTCGGTTGTCTCCTGTATTTATACCTAGTCTCCTTGGCACGTACATAGAACATATTCGCAAACACTCGAAAGTACTCGATTCTTCCAGACAAAAGATAACACAACGGAACTTTTCCAAAACATGTTTTAATTCCGCTATTCACTACAAGATGGTGTCGAACACTTCGACTAACCAAGCATAGTTGAGGTTTTGCGTAATTCTGCCGCTCTCCGCAAGATAGCACTACAGTTATGAGCTAGCTAGGATTTAGTCCTTAGGGTTTAACGGAGAAGTCAGTGCACCCTTGACTAAAAAGTTTCTGATTTAATTATCTGATTCCTGATCTAAGCAGCAAAAGCAAAGTTAGACAGTTTTAATCAATATAGACTTCATATCATATCTATACAAAAATAAAAATCACTGTTTGACTTCATATATCTTGAATCACCTTCATATATCTCATATATATAATGAAAATGACTACCTTTGCGACTTAATAACTCTTGAACCACACAATTGATCTCGATAAAATTTTCAACATAGATCAGGTTCGGGCCTCGGATAGTTTTTATCATTTTACTTTGACAGTACAACTTAGGGAAAGTGAATGGGGAGATATTTAAAAATGATCGAAAATGACCGATATTAGTTTGAATCCATAGTTTCCAGGAACACTGAAATGAACTGTGATATTTCCGATGCCATTTAAATCCAAATTCAGCCCCGTAACTTGGGGAAGGAAGATATATATATATATATATATATATATATATATATATATATATATATATATATATATATATATATATATATATATATATATATATATATGATCGAAAATGACGGGTATTAGTGAATAATTCATAGTTTTCGGGTCGTTTAGATGAGCAGTGACACTTCCAATGCCGCTTAAATCCATTCTTCATGTGCGAAGAACGGGTATTCTGTTATTGGCTATACATAGAATTTGTATCTGTTAACCTGTCGCTGTTGTGAGGTTTCTTCTTATTTTGAACGATTTGTATAATAATGTGGAAGTTAAATTTCAATGGCAATAACAATAGCCACTAACTTAATAAATATATATTTAATACCATGACATTTTAAAATTCCGACGGAGCCACGTCGGGTCGCGAAATACTTTCTCAGAAATCGAGACAAGTGGTAACGCTAAGTATATTCTTATTTTGCTGCGTCTATTCTTAAAATTAAAAAAAAAAAAAAAAAAAAAACTCTTGATTAATAAGGACACATAAAACAGCCGACACAGAACAGAAAATTCAACGAAAATATTAAATTTAACCACACTCATTTGAATAATTATAATTAATTAATGTTTTCACCCTTCACGCCACTTGCTTTGACAGCATCCGTAAATAATGAATGCTATGTAGTGGTTTACAGTTTGTGTTTTCTAGAGTCTGAAATTAATACCAGGAAAGCGAAAACAAGAAAGCCATTATGTTCGTCTTTGATTGATAGACGTCAGAGCAAAGAAGGCTTCTCACTTGAACCCGTATTCATTTCTCTTGCATTGTTATTCTCTTCTCCCATGGTTGTATATTGTGTCTGTTCCAGCGACACCACCAGACGCTGCCAGGTTAAAAGATGAATAGTGTTCCTTTGGCCAAGGTGAGCACTGTTTATCTTGGATCACTAAACCTCTCTTTGAGGTTTTACGTATGATACTTTTCAGGCAGCTTTTTAACAAACACATATTGTTCACGGTACTACTGTTATATAAATACACTGGTTCAGATTAATTTGGATTCAGAATACTACGAAGATTTCCAAACACCAAAGTTACTGCGATTTCTTCATATCGACTCACTTAGTGAAGTCAAATTAGCATCTGTTCATTGATACGAAACTAGTAGTGCCCACGAGACAAGACGAGAAATAAGTATCGATTCTCGAATAATTATTTCTCGTCTCTCTCGTCTCGGATCTCGAAAAGCTTTTCTCGCCTCATTTTGTAACTGTATGTGTAAAATTTGTGACCTGGCCTTTTTCTTAATATCATCTAGAAATTACCATAATTCATTCGCGTTACGAGAAATCTATTAAGGGTATGACATAACAACATTTAAACCTTATTTATTTACTAGCAGAATACCCGTTCTTCGCACGGGGAGAATACGTTTCATTTTGCACATAAAGGACTGAATTTGGATTTAAACGGCATCGGAAGTGTCACTGTTCGTCTCAACGATCTAGAAAACTATAGATTCGACACTGTTCACCTCAGCGAGCCCGAAAACTATGGATTCGACACTAATATCAGTCATTTGCGATCATTTTTAAATATCTTTCCTTCTCTAAGTTGAACCATCAACGTGAAATCATAAATACCGTCCCGAGAATGAACCTTATCTATGTGGCAAATTTGATCGAGATCATTCTCGTGGTTCAAGAGTTTTTTTAAAATTTATTTTATATATCACCCCTTCTTTCCCTCTCCTACGTTGTACCGTCAAAGCAAAATGATTTTAAAAAAACACTCCCAGGCCCGAATCTCATCTATGTTGGAAATTTGATAGAGATCGGTCGGGTGGTTCAAAAGGTAGAAAGTCACAAACATATTGACTTAGATTATTGAAATATTATTTTTATGTAATTACTATGTGCATACTTTTAAGTATACTAAACATATTGACTTTCATTTTTATATATTTAGATTATGCACATATTTGTATACTACTTATGTGTATATTTTTAAATGTTCATAGAAGCTCTTCATTATGTTTGTACAATTACTTTCGCAATTTACAGCTTTTAAATGTACGGGTTAAAGTTAGTGTAAGTCATTTTTTGTTAGTAAACAAAGGCTTAGAGACAAAAGTCAGATCTTGCGAAATCAATCTCTTACCGTAACTGAAAACTAAGTCAGAGCATTATTCAACTGCCACCATGACAGTGGAAGTTCTGGTGATAAAGAATACAGATGTTATATTCCCGAATTTATTACAGTATCTTTTACGTTAAGTTCTGAAAACAAAAAAAGAAAATGTGGTTTACGCCACTGTTACTTTAACCCAGTGTTGGGTAAGTTACTTGTAAAAATGTAACGCGTTACAAGTTACTTTACTTTCTCTTAAAATGTAACGCGTTAGTAACGCGTTACTTGCCCCAAAAAAGTAACTGTTACTTTACTTCGAAAGTAACGCGTTACTAACGCGTTACTTTTAGGTCCGAAACTTTAAAAATGTGAAAAAAATTATGACTTCAATTTTCCGTACTACTATTACTACCGCTATTATTATTATGATTATGATTATTGTTATTATTTTTATTATTATTATTATTATTATTATTATTATTATTATTATTATTATTATTATTATTATTATTATTATTATTATTATTATTATTATTATTAATTATAACAACACTATATAAAAATGAAAGATGGGCGGTTTGTATTTGAATACTAAAAAACTAGTTGATTACCAGTTGAAAACTAGCTGGCTCGAGTCGGTAGTCGTGAAGTCTATGAGTCAAGGACATTGTTCACGAGCTTCTGAATTTGGGTTGAGGGTCTAGGTTGAGTATTCGGGCTCAAGCCAAACACTGTAAAACGTTATAGGGCACTGGCCAAATATCTTCAAAACTGCTCGGCCCGAGTTTAGAATTGTCAACGACTCGAGCAACTCGGTACACAGCTCATTCACTATCGACCCGAACCAAGAAGTGAGCCGAGCCAACAGCTCACCCAACCGACTCGGCTAGAGCCCTCGGCTCAGTTGAGCCGAACAGAGCAAATGGCTCATCCCTACCAAGCCAGCTTGAGTCGATGGTTCACCCCAAGTGAGCCGGCTCGAGCCATCTTCTCAGTTGAGTCGAGCCGAGCTGAGCTTGTTATAAAAAAATCTCTTGTGGTCTCGCTATCGAGACAAGAAGAGATACAAGCAGTGTAACTTCTCGTGAGCAACACTAAAAGTATTCCATATTACTGTTTAGCTTACATTTCTCATGGCTTTCGTTTTCCAGTGTTATCAGGCCATGATTTCAAGACGACTTAAAACGAACGAGCTATTTATCAAACTCGACTGGACTCGAAACTCGACGGGAAAAACTGAATCGGCTCGGAACTCGACTCGAGGATATTACCCTTGATTTGACTCGAAACTCGACTTGAATTCGAGTCGAGTCGAGTTTTAGTTTGACTCGTGCTCATCCCTATGCGTTAGAAAAAATGGTTGCTTATTATTATTCTGCTAAACTAATTATATAATAATAACAATGTTGTTATGTAAAATTAAAAATACAGAATATAGAGAAGCATTACACTACTCTATAATCAACGGGACTCTAGGATAAGCAAACTGATCTGAAAGAACTCCAATATTACATACCATCAGCAAACTATTTTCTAGTAATAAAGTAGGCCTGCTCATCAGAACACAGTTTATTCATATTAACCCCTTACTGTAAATCGTTAATTATGGCACACTAGTTGTTGATAAATATTTTCCGCAGGGGCACTTCAGACACTTTACTTTTAAATTCTGTCCACCATCATCCTCAGCTCTTAAGAAAGAGTATTCTTTCAAATGTTCGAACAGTAAAATATTTTCCTTCTCCATCTTTATAAAAACAACACCAATCAAAGTAAAATAGACTACCAGTATCATTGCACTCCTAGTTCACTCACTGAATGTATTGATTTGGAGCTGTCAAAATCTACGACAAAATCTTCCAGGTGTTTGCAAACAGTACATGTGATTTCTCTAAGGCTGCCCTCATCTTCAAAAAACAGCAAGTGGCACTACGAACTTATCTGTTTCTCTGTGTGTCTGTGACTGTCGGTCACTGACATACGTAGTTCATGCTCGATTGTTTCATTCTCAGAAATTCACTTACAGGAAAGAAACATTTGTTTCCGAAAAAATATACATACAGGGTTTTCATAAAGTCTGGACGGATTTAATTTGCTTATAATTTTCATAAAAATGCTCATAATGAAATCAAATAAAGTGCAAACAGTAGCGGAAGGATTAAATTTTTAGTTGGCAACACTGTTAGATAAGCGGCAACTCTGAACACGTTAAGAGAGGGAGAGGGAGGGCAAGGGTCAGTTTCTTACCAAATTCCATCCATTGTTGTTTCAATGTTGACTGTTAAAAGTAAGTTGTAAGCTGTATTGGTGTGTGTCTTTTAAAGAAATAAATAAATGAAAAACTCCTCTGAGAAGACTATTTTTTTACCGTATCAAAGATGGCGTCGGTGAAAGAGAAAGCGCAATGTGTTCTGTGGTACGCAGAGCTAAAATCACCAATTCTGGTGTGTCGAAAGTTCACCAAAGAGTTCAAAAAGCCGGCACCGACTGAGAGTGCAATCCGAAAGTGGCATGCTAAGTTCTTGGAGACAGGAAGCGTCCTGGACCGTCCTCGAAGTGGGAGGCCGCCAACATAGCCTGTAACAGTGAGCAGGGTAAGGGAAAGCATCATCAACAGCCTAGACGGTCCATGGAACTCGGAATTCCAAAGACAACCGTGTTTAAGATAGCCAAGAAAACGATCAAGGCCAAAGGTTACAAAATCAAAATAGTCCAGGATCTGCATGATGAAGATTTGGACATCCGGTTCAACTTCTGTGACGCCATGCTCAAGCAGGTGGAACATGGCGACGTTCTCCTTTCAGCCATCATGTTCTCAGATGAGGCAACCTTCCATGTCTCCGGGAAGGTTAACCGACACAACTGTCGCGTTTGGGGCACGGAAAACCCAAAGGAATTTGAGACACATGAGAGAGATAGCCCTAAAGTGAACGTTTGGTGCGCTGTGTCCTATGATCATCTGATTGGACCGTTCTTTTTAGAAGAGGAGACGTTGAATGGAGATTCGTACCTGGATATGTTGCAGAAATACCTGATTCCGGAACTGGAGGCACGTGGAATCCAGAACGACATCGTGTTCCAACAGGACGGGGCACCCCTTCACTAAGCAATCAAGGTGAGACAGTTCCTTGACGAGAAATTCCCTAACCGATGGATTGGCCGCGGTGGCCCGACCGCTTGGCCGCCAAGATCACCCGACCTTACCCCCTGCGACTTCTGGCTTTGGGGTCATGTGAAAACGGAAGTTTATGCAAAGAAGCCAAGTGGTTTGGAGAACTTAAAGGACAAAATCAGGGCGTCTGTGGCTGGCATTTCGGATCAAACACGGCGGAACGCTGTGAGTGGATTCCAGAGTCGCCTACGCGAATGTCTGGACGTAAATGGCGCCCAGTTGGAGGTGTGGCGGTGAATGAACTGAGCTGGTGCAGATTACAGGTAAAAATTTGATCCTTCCGCTACCGTT
The DNA here is from genome assembly GCF_964235325.1 of Thermobia domestica. Taxonomy (NCBI): domain Eukaryota; kingdom Metazoa; phylum Arthropoda; class Insecta; order Zygentoma; family Lepismatidae; genus Thermobia; species Thermobia domestica. Next base: position 82,646,844 of record NC_137469.1, read on the forward strand.
TGCACTTTATTTGATTTCAATATGAGCATTTTTATGTAAATTATAAGCGATTTAAATCTGTCCATACTTTATGAAAACCCTGTATATTGTAGTTACTTATCCGAAATGTAACGCGGAAAAAGTAACGCAAACTAGGTACGTTACTTAAAAATTTGTAACGCGTTACCGTTACAGTTACTTTGGAAAAGATGTAACGCGTTACTAGGAAACGTTACTTAAAAAGTAACGCGTTACTTGCGTTACGTTACTTCCCAACACTGCTTTAACCCATTCGTATATGAAAGATGTAACACTCAAATAGTGTTGAACAAGACTTGGATGGATTAGCATTGTCCACAAAGCTAGTAAAAATGTCTCATCTTATTTCGAAAACGAGATAAGAATTCTCAAAGAATTCTCATGTTTCTAGTTTAATCTCGAATTTAAAAAGTTACTTCTTGTTTTGCCTGTCGTTTCGTTTTCAAGATGAGAATTGGGACGAGACTTTTCCCGTATCGTGGGAAATACTATTCGAAACATCATTTGGAGAACATTGGAAAAAATATCGCAAATGGTGAAAAGCAAACGGTAACTTCTACGTATTAGTACCTAAGTGAAATATTAATTATTAACCACATTACAGTATTTATTAATAGAGATTGCAATGTAGCGTGTGGTAGTACTGTTAATATTTGTAATGTTATCTGTTGCTTGCCTTTTCCTAGTATTTGTAAGTTCTATCCTACTTACGTTGAATTCTACTATATTTTCATTGTTGTCATTACTTTAAAATAACTTGAAACAATGTGAAATTATGACGTTTACAAAATGTCTGGTGCCGAACTTTTTAAAGTCAACAGTTAAATATGTAGAGAAAAAGAGAGAATGAGAGAGAGAACGAACTACATGAGATACTTTTAGAGATTCGTATACATTTTGCCACTTGCAGAAAAGAATAACTACTTAGGCACGTCCAAAAAGTAAGTTCCCCTAAAGTAAGAAACATAAAAAAGACAATAACCTTGAAACATTTATTACCACAGATACAGTACAGGCGACACTACTTTCCAACATTTTTCCCACCGGATTCCAGACACTTTTCATACCGTGGGATCAACTTTTGTATTCTGATGTCGTAACAGTCAACCATCTGGGAGTGGAATCAGCATATATGACAGCCATCTGTAATTGTCACCACTATGAAAATGCTTATCGGACAAGAATTTCTTGAGGTGTAAGGAGACGTAAAATTACTCGAAGCAAGATCCGTGCTATGCCATAGGCGATAACCGATCTTTTGCAGTCATTCCACGGGGATGTGTTTGACACAAAAGTTGATCTCACGCTATAGCAGGTGTCTGAATTCCGGTGGAGGTGAATATGTTTAAAAGTGGTGTCATATGCTGCGTCTGTGTATTTCAAGGTCATTACCACCCTAGGTAATCTTACTTTCTGGGCGTGCCTCTCTAATTACATTCAATAATTTGACAATTTTCATTATTTTCCACTTACACAAAAAAATGTTCGATTCATCTTAACAAAATAATTGTAACCTACCAACTTAAGTTCCGATTTATTATTATTATTGTATTTTGCTTTATTTTAAACTGAAGCCCTTTCATATTTACATGACACTAATCTCTTAATAATCATTCAACTTCGTTAACCAACTGTCTCGTTTAGCCTAAAACACATAAGCGTCAGATCTAAAATTAAAGATTTCAATTCATTTGTTGGCATCAATCAGTATCAGAGAAGCGTATTCTCATTATCGATGAGTTGTTCTAAGCCAGTGGTTCTCAACCTAATTTCTATCACGAACCTCATTTTATCACATCTTCTTATTCAGCGACCTCCTTATAATTTCTGGTTTGTAATAAGCTTATGTGGGATTTTTAATACACCTATTGGGGAGATCTCACGATATCCATCTATTTCTATATTAGTAGAATCCATTTTTTGTATATACGGATACAGTAACTTCCCTAAAAACAAATAGATTAAAACCAAATTTAGTCATTTCATTCATCTTGCGCTTATCTTCGAGCCCCACCATGAAACTTTCTCGCGACCATCCTTAGGGTCGCGACTTCCAGCTTAAGAAACCCTGTTATAAGCTATTAGAAACCTTCATGAGAATTAAGGCGTATCTGTTCCCTTACTGTTCCCTTACTGTACTTCTTTATACTGTTCAAAATGACTAAAACGAGGCTTTACTATTAAGACCGATCATATCAACATTTCTTAGTGGCAATAGTCTTTCGTGACGGGCACTAATAACCTCACTGCTTAACTGGACGTTGGCACTTTCTACAACCTTAAGGCTTACAGAAGTCTCGGTCTTAATGAAATTGGAAGGCACACACAGTATTTCCCAAACTAGAACACTCGTTGATAATTTGGAATCTATTGCACAAAAATATTTATTTACTTATGTATTTATTACTTATTTATTTATTGATCAATTATTACAGGAAAAGAACATTCCCATTTACAATAAGTTTACATAATTATAAGCTTTATAAATATTTGAGCACACAACAAAACAAACAGGGAGAAAGTTAAAAGTAAAAATTAAAAATAAATATACAATTATTAGTGCAAACATGAGAAAACAAGAGCAAAAGATACATCTACTGTAATTCCACCAATAACACATGCAAATATCAGGCACGTAACCAGGATTTCGTGAAGGGAGGGGGGGCGTCCGTGACATGAAATACTGTGGTCATCACACCAAGGGCTCGATCATTCTAAACTATTTTACTGGAACATATACTGGTTCATTTAGCCAGGATTTCGTAACGGAAGGGGGGGGGGGTAACATGAAATTCTGAAGGCCCAGGAGCTCGATCAATCTAAACTACTTTACTATCAGCATATATTGGTTCGTTAGGACAATAAAATGAGGATATGTTGGTAACTATTTTAATTACAAACTATGAAAAAATCTCGAGTAAAATAATAAAAAACGATTTATTCAAATATAAAAATTTTCCTTTCTTTATGACCTCAACTATTATAAAAAGTACATATTCACTATTATAAAAAGTACACACTCAATAATGTCTTGTAAAATATTTTACAATATCTGCGTTCCTTCCTCTGTTGAATCAAATGTTAATAGAACTTCCTTTCCACATATTTTTTTGTTTTTATTATTCCGTCAACTACTGTCTGTTCCAAATGACAGGTTAAAGTAGCAGTAGAAAATTGTTTTTGAAATAACATGTTTGGTACTGCTGCAAGGATGCGATGACGAAAAATTATGATAAAAAATGTCCACGCTGTTACACAACGACACTATGCTTTCGTAAGCTTAAAATCTTCCTGACTAGTAGAAGAAATCCTGAGAATTCCGTCACTTTTCTAGAAATTTCAAATTCCCTGACTCTTCCACGATATCTCGCTCACCTCGCCACCATGTATTGCAAGTAGTACAAATCTTAGGAAAGAGTAACCAAAAGCTTCCTGTAGTTTATTTTTAACGCTGATCCTTCTATCTCTCATTTCATTTTGTTTGATATTTCCTTAATTTTTTCATTTCTGGTCTCGAAGGTGGGGTCCGGACCCCCCATGGCTACGTGTCTGCAAATATGCAAATAGAACCTTGTAAAGGCTATAAACCTACCCATTCACGACATAAATAAAAGAGAAATAAATAGAATATAACCAAGTCGGAGTAGAGTCCACTTTATAAATTTTCTCTCGTTAAAGCAAAATAAATAATTACAGTCATTGTTTTCCTTCCTAGCATGTTAATCGTAAGTTGTGAATAATAATATTTATTTCGTACTTGTCCGCTGAGATTCCATTTGACTATGCAATTCCTCTAACATATTATTCAACAAGTGTTGAAGAGAATTATATATTAGACCCTAACTAGCCTTCGGCTAGCCCAGAACTTCTCCCCAGACCACCACATTTGCTCAGTCTATGACCTCGCATCTCATTTCGGCCTTTGTTTGAATACCAGATGCCAAGTTTCTAATCTTAAGGTATTTCGAGTTATCCAGTGCTAAACATGGATCTGAAAAGGTAGGGGACGCTTGACGGCACGCCGTCCCCCATGCCTATCTTTGCCCATTGTATTTTTTTTTTAGAAAGTGGAGGACGCCACATATTTTTGCTGGAATTGGAGGAACGACGTCCTCCCGTGTTCCTCCTCATTTTTGCCCCTTGGGTATAGCCATCTTTTTTCAACAATTTCGACTTCCAAAAGGTCTTCCTGCCTTTTTCCTTCGTTTATAAGGTATATATCAAAAAAACGCTGAAGCGTGTTTTTAATTATTTTAAATAAAAATCTAAATAGATCTACCAAATATCATGTCTTTAACCGTAAAGATTACGAGATATGGCATTCTTATTTTAACAATTGTAACCCCAGTCCTTTTAACTTTTCGCGTTTTTTTTTTTTTCTTTTTTTCCTTGTAGGAGAAATATTTGTAAACGCTTAAACATGTTCTTAAATATTTTAAACGAAAAGTCTAAATACCAAGGATTTCAATTTCTATCCTGTTAAAACAATTGTAACGCTGCCTTTTTTCTTTCCACTCTTTGTTCCCTTCGTGGGGAAAATATCAGAAAGCAGGAAACACGTGTCTGATTATTTTAAATGGGAAGTCCATATACCAAAGTTCATGTCTCTACGCTTCAGAGATTTGGAGATGTGGGAACTTTGTATAAGAATTACCATCCCATTTCCCCTAGCCGCCGAGTTTCTAAAAGTCCTTCCTTGGTGGTACCTTACGCCACAAATCCTATGCACTGTCAAAATTTCAAGTTTCTAACATAAGCCGTTTGACTTCGGCATTGATCAATCAGTCAAAACTTTTCTTTTATATATAGAAATAATGAATTTAAATATATTAGAATTGTAAAACAAATTTGTAAGTAATCACGTATTGCATTGGCTGAATGGCTAATGCTTGTATTTTCTGTTCGTGTAGTTTCGGGTTCAATTTACTACTTACCTCGGAAACAAACCCAAGTAGTGGGTAGGATTCCACCTTAAACAGTAGTTACCGTTTCATGTAACCACGGTGCTGAAAGGGGATAATAAAATACCAATGAATCAACAGTATTTTCATAGTTATCTTAAGCTATTATCGACTTAGGATCAATAAAAATAAAGGGGGAAATGTAATCCTTTTTTCTGATAAAGCTTAATGCAAATAGAACAGTCATACGTTTCTTTTTCTAAAAAGGAAACAAATACGTACTGTTTTCAGTGAAAGAATTTTTCTTTCTCAGTAAATGTGTATCGTATGTGGAAGAGGAAGAGATCGTTAAAAAAAAAAAAAAAAAAAATAATGATTTGTAATCTTGGTAAGCACAGGTAAGACTTCAGAAATACACCTTGAGGGTAGGACACCATTTCTACAATAAAGATATGCGGGTCACATACATACTTAGGAACAAAACGGTGGGTGACAACATACTCAACTTTTATATAGCTCAAACGATTTACTTGGCAGTAGTGTCGTTGTCTGTCAGTCACTTGTTTATCTCACTGAGTTATCGTGCTAATTGAACAAATTACAATGATCATTGAAAAAGAGAAGAAGAAGCACTGTTGAATTTTTAAGTACTACACGTTGCAAATCAGAATGAATGATTGTGACGGACACAGCATAGACAATTTAAGTTCCCAATTACCTTATGAAATTAAATGAAATCTTTCAGTTTAACTTGCCACGATTATGCCCTTTAGGCTAAGGGAGACGGATGATTAAGGCAAGCGAACAAGGATGGAAGAATTAGTGGAATGAGAAAGTGGGAGGAAATGGAAGTACTCCGAGAAAACCCATGGACACGATGTTGTCCACCACAAACTCACTTGGCCGGGAATGGAACCAGGGACCCCACGGACCAGAGATAAACGCTGTACCACTGAGCTACAGTGCCCTTCTAATTACTTAGAAATTACCTAGAGATTAAGTCGAAGTGATGCAACTATTCATTCGTGTAAATCAAGTGTGGTTCTTAAAACGACTTTTAGAACCACACGTTGTGTGAGTGATTATAAATGATCCGTACTAATTCTCAACCCATTCTCCTAACGATGGACAACTTACTGTCAGTTACTTTGTTAACTGGAGACGTTTCATCGTGATTTTTAATAAAATTTTCATATTGTTCTATGTTACATCATTAAATTCGTACTTTAATTTGTCCGGGTAGATAGTATTCAGTTAGTTTGGATTAATTATATTATACTGTATGGTAAGTTGGATGTCGACACTTTCATTTTAAATTGTATAATCATTACGAAGAACTTCGCCCAGAAGTTTTGAAATAAAAGCTGCCAATCTCTTGTATATATAAAAAAAAATGTACATCCCCTCTTAAGTTTGAAAGAAAAACTTTTTGTTTTATCTATTATAGCTTATCATCACGTAACACAGTGAAATAGTTATCCAGTGACTTGAGAGGTTTGTTGTTACGAGCCACTCCCCGTTAAACGTTGTGAGGGCACGTGTTAAAATGCACCGCCCCCATCAATGTAGCCGACAACTTCCCTTGGAGGGCGAACATCAGATACTTGTAACCTATCAGCCAATAGGGTGACTCAGATGGTGCTCCGCCCTTCCGGTCATAAGGAAGGGTCTGCCCATCCTCTCTGTGCTGTGTGCAAGGATGCTGGGGAGAAAGAAATGTTCAGTTCTGATTGGAGTTGCGTCGTGTTACGAGTGATGGTGCTTCTAGTCAAGATTTACAGATATTGATATACGAAGTGTTACAGATAGTGTACAATGCTTCTTTTGTGTTCTGCGTGAAAGTCTTCTTTTGTGAGGTTCATCGGTAAGTAGGCCCACGTTTATTGTTTCTAGTCGGTCTAGTATGCGTATCACTGTCAGAAGAAATTAACTAATAATAGCTTCAATGTGGTACTAAGCAGTGTGTATTTTTCATATACAGTACATACATAGATAACCTAGTGTTGCTGTGCTTTGTTAAAGTAAGCGATTCTTACTTTTTCTTCTAAGTTCAATCAAGAACTATACGATTTAATATCTAGTCTCAATCAAAAGGCACATTATGTTTTTTTTTTTTTTTTTTTTTTTTTTTTTTTTTTTAACGAAGTAATTTTACGAACTTCTCACGGAAATATCTTATTTACAATCAAGAGGGAAGAAATTCACTTTCTCATTATTGACTTATTTCAACTCCATCAACAAGGACTAGAAGCACACCCATGGGGGGGAACACCGGGTCCGAACGCCCTCCCTAAAACTTCCTAACCCTATACTTTTTTCCTTATAAAAACAATCTAGTTCTATAATTTCTTTTTCTGAAAATATAGTTAGAAGTATTTTACAATTACTTATCGTCTTTTTGGGTGCAGAATAGTACCCGTTCAATATTACATAGACGTATTGGTTCGTAGTATTGGATCCCCCCCCCCCCCCGCCAATCTTGGACCCCATCCGACAAAAATTTCTGGTTGCGCTCCTGATTTAGGATGAAGAGCGGAGATATTCACTTCCTAATTATTGATCCATTTCAGCTCCATCAGCAAGGGCAATTGAAAAAAAAACTACATTCCACCAACAACAAATGATTTTATTTTACGAAAATTATTGTGAAGCATGTATATTAAATCAGAGTATTATGTGCATGGGCGGAGAGGGGGAGAAAAATGACTACTCAGTTTTGAGCGACTTCAAGTCTAAACATTGGAGATTGTATGAGAACTTAATAAACATAAATACCATACTTAAAGGTTCGTATATTAGAAAAAAAAATTAAAAAATAAAGAAAATGACACTTTCGGTTTGAATAGTGCGGAATACTTTTCCATTACATGATATAAATAAAGGGGTATTTATTCCTTTTATTTTCTGTGAAAACATTCTTCCCGGTATTTTGAAAACACGTTAACTGATAAAACGAATCTGTGTTCATAGCAGATCAGTGTCATATTAAGTTGAGCTAAGTTATTATACCGTGTCCATTAGTGGTACTCTTCTCACAACATAACAGTGCTGGAAACTGTAAGCCTACGACATTTTTATGATCATAGCTTTGGGATTTCTTGGCAATTACATATTTTAAACTAAGGAATAAGAACATTAAACCACATCCATAAATTCCGGATGATTTTGAGTTCAGAAAAGTTTTGTCGGGACACTACGGTACAGCCTCGTAGTTCGTATGGATACAAGCTCTAACTATATGACATTAATGGTACTATAATCGAATAACTATTATGTAGGAAATCGCGAAGCATATATTTATCCCACGTAAGGAGGGTAAACACACCATACACTTCCAACTATTTTAAATCCCAAGTAGGGATGGTATCGAGACGAGACAAGACTTTATACAGTCTTGGTCTCGTCTTGAGAACCAAGTCTCGATCTCGTCTCGCTTTCATCTAAGTGGCCTTGAAATAAATTGTGTGAAATCAAAAATATATAACTCATATACTGTAAGTATTACAGAATAATGTTTCTTTTACTTTTCTCGTTCATTCTTGACAATAGAACTATTGTAGGCCTAATACGCCTTCGTACCGTAGCTAACTTTCTAACGGTCGTACTTCTGTGTGTGTGTGTGTGTGTTCGCGGGTTCAATCTTATTGTGTGTATCAAGCCTTGGATGAAACCCAAATGGTTCAGATTTCACTTTAAGCAAAAGATGTCAGCGCTGAACGAAAAGGGAATTTAAACTTTGATAAATCAACTCTAATGCTTTACATTATTTTATAGTCGACTGGCTAACGCATGCGCCTTTGATGCACGGGGTCTTAGAGTCGATTCCCGGTGGAAGATCATTAAAAAAATTGAGCACGATAGTTCCGCTTCCGTCTTAAACTGTACGTTGACCGCTCATATAGCCTCGGTGCTCAATTGGACGCTAAATTCCAGTCCAACCAAGCAACTAATTTACATTATTTTACATCTTAATAGTTTCAATTAGTTCTCTGGTTTAATCTGATGCTTCTCTTTCCGTGATTATGCCCTCTTCTATTCTGGAATTCCTGCTTTTACTCTCTTCGAATCTTAACATTTTATTCTCAATTTTAGAACAAAGTTGATGTACAGGGGGTCTACCATTACTTAGAAAAGCAGCTGCAGTAAAACAACAAGATTTTTTTAAAAAATTTATAAACAAGTCTATTCCTAACTGTGTAGAAAAACAATGTTGGAAAGTTTGAGCCTTATGTCTATTTTACAAAAATAAGTTTCAAAACATTTTGACAACATGATCTTGATTCATTTAACTTACTGAATATATATAATCATAACTCAAAATTATGTGCTGTTTAAAACATTGTCGATATAACTTACTTAGGTACAAAATAATCAGTGATGGCATTCGGCCGCCTGTCCGTATAACTGTGACGACGATCCAAGGGCAATCGTTCCACTAGCGTACACACAACTTTACAAATAAGTAATCTCATATCTCTCATTAGAACCTAAACGTGAAATTATGTCGGAGAGTCCTTCCCCACCTCCCAAAGCAAATGCTGAAATAACACAACTACTAGAAACCACACAATTTCACACTAGTAGAGGTCTTGGCTTCAGGTATCATAAAAAGCAGTGATGCCAAGTTATATGACTATGAAAATGTTGTTACTAAGTTGTATATATATATATATACTTGTGTATATAAAAGTTAAGGCAACATTGACCTCCAGTGCTGCAACGCCAAAGACGCTTTTCTAGGCTGCCAATTTTCAGGGCATAAATTCATTCATATTTTCCAAGTTTTTAGATCATAAAAATGTAGGCCTTAGTAATACGTGTAACACCGCTTTATTCTTTACTGAATTTAACTTCATGCAAAGTGGATCATTGGGAAATTTCAAGTAAAATTATGATATATTACACCAAAATCTAGAAAATTATCGTGATTTTTTTTCTTTTTAATTGGGAGAGGGAGAAGTAATCCATCCGACATGAGAGGACTAAATTCACCGCTCATCCTTGATTGATTTTAATCCTAGGCACTGGGGATTACCAAAAAAAATATTCATAAAAATGCATCAAAACCGAACGAGTTTTATAAAAACCATCATGGAATTCGAAAAGAAATCAGGGGAGGGATAGGAGGTTGAATCCTTGGGAAGCCTCAAGGAAAATGGACGATATACTACACTAAAATCAAACATTTAGTTCAGAAAATTATCTTGAGACAATTTTTTAATGAGGGTGCAGTAAATTGAGCCTTTTATTCTTAGCAGATTTTAACCTCAAACTATAGGGATACTCACAATATTATAAAGTATATGGCATGCAAGTCTTAGTTTTGTCATATTAGGTATAATAATCTGCGTGGTTTATACTAGAAAGTAATCTATATGATCAAATTTACAACATGGAAATAGATTTACAACATATACTAACTTTAATTAAAATCAGATAATTTTTTATGAGAGTTATTGTGAAACAGGAGGACCGACACAAATGTCGATCGAATCAAATAATGGAAGCTTCGTTGCGCTCGCTTCAATAAAACAACAAAACACAACAAAAGATATCAAGAAATATATAAATTTAATACAATATAAGATATCAACAAAATATCAATTTAATACAACAAAATATATCAATTCAATACAACAAAAGATATAATTGAATACAACAAATGATATTAATTCAATACAATAAAAGATACCAATTCAATAAAACAAAAGATATCAACTGCATCAAATTGGAAATAAATTACATGCTTTTAAACGCCATATTAAATTGTTTTCTTATTTTCTCCAAAACACGCATGAGCATGCACTCTCAAAGCATGTAATTGTGTTCAGCTCGATGTTATCTATCGATTGATATGTTTCTTATGTTTGGACTATATTCTAGTTAAATAAAAATAAAAAAGTTAAGAATTAATCATAATTTCGGGCTATATTTCATTAACCATATTATATAATATTGTCTTGGTGATGTTATAATCAAAGTTAGAATAATTATTATTAATGAGAATTATAAAATCAGTTTCATCTTAATAAGTTGCGTAGTTACGGTAACATTAATTTATAGGTTTACAAACAGTGGCGGATCTAGGCCAGGGCCGGGGGGCCCTGGGCTCCCCCAGTTTTTTCAGTGACAAAATAATTTAAGCTATTATTTATATATTTTTGAAAGTTTATATATACCTATCATAGTCTGGGTACTGGCTGCCCCCCTCAGTTTTTACCTTCTAGATCCGCCACTGTTTACAAAGGAAATCGTTTCTCGATTTTCTCGAAAATTACGCATGAGAGTTTACATTTAACCATATCATTTTGGTCAGTTCAATGAAATCTATTGATTGTTTTTTTTAATGTTTCTTCTTTGTACTTTTTTTTCGTTAAACGATTATAATATTGAAGAATTTTGCTAATGTTAAACAATATAGTTTAAAGCAGGGATGCAAATAAGCAAGAAGATTTTACTCGCCCAAGAATAGAGTTACTAGCCCACATCCCACAATAGAAATCATTTACGAGTCTTCATCCCGGCGAAATTAAAATACCACTAATTTTTCAGTAATTATGTGATATCTTCAAATAGATATAAGATAATTGAAATATGGAACAACAGCGCCCTAGACAATATTATTTTGGGTGACGTACCGTTATCACAAGTCACCGAGTGGCTTTATGTTTTCAGCTGTTTAGAAACGCGAAAATAAATGCTGATTTTCAAAATGGCTCGAAATCGCGTGTAAAATGATACTGTCTAGGACGCTCTTGTTCCACATTTCGATTATCTTTTATCTATTTGAAGGTATCACATAATTAATGTAAAATTAGCGGTATTTTAATTTCGCCGGGATGAAGACTCTTAAATACTCGCCAGCAGCGATGAACCACTCGCCCCGGACGAGTGGGGGAATGATTATTTGCATCCCTGGTTTAAAGGATATATAGCTAATTGTAAGGCGTGCAACTTACTAAACATTATTATTATTATTATTATTATTATTATTATTTTTTTTTTTTTTTTTACCTCCATCTTGGCTATGTAATGATCCTGAGAAGGTGCAACAATCTGTAATACCACCTTTTTGAATGAGGAATGTTTCCAAATTCTGGGAACTTCTAAACAACAAAAGAATGCTGAATTATTTCACTGAACAAATCATGAATTTTTCTTTTAAAAGAATCGACTGCTTTCGAGGTACACAGAGATAAAATCTTTATCACACTACCACTATGAAATATAGTGTAAAACTCAAAAAATCCATTACACCCTTATTCTGGAAAGAAGTTGTAAAATCGTCAGAAATTGTTAAACGTTGATCTGTTTGTTTTTGGAGACTGCAGAATCCAATAGCACGGTGCATTGCTTGCTAGTTTGATCATTTGAAAGACGTAAGTGTAACGAGTCATGCAACAGACGAATTAATACCGCGATAAATGACACAAATAATATTGGTGTAGAGAAACTCTTAATGAACGGCAGATGCATAATTATACTTTTTAGACCAGGCCTGGATGAAGAGTCGATCGAAGCTGAGTATCGGATAGATTGCGCAACATTATACAAAAAAGAACATATCTGAAGGGAAATCTTACACATCAATTTGAAATTTGAAATTTGAAAACTATCTTGGTTTGGATTCCACTTTAAACTGTAGATCCATGTCTCATATAGCCTCTGTGTCGACACGTGACTCTAAACTTCAATGGAAAAACACTAAACTTATTTCTCTTTTCTTATGTCAACGGTAGTGTTGCAACGAGATAGGACGAGACGAGACAACAAAATAGGTTTCCTCGTCTCGTCTCGTAAATTTAGTAGAAATTTCGTCTCGTTTTTTTTTAATAGAGACGAATTTCCATATTTTTTTTCTTTATTTGATCTAGAAGTTTCCAGAATCCTTTCGCGTCACGAAAGGTACACGGAGGGTACAATATAACAACACTTAACACTTACAAGAAAAGAGAGGGAGATTATATATCAAAGTGGAAGATGGCTTATACACCAATCGAAAGCACTAATGACACCTATCACGAAACTGTAACAAAAATTTTTCGAATGCATATATTGTGCGAGTTATATGAACATACAGGGTGTCCAGAAAATCCGTTTCCACCTCTAGAATCGCAAACGGTGAGACAGATGTCAAAACAGGAAAACACGTGTTTGATCATTTTAAAAGTACAACGTATGAAAGCAAAAAGTGTTATCCCAGTGGCACCCACAGGGTCTCAGGCGGGGGCCAACTCAAAAATTGCAAATGGTAAGAGGGTCATAGTAGCACGTCCTTGTAAACATGTTGGGAAATGAAAAAAGACGGAACAGGTCTGGATTCTCTAAAATTACGCTGTGCAAAATGGCGGAGGGCCAAAATGTCACCAAACGTCATTGTAAAGTTTATGGCCACCCCCGAAAAAAATCCTGAAACAGGGAGACAGATGTCAAAACAGAAAAATACGTGTGTCATCATTTCAAAAGTTCAAATTGAAAGTAAAAATATTTGTCCCAGGGTCCTTCACAGGGTCGTAGACTGGGTCCTACTCTAAATTTTCAAATGACAAGGAGGATCAAGTAGCATATCGTTGTAAAGCTGTCTTTAAAAACGAAAGTAGATAAAATAAGTCTGGACTCTATGATAACACTGTGCAAAATCTTTCTTTTTAGTTCTTTCTATAGTCGGGGTTTAGTTTGTTTTCACTTTAATTCTTGTACTCAACGGAAAGAAAGGAATGCCTCTATTGTGAGATTCTGCTCTTTGGGACCTGTAATATCTAAATAAATAAATATAATAAAAGAAAAGAAATTTAAGAAATAAAGAAAAGAAGATAAATAACATTTGACATCTTTGAGCATAGAACTGACTAGGTAACATATAGTGTACAATATTAGTACTTATGCTCTTTATCTGGATTATCAAGTATAAAATGATTGAAACAGACAAAAAATACTTACTTGCACTTGGAACAGCGAATACATGCAAATGTCTCACAATGACAACAAATGTCGATTGGAAAAGGAAAGCGAATGCGCTCGGAGAATCAAAATGAGGGTGTTGTTCCATCTTCTTTCATATAGCAACAGTTTTCAACGATCTGCTACTTGACTTCCCTTGTCATTTGAAAATTTTGAGTACGACCCCTTTGGGACCCTGTGCAGGACACTGGGACAAATATTTTTACTTTCAATCATTGTACTTTTGGAATGATGGTGCACGTATTTTCCTGTCTTGACATCTGTCTCACCGTTTCAGATTTATAGGGAGTGGTCATAGACTTTAAAATGACGTTTTTGCTGACATTTTGACCGGTCGCCATTATACACGGGTAATTTTAGAGAATCGAGACTTGTTCCGTCTTCTTTCATTTCCAAACACGTTTCAAGAACGTATTACATTGACCCCCTTACCATTTGCAATTTTTGAGTTGGACCCCGCCTCGAAACCCTGCGGGTGGCCCTGGGACAACACTTTTTGCTTTGATACATTGTACTTTTAAAATACGTGTTTCCCTGTTTTGGCATCTGTCTCACCCGTTTGCTATTCTAGAGGTTGAAACGGATTTTCTGGACACCCTGTATATTCATATAACTCGCACAGTATATGCATTCGGAAAAATTTTATTACAGTTTCGTAACAGGCGTCATTAGTTCTTTCGATTGGTATATAAACCATCTTCCACTTCGATATATAATCTCCCTCTCTTTCCTTGTTAGACGTATATAACGGGCGTCCACCGGGTCCGATCCTCCCCCTAAAGGAAAAAACTTTCTAACTCAACTTATATTGTGTACACTTTCTCAATAAGGCTATACTAGTTTAACAGGGATACGATTTTGATGTAGCATGAAAATTTGATCTTACACTTCACCTGTACTCTTTCTCTTATAAAAACAATCCAGTTATATCGTTTTTCTTTTATGGAAATATAGGTGGAAGTACACAATTACTTATCGTCTTTTCGGGTGCAGAATAATACCCGTTCAATACTACATAGACGTTGTGGCTTCTAGTATTAGTTCTCCCTTCCCTACAGCTTAAACTCCTCCCAGCAAAAAAATTCTAGACGCTTGACTTAAAACTACATATACAGGGTGTTTCAAAGCAACACGGACAACGTTTGGGAGATGATTCCTGGCACAAAAATAAGACGAAAAGTATAGACCAACCTCGGTGCACAAATGCTTCCTTTCGGAGTTTTAGGCTGCTGAAAACTTGGAAAAATGAACTTTAAACGTCAATAGCTCCAAAACTATGAGACCTACCATAGTCGGGTCAAGACTTTACTTAGGAACTAATATCTGCTCTATCCAAAAATACATATTTCAGAATTCTAAGATACTCACCCAACAATTTTTATACAGGTAGTTTGGTTACGGGCATATAATTTGAAGTACTCACCAACTACCTCTATAAAAATCGTTGAGGAAGTACTTCAGGATTCTGAAGCATGTATTTTTGGATAGAACACATATTAGTTCCTAAGTAAAGTTTTGACCCGACTACGGTAGGTCCCATAGTTTTGGAGCTATGGACCTTTTGAAGTTCATTTTTTTCACGTGTTTTGGCAGCCTATAACTCGTAAAGGAAGCATTTATGCACCCAGGTTGGTCTATACTTTTCGTCTTATTTTGGTGTCAGGAATCACCTCCCAAACGTTGTCGGTGTTGTTTTGGAACATCCTGTGTTTATTATTGGCGTATATTGTGTAATGACTTTGCGTACCTTTAAACATTAATAAACGGTCATTGTTGTGTTCGTACAATCACTTTAAAAGTTTTATATACTATGTATTAAGTAACACTAAAACAGTGTTTGGTACCTAAGGTTTGTTCCCTACCCGACTCGTGGAAATTTCTCGTCTGGTCTCGAAAATGAAATGAGAATTATAACATTCATCGTCTCCTAACCAATTTAAAAATATGCTTTTCGTGTCATAGGCAGTGTTCGTAGGTTTCTGTAAGAAAATTTTCCTCGACTGATAGAAATTTTTTCCTAATTTGTTGAGTGTCCAATTCCTATGATAGAAGATATATGATAAAATTAGCTATATGAAAGGAAGTGTCAACCACATTTGTTTTATTCATTTGGTTTTTACTTATATTGGTTCTACTTTTCCTTCACTTTTTTTATATAAAAAAGAAATACACGCAAATGCACTCAGCCAACAATAGATGGGGTACAAATTATGCTCCTTTGAATACACACACACACACAAACTATTGACTTATTTCTGAAGAACAAAGAAAAAAACTAAGGATTTATATTTATCAAATAGTCGACCTGAGAATTTCCCTTGATTTTCACGTTTTATCAAAAAATTCCCTTTTTGTTAAATTTACCTGCAAAATTTCCATATTAGGGAATTTTTCCTCGAACTACGAACACTTCTCATGGACACCACTAGTCACAGAAAATACATGTGTTTGTTGTGCAATGCTTGTAGCCCTATTGCTCCAACAAAGAAAGACAATTAGAAAAGAACTTTTGCCCTCCTAAAAGTGAATTAAGTAAGATAGAAATACAGTGCTAGTTCTAATTCCACATAGGTAGATCTTCAAAAACTATCACAGTCTCAGGTGGTTCACTGAATCAAAAAGTTTGGACACCCATTGCTTTAGAATAAAGAAAACGAATGATAAATGAAAGTGAATGAATGTAAATGAAAACCCACCGACAAGATATTATCCACCATAATTATATTCACATGATCTGGGATCGAATCAGAAACATTTCTCAACATTTGTCAGCGCCCTACTACTGAGCCAGTATGCTCTCGTTCATAAATATATACAGACAGTGTATAATATACATACAGTGCATAATATAGAACAACGGAAGATCTGAATCATTCAGTAAATAATCCGAGGTCAGGTCCATATATTTGCGGTATATATAGCTTGTTATCAGAACGACAGTAGATTTAATTTACATATCTATTAAGGGTCGGCTGAGAGACGACGGCCTTTCGGAGAACTACACTTTTGTGCACTAAAACAGACAGCTTGCATTAATTGTTTGAACAAGTTTAAAACATTGTGAGTGTAGGGAGAAAGTCCAGGTAGACATACGTACCAGACGACGCTTGCTTCTGTTTCCTTTTGCTATACCATCACTACCGTTACGGCTGTCAACGAGATGATATAGAATTTTCGTAACGAGATAGAGACAAATTTATTTTAATAGAAACTGGTACACTTTTTGATACGAGACATAGGTTTCACGACACTATCCCGAGATGAGACATTGGAACCGGGGGACTCAGTGGTAGAGCGTTGACCTCTAATGTTAAGATTCAATAGTTTGATCCCAGCTCCCCCAAGTAGGTCTTGTAGTGGACAAACACTCTGTGCGTATTTTAAGGGGTTCTCAAGTTAACTTCCACGTTTTCATTCCACCAATTATTTCACAGTCACTCAAATTAATTAATCATAGGTTTTCTTTAGTATAAAGGGCATAATCGTGGACGTAAAACTAGGAATTTTATTTCATTTCGAGATAAGACAGTATCAAAACTTGTCTCATAGGCAATGTAACTGTTGTGATGCTGGTGCAAGCGTCATTTCATGTTTCAAACCTTCTTTAAGTTACTTGATAGGTTTTTTTTGTCTAAAATTTGTAAATCTAGAGACAGCACCAAATTGATTATTTCTAAACTACTTTTTTTTTTTTCCTTTCGATTTCCAGACGTAGAATGAGCGTCGTCTCGTTGAAAAGTGGCAAGATGACAAGTGGAGGAAGTGACGGTACTCAGAACAGAAAATCGGGGGACAAACCCAGCAGAAGACTCCTTAGAACTCCCAAATGTGCTCGATGCAGAAATCATGGAGTGATCTCATGTCTCAAAGGCCACAAGAAACTGTGTAGGTGGCGCGAATGCCAATGTCCCAATTGTCTTTTGGTTGTCGAGAGACAAAGAGTCATGGCTGCACAGGTAGCTCTCAGAAGGTAAGTACTATACTTAGCTCGTATTTAACTTTTGAAAATTTATATTATGATCCATTTTATTTATAAGGAAAATGATTTTAAATTATAATGCTATAGATATTCATTAATTCATTTGTATTGCGTCTAATGGCGTCAATCAAGATTATATTTCGGGTGAGGAAGTTGATTGCACACAAAACAACCTTTATTTTCTTATAAGGTGAATCTTGTATTTTGGATGTTAGGCAATCTTAATATACAGGGTGGCCAAAAGTAGGTATATACCCCTTCATTGATCAATTATAATATTCTAGTCTACGACTTTATTTTCTTCGGCTCTTCCAAGCTTAAGATGTAAGTAAAAATTCATTAAGAATAAATAATAAACAAACTAAGTACATCTGATGGATAACAATAAGAAATGATATAAAATGTAGTACAGTACTGTATACCTACTTTTGAGCCACCCTGTATTCTTCATCTATACGGATATTTTCTATAAATCCATGCCACTTATTTACAATTCTTGTTGAAGTAGATTATACATATTTTCAGTGTTTCGCCCTAAAGTTCATTTTCTTGTCCAAATGTTTTTCTCTCTTTTGTATCTTTCTTATACAACACAATGCTAATGAGCATTGCCTTCGATCGACCCCCCTGCTCGAACAACAGAAAAACTAGTCCCTGAGTGCTCTCCTTGGTTTACGGATATAAATTCACGTACAGTGTATGGACCACATTAGGGACAAACTAATAATGTGGGTTTCCGCAAGTACGTTACTTACAGATGTAAAATGACGATAGCTTATAGCAGATTTAAAAGGGAAAGCCATGATATTGTCAGACTTAACTGGAGAAGAAATAGTAAAATATTAACGTTGCTTAACAGAAGATATATATACTGTTACCAATATGGAATAAAAAGTGAATTTCGTTTCACCGTGTCGAATTGTGATGCATATCTGAACTATGGGAATTCAATATTGATACAACAGGGCAAAGTTAAAATTTATTCTTTGGATGTCCAATTCGTATCTAAAAAATGTTTTTTCACTGCTTATCTCTCAATGGGAATCTAATATTGGAACTGGAAGTTGTTAAATGTGTCACTTCGAGTTTTGATAGAGGAATGAGGATGAATATGAATCCTATTCTTGGGATACTGAAACCATAACAAAACTGACTTCTATCTTAACGTTTTTGATTTATATGGGGTGTATAACGATTTTTTTTTTCTTTTTTTAATAGATATTTTAAAATAGAGTTGCCTACTAAAACTATCACTTAAAAGCGTATGCCCTCTTGTGGTGAAGGGTTTAACTGCAAGGTTACAGATTTGCTTGTTTGAAAATTATAGGGCTGGAAGTGTAGGCTAATTTGACCTTGTCAGACGGCAATAATGGACCTCGAGCGATGTGATTTTCGTGCTATGATCTTTTACAATTTTAATCGCGGTTTAAGGCAAGAGCAGTACTATGATCGTTTACAACAGTGTTTCGGGAACTCTGCTCCTTCTCATGCAACCATTTTAAATTAGTTTACGAAATTTGAACACGCCCAGCAAAGCCTAACAGATGATTCTCGCTCTGAGCGCCCTAGCACCGCAGTTACGGATGAAAATGTCGCACCGTTAAGAAATTTTGTGAAAGAAAAAATGAAATGAAACCTTTAAGTTTTACGTCCCACGGTTATGCTGGTTAGGCTAAAGGAGACGGTGAAGATGAGAAAGAATGAAATAGTGGAATGAAGAAAGTGGGAGGAAACGGGAGAACCCCGAGAAAACCCACCAGCACGGAGTTTGTCTACCACAAAGTCCACACGACGCGAGCTGGGATCGAACCAGGGACCCCAAGCACCGAGGGTGAACGCTCTACTACTGAGCCACCGCGCCCCCCAAATTTTGTGAAAGAGTATCTCCATGTAACTCCAGTATATCCAGTAGATTATCGGCAATCCAATTCATAATAAAATATTATCTCGGCCTTTGCGAGTGGTGCAGTGTCTGGTCCCACATTTACTTACGCCTCAGCAAAAAGATGACCACATGGAGTAGTGAAGCTATATGCTTAAAACATTTTCGCAGGGGCAAAGTGAAGACGAAACATGGATTTACAATTATGACCCCAAAACAAAACAACAGTCGATAGTACGGTATTTTCAAAATGAAATTCCACCTTCTAAACTAGCACGGAACGTGGGTAAAGTTACGGTGGCTCTTCTTCCTTTTTTTCTAGGGCCATGTAGCAATTATACATTTAGATTATCGACGTACAGTGACAGCGAAGCGTTACGTTACTTATTGCCTTCTAGGGATGCGCACGAGACAAGATTTGCGGCTGTCTCGTCTCGAAAATGTGCTGTAAAAGTGATGTCTCGACTCGAAAAATGTATATTTCTCTATTGGAAGAGCCGTGTCTCGACTCGAATTTTGTCAGGAAAATCCTGTCTCGACTCGTCTCGTGCGCATTCCTATTGCCTTCTACGTGTATGAAACTTTGAGACCTGCCCAGCTAAGGCCTCCACTGTCTTACTTTCTTCTTTATTACAACAATGCACAGCCACACAAAACAGCGAAAACTCTAGAGTTTCTACAGTAAAATGGAGTCCATAATCTACTACATCTGACTTATTCTCCAGATTTAGCTCCGTGTGACTTCTTCTTCCCAAAAATCAAGAAAAAGCTTCGAGGATGCTGCTTTTAAACAAACGAAGAAGCTATCGAAGCGTATAATAATGTAATTTCTGATATTCCAGAAAACGATTTTTTTTTTTTTTAATATTGAACTCGTGGTTTTTAAGAATACAAAAGTGTATTGACAAGGGTGCCATTTTCTCTGTAAATTTGGGGGGGGGGGGCATTGAGAAGCAGAAGGTATATATATGAAGATTTTAAGACAAATTGCACTCAAATTATGACAAATATTGTATACTCATAAATACAATAGGGGGCCCACATGAGCTTTGTGGAAGCCGAATTCCCTCGGCCCCCCAGGATCGGCGCCCTTGTGTATTGATGCTTGTGGGGATTATTTTGAGAAATTGTAAAGAGTTTTATGTAAATAAATTGATTTTTCAAAAACTATCTAAAAACTTCCGGCATATTCCACGTATAAATCTATTTTTAAACCGGCTTGGTTTCGATAAGGAGATGCAAAATACTTTTGGGCGCTGATGCTGAGTGGAACGAGTCACGAAGTTTGTGATCCATGAACCGGAAGACCTAGAGGCAGCCAGACTTATGACTTACCAGGCCCGGTGACCCGAACAGACCTAGACAGGTCCTTGACTCGGAGAGACACATGAACCTGAGTGACTCGGTCTAACCCCAACGAACCTATGACCTGGAGTGAACTGGTGATAGGAACAGACCTGGTATATGATCCTGAGACAACGAAAGATTATCATTTACACATGAAGAGTAAGGCTCTTAATCTAATTTTAAGAAACTCGATTCTCTCCTTGATCTCTCTGTTTTATCACTAAATTTATAATTTTCACATTTTGTTTACATCTGTGTGTCAAAATATTGCACTGAAAGTTAAGTACAAGGCTTATCAGAGTAGAAACTCATAAAAATCACAGAAAAAAATCTATTTCTCATGAGAGATCGTCAAAATTTAATCGAGCGAACCTGTAAAACTTGTCGTTTAGAATATAAAAGATGTGCTGAGTCTAAACAGTGTTTTGTTAGATATATTTATAATAGCCTATGTTCAAAACTCACTGAATAATTTTTAAAACGAAGACGAATGAACTTGAAATTACAATTGAAATTTTCCAGACTTGTCACACCGGGAAACAAACAATTGAATATTAGAAATCGAGTAGTGGAGATCATTTGTACAATTATAAAATTCTGCTACAGTAATGCTCCAGAGCTGATATTTTGGTTGCTTCTGGGGTGCCGGATCTCTCTGGGTCTGTCTAGGTCTTCGGGTCTTTCAGGATCAACTGGTCAGTCCGTGTCCGAGAAGAGAGTTCCAGACTCTGATGACCCGGACAAAAGTCTTGACTGAAGTAACTCACGACTCGTTCCATCACTGGTAAATAGATGGAACCGTGAAAAAGCAGATTGTTCACTATCTCTCACCGGCTGTGCTCTATAGAGAAAGGGTTGTCAGACGTCCCGGTTTTCCATGACAGTCCCGGTTTTCAATGAAAGAATTAACTGTCCCGAAAAAAGTTTTCGGGAAGCCTGTTTATCCCGGTTTTGTGAATTATCTTCAGTGTTCCTGGATATAGTGCCAACGTGGAAATGGTATTTCCTCTCATGAATGTGCAATGAACAGTGAAAAGAAATTGTTTGCATCTGTCAACAATTGAGAGAATAATTAAATGTGTGTCAACTATCGAATAAGCTGCTTAGAATTCATTGATTATGTAAGTCAGCTCTGAGTCTGACAAGTAAACCTTACGTTTGGGTGAATCGAGTTGCTGACTGAGACACATATGAGAAAGTAGTAGTAAATGTGGTCAGTATTTCAGTGAAGTTGTAGGTGCGAAGCTCGAGGGGCTTAGGAGATACAGCTACCAGAACATCACATGGAAGTACAGAATAGTCTTCATACAGTTGGAGGTCAAAGCCCTGTAAGACCTCTTGTCACGACAAAAGGTGAATAACAAATATACAGGTACATATTAGGACTAGAGTGAAGTCATATAGTAAGGGTATACCTGACGGCGGCCATCTTAAAATCCGCCATTTTGAATTAAGGTTAAGTTTTTGAAATAGAAATAGGGTCATGTGATACATGATTTAAGGCGCAAATTTAATCAGAAGAACAATGGTGACGTTAATTTTGATTTACGTGCAATTGGTAAAAAGTTACAGGGAAATTAAATATTGTTGCAGCATATGTATTAGTCCTTTACCCCACCTTGTAAATTTTGTGTTAATAATAATAATTAAATAAAAATCAGGTGGATAAATATTAGGTCTATGGTAAGAGTTGCCTTGATGGCGGCCATGTTCAAATCTGCCATTTTGAATCAGACAAACGTTTTAAACAAAACGCATAACAGTGACACCTTATTAATAGCAAATTTTATCATAAATACAACGGTATAACCATTTTTGCTTTATCATTAACCAGCATTTGTTATCGCATAAACAAGTTTCTAAGGAAAAATGACCAAAGTGGAATTGAGTCATAATTGAACTTGGGTCTTTCTTCCAGAAAAGTCCTCAATTAGTACAATCAATATGTAGTTCAGAAAAGAGTGCATGACTTGCACAAATGCTCTGCTCACAGTGAGCACATCTGACTGATTCTAAATGGCGGATTTGAACATGGCCGCCATCAAGGCAACTCTTACCATAGACCTAATATTTATCCACCTGATTTTTATTTAATTATTATTATTATTAACACAAAATTTACAAGGTGGGGTAAAGGACTAATACATATGCTGCAACAATATTTAATTTCCCTGTAACTTTTTACCAATTGCGCGTAAATCAAAATTAACGTCACCATTGTTCTTCTAATTAAATTTGCGTCTTAAATCATGTATCACATGACCCTATTCCTATTTCAAAAACTTAACCTTAATTCAAAATGGCGGATTTTAAGATGGCCGCCGTCAGGTATACCCTTATATATGACTTCCCTTTAGTCCTAATATGTACCTATATATTTGTTATTCACCTTTTGTCGTGACAAGAGGTCTTACAGGGCTTTGACCTCCAACTGTATGAAGACTATTCTGTACTTCCATGTGATGTTCTGGTAGCTGTATCTCCTAAACCCCTGGAGCTTCGCACCTACAACTTCACTGAAATACTGACCTCATTTAGTACTTCTTTCTCATATGTGTCTCAGTCAGCAACTCGATTCACCCAAACGTATGGTTTACTTGTGAGATAAATATCAGGAGTGAGAGTAAAAGCTTGAATCTGAAGTAGCTTATTGAATTTATTATAGACTAGCAGCGTTCACCCCGCTTCGCTGCGGTCACCCCGGAACGCAATAAACTTTGTTACTTAGATAATTTTTACTTTTTCGCTTTCAAGTGATATGATAAAAACCATAGAAGATTGCAGTAAATCTTAACATTATATCGCCTGTCATTTATGTTAACCCGCCCCGCTTCGCTGCGGTCATCCCGGTGCTGGCATATTGTAAAAGTGTCTGTAAAAATAAGCAAATCAATTAAAAAATTTTAAACAGAAGATTCAAGCTATTTTCCGCTGTATATCGCCTGTCATTTATGTTAACCCGCCGAGTGACACGGTCATGCGGGTTGCATATAAATACGTTTATTTTTACCTATGATGAACTAATAACAAAGGATTTGTACGTTATGGACACCTGAATGGTCAATTATCTCAAGACACTGGTAATTAAAAATTAAAGTGATATGATAAAAACCATCTAGGGTCCAAATCCTAATAACCCCCCAAAAATGAAAGAAATTGGTTCAGCCGTATTAGCGTGATGAGCGGACAAAAAATTGTACGTTCTCTTTTATATATATAGATGATGTAGTGTTTTTTCTTTAAATGTGTTACTTGAAACTAAAACTCAAGGTATTCGTTAGTTATAACCCATGTCCTTGCGAAGAGAAATTGCTCGCTATATTACTTCCGCAAATTAATCTGAGTCCGAAAGATCTTTTACATATTTTATACATTTGATATGAAGAATTTGCTTTATTTTTCAAACAATTCACTGCTAATATTGTAAGAATAATACGAAAGTTAACCTAAATGTCTGTCACATGTGAATCCAGTCTTACATCTAAGTTTCATTTGAAATACCACTTCCACGATTACAGAACCTATTTTCCCATGTGTAGAGAAATATTTCTAAAGATGATGCACGCATTCAATAATTTTGGGTTTATACTTTTTTCCTTTATCTGAAAAAATTTTCAGTAATTTTCAGCTTAAATTTCGTAACAACTTACCAAGAATTTGCAGTTAAACACATCAAGTTATATGTCTTGTTTAATTTTGATATTTTTTTTTTCGCCAAACTTTTGGAGAACGTGTGTAATTCTTGATAGATTTTTTTGTTTATCATGTTTTTTTTTTTTTCGTTATTCGCTAAGTTCGTATTTCTTTTATGGTAGTGTTTCAGACTTAAATGATGACGCAATAAAGAAAAAATATCTCTTGAATCATAAATGGGGGGGGGGAACGTGACGTAATTTGGGCAATAGATATCTAGGACTTGTTAAACATAATGAATCGGAATTTGGAATAATGGACACCAAGCATTTCTTCTTATGTTACCTTTTCACATTCTTTATACATCCCTTGTGGCGCTTCATTTCTGTTGACTGTGTATAGAATGCACTGGAAAATTGTGAGTAGTAACCTGGAAAAGACAGATAATTAACTGATCCTGATCAAATGAGTAGAAACCATGTTTTTATATATAGTGTAGGGTGACCAACCGTCCCGTAAAAACGGGATTGTCCCGTTTTTTCACTACCATTCCCGGTGTCCCGAAAAATTCTTCCGGGACGCCAAAATGTCCCGTATTTACATACATTGGGTACGAAAAATCTTTCGAATCGCTAAAATTTCCTAATTTATATTATTATTTTCTAAGCTATGTGATTATATTGGAATATGTCTAATTACTGAGTAACGTCATTACAACGTTTGCGATATTGGATGTGGTGGCTGCACTGTTTTCTCTCCTAGGCCTCCCCCTCTAAGACTCCCACTTCGCAGACGACAGTGCAAGGGGCTGAAAGTCTCATAAAAACAAACTGTTTTTACTCTCTGTTTCGGGCGGTGGAAGGTTGCGGCACTGTCACCAGTACAGTACAGTGTTTCCGTGATTTGACGAAGATGTAACCAGTATTGCCAACAGCCTCTGAAGAAAATAGACTAGATGGCCTTCAGAAATAAGCCTTTTTATACAAAAAAAAAATGGCTAGATTTTGAACTGCTAACCTATAACCTACATTGTAGGTTTTAAACCCCTTTTTTGTGTACATGTTATTTTTTTCCCTCCGTACGAGAAGTGACAGTGTTGCCAGCCTTTCACAAATTTCCAAAAACAAATAAATTCTCGTTTTTGAAAAATATTCTTCTTCTTCTTCTAAGGGTTTGGCACGGGTGGCACAAATGTTAGCTGATTGAAGTCTGTGTTACATAACCTTTACGATGTATATTTCACATCTCTGTGACAATTAGAAGGGCTACTAAGGCCGCCAACGTAAAAGTCTATGATTTTTTTGAAATTCCTGTCGGTCCTGAAAAGGTTAATTTTACCGTTCTTCGCAAGATATTGTATGGGAGTTTTTTCTTTCATATTTTGTATAACACGTGTTTGTTATGTTGGTATATAATAACCATATATTTTATTGCAAATGATCCCTAAAGTGTTGAGATTTTTAGCTTTTTTTCTTTTTGATAAAGGGGAAAAAAACGTATTTTTCCTTCTGACTTAATGAAAACTGTAATAAAAGTAACCAACTCGCTTATAAGTGCAAGTTTATTGCTTATGCTAAATCGAACGTATCACAGAACAGTAAAAACAAAAATAAATATTGCAAAAATGTATTTCAAAAATTAAGATAAAAAAGATGGTGGGGTCCTGTGGACCCCAGTGTGACCTCCGTGTCACAAAAAAAAAAAAAATAAGTGTGACCATGGAGGGTTAAGTTGTTGTAAATCTGTGGGTGGGGAAAGAGAAGAAGAATGAAAAATAATTGTTGCATAGTAAAACACCATCTGTCTCGAGATATCAATTAATAAGATAAATATATAATAAATAAATAAATAAAGTGATAAATATGCTAATTGTTTAAAAAATACACTTTATTTTCAAAGAAAAAGTATTTTTAAAATTAATTTAAGGGCTAATAAAAAGCCAAAAATGGCAAAAGAGTTGCATAAAATAAGCTATATTTAAGGCTATAAGCATTTCGTAGATTTCTATGGCTAAATGCTTCTATAATAGGCTAGATTTAGCCAAAAATAGGCTAAATTGGCATCAGTGGATGTAACACCACTGGCGCAAAACCCGGGGGCATGAGGGGGACATGTCCTCTCCAATCTTGGAACTGGAGGAGACTGTCACCCCCAATAATTAGATTAGATTTTTTGTTGTTGTTGTTGTTTTTTTGTTTTGAGAAATGTGACGACTTGTGTCTGATTGCCACAAAGGAAAGTGAGATGAAATTGATATCCCCCAGAATAAGCCTCAAATTTGCCCGCCTCCCAATGTTGAAGACAACTGCTCTCCTAATCCTCCACAGCATTGTTGAACATCACTTAAAAAAAAAAAGAAAAAAAAAGATTGTGTGAACGATCAACTTTCCCTTCCCCCCGCAATGTTGAAGACAGATTTGCGCCGCTGTGTAACACATTACGAAAGGGGAACAAAGGTATAGAACTATGAAAGTGAAAGTAAAAAAGAAAACTAGTTGTAAGTGAAATAATGTTTAAAAGTAAGAAAATGCAAATATAAGGAGTTGGAATCAGATGCTGAGAGTAATTATAAATCCTGTGGGTGACAGATCCGAGCGTTCATATATTTTTAGTAATGTTTTCAAGTATTTCATGTATTGTTAGCTGCTGATAGTTACTTGTTATCTAATTAATTCCTCAACCTTTTCAACAGGTTTAAAAAGAAAATGTGTAAATTTGCACCTTTTTGTGAGAGATACAAAGAGAGAAAGAGAGAGAGAGAGAGCGAGAGAATGGAGAAGCTAAAAAATATATTTAGGGGAGCAACCTATCCAGAAATAAAAGGTGTCCCGTTTTTTCTAGTTGACGATTTGGTCACCCTAATATAGTCTGAGATTAGTGTTCCGGTTTTTCGTTTACAAAATCTGGCAACCCTGTATTATAGGGATCCAAAGTAATTAAATGTGCTACTTGTTGTTAAATTAATAAATTTCAAACAAAACAGTTAGAGTCGTTTAAAAAAAAATCGATTATCTACAACCTCCAGTAAACTACCCTTATTATTTAAGATAGAAAGAAATTTCGAACCTCCATGAAGAATTTTATTTTAAAAAATCATTTAAAATTTGATCTAGATTTGTTTAGCGATACGGCCTCTAAGTCTGTGTACCTATATTGGAGCGAACAGATGAATATCTAAAAAATCTCTTCTTCAACATGTAGGGACCATGGAAAAATGAAATGAAATCTTTAAGTTTTACGTCCCACGGTTATGCCGGTTAGGCTAAAGGAGACGGTGATGATGAGAGATGAGTGAAATGGTGGAATGAAGAAAGTGGGAGGAAACGGGAGAACCCCGAGAAAACCCACAAGCACGGTGTTTGTCCACCACAAAGTTCACTTGGCGGGGGCTGGGATCGAACCCTGGACCCCAAGCACAAGAGGTGAACGCTCTACCACTGAGCCACCGCACGTAGGGACCATGGAATATGTAAGTTCATTCATATCTCGAATTCAGTTTTCTCCATGAGCACAAGACTTTCTTCGATTGAGACTTGAAAGTAAATATTAAAATGATATGATTATAGTATATGAATCTGAATATCAAGGAAATTATTTGATAAATTAATAGTATTCACCTTGTTGTAGGTAATATTACTAAATAGCTTGCATTTTTGGCTAGTTTATGCATGGAGCCATGTGAAAACTGAACCCATATTTTAGTTTGAAATCCGAATCACACAAACTACAAAGTTAATCAAACAGGGTCTTCTGCGTTAAAGGTAGGGATGGTATCGAGACGAGACAGCATAGTCGGAGTCTCGTCTCGAGTCGAAAATCGTTGTTTATCTTGGTTTCGTCTCGATCTCGGTCTAGTATCGGTTTTGTGTCGATAGTCTCGAAATAAATTATGTGAAAATTAAAACTGTATAAATACAGCTCTCTAATTTACTCTTTTATTTTCTCATTTTATATTTGACTAGAATTATCGTAGGCCACTTAATCGTAGGCAAGTGTCTTTTGTATGTGTGTTTACTTGTTCCGTCCCAATTGAACGTTTATTTATTAAGTTTATTCAAAGGGGAAACGGTGGTTCAGTCGTAGAGCGCTTACCCCTGGTGTGTGGAGTCTCTAGTTCGATCCCCAATCAAGTAAGTTTGTGGTGGACCACATTGTGTACGTAGGTTTTCTCGGGGTACTTCCGTTTCCCCCCATATTCTGACCCCACCAATTCTTCTATCATCATTCACTTGTTTTAATCATCGTTCTCCTTAGCCTAAAGAGCACAAACGTGGAACATTAAACTGAAAGATTTCATTTAATCAAGCTTATTCCAGTTTAGCTAGCCCAAATAATGATCCAGATCTTGTCTCATTACAGTCCCAGTAGTGACAAGGAAGAATAAATTGTAATCGATGAACTCCAATATTATAGTTTAATTCTTTCTTGATTAATCAATGTAACACAATACCACATGCCAAATAATGAAGTAGATAGAACCAAAACTAAATTCTATTAAACTGTAATGCAACCGAACTGTAATGATAAGAAATGTGTACACCAAGTTTTGTATTGATAGAGCTAATACTTATAAGGATAAAGCTTGTATACCAATACACGATTTTCCCTCATACCTATTCTGTCTATCAATACAAAACTTGGAATACACATTTCCTATACCCCATAGTATTTTTCGAGATACATTTAGATTGTGTGCTTTTACTCGGGACCACTCCAGAGGGGTCCAAAGTTGATGGGAGGGATTTCTGGAGGGAATTTTCCCGACATTCTCCCAATTTTCCCTGTTCAAGTACGTTATAGGCCCAAATACATAGCACCTATGGAAAGCTTGTTTCATGCTGAAGGGAATGAACTATAAACCATGACTTTCCAATGAACAGTGTTGATGCAATAGCTATTTCACTGCGAATCTACGATTTTCTTTATACTAACAAGTTTAATGGGCCACAGGGACTTACTCCGTTGTCCATGGCACCTAATTTTCTGTGCATTAACATATTTGTTATGTTTATCGAATGGACTAGGTTTGATCAGGAAGTCCCGTTGACAGGTTCATGTTCTTTCCTTGTGAGTACCTAGCTCCGAAATGCTAATCGCTAATTTAACATCCAAGGAGAAGGGCCGACATGGAAGCTCATACTAATATTCTACAAGAGATGGAGAGCATTTTGTCATTTAACAGAAATGTAAACAGTACTTTATTATTATTATTATTATTATTATTATTATTATTATTATTATCATTATTATTATTAGTAGTAGTAGTAGTAGTAGTAGTAATAGTAGTAGTAGTAGTAGTAGTAGTAGTAGTAGTAGTAGTAGTAGTAGTAGTAGTAGTAGTAATCCAGATTCTTACTATATAACTTTGAAGATGTCATATTCTATAAAGATTGAAGATATGTTAAAAAGGAAATCAATAACTACAGGCTAATAGGATTGATATATAGCATAGAATATGTAGCTCATGTGTACGAGAATGTTCACTTTTTTATGCAAAACTGCAAAATGTCATCATCATAGGTATTCTGCCTTTATTGGCAGGTCACTTGCTGCATCTGAGAAGCTTCCATGCTCCACGGTCCTCCGCTAACCTTTTCGTCTTCGCGTATGATCTTTCTGTTTTAACATCATCCATTAATTGTAGTCTCTTTCGGCCCCTCCCTCTCTTTCCCGCCACCATGCCCTCTAGGACGTCCCTCATGATACAATTTCTTCTTAGGCAATGTCCCAACCAGTTTCTCTTCCTCTTCCTAATAATATCTAAAAGTGTTCTTTTCTCACCTACCATTTCTAACACTCTCTCATTCGTTTTCCGCTCGACCCAACTAAACCTGGGAGAAAAGGCGGCCAAAACTGGCCCTAACCAGTAACCACATATTTTTTTCTCAATACCGAGGTTATGGAAGTGTGAAGCCCGTGTCGTTAAAGCACGTAAGAAGGTCGGAAGCACGTAAAGAAGGGAAAGTCAGTAGTACGTAGATATGTTGGAAGCATATAAAGGAGGGAAAGTCACTACCACGTAGATATGTCGGAAGCACGTAAAGAAGGGGAAATCACTACCACGTAAATATGCGGGAAGTATATAAAGGAGGGGAGGTCACTACCATTTAGATATGTCGGAAGAATGTAAAGAAGGAAAAGTCCCTAGCCCGTAGATATGTCAGAAGGATGTAAAGGAGAGAAGGTCACTAGGCCTACAGGGAATTTACCACTACATAGGTAGGACGGCAGTGAGGGACTAAGTCAAGCGCATAGAATACAACTTTTGTTGTTTTGTCTTCTTTTGTGTTTCTCTATATTTATTGCTAAGTATTTTTCTTCTTCTTCCAGGCAACAATCTAGTGAAGACAGCAAGGATAGTCGTTCACGCGTTCAGTCGGCAGAAGCATTGTTGGCGCAGAAACGGCTGTATCAGAAGCATTTACGAAGTCTTCAACAAAGTACATTAGCACGAGATATATTACAAGGTAGGCCTTCTTCCATACATACAGATTATTCCACAATTCTATATTTTTTTTTTCCCGAAAGCATTAAAATTGCAGCAGAATGTCCGTCACTAGTAGCGAAAGCCTGTTCACAGTGCACATTTTGACTGAACTTCTCTCTCAACTTCATTTCTTCTCATGACTTCCCAACTTCATTCAACTTCATTACTGACACAATGAGGGTCAATGAGATCTCTTGAGGTTTCTTAATCATATGACTTACAGTGTCCAGGCTAAATGAGATTTCTAGAATACCAACGACGTATGCGCCAATTCTTATTTCGAGATGAACTAAAACGTAATTGCTATTCTGATCGTCCCTACACAAAGACGTGAAATTCGTACTAAAAACTACAAAGTCATTCTCTTTCCAAGAAAATTACTTTAAAAAAGACGTTTCTATTTAAGCATGATTAAAAAAAAAAAAAAAAAGAATGAGGACGCTCTCATATACAGATAATTTATACACGGTGTCTACTGATACTGGAAATACTGGAAATACTTGAATTATACTGGGATTTAATTTTGACACTGGAAATACTGGGAATATACTGGAATTTTGATCCGCATACTGGAAAAATCATGAAACTGGTAATTTGTCAACAATACTTTTCTGTAATTGTTTTAATAGTCTTAGAAACAATTTTGTATCCACTGAGATTGTAAATTTTTCCAAAGCAAGAGCTGTATACATTTTGTAATTAAACATTTAAAGCAATGGATGGAGTGGAGGACTGTGAAGGAGTTGAGAGGTCCTTTAAATTTTTTAAAAAAATCTTTGTATTTAAAAAATCAAGGTTAACTAAATTTGTTAAAAATAAAATATTCTTTTAATGGTAAAACAATTACAAACCTGAAATCAAGAGTGTAATTATTCCTAAAGAACTTTTTAAAAGATCATTGTATTAGGTACAGGAATTTTGCTGATGGTTATACTTAATATACTGGAAATATACTGGAATTTTGAAAATGGAACTCGGTAGACACCCTGTTATAAGATATGAGAGCGCTCCCCATGCTTTTCTTAATAGTCATGCTTAAATAGAAACCTTTTTTAAAGCAGTTTTCTTGAAAACATCATTATTTTGCACTTGTTAGTATGAATTGCTTTATTCTCGGATCAAAAGATCCAATATATTTCAATCAAAAAAAATTTCTTGTATATCTTATATCTGGAGAACTATAGGGCTATATAGTGTATCCAAACCCAAACTATCACTTAACTCAGTATGATGTGCTTATTCCATAGAGCAGTGGTTATCAACCTAATTTCTATCACGACTCCCATTTTATCACATCCTCTTGCCAGAGACACCCTTACAATTTCTGGTTTGTACTAAGCTTGTGTGGGATTTTTAATATACCTATTGCAGAGATCTCACGATATCCATCTATCTCTTTAATAATATAATCCATTTCTTGTATTTATTGGATACAGTAACTTCCTTAAAAACGATTGGATTAAAACCAAATTTGGTCAGTTTTTTTTTTTATTTTACAAATATCAAATCCGATTCGTCATACTGTTTCAAAATGGAGTCCGTTTGAAAATTTTAAAACTTTGAAATCATGCCATGCACACATTGTCAGGTATCTTATTAGCTTTCAATTTTAATTTTATTTTAATATGGAAGTTGAGTTCGCATTTGTATTTTTCTGGTATTTAAGTATGCATTTCTCATTAGTTTCATATCGTACCTTTTTTTTATTTAAATTAATTTTTAAACAATTCTGCACCTGTTGAAAATGTTTAGTAGACCTATTTTTTGTTGTTCTCAACAGTATGTACAGAAATAAAAATATGCCTATCAGAGCAAAATTCAAAATAATATTTTCCGGTATTGGATTCTAATTATATTTATCTCTTCCGCTTATCTTCGCGACCACCATAAAACCTCGAGACCCCCAAGTTGAGAATCCCTGCCGTTGAAAGTACGAAAACTTGATTTAGGGGCCGTTAAAAAATTATAGGGCCCGTAATCCAAACTAATTATTGGCCAAGATCGCAAACTTTTAATATTTTTTTTATCATTCCTAAAATTCTTATTTTTCTTTTTTATTATGGTTTGTTTCATTTTAAAAAAACAAGCATATTTTTTTATTGTATTTTATTTCTCGTAACTTTGTAGTTATAATTAAATATGTTTCTATTTATATTAAATTTTATTTCATACATTTATTATTTACATTTTATTTCTCGTATGTCCATCTCCCTACGGTCCAACTAAAAATCACTCATATATTATTATATGCCTATGTATATAGAAATACATTAAAGCCAGTTTTGGATCTAGAAGGTATAAACTGGGAGGGGGCATCCAGAATGCACGTTATGATAGGTATATCATGAGTTTACTATAAACTTCCAAAAATAAATAAATAAGAACTTAAATTATTATTGTCATTCAAAAAGCTGGGGACCTAGGCTCCCCGGCCCCAAGCTAGATCCGCCAGTGATGAAAGTAACAATTGAATATTGTCATCTGACTTATGTCGCAGTGCAAAAACTTCATCATTCGATGACATCAAGAAATGAGTTAATTATAAGTCTGCAAGATTTGAGGGAATGATTGAACCATTGCAAGTTTAAGAAAAAGCATCTAAAAATGGACATCATGGCGCGTATACCATTGCTATTCTACAGATCGCATATCAAATCTAAACTTACAACTAAATAACGTGAGTTCCCATCACGAATTGAACCTGGGTCTCCCAGCAAAACGGTAATTATATAACTCTGAGGAAGTTCTTACCAGGTAATAGCTTATAATATACTAGATGATCTCAATAATTGAAATACAGAATGTAGCAAAGTCTGTGATAGAAAATGAGGATGCTTCTGGAAGCAGACAGCGTGTCTCTATATTCGCATAAGACACGCCATGTGGTCTACATCTGAGATGAGTGAGGCAGAGGTAACCTTTGATCCTTGACATGGATGTCATGTCCTTCCAGATGGTTGCAGTGGAATCCCAGGGGAACAAACTCTTCTTCTTGATTATCATTTCTCCACCAAAGGAGCTGCGTTGTATAACGAAAGAGTTTCATAATTTCTTTGCGATATTTGTCTCGGACTCACCGGATTGCGAACGGCGGTGTATAGGCCTCTTCTTTTACCAAATTTACTTTCTTTCTTTCTTTTAAAAGAGACAAGCTGTAAGAAGAGAAATGACATTTAATTTTTAAAATTGTTTCAACCCTTCTTTAAAATATCGAAATGATTGATTTTCATATACAAGGTGTTTCAAAACAACACCGACAACGTTTGAGAAATGATTTCTGACACCAAGATAAGACAAAAAAAAATATAGACCTACTTGGATGCACAAATGCTTCCTTTCGGAGTTATAGGGTGTCGAAAACATGAAAAATGAACTTTAAAGATCCATAGCTACAGAACTATGGGACTTACCGTAGTCGGGTCAAGACTTCACTCAGGAACTTGTATAAGCCTTGTCCAAATATCCATGTTTTAGAATCCTATGGTATTTCCGCAACATTTTTTGTAGAGGTAGTTGGAGAGCACTTTAAATTACGTACACGTATCCGAACTCCTATAAAAATTGCTCCGGGAGTACTTTAGGATTCTGAAAGATGTATTTTTGGATAGCGCACATACTAGTTCCTAAGTGAAGTCTTGACCCGACTACTGTAGGTTCCATAGTTTTGCAGCTATAGACCTTTAAAGTTCATTTTTCATGTTTTCAGCATCGTATAACTCCGAAAGAAAGCATTTGTGCACTCAGGTTGGTGTATACTTTTTGTCTTATCTTGGTGTCACGAATCACCTCCAAAACGTTGTCGGTGTTGTTTTAAAACACCCTGTATTTTTAATTATTCTTATTTGAAAGTCAACACTGAAAAGTAATTTTTTTTAAAAAAAAAAAGAAGAAGAAAGTTGGACTTCCCAGAACAGCGTTTCTCAAACTGTGTACATGTGCTGTATAGCTCTTTAAACATACATTCTTGTTCTTTTGATTGAATGTATAAGTGCAGATTCTTGATTGATTCTGTGATTGATTGATCGGTTGATTTAGAGTTTAATATTCTCTTCAACATAAAGCCTATGTGATACGTGAACTTAAAGCTTAACGTGAGATCCGATTGAACCCCGTTTTCCCACACCGATAACGTGCATAATAATCGTGCCACGAGAAGAAGCGCTAGCTGCAGATTTAGTGTCATCCACGAGACGAGAATTATAATTTTCTTGTTTAGTCTTGCAAAATTGGGCAAATATTTTATCTCGTCTCCATTTGCGGAAATATTTTCTTGTCTCGTCTCAACTCGAATTTTTTTCTTCTTTTGTTTTGTAAACTTTAAGTATAATGTTTAGGCCCTGTTGTTGTTTTTTTTTTTTTTTTTAACTTTGTCTCGAAGTTATATGAATCCTTGCGCTTCATAAGAGGTCCATGAACGGTGTGTATAACATTTAAACCATACTTATTATTGAAGTATTTTGTACAAGAACTTGCATACCTTTAGACTTGATAAATACTCTTCATTATGTTTGTACAATACTTTATCAATTTATAATTATAAATCATGTAACATTGAAATATTGTTTTAGATTTAAGACCTCTTAAACTAAAGTTGTCCATGAGACTCGACAAAATTTTCGACTCATCTTGAATTTGATTGAATTTGATACTTTTGGTATCGATTTCGAGAAGAGACTTTTTTTTTGTTTTTTTGTTTTTTGTTCTTGTAAGCAATATTATGCAGGTTATTGGAGCTCTGATTGCGTGCCGAAGATTTTTCCTCATTACTATCACAAATGAAGGAATAATTACCTAGTTTTTAAACTTGGTATCTCGAATTTTAACTTTAAAAAAAAAAAAAAAAAAAAAAAAACAAGCCAAATGTTGTACACACTACTCTACGGTAAGTCTCATAGTTTTGCAGCTATGGACCTTTAAAGTTCACATTTTCATGTTTTCGGCATCCTATATGACCTTCGAAAACAAATTCTTTTTTTTTAAATGTTTTAAACATATACCGATTCTTATATTTTTGAAACAACAGCAACTAAAACCCTTCAATTTTAAATTGGCATTAATAGAATAAACTAAAAATTAGTTTATTTTATAATTAAATAATATCATTACTATCATCATAGGTATTGGCAGGTCACTCACCTCAACTGAGAACCTTTCGTACTCCACGGTCTTCCACTAACCTCTTATGATTTTTCGTTTTGATATCGCTCATCAATTCTACTCTTCTTCGACCCCTTCTTCTCTTTCCTGCCACCATACCGTCTAGCACATCCTTCATGATACAGTTTCTTCTTATCCAATGTCCCAACGAGTTTCTTTTTCTCCTCTTAATAATATATAAAATTGTTCTATTTTCCCCCACCATTTCTAACACACTCTCATACATTTTTCGCTCGATCGAACTAATTCTCTTCATTCTTCTCCACACCCACATTTTGAAAGCTTCGAGTCATTTTTTCATCATTGTTGCGTTATGCCCCTGTTTCTGACTCATACAATACAATACTCCACACGAAGCATTTATGAGTCTTTTTCTCAACTCTTTATTTAAGGTCCCACTAAATAGTATTTTCTTTCTCCTAAAAGCTTCTGTCGCCATTCCTATCCTTGCTTTTATTACACTTCACACTTCATATCATCACTAATAATACCACACAAGTATCAAAAACTAGTCGCCTGTTCTATCTTCTTCCCTCCTACTTCTCGACCACTTCGTTCCAATCATCATGGGTTTTGTCTTTCTAACATTTATTTTCATCCTATATTGCTCACAGCCCTTCTTCAAGTTTTTAAATATTTTATTGATTTTCTCTTCAGATTTCGGATACACCTAATCATTCTACCTTCTTCTCAAACGCCGTCTTCATTTCGTACGCTCTTTCTCACTATCTCTTCTAGATAGATATTAAATGATGTTGGCAAGATACAACATGCCTGTCGAACTCCCTTTCCAATTGCACTCTCCTCTGTCAATTCTTCTCCTATTCTAACACTTGTTGTTTTATATGTAAGTTTAAGTTTCTTATGAGTCTTCGATTTATCCATTCGAACCGAACCTTCTTGAGAACTTCCAACAACAATTCCCAATTCACGCGGTCAAAATCAATAAATCAAATATTATCAAGAATATATATATATTTATATATAAATGAAATTTTTGAATTTTACGTCCCACGATTATGCCGGCTAGGCTAAAGGAGACAGTGATGATGAGCAATGAATGAAATGGTGGAATGAAGAAAGTGGTAAGAAACGGGGGAACTCCGAGGAAACCCACGCACACGGTGTTTGTCCACCACAAATATCACTTGACGGGAGAAGGGTTTGAACCACTGACCCCATGCACCAGAGGTGAACGCCCTACCAATGAGCTACCGCGCCCCCTAATATCAAGAATATTTTATAACAATACATTAATATAAACTATTAGAAATCGTATAATTTTACCGTATTAAATATTGTATGTATAATATATGATTCTATTTCTATTTCTGAGATTGTCCCCTAAAGTGTGTAGTAGTAGTACACAATTCACTTAAATTTTACTTATTATGTTTCTTTACAATTACTATTCAATGTAAGAGGACCACAAGGGCCTACCTCGAAAACCACTTGTGGTTTGCGGATTAGAGTTTGAGAAACATTATTATATTAGCTACATTATGGAAGTGGACTAGGGCGTGTACTCTGGTAGACCTACCTTCAAATTTTAGAGTGTCCAAGATTTATTAATTAACAAAACATTTTGAAAGTATAGTTATCATAAGCATTCCTCTATCACTGATAAATCACCACTTCCCACGAACTAAAATTTCTCCTGCTTAAAAAAAAAGTCAGATAAATTTTACTGTAAAATGGTTGGCAATTGCGAATAGCGTGAATATTTTGAAAATTGAAGATGAAAAATGAAGGTTTGGCATTTCCAAATATTACAAATAAAATTCACCGGAAATTTTTATTGTAGTGAAAGCGATTTTCCGTTCCTTTCTTGTTTCAGTAAGAAATACCTGAAATCTACTAATTGCAAGCTCCTTTGTCATCAACCTTTTTCACGTTTTACTCTATATTCTTAATAAGTCATTTTCTTCTCAAATACAATATTGTAAATATTCAGTCCTCTTCTAAACTATACTATATTCAATATTGTTTCGTTTTTCCTAATACGTACTGATAAAGCTTCCTTGTTGGTTTTTCGTTCCACCCAGATTATATTCTTCGGACTTCACAATATTCATATTTTGAACATTTCAGATTTTAATCGTTAATTCTTAATGTTTATGTTTCTTCTTTGCACAATGCAGTTGCTCAACACGAAAACATTTTCACCAACTTATTTAATTTGATATATATTTTTTTCCTTTCCTTGAAGAACTCTTTCCCTATTTCTGTTCTTGCTCTTACGTTCCTTCATATTGTAAAGTTCTGCTTGTGTAGATGTAGGCAGAGCATAGGTAGAATAAATTACATTCCGGAATCGTCTTCTCCCACTACATGATTTTATTTTTAAAATTCCTCTATATTACAAAATAGATACAAAATCTCTAATGTTTGGGTAAAAGTAGGTATCCTTTCGACATGATAGTATCGGGAAGGAATCCTTACCAGGCAAGCTACCTGAGGAGGGGCAGGACACTCAGTGCTCCACTGCAAGGAGAGAGAAGTAAAGATTCTCACAACGCTCCACTGCAAGTCAGGAGGAGAAGGAAGCCAAGAACTCCACTGTAAGCTAGAGGTTTTGGGTTTAGATGAGTTACTTCCAAGGCTCCACTCAAGCCAAGAAAGGGGATATGACCAGTCAAGACTGATATTTTTCGTTGAAATCCTCTAAGTTATAGGTCTATAGGTGCTCCAGTTGAGGTGGTGGAGCTGTTGTTCCTTCGTCGTCACATCACCAGTGCTGTTGCTGTTGTATGCGCCGTCTGCAGCTATAGTACTCCGTAGTAAGATGCACATGATTGATGTTTGTAAATAGAAGCACATGTTAGGTGTTTGTAAATACAACCATGCAGGATATTACAAAGTTTTAGATCTTCACTTGAGGAACAGTAGTACGTAAAATTCAATCGTACGGAGTCCCGAAGAGCTTAAGCCGATCATCTGGAAACTTGAAATTTAGCACTAAGTAGTGGGCACATTCCTAGTATTGTCCGTTAGACGAGATAAGAGGCACCTTTCTTAATTCTAGTCGAGACGAGAAACATAATTCTCGTCTCGTTTTCGGGACGAGAATCAAGACGAGACGAGGCATTTTAGAGTATCGTGGGCAAAGCTAGTTCACCCAAATCTTAAATCTCAAACAATGTTTTAGTATTACATATTTCATGATATAAAATAAACCATAAATTAATAAAGCAATTATGCGAACACAATGAGAACCATTAATCAATGTTTGAAGTTACGCCAACTCCAATATTATATATGGTTTAAATCAGTGGCGGATCTAGGCCAGAGCCTAGCCTCCCTACCCCCAATTTCTTGAGTGACAAAAATAAATTAAGCTATTATTTATATATTTTTGAAAGGTTGTAGTAAACTCATGATATACCTATCATAGTCTGGATTCTGGCTGATTCCCCAGTTTTTGTCTTCTAGATCCGCCACTGGTTTGAATTTTACTTTATCACATATTTCGCGGACCTTTCTTTACGCGGAAGGATTGTGATAACTTGTAAATGAAATTAATGAAGTAATCAGGGAATAAATAATATACATGAATTTACAAAATTAGACTACATAAGTTTTCGAGATTCGAGACAGGACAAGAAGAAAATTCTTCGAGAAATAAGTCGAGACGAGGCTTGTACAAAATTTACGAGACGCCAGCCTCGTGAACAGCACTCTTGCTAATCAAATTCTGTCTTTTTTTTCGGAGTACGCTACTTCAATCTCTAAGATAACTTCCCAAATTATCCTCACAACGTTTAGTGAAAAATCACAATGTGGTTCTTTCCCGCAATCACTTACCTAAGTACTCACCAAATCTGCGGAAAACTAGTTAGACTAATGTGAATACGGCATTAACTACGATACCTTTCATTTTAAAAGCTGTAGTTTCTAAGCTCCGGAAACAATCTGTTCTTTCTTTTCAAAGAATCGTATTGTCACAGTAAGAAAACTGTTGTTTCCGTCTAAAAGTAAATAAATAAACAGTAACAAATATACGGTAGTTTTGATTTATATATATACACCGTATATTCCAGTAAGCAAGCACGTCTATAGTAAACCTAAGTTTGCTCTTAATTTTCCTTCATGCATCGACTTAACCTTAGAAACCCTGTCTGTGTTTGTCTTTGCCAAGTGTAAATTTCAAATCATGCTTGGAGTCCAGATAGCTTTGACATATAAATCTGTGTATGCTTAGACCAGATGAAAGAATGAAGACTGCGCAAGAATACTTGCTTGTCAGATTTAGCCTTAAAGGTTCTTTTTATATATGGTTTTGACAAGTGTAACTTTTAAGTTACGTTTGACAAGTTGTCAATTTAAAGGAGTATTAAGCATAGAATTATATTATGTATTATTGTCAAGTCTGAAACAAACTTGCAATGGAGGAACTAGCAAGTTTCCTATAGCCTTGGTTAAGTCTGCAGCCATGTAAATGCAAACTTAACCTTGCAGATTTGAGTAAGGCTATTAAAAGTCTAAAATGTTATATAAAGGTGTGTATGTGTGTGATCAGATTTTTGCATAGAAAAATTACCTAAAGCCATCAATATTGTACCCAGATAGATCTGACACAGATCTCGCGGCGTACGAAGCCATTTTTTCGAGTTTCGACTCGAAGGAGTATTGGGGTTTAAAAAATCATGCAAAAATTATAAATAAAAATTAATCATTGTGCTCGTGAGGTAGAGAATTCAAATGTTTATTATATGTTCCAGGTTATGTATATTTCAAATCTTTGCATTAGCATTATTCTTCCCATGAGAACGGCACATCTGCCAATGTAGATTTACGACTAATATATAGAATAAGTATGTAGCTGTCTGTGTGCCTATCATCAGATTTTCGCATATAAAGAGGTCATCTAGGGTCACCAAATTTTGTACAGAACTATTTTCACTAGGTCTAGTCGCGAACAAAACTGTTTTTGTATTATTATATTTTTCGACTCGAGGGTGACTTATTGGAGAGTCAAACTTTATGCATAGTGATTGTGAGATAGGTAACCCACACAACTCTGATGTGTTGCAGGTTGCATGATAAGAAAGTTAAAAGGGGCAGCTCAGAAATCAGTGCTTGTCGTTTTATATTTCACACAGTTCTCTATTTTCAATAATTTTGCATACACGTTATTCTTCCATATATATTTAATACTAGCAGAAAAACGAACACATCTGCTAGGATTAAATAAATATCTTTCTGTCGATATTGAGTTCGTTCCTTAGTATTATTTCACTTAACAATGCAAACTAAACTGAAGTAATTATAGACATATGCAAACAATCCTAAAACCATGATATGGAAACCATTCTACTTAGCACAATGTAAAAAATATATATAGAATAAGGGTTGTAAAAAATAGTATACATAAACTTGTACTACGACATAACCGTGAGTCGAGTAGGGAGGTTTACATGCCCGTTATTGCCTAGAAGGTACGTGTAAACTTTTCAACTCCACGCACGGTTATGTCCTGGTAAATGGTAATACAAAATTACTTAGCACACAAACGATAATAGGGAAGAAAAAGATTAACTCTTCTGTTTATGGAACCCAAGATTTATAGCCAAAGAAATAAAACCTCATCAGTAAAGTTTATTCTGTCTCACTAACATAAAGTGACAATTTTACTTTATTATATAATGGTAATGACGGTAATATAAAAAGTAAACAAAATAGAAGAATGTTATTTGAATTAGCTGATAAATGTAAATAATGTGTTTGTATATTTTATCATCATTGACGCTTTACTACTTACTAAAATTGATTATAATAATGAATTGGGGTCGCCGGATCTCAGTGAGAGAGTTCACGTCCGGTGTGCTGGGCCCTTGATTCGATCCCAGCTCGCGCCAAGTGACCTTTGTGTTGAACAAACATTGTGTGAACGGGTTTTCTCCGTATTCTACAGTTTCCTCCCACTTTCTTCTTTCCACCGTTTCATTCATTATCATCATCATCGTCACCTTTAGCCTACACGGCATAGCTGTAGGACGTTAAACTAAAAAATTTCATTTCGTTTCATTTCATTTCGCTTCATTTCATATCATTTCAAAGATTCCATTTAATTTCATATAATGTTGAATTGTCGCAATAATTTCTGTTTGAACTTTAGTCAAAAAGCTTTTATAACAGAATGATATTCAAATTTATTAGAAAAGCAGTAACCAGCCGTAACTGCAAAAATAATTACCATACCTTTTTAGCACCGAAGAAATAATTAATTTGTTGAATTGCAAAATAAGTAGTATAAAATATTGAGAATATTGATTATTGGTTAAACAATAAGCCTATTATGATTATGAATTAGGAGCCCACCTTTCATGTTGAATATTAGTAAGGCAATGAGCCTGGTTTTCATCAAGCCTTTAGAGCTGCAGTTTAATAATATATTTGAAACTGGTAACATAAATGTTTACATATAGCCGAATACCCTGAGACCAGTTTCCACAGATTAAAGTACAGTATATACAGTATATTAAAGGATATGAAACTGCTTCATTGCTATATTGACCTCTTGACTCATATTATTGACTTCCATTTTAACAATGGGTTACCTTACATTTTGCTTTTGAAATTGCTGTAATTAATTCTGTTATGAACAGTGGTCGTTTTGACGGATAGGCCCGGTATGCCTGGACTACCCTAAAATTTTGAGAATATATAAACGCTAAGATACAATAAAGAGTAAATATATTTTCCACTATTTATATTAGTGGTAGATAATTAGGTAATAGCATCAACCACTATTATAAAAGTGATATTCTACTACCATTAATCAATCAAATATGTATATATATCCATAAGCGAGGGAGCGGGCCTACCCAAAATTAAAATCCTAAAGCCGCCCCTGGTTATAAATA
The DNA here is from genome assembly GCF_964235325.1 of Thermobia domestica. Lineage (NCBI taxonomy): Eukaryota > Metazoa > Arthropoda > Insecta > Zygentoma > Lepismatidae > Thermobia > Thermobia domestica. The sequence goes on from NC_137469.1 coordinate 82,690,075, forward strand.
CTGTCCTAAAACTATTGAATTTTCTGAGTACCTGGTTTTTCACTATAAGTGCTTCATGTATGTATGTATGTATAATATATTATTATTATTATTATTATTATTATTATTATTATTATTATTATTATTATTATTATTATTATTATTATTATTATTATTATTATTATTATTATTATTATTATTATTATTATTATTATTATTTTAATTCTTTGTGGTTTCATAACACTTGTACTACTGCATTTTATTTATCCATTCTTGGTAATGTCAACTAAATTCTGCTCTACTACATAGTTAATGACATTTGTTTTATTTTCAGGGTACAGACAGCGCTTGTCGCGGTATCCAACTTCACTGACGCCATTGCTGAGTGATCGAATGCGAAAGAGGCGAGCGTTTGCTGATAAAGAGCTCGAAGCGACTATGCTGGCTCGTGAGAGCGAAGAAATGCTCCGGCGGATAAGTGGCGCTACATTCTTACCTCTTGTTCCACCCATCGGTATCCAATTACTTGGGAACCACATATCTACCAATACACACCCGACTCATACCCAAGAACATCACTACCATGTTCCATTGACGTTACTCTGGCAATGTGGTGACTCTTCCAATAGTCTTACGTCATCAACGCATCATCATCACCACCATCATCATCATCCAACTATTCCAGCTCCTTTGTCCCTGCAGTTTAATCGGCTTTCAATCGAGACAAGTTCTCAAGACTCTCAACATCAAAGACTTGACAGTACAAATTCTGATTTGATCGGGCCACAATTACAGTCACCAGGATCTAGTTTGTCCGTAGATTTAGACAATGATTCCTCGGATTCCACAGAGGAATCTGTCGTTTCTACATCTCAATCGACATTCAAATTGACCACAGAAGAACCGTCAGCTTCAAATTTAAGTCTGCAACCAAACGAAGGTAATAGGTTATCATCACAAGTAGCAACATCTGCATTTCATACAATAAAACCGAGTGCTAACAAAAAAGAATCAATAACTGAAACTGTAAGTCAATATCAGACAACCATTTCCGAACCTAATAGGCCACCCAAAGCCCGGCTTTCATTTTCAGTTGAGTCGATCATTGGTGTTAAGTAAATTATAATTTATTTTACAAATAAAAAATTATGAGTAATTTGGGCTGTAAATCAGCACTGTGTAAATAAATATATTTTGTACTGTAAATAAATGTTTGTAATATATTCAAGTTTATAATGTTTTTAGCGTTTGATTTTATCTATATTTCAAACCACATTAAAGATACTGATGGAATCTATGAGTTAGGAAAATTAATAATCCATGATTGGATTGCAATTTTTCACAACTGTACTTTCTTTCTACAGATGTTTTCTCTTTGTGTTTGTGTATATAGTTTGTCCCCGTGTCCAAGGTAATGAACTGACGTAGTGATAACTATCATCAAAAGAAGCAAGATAAAGTATTAGTATTTCCGTCAAATATCACTTCCTCTAACCCAGTGATTCTCAAAATGGGGTACGCTGACCGCTGGGGGTCCGTGAGACCTAGCCAGGGGGTCCGCGAGGCCTAAAAATTGAAATGTGTTGTAATAAAATGGAACTCTCAGCTGTTATGCAAGAAGTACTTTTTAAGATTAAGAAACTGCAGCTGTGGACAGTACGAGTACAAAACAATAACTATTCATCATTTCCACTGCTTAAGGATTTCATTGATTCTTCAGGTGAAAAACTCTCTGCTGAAATGCAGAAAACACTTCTACGACACTTGGAAAAATTAGCTGCAAGTTTTCGAGAATATTTCCCTGTTCCACAACCTGGTAATGATTGGATTGAAATGCTTTCACTAATGTAGAAATCCGTGAAATACAATATATAAATCTCTCTAACACAGAACAAGAACAGCTATTGGAACTATCCTACGATACTTCATGGAAAAAACGTTTTCAAAGAAAATGAACTTTGTAGCTTTTGATTGCATGTGCGCTGTGAGTATGAAGAGTTGTCTAAGAAGGCATTGCAACATTTGATGCCTTTCCCTAAAACTTACTTATGTGAGCAGACCTTTTCTGCTCTTTGCAGGATTAAAAACTTAAAACGAAATCGTCTTAATGGGGAATCGGACCTGATATTGATGGTGACAAAACTTATTCCAGATTTCAATGCATAGAAAATCACAAAGAATTTCATTTCTCACATTAGTGAACCCGTATTTAAGAATTTATCAAGTAAATTTCCTTTAAAAAAAATTATTTTCAGTCTTGAAAGTTACTGTATTTCAATTGGAATTTTGTTCACTAGGAAACAATTACGTATCTTTAGAATTTACTTATTGCATTATTTTTCTTGACCTTTTTCTTGTCAGTGGTAATTCTAATTAGTATAGTTTTTTAATACCATGTGAAATTTCTGATAGCATTGCAAGGGGATTCGGGTTATCAGAAAGTTTGAGAACCACTGCTCTAACCCATCAATGCGAGACTATCTATGAGCTAGTAGCCTTCCCTTCTTAACAGGTTCCGACATTACTACATCGTAGTGACTTCTACTGTACAATATTTGAAATAGTATAACTTCCAAATATTTAATATATCTTATCTTGTCTTGTCTCATTCTCTTTCGAGGAATTCAGGTTTGTCACAGATTTTTTCATCCCAGTTCACCTATGTCTCGCTATTGAGGTTAATGATTCTTGGTGTTAAGTTCTTTGTTGAATACACTGAGAGCAAACGCTGGATTCTTCTTTTAACTGAAAGGGAAAGTAACAGACACAAAATCAAATGTAAATTTTGTGGGATAAACGAATTATTATTATTATTATTATTATTATTATTATTATTATTATTATTATTATTATTATTATTATTATTATTATTATTATTATTATTATTAGACGATAAAGCTTAAAATTCAGTATTCTTTGTAATCTGCCATCTGATATTAAACTAATTGTTTTGATGTAGGAACTGTAGAAAGACATCTAAAAACTCTTGATTTATGGTTGTGAAAAGCAAATTAATATTGACCTGGTATAGTATGGAAATATTTAACAATTTGTTCCATAAACTTATTTCGATTTTTGTTAAATAATTCACATTGAAATATCAAGTGATTAATTGTTCAAGTTGTTTTTACCACACGTGAAATAATACAAATTTTATGCTTATTACATTCTTGCCTGACAATTAACGCATAATTTGTTTACATGGTAATACTTTAGAACAAAGGAAATTAATAAATAAGAAAGAAGAAGCAGCTTCTAGAATACTAGAGAATTCATCACGAGATATGTGCAGTATTGAAAACATTAAACAAGTTTCCTGTAGATTTCTTTACGTACAACAATATCTAGTTTTATATTATATTAATGCCAAAAATATATTAGCGTCGTTGGTTCTCGTAAACCAAGTGCGTTCAAATTCGAATTTCCTTTTATGAACTCCATCTCGTTGACTACAATAGAAATTCTTCTGAATAATTATGGGGCACCTTATAGATGGAAGATCACCTCTAATTCTTTACCAGTGGGTAACGTACCCAAAATTGGTGAAACGTTTCCACTTTGAACGTTGATACTGATCCGTTGAATAAGTAGATCGTTTATCTTCCGATATAAGTGATATACGATGACCTATTTCAATGATAAAATTAGCTCCGTCTTGACTCCAAGTACCACCTGACTCTATCGCAATTGGAACAAACCAATATTTAGAAGAGATCAATATATTTATTCCTTTTGTCGATCTCCTTACGAGCAGCTACGAAATCTGCGCGTGATGACGAATGTGGAAGATTGGAGGGAGCATAAGTATCCCTGCAGGTGAAGTCCCAAACTAGAGCTTTCCAAAGCAATAAAGTTATTCCGTCTAGTCTTTTTCCATTTGAACGACTGCATCCGTTTGGTTCTCGTACTGATGGGACACCTGCAGATGGGACACCTGGAGTGCCGTAGTTGTCTACCTGCGATGCTCTTCCAAATTACTTAACATATTCGGGTCGTTTTGTCATATAGAGGAGAGGGTGCAAATGTGGAAACCCAGTTTGTATTTCATTTGTAAAAAAAAACAGTGAATCGTTAATTTAACCTGGAAAATTGCCTCAAAATGCCTTAGAATGTTAGAAATATGGGACCATAATTCACAAGTGCAAAAACCATATACGTAAATAATAAATATTTGGCACATGTATTAGCATATTTCGATTTTTTAAAAACTGAGGGTAATGTGGAAACACCCTAAAATTACAGTAAATCAATGTGTAAACACATAAATGGTTGTTTCCACACCGGCATACTAAGAGTGACTCCAGTCCTCACATAATTGACATTGAATTCATAGTTCACTACGCATATCTTTCGAAAATTGACTTCCATAAAATATGCACAGAGTGTCTTTTTCGGTGGGCTCTTCTATTCCAACTGGAAGAGAGACTGCAGAGTTTTGTTTGTTTGTTTGTTTTAATTGCAGGAGGAACTTTGGCCACTTTTCTAGTTTTGTTACCGCCTGCAGGGGGCTTTTGTTTAGGCCTAGTCGTACTCTTACGGTTAGATAAGGATCTTCGAGCTGTTTTTTGTACGGAGACGATGTCCAAACAGCGCAAGAATTCGGTTTATGATCTCTATTCGGAGCAGAGCCGTAGCTAGAGATTTCGGCGCCCGGGGCAAAGTAGAATTCGGCGCCCCCAACATATATATATATATATATATATATATATATATATATATATATATATATATATATATATATATATATATATATATATATATATATATATATATATATAAAATAAAACAGCTTTTGTTGTTATGCTACTCTGAATTTTTATTAATCTTTTTGGAAAGACCATTGCAACAACCAAAATCGATCATTATGTATCGTTTTTCAAATAAGAGCTGTTTTCAAGAGTCTCATTTTGGGCTTTTTGTTAAACTTGACAAAACTACCTTTGGTTGTATACAGTAAGAGAACAGTTATGGAAAGTTAGTACTATTTACAGCGTTTCATACTATAGATAAGAAATGAAATTTCAATACATTAAAAACTATGTGCTTTTAAATTGTTCGAAATGGGTGACAGTATTAATTTCCAGTAATAATTGTAAACTTTTTAATTTTATTTTGTATGTGACCACATCAATAGCATTTTAATTTCGATCTTTTTACGGTAAGAAATATTTTGTGAAATGTAATGGAAATTCAGAAGGATCCTTCTTTGTGAATTTCTAAATACCGGTATTGATCGATGGAGGTGAAGAATATGTTCAATGTTTGTACTTAAAATCCAAAATATACTTTGGCTACTAAATATGTCTGAAATTATAGTAATTACTTAATTTCTTAATGAATGAAAGTTCCGTATTTAAGGTACTTATTATTAATTAACACATTAAAATACACTAACACGTACACATATAAAGGGTGTATGTACTTACGTTTTGTATGTATGTAGATAGATAAAAACATCACACAACTAGACACGTATGCACAAAATAATATGCAGGCGATACAAAAAGTCCATGAAAAAATGACCCCAATAAATTCCTCCTAATTGGAAGCATTTGATAAGTCAATGGAATTTAAAAGTAAATCATTGGTAGTGATTAGTGTCTGAAAAAGTCGAATTTCGTTGGGCTAAGTTTTGATCCCTTAAGCCCCTATTCTACAACTGCTTGAAGTTCGAAAATGTTATTGTTCCCCTCGTTTCCATTTATTTTTAATATTTCCGCGCAAACAGCAGCTTGAATGTGTCTTCTCACTTTCATACCTTCATTCTCACCGTCGCACAGTGGGGCCAAACCAGGCAATTCTTAGCAAAAACTCGACAAATGAAGCAAAAGATTGACTCGATATAATTTGTTATAATAAAACCTTAATAGTGTACACATAAGATAGTGTACAGGAAAAGAAGTGATAGCAGTTTACAATGAACTCATAGGACGTGTAAATTTGGTTATCCACCGAAGCCGGAGAAGCGCTGCTTAGTGACAGAAGATAGGAAATTGACTTTGAATGCAACTATTCCTACATTGCGTGTAGATATTCAGTGGCTGGTAAACATGGTGAGACGACCGACATGTATGTATCGTTTTGTATATTTAGAATGTTGATATGATGTAGTCAATAATCATATTTGGAATTATTCTAATATCATTATCATATCCGTACGATAATCCCCTACTTAATATCATATTTGGAAAATGCTGTGGTACTGAAAGCATATAAACTATGGTCAAACGATAGAATGGCATTTTAGTAGAAAATAGGGCATAATATATCTGTGATTCTTTAATATGTCGTAGCGGAAGCATTGCTCTTACTGTATGCAAAGAGAAATCCTGCACATATTGGCACTTTTGAGAAATATAGCGCATGAAAATGTTATAGGAAAACCGCATTCTGGATGCAATGCTGCTTTTGAATTGAGCTGGGATGAATGTGGGAGCAAGTGTTAGGTTATGATCCCCATGCACTCAGTAACAAAGTTGAATATAGGTCTATATATCATCTCTCCATTCTTTTTAAGTTCGTTCTGACAATGCTCTTGGAGCATTCTCAACTGGTTTCTGATTTTGAAAATGTTCCTGCGTACACTATAAGTCATTACTCGGCACCTTGTATACCACATGTCATGAAGAAATCATCTATAATAACTCTCTAAGTAATACGTAAAAACTTGTTTTAACTTATTTAAACTCTCGTATTGCGAGCGAAGCGAGCAAGAAAATTTTTCAGAAATCTACGTATTTAATTGATAACCGACAGCAATATTGATCCAATTGGGCGCTAATACTTTCTGGGGGCGACTCGTCTTTTACTCATGTCCAACACCACTTTTTCTTTCTCCTTGCTCATTCAGCGCCCCCTTGCTATCAGCGCCCGGGGCGGGCGCCCCGCTGGCCCCCCCTTAGCTACGGCTCTGATTCGGAGTCTTCCTCTTCAAAAAGGGTATTTTCATTATTTCATATGGTGACACACAAACTTTTGAAGAGATGTTCGGTACGCTGGGATCTTTTGAAGTGGTGCTCGGTACGCTGGGATCATCTGAAGAGGTGCTTGGTACGCTGAGATCCTCTGAAGAGATACTTGGTACCCTGTAATAAAAATCGTAGAGACAATTATTTGCCATTTTCCGCCTCTTTGTCAGTTTCCACTTTGCTTTACTCCTAAGCCTTACCCCTCTGCCCTACCCCTCACTTAGGCCATGAATAGAAAGTATCTAACATATCCTTGTATGATTCAAATGTGTGTTATCTTCAATAAATTATTTACTAATAATAAAACAATGCAATGGACTTTAGGGTGAGGAAAATGTGGAAACGTTTCCACATTTCCCTCATCCAAAAGTTTCCAAGTTACCAGCACTGTAGTCAAACTGGATTGTATGAGTTAAGTCAAAAACACGGTTGCTTGTGATTGATTGAATACCACCAATACCTTCCCAATAACTCCCTTTCCCAATACTCTGATATGTATTACACTACACCTATGATACTTTAGACTTAATAATACTACACACTTACCTCTAAAAACTTCACGAAAATGTGTAAACAACAATCGACGCACCACCATTAACTACACTGGCCGACCGCTTCATAGCGTTGTGTCGTGACGAATGGGGACAAGGGTGATTGTTTACGACAATCGCCGAACGGGTAAAGCTCTCTGCAGTCAACATACGTTAAGTTTCCACATTACCCTCACGTTTCCACATTAGCATCCTTTCCTCTATAAATATTCATCTTAAAGAAGATCCTTTAGGAATGTGAATTAAGGGTCGAAGATTTAAATTGTCTTCCGTCCGTAGAGCAAGTGGCGTATTAAATATTAAACACTATGTACATTGAAGCAGGAAACATTACAAAATGATACTCCTGGGCCAAAATAAATAAATTAAATAAAAACTGGAACGATGAACAATGGAAGAAGGTACTCTGGACCCTAAATTCTAACTCTGCACCTTCCAATGCTACAAGTTTGTGCGTCGTCTTCCCGAAAAGCTCTGTCATTCAGACCGTGTAATATCTGCAGCAAGGCATGGAGAAGTTAGAGTCAGTGTTCGGGGATATTTACACGCTACTAAGTTCATAATTTAGTTAGAATTAATGGAAAATAGACAAAAAAAAAGTGTTTCACAACGTTTAAGTGAGGCATGAAATTCCATCAGGAACGAGGATTTGGGGCAGTAACTTTGTACTACAACAGGATTACCATATTCAACATTCTTCCAAGCTATGTACTGTAGTAATTATCTGCAACACAAAGAAGAAGCTTATATCACCAAAAATGGAATATTTGCCACAGGCACCGGATGTCTTACCCATCAAGCTCTTGTAACATGAACTTAACATGACAGTCTGTAAATAGATGCAAACGAATAGTGAAAGTCTTTGGGTGGCTCTTCAGAGCTACTGGAGTCACATAGCCTTACAAAAATTGGATAAATGAATCAAACAAATGCCTGCAAGTTGTAAAGCTCTTATCAAGGCTAATAGCAGGCCCGTGCTGGCCTACCGGGACACCGGGACGTGTCCCGGTGCGCCCTCCGAAATGTCACAGTATAAATAAAGGTACAAGTTTATTAGTAATAAATTCTTACAGTTTTATGGATAAAGAACCCCTGAAAGGTGCAGTGCGCTCTTTAAATTAGACGCCCTTGCGAGACCACATTAAAGATGAACAATTTTATTTACTCTTTTGTATAGCACAGTTCTGTACAATAAATACATACAGTTACTGTTGGTGAAGAACCCTTGAAAAGTACAGTGCGCCCTTTGCATAAGGCGCCCTACGAAACATCACATTATAGATAAGTGGTTTTAGTTATCATGTATACCAGCTTTGCATAATAAATTCAAATACTGACTGGTAGTACAGAACCTGTGAAGAATACAAGGCGCCCTTTATCTAAGATGCCCTGCGAAATATCACATTATATTTTTCTAAAATTTTATTCTTCTGTATTTCAGTTTCGTATTATAAATTCATACAGTTGCTATTAGCAGAGAACAGGTAAAGAGTATAATCACTTATTATAAAGTTATGTAGCTATAAAACGAAACAATGTGATACATCAAGAATAGTTCGGATAGTCAAACGTACGATGCATTTATGTACACTACACTGACACTAGTCTCTAATTTACGATTTTTACGACATCGAAGCTTTCACAGTCTTAATACGCATTCATATATCTGAGCATACTGATTGTTCCTGTGTGTTTTAAAGCAGTGTTCGGATAATCAGTACCTATTGTATTTCTGAAATATAGCTATATTAATTTCCGCAAAATGTGGTCTTCCTGTCACCCGGCACGGTGCGTCCTCAGGTTGTGGATCGAGAAGATGGCGTCTGAGATATAGAGATTAGCTGCGAATATACTGAATAAGCAGTCGCTGACAGACAAGAGGTGATTCTCCACCTTGGGGATTTGGTGTGGGGCTAACAACTTCATCCTGGAAAAAAAAAAAAAGAAAAGAAAAAAAAGAATTGTTCAGATAAGTTCGCAGAATCCCCAGATCAGAACTGATAACTTGGCACGAACTCAGCAAAGTAAAATCAACATGAGATTTGGAACATGGAATATAAGAAGTCTCTATAGGGCAGGCGCGTTAAAATTTGCAAAGAATAAGTTTAGAAATAGAGGATGGACCTGGTGGGATATCAGGAAGTTAGATGAGAAGGAAATGGAGGAGTCAAGTCGGGAAATTTTGCGTTCTTTTACGGGCAACGGATTAAAAATTACCAACTAGGATCAGGGCTTTTCGTTCACAAACGAATATCAGCAATTAAGCGGGTTGAATTTATTAATGATAGATTTTCTTTTACTTCTCTTAAGTGTCGGTGGTGTAATATTATTGTTTTAAATGCACATGCCCCAACAGAAAATAAGGATGGCGATAAAAAAAAATACAGCTTTTACGAAAGAATAGAACTGGTATTTGATTATCTCCTGCATTACCATATGAAAATTCTGTTAGGCGGTTTCAATGCGAAGGTAGGATGAGAGGGTATTTTCAAACCGATTATAGGGAATAAATGTTTGCATAAGGAAGGTTGTGGCAACGGTTTTAGATTCGTGAACTGTGCAACATCCAGAAACCTTATCGTGAAGATTACAAAATTCCAACATCGCGACATTCATAAATATACTTGGACTTCATCAGATGGAAAAACACATAATCAAACTATCATGTTTTAGTAGACAGAAGAAAACAGTCTAGCACAACTGATGTTCGGTCGTTCAGAGGAATTGATTGTGATAGTAAAAGAGAGACTATCGTTGAATAAAGGAAATATTCAATAACTAAAAACGGAGCGGTTTAATTTTTTTAAAAATAGAGGAGAGTCAGGTGAGAGGGGAACCAGATTGAAGTATCGAATAGATTCTCGATTTTAGAAGGTTCGGAGTGCAATAGTGTTCAGGATACTTGGTTGAAATTAGAGATAAGATTAAAATTTCAGCAAAACAAATATTGGGGCACGCAGAAATACGTAGGAACAAACATGGTTCAACCAGGAATGCACTAAAGTAGCAGGGAAGAGCAAACAGAAGAAACAGCGTTGGCTACAAAATCCGAACGAAATAACTACATACAATTTCATAGTCAACTGGCAGAAAACTTCCAAAACTTTTAGAACAAGGAAACGCGACGTTTGAAAGTTAAAATTAATTAACTTAAAGATAATAGTGAAAACAAAAACATTCGGGACATGTATAAATGCATCAACGAACTTAAGAAAGGCTATCAACCTCGTGGTTATATATCGAAGAAAATTACGAAACAGTTCTCACTGATCAGGATAGCATCTTAAATAGATGAAAAGATTTCTTTGACGATTTGCTTAACACATAGCCAAAAACTAATGCGCGTGGAGAAAGTGAAATGCATACAGCATAACCGTATATTCCACAACCTAACCAGACAGAAATAGAAATCGCTATTCAAAAAATTAAAGAAACACACATCTCCGGGTGCAGACGAAATTCTGGTTGACTTAATTTTAGCTGGAGGGGAAAAATGTAGAGCAAGACACACAAACTCATTCTCCTTATCTGGAACAAGGAGGAATTACCACAAGAGTGAAAAGAATCAATTATTGTTCCAGTTCAGAAGAAAAGCAACAAAACAGATTTAATACTTATGAGGCATTTCTCTTCTGTCAACATCCAATAAATTCTCTTAAACATTCTATTAGCATAATTGACTCCATACGCAAATGAGATTATTAGAGATTATCAGAGCGGATGTAGGTAAAATCGATCAACTATCGACCAGATATTTACCATTCGAGTAATACTTGAAAAGAAATGAGAATACAATATCCTAGCACATCAATTATTGACTTTAGACTCTGGTAGGAGGGAAACATTGTACAACATGGTTACAGAATTTACGACACCGAAAAAGGTAGATTAATTAAAATATGTTTAAATGAATCCCAAAGAAAGGTTCGAGGAGAGAGAGAAATTCTTGTTCGCGAGCTTTCACGTTGAGAAAGGCCTTAAACAAGGAGATGCGTTGTCGCCATTATTCTGGAGAACTTTGTTCAGGAGAACACTATAATGAAAATCAAAGACGGCAATCAGGTGGTAGAGCTGAATTGTATTTGCTAGGTTATGGCGTATCCTGATGATGTAAATTTAATAGGGAATGATAGAAGAATAGAAAGGAATGCAGAAATCTTACTTAACGCTTGCAGGAATATAGGCTTAAAAGTAAATGCAGAGAAAACTAAATAAATGGAAGTTTGTCGGGATAGTAATACTGCATTTTATGTATGCGTTAAAATACCAAATAATACAGTGAAACCTCCCTTAACGGACACCTCTCAATAACGGACACCTCTATAATACGGACAGATTTTTTTGTCCCGGCAAAAATATATGTTCTCTTACGGAACAAAACCCTCCCTTTTACGGACACTCTCAGATACGGACGCGGACAGTCCTTCCCCCCCCCCCAAACGTTTGAATAACCTCTTCATAACGGACAGGAATTGTTCTCGGTTCTGTGATATATTACAGTATACAGAAAAGTCTTTTCCCCATAAGTGTATCTCTCATGAGTCCAGACCTGGTGAACCATCAAACAGAACAGCTGAACTTAAAATTTTTTCCGCAATAAACTGCTTTCTGGCGGAAATCCTAGAAAATTTTCAATAAGCAATAACACTCATGCAGGGTTAGTCGTAAGGCCAGGAATTCTATGCTAAAGATCTTCCCTTCCCTAACAAATTTAATCCTTTTCGTCTGGACTTTGCATCTTTACCGACAATTTCATAGATAACAAAACAAAAATTTTCAACGAGCAATGCTACCTCTCTTACTTTTTTGGAAAAGAAACATTTTTCTTTTACTCATGATACTGGAACAAGTCTGGGATGGAGTTTTCCCGGCTTCCTTTTTCATTTTCTCTAAAAGGGTATTCTTTGTGATTGAACCTGGGTCAATAAATATGCACCCCCCAATAGCTTGCCTTTTCATCCATTCTGTCAACGAAGATGCCGCGCCAGTACACAAACACACACACACACACTTGTTTCTTCTGCAATCGTACTGAGGATTTTAGAGGACACTTGCTAATGAGTTTTATTACCGTTGTAGAGGAAAAAGCATGCCTTTTGCGTTAAACATTGCCCAGCAATAACAGGCTATGATTTAATAGAAATGAATTTCTCCTTCATCCCTCCCAGTAATTCAAATTGTACTAAATAAGACTATTTTCATATTGAATTTTACGTATTTACGCCCATACATAATGTATTTACTGATATTACTGCATACAATTACCCTTATGAGACATTAAATTTCTGTAACTCTCTATAACGGACACCTCTCAGAAACGGACAAAACTTCATGACCCATTGGTGTCCGCTATTCAGAGGTTTCACTGTATTTTCTTTCGACAAAGTGGATACATTCAAATATCTAGGATCATTATTAACAGACCAACATCATAATCACAAAAAAATTTAATGTCAACTAGAAGCAGGGATGTCGTGTTATTATTGTTAAAAATCTTTTGTTATCGCTAATCCTGTTGAGGAATTTGTAGCTCAAAAAATAAAACGATAATCATGCCTGTTGTTCTGTATGGTTCCGAAACATGGTCACTGATTCTGAGGGAAAATCGTAGACTGAAAGTATTTGAAAACAAGATTCTTAAACCAATTTTTCGAACTCCAAGAGGAACGGGATTAGGGAAAGGCGAAAACTTCATAAGGAGGAACTGCATAATTTTATGCCGTTTACCAAACATTGTTGTGGTCATCAAGTCTAGGAGGCTCAAATGGGCAGGTTATGTAGCCAGAATGGAAGAAAATAGAAACACTTTCAAAGTTCTAACTGGAAATCCAAATAGGAAAACGACCATTAGGAAGACTGAGGCGCAGATGGGAGGACAATATTAAAATGATTCTTGCAGAGATTGGAATATAAAGTAGAAACGGGGTCTAGTTGGCTAAGGACAGAAATCAATGTAGAGCTTTTGTAAACGTGGCACTGAACCTCCTGCGTCCATAGGCCATAGAGCTATATTAAGTTATTGATACATTTAGCTTCTTTTTATTTGACAGAAATTTTATTACAGGTACTAAAAAGTTTTTCTCTAGTAAAGAGGATTTCGATTCGAGGTTAGCTATTTACGTTAATACTAAAACAAATTTGGTGATGATTTTGATATACGGTAAAATGGCACCCATACTTTCTTTCAAAGTCTCTCTCTCTCTCTCTCTCTCTCTCTCTCTATATATATATATATATATATATATATATATATATATATATATATATATATATAGTGGCGCACCCAAGGTGGGGCCATAGCCCCCCCTTGACGCTCAGGTATACACTGGATAAAATGGGTTTCAATTCTGCTTTACACAGGATAAAACGGCATAATATGATTTAGCCCTCCCTTGATCATATCCTGGATCCGCCCCTGTATATATATATATATATATATATATATATATATATATATATATATATTTGGTCTAGGAATTAATTTCAGTCGCACTTTTCTGCATGTTAAAGTAATGCAGCAGGACACCCCGCAAAAACACTTTATCAGGCACAAATTGCGCCATGTTCACTTAACTACAAACTGGTGTTGTTGACGCTTTAATCCACTGCCCTATACTACGAACGATACGCGATGACAGGGGTTTGCAACACATGTGTGGATACACGGAACTGTGGGACGCTCCGTTCGTTGCGCCATCTCTTGTCCACCCGCACGAATTAATTCCTAGACCAAATATATTGCCGTTTATATGGGCGCCCTTTTAGTAGACTTGTCCACCGCCCTCATTAGTATCCCAGCACGGCCCTGGCTAATAGTCTTCATTTCTTTGAGCACATACTCTATAAATATGTCTCAGTGGAAACACTAGGCCTACCATATGTTTTAATCTACTTATATGAGCAATGGTGTTAATTTTACAGAACAAATTCAAAAAACTGGGGTTTTGTGTGAATACATTTTTTTTTAATTCTGAAAAATCACTAGTGTGCTCAGATTTTTCATAATAACTGTATATGTAACAAAGTCGCTATTTCAAATACTATAAAGATGGTGCAGAACTTAGATTTGTGTAAAACTATGTATAGTTATACCTGCAACCGTGAGAACGTAGAATTTTCAAGGAAAGTTGTATACAGGGTGTAACATAAATGCATGGTCGAAAGTGATGAAGTGATTGTGGACATCCATATAAGTAAAAGTGTCCCTATAAACATGGGTCCGATTCTGCTTCGTTTCCGAGACACGGGGTGTTCAAATGTGGAGTTCCTCCAATAGCTCACTATGGGAAAATGAATGGAAATGTTCATATTACAGGAATAATACAATCAAGTGGAATTATGCCTGTGCAAATACATTTACCTAATATAGAGAATTAAATTAATCAACATTTGAGATTATTGGGTTGTCAGTGTTGCCAACCTGGTACATTGTGTTATGTTTTGAAATAGCATTAGACGTCCACACGTTGGCATATTATTGCAGACATCAGAACGTTCCTAAACATGGGTCACTGTCTTCCGAAGTTTGTGTGTAGTATAAACGAACGCTGTGGCCCCCATAGAATACCTTTCTTAATTACGTCTTTTTGGAAACATACAATAGTTGTAATTTATGAACCTTTGTTTACTATTGTGAACCGTTAGTTTACTTCATACTTGGACTCCTTGTCTTTTGGAAACGAAACAGAATCTGTCCCATGTTTAAGAATGTTTTGATATCAGCAATCATATGCTAACGTGTGGACGTCTAGTGCTATTTGAAAGCATAACACTTTGTACAAAGTTGGCAACACTGACAACCCAATAACGTCAAATGTTGATTAATTTCAATCTGTATGTTAGTGTAAATGTATTTGCACAGTAGTGTAAATGTACTTGATTGTATTATTCTTATAATATTGAATTCCATTCATTTTCCCATAGTGAGCCATTGGAGGCACTCGAAATTTGAACACCCTGTATCTCGGAAACGAAGCGGCATTGCACCCATGTTTATAGGGACATTTTTACTTATTTAGATGTCCGCAATCAGCTCGTCACTTTTGGCCATGCATTTATGTTACATCCTGTATAATTCATTCACGCAAGTAAAGAATGAAGTTATGTAATAGAATAACGATGATTCACTGTATAGCAAATTCGGGAATCTTACAATCGGGTACACTGAAGCTCACATGAGCTTAGGCTCAGTATCATCGGTGAGACTCATGCTACCTCAAAGTCACTATTCCCAATGGAGCTCACACTCGGTCGCACTTGAACCCGCTAATCTCATTGAGGCACACGCTCTCGCTTGGATTCAGATCCTAGCTACCTATAGAGCTCCAACCTAATTAATGAATTTCAGTCCAAGATACAGGTTCGCGAGTTTAGATATCTCTGCACGGTTGTTCAGTGTTAGGATGCTAATTTCTGGTGTACGAAATACTCGTTCGATTCTAAGCCGTGTCACTGGAGTATTGTGCTTAGTGGTGCCCTCGAGATGAGAACTAGCTTTATAAATTCCAGACCACATAAGAAATATGACAATTTTCATCTCGATTTGAAGACGAGACAAGATGAGAAATTTTACGAGTCTCTTCCGGAACACTAGTTCACCCAATCCTACATCTCAAGCATTGTTTCTGTTACATGGTACATAGTATAAAAACTACCAACTAATAAAGTAAATATATGAGCACAATGAAGATAGTTGATGAAAATTTAAAGATACACAAGTCTTTATACAATATACTCCAAAAATCAATATGGTTTAAATGTTGTCCCTTCGTAGATCTAACGTTTCACGGAAGTATTTTGATAACTACTAGATGGTTTAAAAGAAAAAAAGAGCATAAATTTTGTACATAAAGTGAGACGAGGGAACTTTTCGAAACCCGATACGAGAGGAGAAAGCCTTATTTCTTACTCAGGCCTGTAGCCAGCCCAAAAATGTAGGGGGGGGCGGATGAATTTAGGGGGGTCCCGATCCAACCATTTTATATTTCATCACCATATTATAGTTCATTTGCCAGCTTACCGTGAAAATGTTAGGGTGCCAGCCACAATTTAGAGGGAGCCGGCCCCCTTATACCCCCCTGGATACCGGTTTGTTCTTTCTTCGCCTTGTCTCGTGCGCAGCACTACTTTCTTTATACCATCATATAATTCATTATTATTAATTTCCAATCATCACTGTCTAAGGGGTATAGGTGAGACGTTAAACTTTATTATTATTATTATTTTAAATTTCACTCTGCAAAATACTTGGACTATACTTTAGTTATCCTAAGTTTTCTTGCCTTCACCGGAGATCGAGCTGATAATGAAACCTCAATCAGTTTATATGCTCTAAGATTCGATTCCTAACACCACTTAACATGGCGAGTTACCAAATTAAGCTAACATTCATTCCTTTCAACACAAATGGGAACTTTCAATATATAAGGATGACACCTATGTATACTATTAGTAGACAACAAAGAAACAAAGGTTTGGACTTCTTCCTTTCAACACAAATGGGACCTTTCAATATATAAGGATGACACCTATGTATACTATTAGTAGACAACAAAGAAACAAAGGTTTGGCTTTTCTTGTACAACAAAAGCATTCTATTGTTTTGCGAAATGCGTTTGTTGTACAAAACGGTCAGAAGTCCAAACATTTGTGCCTTCGTTGTCTACTAATAGTATTCATTGATGCCATCCGTACATATTGAAAGTTGCTCATTTGTAAAGAATAACATGCATATAAAATCTAATAGGTGGTATTTGCTCTAGTTTTCAAAGTTAAATTGAATACGAATCATTACAATATTGTGGACATGCCTTAATGGCACTGTTATAGGGATGAAGGTAGTGCTTAACCCTGGGAGTCCCAAACGGGTCCATTGGACCCATATGACTTTTCGTTTATTAATTACAGAGTAAGTTTACGTGAGTGGTCGCTAATATTCCGTGACTTTTTCTTTATGGTGCTCCTCTCCCATGTTATGTCAAAAATACTTTGCTCCTTTAAGTCAGGTGGTGTATATAAAATATTATAGCATTGTGTGCCAGGTGGGTCCAGTAGACCCACTGTATACTTTAAATAATAATACTGGTTTAACTTTAGTTATGATTTACATTGTGGAGCATAGATGACAGAATTAACGTCAGCGTGTTCTTTATTCTTTGTTATCAGTATTATGTTTAAAAATGTTTTATTGATAAAGGAGTTTAATGCAGTTTTAGTAAATTTTCCTAACTGACTAATTATTTCTTTTGTACGTAATGCCTACTGGTTTATGGTGTTTTCTTCCTGACACCACTTCTCAGGAACATATTATAAATTTCTACCTATAATATATTCTAAACAAGCCAGTGCACGTTTCACTTTAGTCATTGGATTTAGTGTGTGAGGATAATGGCACGTGGCGGACTTTCCGATAACGACATACGCCAATGTCTGTTGACAGAAGAGGAGGATTTTTCTGGTGATTCGACAGATGATGGAGAAGTGGACTGTGAATTATTAGAGTTATCTGCATGTGAGAGTGGTTTTTCTTATGTTAGTGACAGCGACGTGCAAGATGAAGCAATATTCCGCTCTAGAAGTGGCATAGTGAGAGGTACTAAATTCTAATGTTCTACCAGTCGCGGGCGTGCTGGTACTGCCAATGTAACTAGAAAGGACCGTGGTCCTACACGGTATGCTAACAGGGAAGTTGATGAGAAATCTGCTTTTTGTCTATTTTTTCGTAGGAACATTCTGGAAACAATTTGAAAGTTGACTAACAAGGAAGGTAGGATAAAATTTCCTCGTGAGTGGAAACCTGGTAGTGTTGAGGAACTTCAGAAATATATCGGCATGTTAATACTGATTAGGGTATAAAAATCAAAGAATGAAGAAACTAGGCAGTTCTGGAGTAAGAAAAACGGTCGGCCTATCTTCAATTCCATTATGAGCAGGAATCGTTTTCAAGAAATCAATTCCGCTCCAGGTTTTGATGATGCAGAGCTCAGGCGCCAGAGAATACCTGATGATAAACTATCTCCAATTCGTGCAGTGTTTGAAGACTGGGTTCAAACTCTACAGGACGCTTATACTCCAGGAGATAACATGACGGTGGACGAACAGCTTGAGACTTTTCGTGCCCTTTCGGCAATACATACCGAGTAAATCGGGTAAACATGGAATAAAGTTCTGGGTTATTTGTGATAGCACCACAAGCTATGTGTGGAAGATGCAAATATATAGCGGAAAAAACTCCAGAACAGGGAAGAGAAGTAAATCAAGGGGAAAGAGTCGTTCTTCAACTGACAGAAGAAATTGCTGGAAGTGGTAGAAATATTACTGGGAATAACTTTTTTACAAGTCTTTCTCTTGCACGTAAATTGAAGGAACGAAAACTCACCTACTTCGGAACTATACGGAAGAGTAAGCCAGAACTCCCAACTTCATTTACTAAAGCGGATAAAAGTAGGGCTGTAGGGAGCAGTTTGTTTGGATTGCAACAGGATGCCATGATAGTTTCGTACTGTCCAAAGAAGTACAAAAGTTGACTATTTCAGGTATTTCAAGTATAAAAGGTTGACTATTTCATTATGCCTAAAAATTAGAACTTCTATTTGAGCTCATATAAAGAAATAGTAATACTGCTAAGTTACCATATTTCTAGTGTACGGTATAACTACAATAAATACGAAGTGTATTTTATTAATTCGTCATAAATACATAGCTCAAATGACATTGTTCAGTATTTCGTTGTTCATTTTCTCCCAAAAATTTAATTATATGGTTAGGGGGTCTCAATATATTACTGTGGGTCCATTGGACCCGACTGGTACACAAAGGTATAAAAATATGTCTGGAGTTCCAGGGTTAAATACACAATATTATGTGTCAAAACACCCATACTTCACCAATCTCATTGAGTTGATTTTGAGTTTAACATCCCTTTCAGCAGCGAGGCTATATGAGACAAGACCTACTGATTAACATGGAATACGAACCACATGAACTCTCACCGGGTTCTCCGGGTCAGTGGGGGATCCCAATCCGCTGAAATCGAACCCGGGTCTCCCACGCCAAAGGCGCGTACATTTATCAATTTTGTATTAGTAATCTTAGTCTTTTCGCAGAAATTAACAGCTTGACGCAGAAGTATATTTTATAACTTAGTTTAGTCTTGCAGTGAACATTTAGGAAATGTAGAGTGTTTAATGTACTGTAATGAATTTGTATGCACAAGATGTCTTGTAATATTTCCATAACTCAAACAGCAGGCACACGTATACGTTATGATCGACAGTAAATATAAGTTAAAACTGACCCAAGAGGTAGCGTGGTAAGTGTAAGAAGCCACTAAGTCGCTATCTTCAGTCAATTTTTATTCGTAATGACGAGGGGTCCTCAAGAACTTCTCATATGTAACCGTTACTACATGAGTTCCAAGTCGGCCATAATGCTGCGGCAGCAACCCAAAACATTTGACATGCGAAAGGGAAAGGTGCAGTGAACCACAGTACAGGGAGGGACTCATTTGTTCCAAAAATTTCGTGCAAGTCGTAAAAATGTCGAAGGCCAGCCAATGTCCGGCCACCCTTGATTAATAGATTCTGAGGTCATATGACACGACAAGAAAGAAAAATCCACCCACCAGCACATGACGATTGTCAAACCAACGCGACATGTCAAAGTCCACTGTAATACGTCACTTTCACGAACTCGGGAAAACCATTAGGACCTTTGGCATTGTACCACGACTGCCACCCCAGCTCAGTACCGTACATAGAAGAGTAGAGGTGCGCTGAAAATTGCTGTAAAATTCGCGTAGGATATGTACTTCCTGAAATGGATTCTCACATATGACAAAAATTGGGTGTTTTACCAAAATATGAATGTGCAAAATTAGCAGTTGAGCAAGGGTAGGTCAATCTTCCAGACCCGGTAATCAAAGAGGGTCTTTTTGAGTCAAGCTCTATGTGTGGTGAAACTACGAGGGTGTAATTCACTTCGAATTCGTTCTTAACAGTTATACCACCAATACCGACCTTTATTCCGAACAGTTGGAGCGAATGTATACTGCGCTATGCCAAAAATACTCTGCATTGGCGACCCGAAAGCGTGCCCCGCTGCAACATGCTAACGCAAAACCACACTCGACTGTAATAAAGCAGCAAAATATCAGAAACTTGATTTCATTGTATTGACATTGCCGTTTCGGACTACCGGTTTCAATCCATGGTGCATTCCCTAAAATAACGATGTATCACCAACTAGCAGGGAGTGGAAACACCAGCAACTGACTTCTTTGCCTGTAGAAGAACTGGCAAGAAGGAGGCTGCAAACAATCCAATACGAGAAGTATAGTTTCAATGTTAATCCGCTTTCATTGTAATGTAATAAATACAGGTATGTTGTGCACCAGAATATTCCAAGACTTATGACTTATTCCTGTAAAATACCTAGTTCAACGAAAAGTAAGACCACGAATCATAACATTCATTCAAAAGTATCTTCGAACTACAGTTTCAAGATTATGAAGGATCTTGAGGTAAGTCACAATGGAAAAATTTAAATTTTATCGCTATAAGCTTACATAATAAAGTAATTCTTACATAGAAGAATTGCCAGAACTCTTGTATGCAAAAATTACTACACAATTGTACCCTTTCTTCACTTAGTTTGTAGCAATAACATTTCAATTTCGACGGACGTGGCTTCCCTTAAGAACCGCTACTGATCCAGTGGGAGAAGAACGATCATATGAGAACAAACTTTGCTTACATTGATTAGCACGAAGTATCACCATTTGTCACACAGAAGGAAAGTGCATAATTATGTGCATAACTTGTTTCACTTGGTTGGTTGATTTGGAAATTTGTTCCCGTTCGGAACTGAGGCTATGTGAGACGTGGATTTACAGCTTAACGTTGGATCCGAACTACATGAGTCTCTACCGGGAACCAAACCCGAGTCTTCCTCGCCGAAGGCGAATACGGCTACCATATAGCCATGACAGAGTTCAACTTTTATTTAATAAAAGTAAAAAGAAGAAAAAACAATGCTATTTAATGGAATATAGTTTATTTCCTTAAAATTCAAAAATTAACCTTGTTTCTTATGGATTAAATATGTTATGGATAAGGGGATTTATAAAAAAAAAAAAAAGCTTTGGTATCTTCCATATACTGCTCCACTAGTTAGAAAATATATCAATTTCGTTAGCTGATTCAGTGAGACAATCAGCGACAAAGAAAGAAAACAATTACATTTGTTTTCTTCATCTTAAGGAAAAATCTATCAAGTTTCTATTCGTAAGATAGAAATTGGATAAGTCACTTTTACTTCGTGTCATGCCTTCAGCCATATTAATGTCCACTCGTCCCCCAACAAAGGAATGACTGAAATTGATACTTACCTGTTCTCGTTACCGAAGGTAGAATTTGTTGCTGGACAGAAAATTGCTTACGGACTCGGTAACCATGATTTTCCTCGTGTATTCTGCGAAAGTAGATGGTTGCAAGGGAAGAAAACAAGTGAGAATCGCGTAACAAGAAAGTGAAGAAGAATATCAAGATAGTTTTCTTAATCAACAACTTCCCAGAATGTCAGAGATATTGTCTCAGTTGGATTTCCAGGATCTTACAACAAGACTGGAGGGAAGGACACAGTTTATAAATTATACTTCTATTCAAGGAAAAACTGGTGTATTCCTTTTTGGATCAAAAGATCCAAGATATTTTAATAAAAAATTTTCTTGTACGCCTATATGTCTGGAGAACTATACATAATGTAGCCAAACCCAAACTATCACTTAATTCAGTATGATCTGCTTATTCCGTAGAAAATACGAAAACTCGATTTAGGGTCTTTCAAAAATCCTTGTGGCTCTTGATCCAAAAACTAATTCTTGGCTAAGATCGCAATCTTTTGATCATTCCTTTTTGCTATCATTTCTTAAATTCTTGTTCTTAATTTCTTTAAGACTTCTAACCTATGCTATGCATTTACATAAGTGTGGGAACTCTGTTTATTCGTGTGTCTGCTTGCAGGCATCAGCGGTGTAGCCAGCAAGTTTTTCCAGGGGGGACCCAAGACTTCTCAGGGCCAGGCTTGTACATACTAAAAGATGTAAGATATGTTGTCGTCAGTGGCGTATTTAGGGGGGTGGCTTCCGGGCTTAAGCCCTCCCCGAAATCTTACTTAGTATAGTAAAGTAAATGAAATATCTGGCAGAATTTTCACATTTCCAGGCAAAGCCCCTTCCCGAAAGTTAGCAAAGCCCCTCCCGAAACAAAATCGTAAATACGCCACTGGTTGTCGTCATTGTTATTCAATTTTGTTTTAGAATACGCTATAAGCAAAATTAAAGATAGCAACCACGATCTGGAGCTGAATGGCACTCACCAGATTATACTGCTAAAACATTGTGGTACACAATAATACTTTCGTTGTTTGTCTATCTCTTAGATGACACGAGGGCAATAGAAAGAACTACAGAGTTTTATAAGAACTCTCAATTACATGTATTTAGAAGTAAAAACAGAAAAAAGAAACACATGAAAATTCGTCGAGCAAACTATGGTTATGTTTTAAAAATTCAACTAATACTTTTGATAAAATGGACACTTTCTAATATCTAGAATCAGCATTAGCAAACCAAAACCATATCCACGAAGAAATTAAATGTCGACTGAATGCAGGAATCTCGTATTATTATTCAGTATAAACTTTTTTTGTCTTCGTGAATTTTCTCGAAGAATTTTAAGCTTAAAATATATAAGGACTACCTTCGGTTAGCTGGGGACTTCGTTCCCAGACTGCCGCACTTGCTCGTCCTCTGGCCTCACTTCCTATTTCCTTGGCATGTCTATAATCTTATGTGGTTTCGAGATATGACTATTTTATTATAACAATTCCAACTTTCATCCTTTTTTCTTCTTTTGTAATGGAAAAGTAAAGAAAAAAAGTTTACCACGTCTTTAATTATTTTAAATTAAAATTTAAGAACCAATTTTCATGTTTCAAACGTTATGGAAATTCGAAAGGTAACCATCTTATTTTAACAATTCCATCCCTCATTCTTTTTTCTTTTATGAGCTCCCTTGTGACTAAGCGGTTAGCGTAAGCGCCTTTGGCGTGGGAACCCGGGTTGCTCGTGTGGTTCTCGGAGGGAGCTCGTGTGGTTCGGATTCTACGTTAAGCTGTAGGTCCTCGTCTCATACAGCCTCGCTGCTGAAAGAGAAGCTTAACTAAAAATCAAAATCAAAAATGTTTTTCTCTATCCGTTTTTTTCCTTCACTTCTAGCTCATATATATATAGACTATGATACGTATGAGTTTACTATAAACTTTAAAAATATATATAAATAATAGCTTAACTAACTTTTATCATTCAAAACACTGGGGGCCCAGGTTCCCGGCCCTGGGTTAGATCCGTCACTGTGTAGCCTCACCCTTTTTCTTCCGATTTTTTTTTTTGCTTCCTCTGTAGGGGAAATAATGAAACCTGTCTAATTATTTTAACTCTTTGGACACCCTAAAAACCATCTAAGTATTGAGTCATTTATCTGACAAATTAAACGTAACTGAGGCTTATAAACCACACCTGTCATCTGTGTCCAGATGTTGTGTTTATATACGACGCCCATTTTCAACGAAATTGTCGGTTGTGTTTCTATGCCACCACGTCCATCTCTGAAGAGTTAAATACAGTCTATATAAACTTACCAAATTTTATAAGTCGACTGAAAGGGATTTCTTTAGAGATTAGGTCTTTTTACTATAATAATTGTCACTCCCCAAATCACCGCTTCCCGTCGATTTTTGAAAAATTATTCCTTAAGGATACCCTACATCACAAATCTTATGCTTCTCATATCCCGAACGCATTTCTAATCTTAATGGATTTCCAAACATTCCCATCTTATTATAACAGTTACAACTTCCACCCTTTTACTTACATTCTAAGGGAACATTAAAAAACGTTGAAACACGTCCTTAATTATTTTAAATTAAAAGCCTTAAATTAAATTAAATTAAAAACACCTCTTTTTATGCCTGTAACCTTAAGGGATTTCGAGATATGACTATTTATTTCAACAATTGCAAGCCCTACTCCTTTTTCTCTTCCCCCTATTTTCTTACTTTGCAGGAAAAATATCAAAGAAACGTTAAAATATGTCTTAAATTATTTTAAACGAAAAGTCTAAATGCAAAATTTCATGTCTCAAACCTTCATGAATTTCGAAAATTGGCCATCTATTTTAACAATTGCAATACCCATTCGTTTTTCTCCATCTGCTGCTTTTCCTTCCCTTCTAGGGTAAATATAAAATAACGGTGAAACATATTTTCCGAATTTCATGTTTCTAATCTTAATGAATTTCAAGACATAGCCATTTAATCATAAAAATTGTAGCCTCACCCTTTTCTTCCGGCCGATTTTCTCTCCTTCTAGGGCAAAAAAAAAAATGTCTAATTATTTTAAATGAGACGTTAAAATACCAGATTTCATAAACGACGAATTTCCAAAAATCCTTCCTTAGCAGGATATTACATCACAAATCCTATGTAATGTCCAAAATTGAAGTTCTAGCTGAAGCGATTTGGCCTGGGTGTTGATCAGTCAGTCAGTCAGGGTTTCTTTTATTCATAGAGACTGTTGTGCTGTATAGTTGCGAAACGTGGTCATTTACTATGAAGGGAAAACGCAGACTAAAGGTATTCGAAAATTAAATCCTGAGGTGAATATTCCGATCCAAAAAGGACGAGAATAGGGAATGATGGAAACTTCATAATAAGGAACTGCATAATCTATAACATTTACTTAACATTATTACGGTCATTAAGTCTAGGGCTCAGATAGACAGGCCATGGTAACCAAGATAGAAGAAAGTAGGAACAACTTCAAAATCTTAACTAGAAATCAAATCGGAAAAAGATTATTAGTAAGACCTACGCGCAGATGAGAGAACAGTATTAAGATGGATATTGCAGAAAAAGGAATACGAAGTAGAAACTAGATTCGATTGGGTAAGGGTAAAAGTAAAACGAGAACTTCATTGAATTTTCGTGTTTCATAGGATATAGAATTATTATTATTATTATTATTATTATTATTATTATTATTATTATTATTATTATTATTATTATTATTATTATTATTATTATTATTATATTGTAATATGCACCCTGTTAAAAAAATAGATGTTGACAGTGTGTGAAATTGATATCACAGGTCATAAGAAATGCATAACAAAAATTGTTTTTCCAAGTTTATTTATTTGTCGTGGTGCTTATATGTTTAATAAAAATGGTTTGTGAAAAACTTGGAAAAAAAATAAGAGAAAGCTCAGACATTGTTATGCAATAATATAATAGTAAATAATCAAATAAGTTTCGTCAGATTTTTGTGTGTGGGGGGGAGAAGGGCACTGTTTACAAAATGGCCACATTTAAAATTTGAGTTCTTTTCCCAGTCAGATAAAATGTCCAGCGCTTATAATTCACAAAACAGCTTAAGATAAAAAGATGAAACAAAAAGTGAAATATGTAAATTTTATAGAGTGTGTGGCACTTCGCGCGGGGGAACGAGAAATGACTCAAAAATTTGTTATTTCATATCATTGAAAAGACCAGAATAACTAATTTCTATTACTGTTTTACTTCACAACTATCACTTTTAAACTGAACAGCTGTGGGTAGTCTTCTGAATATTGTGACATCTACTTTGGTTATGTCGTTCTTCGCCTTTGTCCTGTATTAATAGCTTTTGTAAAGAGGTCAAAATAGAATTTTAGTCATTTCATAAGCGATACCTCCCTCGCATGAAAAAAAAAAAAAAATATATATATATATATATATATACGTACTAACTTTTCTTCTATGATCCTTTCAATGGTATATCCAATCACACTTCTTTCCATTTAAAATACTCTCAAGTGCCCAAAACATGCTACATTCATTACACTTTATGACAGTTCCCTACCTCATTTTTCATTTGATCTTTTTATCGTCAGGCGTTTATGATTTATAGGCACTGGGCATTTTATCTGCCATAAAGAAACTGTCTTTTATTAAAACCAAATAATTCTGACCTATTTTGTACAGTACTGCAAACTTGTTTTCTACGCATGTTTCCAAACTTGCAACTTGCAATAAATTTCACTCCACTTTACTCTCTTATTCTCCATGGATTGTCCCAAACAATAGGCTTATTTCGAAAGGCTGGAGTTCTTTTTTCTGATATTCACTAAATTCTTACGAATGGAATGGAATATTTGAGTTTTACGTCCCACAGTTATGCCGGTTAGGCTAAAGGAGACGGTGATGATGAGTAGTGAATGAAATGGTGGAATGAAGAAAGTGGGAGGAAACGGGAGAACCCCGAGAAAACCCATGCACATGGTGTTTGTCCACCAGAAAGTTCACTTGGCGGGGGCTGGGATCGAACCCGGGACCCCAAGCACCAGAGGTGAACGCTCTATCACTGAGCCATAGCGGCCCCTAAATTCTTACGAGATTTGTGGTGGAACAGAGAGACGGACAAATGGACAAACGCTGATTGAATTGAATGGTAGAAGCTTACTAGGCTTACTTCAATAAAGCCACTAACAAATTGTTCTTTCTGATTGTAGTGTTGTATTCAATACCTAATTAATTTTGTTCAAAGAAATGCTATCTTTCTGTTGTTACTCTATGACGTGTTCTGACGATTTGTTTGGCGGAACAAATCCTGTCATGTTGAGATCTCATTTCCTCCCAGCCATCCCGCAGCCGAAAGAAAATGAATAAGGAAATAAGTCTTTACAGCTTTCACACGCTTCTCCTTGCAGGACAACTCATTAGGAAGTTCCAAACCCGCCATTAACGTTGACCTTCGAGTGACCCTAGCGGAAAATCTACCCCGCTGAGTTGGTTCCAAGCAGTCTGCCACTGGAGAGAGAAAAAGAACCTTTCCCAGCTGTGAAAATGAGTGTCACGTCGCCAGATTGTCTGCTGGATTCAACCATGGAATGCAGCAGCTTTTCTGAAAAGAACATTCCCGTACAAGAGAAGTGTTTTCCCCATTAGGGTGGGAGGAGCAAAAGGGATCGGACTTCCTCTATAGACAGAAGTGGCCTCAAAGAAATTTTACCCTCTTGCACCGAAAACAGTGTCGAATTACTAGTCTTGGTATTTATGCATCAAGAAGTGAAACATTATATGGAATTCTCATTATGTGGTGCTGTACGCCACTTGTTTGCAACTGTATATGTATTGTTCTTAATTATATATACTACACCAGAGACAAAATATAATCAGTGATATTTTTCTCTATTGTGTCAGACACGATCTAATATCATCGTCGTGGAATCTAAAAATTAATCTGAAACTTTATGTATGTTCAGGGTAGGTTTGACCGTATGTACAGTCACGAAAGAAAGTATTCTTCAGTTGACAAAATTTCTTTCCCTAATTAGTCAACAATAAATTAACCCATTGGAGTACGGATTTTGGCAAGTTATGAAATTATAACTATTCTAAGCATAACAAAAAAAAAAAAAAAGAGAGAGAGGGAGAGAGATACATATTAATTCATTTGTTCAGGAGCTATTGGCAAAATAAAATTTGTCAACTGTCAAATACTTTCTTTTCCGTGTGTACAGTGGCAATCTTTGCATCAAATCTTTATTATGTTTTTCTTTTTAAAAAAAATCCTTATGAGTGTCCAGAAATCTCCGATACAATTTGGTCTTAAGATACAGTACGTTTGCACTATGCAAAGCCACATACGATGTCTCTTTGCAATATGTTTGTGTTGAAATTCATTTCACTCGATTTGAATTTAGCGTCACTTTTGGCACTGAGGCTATGTGAGGCGTGGACCTGCAATTTAAGACGGAATCCGAACTATCGCGATGTGCTCAAATTTTTCAAGACTTTCTCACCAGTTATCGAACCGGGACCCCGTATACCAAAGGCGCGCGCACTGGGCATTAGACCAGCAGGAAGGGTTTTCCATTGAATTTGTTCGTCATAAAAGTGAAATTAAATATTTCTATTTTACGTCCCATAATTATGTCCTTTAGGCTAAGGGAGACGATGATTAGCGCAAGTGAATGATGATGAAAGAATTGGTGGAATGAGAAAGTGAGAGGAAACGGGAGTATCATGATAAATCCCACGAAGAAATCTTGTCTACTACAAACTTACTTCGCCGGGTATAGAACCAGGAGCACTCACGCACCAGAGGTAGGTACTCTACCACTGAATCACAATGCTTCCTGTTCATGACAAAAATTCAGAATAATAAACTACTTTAAAAATGAAGAAGTATTATTTTTGTATAAATAAATAATACAGGAAATCCTTTTAAACATATAAAAAAGCTCCAAAAATATTTCTTAAATACTTATAGTAAACGTCAAACGTTTAAGTGTGTCACGCTAATTTGTAATAGTACAAAGTCACGGAAATAGATGTCGCTACATACACTATCTTTTGTCTTCCTGATGCTGCTAGATGTAACTACTTGCAGAATTGTTGTGTATAAAGAAATTCATCAATAACTGCATAAAAAATATGGAATCGAATTTCGGCTATTTGCAGGACAAACTAAGAATAAATGAACACATTTCTGAAATGTAAACAACTGGAGCTTTAACCAATAATGTACAGCGAGCCGAAGGCTTCGGCGTGACAACTATTTGTAAATGAAGAATGAAATCTGTAAATGAAAATTACAACGGTGGAGGGCTATCTGTAAATTAAAGACAGTTATGTGTTGTAGGCTAAAGGAGATGGGAGATAAGTGGAAATGAATGTTTATGAAAGAAATTAATATAATATGAATGTGGGTTTAAATAGGAAAAACTCGAGAAAACCCGGAGACACAACATTATCCACGACAAACTCATATGGCCTGTTATCTAGCCAGTAGGGATGCACTCGAGACGAGACGAGACATGGAGAAGTCTCGTCTCGTCTCGCAGCCTCAAATGTTGGTCTCGTCTCGCGTCTCGCATAAAATTTTGAGTCTCGTCTCGCGCGAGACTTTCTCGCATGGTCTCGCAGTCTCGCATATATTCTGGGTCAAAATTTTGCAATGTGTTATTCTATGGCTGTTAATGAATGATGATGTGATATTCTGTGCGAAGGCAGGTATTTGACCTAAAACTCCCTTGGCAAGGTGAATCCATGGTGGTTTGCCATTGTTTTCCATGGGATGAATGTTCATAACATCCTAAGGAGACGGAACCTAGAGTTCAACATGGTATCCAAACTTGTGTCCCCTTCGCTCCAAATTAAAAGAAAAGTTGTGATGGAATTTGATTGCTGGACCATTAATTTTCGTCAAATTAATAGCATAATTTACAGCAAAACCAGCATAAATTGTTGCTGGATCCAACATTGTTTTCCAGCTTAGAGGTCTCTAGTAATATTTGGCTCTTCTAAAATATCGTCGCCACTTTCCATTATAAAGATGTTTTTATACCACCAAAAGCGCTTTTAGACAACAAAAGAACTCCTCACAACACAATACGACCCAATTCTTTCGGTTCGTTCGCGCTTGTAGCAATATTGCATTATCGCATTTTATCAACTTTCGCTTTCAACTTATATAGTGTTGCCAGATCTAGAAAATAAAATTACTGACAGATATAGGGCCATTCCTACCATCTCGCACCAAACCTATAGGGCCATCCTACCAAACCAGTGTTTGAATTAAACTTCCGAACTAGAGGGGGATGGTTTTGATAAATATATAGAAAGAAAATACTTATTCCATGTAAAAATATGTTATTTCTGCGAGCCAGGCCGGGGATAAACTTTGAAGAGAGGGGATTTCCCCGCCATCCCCAACATCAATCGCTAGTTGTAATGTGAAAAAAACAGAACCAACAGAAATATCACATTTCGCAGCAATAGGGAGTCTTATTCGCTTTTCAGACCAAAAACAGAAGTTCATGTATTCGTGTGCGTCCGCGTGAATGTGTTTGTGTCGCAAAATAAGGTCCTAAAACAATGCTGTAATAAATTTCCAATTTAAAAAGCTTTTCTCTTTTAATGATGTTTAGAAACTAAAGAAGGCTTTAATTCTGAAAATCAACCTTGAATAATAATAAATCTCATAAAATGTCTATTGCCCCAATCACTTTTTTGTTCCTGGAGGCATTAACGTTCATCTTAGAAAACTTAATAAATTTAAAATCACTAAATATACAATTACATGTAATTCATAAATGTTGCGAGACTTAACCGAGTCTCGTCTAGCGTCTCGTCTCGCGTCTCGCATAAAATATTCACTTTCGTCTCGCGTCTCGCGTGCATCCCTACTAGCCAGAGATTCTTCGCACCAGATATAAGCGCTCTACCAGTGAGCCACAGTGCCCTCATTGTTCACAAACAACTACTCGATAACAATAGAAGCAGCATCATTCAGCATTTCCATTTACACATGCATACAAGTACGTGTTATTTACTGTTTTTAATTTATTATTTTATAAAAAATATTGACAAATCTATTGTGAATTTGTAGCTAAAAAGATATGTTGTAATAATATAAACCTTATTACGCCAAAATACACACTGTTCAAAACTGCAATATGTGAAGTATTTCTGCATTTTACTATTATTTCATTTTATTTTTTGAGGATGTCCATAAAAGATTTCACGTAAGCTTCATAGAAATCTAACAATAGTGTTTCTTTCTTTCTTCCTTTGTTTGAAAGAGTATTCATTCCCCATGGTCCAATATAAACTTCATAAGGATTTAACAATAATCTTCGGAGCTAGACTATGATACTATTCAACTGCTGGAAATGTACAGATTTTGATTTTTTATTTTCAGTTTCAAAGTATATATATATATATATATATATATATATATATATATATATATATATATATATATATATATATATATTTCAGTTTCCAACACATTTAACCATGAAACTCCTCCACAAGTGGTGTACAGTGGCGTATTTAAGGGGGCTTCCGGGCTTAATCCCCCCCGAAACATAATTTACTACTTTAAAGTAAATGAAATATCTTGCACAATTTTCACATTTCCAGGAATAAAGGTAGCAAAGCCCTTCCGAAACAAAATCGTAAGTACGTCACTGCCTGTGTATGTTACGTATTATTCCGTAAGGCGTAAACGGAAGATAATGGATCCGGTGAAATTGATTTATTAGATGGAATGGACTGGGATCGGACCACGGAACAGTATGTAGATAGTTTAACTTCGAAAATGTATCTGCAGATGGCAGGGAAAGCTTGTTTGGTAAGTGGTATTACATGCATTGCATGCGAAAGTTGAACTTTCTTTTCCAGTTTACTCGACAGTTCAAAAATATAACATACCAACCTCTGGTCTCAAGCCGCTCATATATGGTCACGCATGTTTTGTACATTGACCCACTTTACAGCAAATTAGTGTCCAATTCTTGGTTTAGATATCTAAGTAAACAACTGGGATAAAGAAACCGTGAAAAAATTCAATAAGCAAAAGGAAAATAATAGACGTCAAAAACGCACTAAAAACAGAAAATAAAATATTAAGAAAACAATATTAATTTACTTCAAGAAAAGCCCTAAAACGTAGATAATAATAATAATAATAATAATAATAATAATAATAATAATAATAATAATAATTATTATTATTATTATTATTATTATTATTATTATTATTATTATTATTATTATTATTATTATTATTATTATTATTATTATTATTATTATTATAAAGCTCTTAAAAGCAGAAAATAATTTATTAGTATTTTCTATAAATAGCCTGTGAAAAACAAACAAATAATTGCCTAATAAAATTATCATCGAAACTAATTTCACATTAGGTACTAATTTGGCTTCACAATAACGCCAATTTTTTTTTTTTTTTTAAATGCAGATAATGGTAATGAATAATTTTCTACTTTTAAGCACTTCATTATTATTTTCTACTTTATACCGTTTTTATTATTTTGTATTTTTTAGCACTTTTGTAGAAGTCGGTTAACAGTTCCGGCAGACGCAGAAAACCCAGTGGCGGATCTAGAAGGTTATAATAGGAGGAGGGGCAGCTAGAATCCAGACTATGATAGGCAAATCATAAGTTTACTATAAACTTTGAAAAATGTATAGATAATAGCTTAAATAATTTTTGTCATTCAAAAAACTTGGGAAGTTGAGAGCCCCGGGATAAATCCGTCACTTCAACTCCTTATACAACATTCCCTCTGATCTTATGATAATATTGTAATTCAATTGTATGCACTACCATCATGCTCATATATGTTTCTGCGAAACTTCTCTTTTTTTCAGATCTGCATTACTTGCCCACAAGGGATTTAAAAAGAGTAAAAGAAGTTCGTAGTTTCTGCGGAAGAAGATTATTTGTGGTTCTAAAATGATTGAAACTTCATGTCGATAACACGAGATAGAAGAGATGCAGGTATAAACAACCTTTTCCATGCTAAGAAATAGAAACTTCTAATCTATCCTCAATATTAGTGGATGTGCTTGCAGCACTCATTCGACTATAAACGTAAATCGTTCTATAGACGAATATTTAAGGGATGTAGCAATATATCTTGCGCTGAAAGCAAAGTTTTGTTTCTAGTCAATTACTACTGTAGTACTTTAGAAACTTTTTTTTTTTTTTTAAGGTTAAAAGTTGGTGGTGAGGTGGAGAGTATTATTATGCAACCTATTTTAGCAGCCACACTACATATCCAGCGTCCACAAAGGAAACTAAACGCACTTCCTAAAAAATAAATAAATAATAACAATAACTCAAATAAAATGACAAGAAAATATAGAGACAAACTCCCAAACTAAATCTAATGGAATCGCACTATCAAAGTAATTATACCATTTGTAACAATAATCTAGTCTTGCAATATGTCTATTATTATTTTTTTTTTTTTTTTACACTGTAATGAGCTCCTTACAACCAAACAATGCACATTTAAATATTAGTAATTCGTACTCAACGTATTGACTACCGAATTCTTCGTTCAAGTTCTCCTTACTCTTTAGCTATTGCATTTTTGCTTATGGAAAGAATTCATGTATCTCAATACCTATCTACATCTAATCGGACATAACCGAAAGTCGATCGCATAAGCTACCATTTGTGAATGGAATATTCAAGCATTCAATCACGCCATTTTGAAATCAAATTCAAATGCACTATAAACAACTTGTTTGTTTGAAGTTTAACGTCAAGGTTGTCTCCGATAAGACGTGACCTAAAGTTGAACTTAGGATCGTAGCCGTATGTAAGCCTAGTCACAAAAGTTACTTAGTTGTTTCAGCACCGAAACTATATGGATATTGCTTAACCGTGTGAGCTCTATCTGGAATCCGATCTGGATCACTCGCGCCAAAGACGCGTATGCTAACAATATAGGCCCATAAGATAAATTATAAGTAAAAAATACTAATGGCTTACGAAAAGTTTGCGGTATTCATTGCACCGAATATGTCAAGTAAACACAAGAGGAAAATTGTTCAATTTTGAACCTGAGCTGACCAAGGACAGCTTAACATGATAGTATAGATTGTATGTGATCGATGGAAATCATCAAATCTTAATCAAATTTGACATGTCAGCAGAACTTGACAAGCTGGTATGTCTTTGAAATATTATGATGTGGCTGCTTTTACTGCTACTACTACTTCCTCTTCTTCTTCTTCGTCTTCTTCTTCTACTACTACTACTATGGATCCGTATAGTAAAACTGCACGCTTATTTTAATGAATTTTTTTTAAAACTTTTTTTGGATCGGGTTTGAACCCACGCCGAGTAACTTCCATTACTAGCCCGCTCTCTACCACGCTCGGCTACGAGGACCGAGAGCAGCTGGTGTTTGCTTTTTGCTATATGTATATCCTACCTGTATCGGCCAATAAGATTAAAGAATACCTGAAACGCTTGGGATCCGCGAATATGTCTCCTGCTTCGTTTTGCCCTGGCGCAGATAATATGCAGTACCAGCTTGTAGTGGACAATGACCATTTAGCACAAGTTGCTTTTTTTTTTTTTTTTTTTTTTTGCATAATTGCACCATCTGTCAAGATATAATAACAAGGTCATCTATCGCTGAATACTTCTAAATCAGACTTAGTTTTCGATGCGCATGAAGTTGAACTGGAACATATAAAGTTAACCTACCAGAAAGTTCTAAGGTAGTTTATACTCTTTCGTAATTATTGAAATTATCTTTAAGTTGATGTGTGTTGCCAGCAAGCATTTTGCATCGTGCCAAGAATATTGTTTGCGTTGGATATTGATACAAGAATTTGCAGTCGCTGTAAAATGAATGTTGTTGGAAACGCTATTTTCTTTCATAAAGCCGTGTAACGTAATAAACAAAACTCTCGTTGGAAAGTGTAAAGTAATTCATTAAAAAATGGTTTAGAATATTATGATTCCCGTTTGAATACTTACACTGTATTTTGAGTGTAGCGAATTCTTCACATGTAAAATCCTTGTTTCAGCGCCTCGTAAATTTTGGAACACAATATTGTTGTTCATTTCGTTTTTATTCTTTCGCTCTGGTGTATTTTTAAGCTAGTTTTTCGTTCGTTCAACCACAGGCAGTTAATTCTTTATAAAGAACAGGAAAAGAGGGAAGAAAAAATGTTCTGTTAAGATTTTGTTTCAAAAGTGCCGAGAGTTTATTCTAGTTGGGTGGTCCTTTCTCCTAGCAACAGATTAACGATTTGGATAATGTTTATCGAATCAGGTGATCTTTCAACAATGAAATACAATTTTGGAGAAGGCGAAAATTCTCAATGAAACTTTTTTTTTTTTTTAATGTATCGTTTGTTCAAAGTGTTGCAAGTTGCCTGTGGTTCTTGAGAGGAAGTTGTAAAATAAAATACTTTTAACTTTGAAGGAATCTGACTTCTCTATGTCTTTCATCATAAGGAGGTCCATATACGAGCGTAGCGATGTTCAACTCTTGAACGCTGAACTAATTTTTATAAGCCGTAACATACTCTTCCTTTAATTAGATTAGCATTAGATAATGCTATGTACTAATATCTATATATAACAAAAGAAGTTCGGACTGACTGATTGACTGATCAACGCCCAGAGAAAACTGCTTGAGCTAGAAATTAGAAATTTCGACTATATCTGGTACATAGATTTTGTGACGAAAAGCAGAGATTTCGAAATTTCATTATTATTATTATTATTTAATAATAATAATATACTGCCCATTATACCTCGACACACCTAAGTTGGAAACTATATATAAGTATATATTTAATACTTATTAGATCCCACTCGTACAGCCTTCTGCTTTGCTCTTTCATTCCACCATGCACGCACTCTCGCCTTGAGGGAACTTTGCAACCCCAAATTTGTGAAGCATTGTACGGTTCATTATTGATTAGGCCACACATGTAATCATTTGGCCACAACACGTTGTAGTAATAGATTCTCACAAGCCGCCGTATCCTAGATCTTTTCTAATGCCGATTTTTTAACTTTCATTGATGCCGATCTCGGTGGTGGTGTCGATCGTGAAGGAGGCAGGCCCGTATCCAGGGAGATCTAGTGGGGCCGGGTCCCCCTAAAATTTTCACGGTAGGCTTGCAAATGAACTATAATATGGTGATGAACTATAATATTTTTGGATCGGGCCCCCCTGAACTTCAGCTGCCCCCCTAAATTTTTGGGCTGGCTACCGGCCTGGAAGGAAGGTGCTGAACATAACGATATTATAAGACTAGCACTGGCCCGTCCCACTAGAAATTCATTCTTCTGATATTATTCTGCTATTGAGAAAACGGTAAAGTTTGAATGGGAAAAAAGCATAATGCACTCTTTCAAAAAAAAAAAAAAAAAAAAAAAAGGACTTTTTCGGCGTCATTTTGCCCAGTACATCTTTGCCTTGCCACACAACAGCTGAGAGACTCATACACATGTCCTCAGTGACGTATACAAGGGAGATTCCATTTTTAATCCACCCTTGAACTAGATATTATGAAAACAGATAATAAACATTTACATATTATGATAAATGTACACAAATCCTGAGAAGATATAAATTTGAAACTTTAACCTTCCTTTAATGAAATTCTACATACATTACTGCAAATGAGTACAATTTTGTTCCTATATGAAACCTGGTTTGACCGATATTACTGTCTGCAAGTTGTTCGCATGGAAACGGATCAGTGTCTGTACGTTAACCGATATATATATGACACAGTATATAAAGTTTTGATTGGGACGCCGGTGGGAAAGAGATCTTTGTAGGCAATCAAAGTAGCAAATGGGAGAATAATATACCACAGAAGTTTAAGGAAGTGAAAAGCAATACTCCAGGCTGGATTGGCTTCAGATCCAGTGACGAGCTTTGTTCTGTAGCAATGATTTTTCAGAATCATAAGGTAAGTACGCTAAAGCAATTAATAGGCTAAGTACACAATAAGTAAAGTAAGTACGTAATAAACTAATAATACTTGTACGAGAAAGATGTTCAAAGGCTAAATAACTTTGCTGGAATTTTTATTTCAGTATTTTAAAGTAGCGACAATCAAATATATTGATGATTTGTTTCTTTTTCAACTCAGGGTGTAACTGTCCTTCATCGTACATCTGAATCGAGACGATTTTTAACCAGCCATGTGCAACAGGCTATCCCCGGGCCAGCACCGACTTGCCTGAACCGTAATTAAAGATGAGTTGAGTTGATTTTGAGTTTAATGTCCCGTTCAGCAGCGAGGCTATATGAGACGTGGACCTACTGATTAATGTGGAATCCGAACCACTTGAGCTCCCGCCGGGAATCGAACCCGGGTCTCCCGTGCCAAAGGCGCGTACGCTAACCGCTTAGCCACGAATGAGCTCCGTAATTAAAGATGAATTTCGTAAGCAAACTGACTGTTAAACTGAATTGAAATCTTTTTCCAATCCTTGATTCCGCAGTGTGCCTCTCACGACTTGACACATCTAAGAAAACACGATAACAAAGATTCTCTCGGATTTCTGGTACAGCGGTGGACACTTCTAAATGGTACAGCCATATGGAGATTTACGGCTAAGGTGTACCATTTAGAAGTGTCCACCGCTGTACAAATCTTGACACAAGTAAAGCTCACGCGCTCAGCTTTTCTATCATTGTAATCTTTTGTTTGCTGACTTCGTTTTCTCATGTGTGTAAGCACGTCTAGTTATTGTGTGTTATCAATACTTCCTGCATGGGATCGTGTAGTGTGCTATGTAGAGCGGTGTCACCTTATTAGGCTCACGGTAGAGGTCTGCACAGGCCGGAATTTTTATGCCGGGCCTGGCCCGGTCCGTGAATTTATAATGTAAGGCCCGACCCGAGTCCGAAATATGTTTCAGCCTTTAGGCCCGAGTTCATATGATAATCAAATAAGCCCGAAGATCAGAAAATTTATAATTAACGCAAAATTATATTTTTATTTACAGCAATTAGAGGTTTAATTTTGCAGTTGTGCTTTAAAACTTCTCCAGAAAGAACGGTACGATAACGATACTTTGTGAATATACTGCGAAATGGTATCGTTGAAAGTATATTTACAAAGTTAGGTCCGAAAAGGCCCGAGAAATATGGTTGTATATTTAAAAATTTACGGACCGAGCCCGTGCAGACCTCTGTCACGTTAATAATTTTATCACCTATGAAACAAGGAAAGTAGTCATCGAAAATAGCGTACTTTTGAGAAAAAAGATGAACTCAGAATTACTTATGGGTGCATTAATGAGATAGGTAAGCCACTTTGTCTATTTATCTGAAAAATTTAGCAGTAATGAAGAATAACATTAAAAAGAATTATACTTCAAAACATTCTAATTTTGAAGATTTTCAAGAACACCTTCGTGAAGACAAAATAATAATAATAATAATAATAATAATAATAATAATAATAATAATAATAATAATAATAATAATAATAATAATAATAATAATAATTTATTTATTTATTTATTTATTATGAGAAATTGCGACCACAGCCGAAGCCATAATGGTCATATATACAATTATATACAATGGAATATTACAGGAAAAAATACAACAAAACAAAAAAAATAAATAAAATACATGAAATCATGACAATCAAGAAAAGCAAAGGAAAAGACATTAACACAAGTTTAATTCAAACTAAATTACAAAATAAAATTACAAACATATCCTCATTTCAATAAAGATTCAATCAAGTAAGATGTATTACTAAAAATTTACATAAGTAGATTATGAAATAAACAAATTAAAAAAAAATTAAAACACATGAACAAATATACACCATATGGGTAAAAAAAAGAAAATTCAATAGATAATATACAAAAAAGGGTTAAATTAGGTATTTTAATTAAATATAACAATCCAAAAACTGTTTTCTAAGCGCCAAAAAATTCGAATCAAAAAAATCAATTTTGAGTGACTTTTTGTTTATGTTGTCAACACAAATAAATAATGGCGAACCAACTAAATTACTATTACACAATATAGGACGGTAAAGCCTAGATTTATACAAGGGAACTTTAATAAACAAATATTCAATTAAGTTCAGTTTCGCATGTATTATATCATGAATAAATTTAATTTGCCTTAAATTACGACGAACTTCGAGAGCAAGTAAATCCAATCTAGCGAGAATCACCCTATTGGGCAGATCATATAGTTTAAATTTATATTTTAACCAGGCCAGGAAGGAAATCTGGACTGACTCCAAAACTTGAGTAATACTAATGAGGTTACGGTTCCAAATCAAGCTAGCAAATTCCAAGTGGGAACGTACATATGCACAATATAAAATTTTGCAAGTTGTAATATCCTTAAAATCTCTAGCAGCCCATTTGATGAGTCCCAGATTCCTTCTAGCCTTGGAAACCATGGTTGAAACATGATGGTCAAAAAGTAATTTAGAATCAATCATAACACCTAAATCTTTGTTAATTGAAACAGGTTGTATTCTATACTGATTTATTGAATAAGAAAAATACGATATATTCGTTTTCCTGGAGAACGCTATACTTTTTGTTTTATTCATGTTTAATGGAAGTAAATTTTGTACAGACCATTGGTAAACTGAGGTAATATCAGCTTGTAATTTAAGGTGATCCTGATTACAAGTTATTTCAGAAAATAACTTGAGATCATCAGCGTACAGTAAAAAAGGACATTTCAAATAATTACCAATATCATTCACATATATTAAAAATAATAATGGACCCAAATTGGATTCTTGAGGAACACCCGAAGAAATCTTGAAAACAGATGACTTAGAACCCATATATCTAACTACGAATTTACGATCAAACAAGTAAGAAGCGAACCAGTGAATCAAGGATTTGGAAATTTCAAAGAAATGAAGTTTATTAAGAAGCTTATGATGGGATATTTTATCGAAGGCTTTAGCAAAATCAAAATAAATAGTATCAACTTGACCACGTTTATATACAACAGGAGAAACCAAGGTCAGAAATTTATTCAAATTTAGTTCAGTTGATTTACCCTTTAAAAAGCCATACTGTTCAGGTATAATAGAATGTTCAACAGAACTATAAAGATAATTGTAAATAAGCTGATCAAAAATTTTTTGTATTACATCAAGAATAGAAATAGGTCTATAATCAGTTACAGACCTACCATCAGTTTTTGGAATTGGAGTAACAACAACAGTTCTCCATACACTAGGATAGAAACAAGATGCTAAACTCCAATTAAACAATGATGTCAAAATTGGTGCAATTATATCGGATATACCTTTTATTATAAAAATCGGAATTAGATCAAGACCTACAGAAGCTTTAGCATTTAAAGATTTAATAACATCTATTACCTGTTTAGTAGAAAAAAATATTTGATCACTACAAAATTGACTGGCCATAAAAGTAACATTATTATCATTCACATTAATATCATCTTTATGATAAACAGCTGCAAAATGTTTAGCCATGGCTTCAGATATCAATTGAGGGTCGGAAAGAAATTCGTCATCGACTAATATTGCCTTATGTCCATCTTTACCATTTATTTTATTACTTGTATACTTCCAAAATCTTTTGGGATTATTTTTTAAACTATTCTCAATCTTATTATAATATTTAGTTTTATCAATAATAAGTTGCTTCTTAAAATCAGAACGAAGTTTAGAGAAAATATTATAATCTTGAAGAGATTGGGTTCTTTTATACTTTTTATGAGCATTATTCTTTTTTTAAGCAAATAAATTAAATTACGAGAATACCATCTCGGATACTTAGAAATTGATTTGGTTACTAGAGGAACATTGTTTCTGGTTGCATTCAATATAACATCATTAATATTTTGAGCAACAAGATCAATATCTGTATTCAACAAAATATTGGCCCAGGGGAACCCTTCAATTTCTTTATATAAAGAAAGATAATCACCCTTTTGATATAACAAAAAGTTATCTCTAGGTATCTCACGTATAAGAGATAATAATTTAACAGTAATCTCAATCGGATCATGATACTGATCGGGCGGAACCAGAGATACTACTGAATTATTAGATTGAACATAAGTGTTGTACAAAATTAAATCAAGACCAGATGTTCCTGAAACAACGTTCAAATTCATATCATCTAAAAAATTAAATAGGATTTTCGCCTTGGTTTTAGAATAATAGTTTATATCGTTTGATAGATTTCTATTCGTCCAGTCCACTTTAGATATATTAAAGTCACCAATAATCACTACTTCATAGTTCAAAAAGTTCACTTTGGAAACAATATAATTAAGATAATTCGTAAAACTTGTGACAGGATAAGTTGGATGAAAATAACAGCATGCAACTAATAATTTTTTCCCATTGGACGTGTCAATCTCAATCCAAACACACTCAATTTCAGATTCCAAATCAAATATCCTTTGACAATTTATATTTGTTTTAACAGCTAGCAAAACACCACCACCTCTACTACACTGATCGATAGTATAATTCCTATCAGAGCGAAAACATTTGTAAGTTTCAGGGAAATAATCATCAGTATGTTGTTTATAATTAAACCATGACTCAGTTACAGCAATAATATCAAAAGAACAATCAGCAACAGAAGAAAAAAATATATTACTTTTAGTTCTAAGCCCTCGAACATTTTGATACAAAATATGGACTTCCATATTGAACTAGTTATTGTTATTAACATTATTAATTGGATTTTCAGAATTAGTTGTTAAAAGTTTGCCATAAAATGGACCAATTAATAAGCCACTGGGCCAAATCATGGGATCATTAATAATCCCAAAGTCAGATTCAAACACTTCAACATGAAAAGAAGCATAAGTATCGTACTTAGTTTTTAATCTAGTACATTTGACATAGGTTACATTTCTATCACTCACAATAGACTCAACATCACTTTCTTTTACTGATGGATCAAATCTAGTAACAAATAATGCCTTTTTTCTACTTGTAGCAACCAAATCAATTTTATCAGTACCACTACCAGAAGTCAACTTACGTTGATTTTTATGTAAGCCAGTACTCAAATTCCCTCTATTATCTGTCTCTCTTGGTCTTTTATTCTCTAATCTCCTTTTATTACGTGAAATAACTTGAACCCATTGATCTTTGTTCGCATCAAACTCAACTTCTTCCTGATTAGAATCTACAAATTGTATATTCTCATTTCTAGTTAATTCAGGAAAATGATCAGGGTCGCTTATATCTACAACCTTAGGATTCTTTCGAGAAGGTTCAACTGATACCTTCCTCAAAC
Organism: Thermobia domestica; assembly: GCF_964235325.1. Classification (NCBI taxonomy): domain Eukaryota; kingdom Metazoa; phylum Arthropoda; class Insecta; order Zygentoma; family Lepismatidae; genus Thermobia; species Thermobia domestica. The sequence continues at coordinate 82,732,266 of NC_137469.1, forward strand.
AATTACAGGATTTGTTCACAAGTAATTCGTTAAGTTTTTCATTTTGAGACCTTAATTGCACTATTTCCTCTTTCAAACTTTCAAATTCCCTTAAAAATATTTTCTTCAAGTCATTCAGTTTGTTTTCAAAAATTTTTACCAAAGAATCTTCCAAATTTGACTTTCCAGAATCTCCAAAATTACCCTCATTATGAGATATTTCAGATACACTTTCGCCCTGTATACAATTATTACACAAAAATTCAGACAGCTGAATGGAACTACTGTCCATTTTCGAATATGATTCAACACATGCAAAATGGCACTTTATTAAACAAGTGTTACATTTGATGGACTTTTGTCTACCATAAATGGGCTGACTACAAAAAGGACAATTCTCGCCAGTAGGAGCCATAATATATTGTCTATTGAATAGATTAAATAGTTACAAACAAATATACAAGACAATTCTACACATTCCTGGCCCAAATGTGAGAACTAAAATTAAACAAATTAAACAAATTAAACAAAATTGCACAACGTTACACAATATTCACAAAAAATCGCTTCTCAACCTGCATTAGGATCTAAAAAGAAGACCACACGACCCAGCCTACCAAGTGAGGTAAATATAGAGAAAAGATAGTAGTTCCCTTTTAGCCACTGGGACCCCTTCTGCGACACACTTCCCACCATAAAGGTTGGAAGGCCGACTTACTGCCCGCAGTGTTACCAGCCCAACCACGAGGAGGCAGGGACAGTCACTCATAGATGGAAATTGGCCAGAAAGAAAAGGAAAACCTTGAAGAAAATGAGTGACCACGGGGCCAATAATAATAATAATAATAATAATAATAATAATAATAATAATAATAATAATAATAATAATAATAATAATAATAATAATAATAATAATAATAATAATAATAATGTGAAGAAAAATTCGCGTGGTCAATATTTGCTTCCTTCTTTTTAAAAAATAGATAATGTTAACGAAATTGTCTGCTTTATTCAATTCTTGTGGAAAAGTTATACACTTTGTTGTACGACCCTCGATGGAGAGTCCTCTGCGATTGTTCCACCCTCTGTTCCAACTTGCACATGCCTACTTTTTAACTACGAAAATAATTTTTTTAACTATTTGGTTTCGATGCATTCTGTAAGGTATGGCCGATTTTTAGGAAAAATGTAGGGGTCATTTTATGCCAAATCACCTAATTTTAAAACATGAACATGCTTCAATGTCTCAGATTCTCTTGAATTTTTTTTCATACATTAATACCAATGGAATTATGCTAAATTAATTTTTTACGATTTTTTGGATGAAAAATGGGCCGGGGAGAAATTTTTGAAAAGTGTGAATTTTGCTTCAATTTCACTTTCTAGCACTCAGCATCATGGCACGAAAATTACCATACCTTCCTTTATTTTGAAGTTATTGGACTCATCCAGGTGTCAAATGAAAGCTTAATTTTTGCTCTTTCTGTAGATCTTAAGTAACCTTTCAAATGTTTCACTATCAAACATTAAGGGGGATACAAAGCAAATTTTAGTTGTTTTTTTTTTTTTAACAAATTGTGCCACTGCACAAAAGTTACAACTATGAAACTCTTGAAACTTTTTTTTTTTTTTTGTACATTCATCTTAACACGTACATAGAATGGTTAAAAAATGAAGAGGGTGTTTTCTTTGTATTTTTGTAATTATTATTTTTTATGTACGGAAATATACAGTTTTAAGTTTTGTTACAAATTGTGTCATTGCTCGCAAGTTACAACTATGAAACTTTTGAAACTTTTTAAATAGAATCATGTTAGCACATACATGATATGGTTAAAAAATAAAAAGTGTGCTTTTGGTATTTTTGTAATTATTATTTTTTGGTATTTTACATGTATGAAAACATACAGTTTTAATTTTGTTACAAATTGTGTCATTGCTCGTAAGTTACAACTATGAAACTTCTGAAACTTTTTAATAGAATTATCTCAGCACAGAAATGATACGGTTAAAAAGTAAAAAGGGTGCTTTTGACATTTTTGTATTTTTCTTATTTTACGTGTACGGAAATATACAGTTTTGTTTTGTTGCAAATTGTGTCATTGCTCATATGTTACAACTGTGGCACTCTTGAAGCTTCTTTTTATAGAATCATTGTATCACATACATGGTATGGTTAAAAAATTAAAAGGGTACTTTTGGTATTTTTGCAATTATTATTATTATTATTATTATTATTATTATTATTATTATTATTATTATTATTATTATTATTATTATTATTATTATTATTGTTTTAAATGTAAAGAAATATACAGATTTACTATTGTTAACAGATTATGCCTTTCCTCTGAAGTAGTGATGGCCAATTTCGGAATTTTTACTTTCCGGATTCCGGAAAGTAAAATCGGAAAAATATCGGAATTCGGAAAAATTACGATTTCAGACAATCTGGAATTCGGAAAAATTCTGGAAAATGAAATTTCCGATTTTGGAAAATTTTGGACACCCCTACTCTGAAGTGCCAACTGTCACACTTTAAAACTTTTTCAAATAATCATCTTAGTAAATATTAGGTATGTTTAAAAATAGAACTGGTGTAATGTGCAGTTTTAGTATTACCATAATATTATATTTTTGTACTTTAACTATGACTTTCAACTTTTTTCCCAATTGTACCATCGCTTACAACTATCAAACTTTTGTAAGTTTCTATAGGATTAATTTGCATTTACTAGGTATGATTAAATAACAAAAAGGGATACTTTTTTTTGTAATAATCTTGCAGTTTTGTGAATGGAAAATATAGGCCTAGCAATGTAAGGGATTGAGTGATTATTACAAACCCTATCAACAGAAATAAGAAATAATAGACTAATGTACATAGATGAAAACAATAAACATACATACCAGTGATACTTCTTAGAATTACATAGATTTACATACAAAATGATGTGTCCTATATTTCAAAGCTCATTCTTTTCATTGATGGTAAGATGTCTTCTTTTAATTTTGCTTTCAGTTGCGTAAGTCCGGGCTGATTGGCTTGTAAGAGATGGAACAGGAACTTCCCAGATGATATTTTCAAAAAGTATCCAATAAAAGTCTTCATTTTCTGGCCAGTAGAATATAGAAGGCCCAGAGCGATTCATGAATTGCACTCTGATGTACAAAAATAATAATTACAAAAATATCAAGAGCACCCTTTTTATATTTTAACCATATCATGTATGTGCTAAAATGATCCTATAAAAAGTTTCAAAAGTTTCATAGTTGTAACTTACGAGCAATGACACAATTTGTAACAAAACTTAGAACTAAGCAAAACTTAAGCTTTCATTTAACACCTGGATGAGCCCAATAACTTCAAAAATAGGGAAGTTATGATAATTTTAGTTCCATGATGCTGAGTGCCGGAAAGTGAAATTGAAGCAAAATTCACATTTTTGAAAAAATTCTCCCCGTCCCATCTCATCCAAAAAATGGTAAAAAAATTAAATCAGCATAATTTCATTAGTATTAATGTAAGAAAAAATTTTGAAGAGAATCTGAGACATTGAAGCACAGTGTTCTAGGTGATTTCACATGGAATGACCCGTAGATTAAATAGTTAGTTTCAAATGCCCATAGTAAAGTTTAAATTGGTGTAGACATTAAAAAAGAAGGATGCCCAGAATAAAACAGAGTCGTGATGATTTAAAGGAGAGCCAGTGAGGAGGGGGATATTTCTCACTCGGAGTTACTAAATTCCCCCACCTCGGGGCTGTATTTCCGATCGTACTGAATGTGGATTACCAGGATTTTTGCAGTACTTTTTACTCCCTGTATATTGAAATTCTTCCCGGGAAAAATCTTTTAAAATCGTCACTACAATAGAGATTCAGAAAATGTCTTATACAAATTCAATGAACGATAGTTGAGGGGGGGGGAGAGACAATAGAAAATCACTCCCAAGAATGGTTCTTATTTTGTTCTGACTTCCAATACGTACTAAATTGCCCATTGCTGTTTTAAAGGATTGAAAGAAAAAAAGGGTGAACAACCTAACTTTGACATAGGCTGGGGTATTTCTGGAGAAATTGTGACATAAAAAGCTGCCGATGTGTTTCTCGCGTTATTCAATCCGTATAAACATTCTCCATTTAATGGCCGATAGCACGTGAACACGAAAAAAATACATTCGCTTCCACTCCTTCAGCAACATCACGGCTTCTTGCTTCAAAACGCTTTTCTCTCTTTTTTTTTATTATTTGGTCCTTTAGCACAAAAATCTCCCGTTCCTTTGAAATTTCAGCCAACTGCTTGTTGTGACCCATCTGCTGTTGTTCCCCGCAAAGTATCAACACAGCCCTTCTGCCAATGATACGGAAACACCATTTTCTCAAACAGTTTACATACAGAACACTTTTCACGTGGCCTGGCAGCGGAGTCCCCATCCCTTTTAACTCCAATCGTAAAAAAATTCATTCAAAGGCGAACACCGCAAATGACGGTTATTCCTATCACCCTTCACCCCACAACCCGTATCCCTGTCCCTCTCTCAGTTCACTTGTAGCATTATCTTGGCTTTTGTAGTTTCCAACTTGAAAGAGTCATTGTTGGTGTTATTTAAACAATTAGAGATGCCATTGTTAAAGAGATTATAGGCTATATTTAGGGTTTGTTCACATCTTTCGAAAAGTAAACAGTTACTAAAAGTAGTGTGTGGTTAGTGTTAGGACAAATCAAACAACAATGAATACAATCTGCTACTTAATTGCCTCTATTTTTCATATACAATACATAAATAAAATATATATAAAAATAAATAAATAATAAAATAAGAAATAATAATAAATCATAATCTATCTTCTATATAAATAAAAAAAATGAAAGTGATTATGTTTGAGACCAACCGAACGATTTCGATCAAATTTTCAACATAGATAAAGTTCTGGCCTAAGATGGTTTTTATCATTTCACTTTGACGGTGCAACTTAGGGGAGGGAGAAGGATATATATATTGGAAAGGATTGGCCACAAACATATATATATATATATATATATACTAGCTGAACCTGCGCTCTCTACACAGCGTATCATTCGCATATGAGCATAAATCTCCTTCTCATTCCTCACAACATATGTACATGTCCCTTTACAGACACAAGTGAAAGACGTCTTGATTTAAAAAAAAAAAAAGTATCATAAAGGGGAGATTTTTTTCGATTATTTTTCTCAATATCTCGCACCGTTTGCAAGATTTGAGCCTACTTCCGGTTGGAGTTTCTAATTCATGTATGACCAGTGGTTTCTTTCTTCTTGCATGCAGTATGTAATAAGCAAATACATTACATATACAATTAATTATAATATCAGTTATATATGGTGTTCATTGGACAAAACACTCAAAAAATAAAGATTTATCTTAAGACTCGAGAAATGGTTATCCTTCCTTTTTCGCTATTATTTGGCCATGGAACAAACGCCTGAGACATATACAACCCCAATATACGACACTGTGGTGTTGGAATGTATAACGCATAGAATATGATGGTTTAGTTTTTTTTTTTTTTTTTTTTTTAATTTCAACGCTTCCAGCGTACCCTAAAAAATGTAATAAAGAAATAATGGCCATGTTTCTTTAAATACTCAACTAGAACTGGAAAATCTACGCAAAATTTCCAATCGATCAGTGAAAACGTCATCTTTCTAGAGCCTGTAGTTTCCGAGATCTCATTGTCGAAAGGATTGGCCACAAACATATAAACATAGTTTAAAAGAACTCAAAAGATGGAAGCACAACTCACATGCATTGATTTTAGAGAAGGCTTATTAAAATACAAAGGCTTTGAACAATAATTTTATATCATAAACTTTATGAAAAAGATATAGTTAACTAATGTAGACTACTTAAAGTACAAATACTTAAAATGCTTGTCTCTGTTAAAAGTGAAATCACACATAACCGTAAATGAAAGATTTGAAAGCTAAAGTTATAGATTGGAGCTCAGGCGCTTTTAATTGCTATTGTAGCATTTTAATAGATAGATATATATATATAATATAAAGATGATCGAAAATGACCGATATTAGTGTCGAATCCATAGTTTCTAAGGTCGCTGAGATGAACAATTACACTTCCGATGACGTTTAAATCCAAATTCAGCCCTACAATTTGAAGGAGGAGGAGAGGGGTATATATAGCTCCCCTTGGATCCGCGCCTATATATATATATATATATACAGGGTGTTTCAGATAAAACGTCCAGTGCTTATAAATCCGAAACGGCTGAGAATAAAAAGATGAAACAAAAACTGAGATAGGAAAATGTCATAGGGCGCATCACATGGTGTTGTTGTGGTGACCCCCAGGGCCCTCCTTCAAGGGGGCCCAGGGGCCAACTTCAAATTTTCAAATAGGAATATGTATTGATTCATACCTCATTCAATAGTACTTGAAAAACGAAACAACTTTTGTAGGAAACAATTTTCGATTTGGGCCACCGTTTTTAAATGGCCGCAAAAAGTGGGTCCTATATCAGATAAAACGTCCAGTGCTTATAAATCCTAAATGGCTGAGAATAAAAAGATAAAACAAAAACTGAGCTACGAAAATGTCATAGGGCGCATGACATGGTGTTGTCGTGGTGACCCACAGGGCCCTCCTTCAAGGGGGCCCAGGGGCCAACTTCAAATTTTCAAATGGGAACATGTATTGAATCATACCTCATTCAATAGTCCTTGAAATACGAAACAACTTTTGTAGGAAACAATTTTCGATTTGGGGCACCGTTTTCAAAATGGCCGCAAAAAGTCCTGTATCAGTTTGAAGTTGGTACCTAGGCCCCCTTCACTGAGTTTCCTAAAGGTCACCACAACAACACCACTTGATATGCTTTATCATCGTTTCTATCTCAGTTTTTGTTTCATCTCTCTATTATCAGCCGTTTCTGATTTAGGCCTATAAGCACTGGACGTTTTATCTGATACAGAACCCACTTTTTGCGGCCATTTTGAAAACGTTGGCCCAAATCGAATATGGTTTCCTACAAAAGTTGTTTCGTTTTTCAAGTACTATTGAATGAAGTATGATTCAATACGTGTTCCCATTTGAAAATTTGAAGTTGGCCCCTGGGCCCCCTTGAAGGAGGGCCCTGGGGGTTTCCACAACAACACCATGTGATGTGCCCTATGACATTTTCCTTTCTCAGTTTTTGTTTCATCTTTTTATTCTCAGCCATTTCGGATTTATAAGCACTGGACATTTTATCTGATATAGGACCCACTTTTTGCGGCCATTTAAAAACGGTGGCCCAAATCGAAAATTGTTTCCTACAAAAGTTGTTTCGTTTTTCAAGCACTATTGAATGAGGTATGATTCAATACGTGTTCTTATTTGAAAATCAGAAGTTGGTCCCTGGGCCCCCTTGAAGGAGGGCCCTGGGAGTCACCACAAAAACACCAAGTGATGCGCCCTATGACATTTTCCTATTTCAGTTTTTGTTTCATCTTTTTATTCTAAGCCGTTTCGGATTTATAAGCACTGGACGTTTTATCTGAAACACCCTGTATATATATGCGCGGATCCAAGGGGGCTATAGGGGCTCAAGATCCCCCTTGACGCTCAGGTATACACTGGATAAAATGGGCTTCAATCCTGCTTTACACTGGATAAAGCTGCAAACTATGGTTTAACCGCTCCGTGGTCACTCTGAGGTCTGACAGACCCCAGATAAATTAACTTATGTTCTGACCCGTTCTGTTGTTCTTTGAAAACCTTTCAATTCATGTAAATTCAATTGGTAACACTGCCTGTTGTTATGGCTGTTAAACTGCGTTAATTGCGAGGTGTCTGTTATACAATATGGTTGTGAAGTGTATTTGAAACCCAACAGACCCCATGACCGTCACGCACACAGAACAACAGATGCGTTAGTTGACACAAAAAAATGCATAACTTTTGTGACTCCAGCAAAACGTTTAGATGCATAAGTTTTAAGGATGCAACTAAATGCATAATGAAAACTGTGTTTAATTGATGCACTTGTGTGCATAAAATTTATTATGCAGATAAACGTTTTGCTGAAATCACAAAATGTTATGCATTTTTTTGTCTCCTACTGAAGCATTTACATGCATTAATTGAAACAGTGGTTGGTATCGCTGGTTGCATATTCCCTAAATATACAGGATTTCCAAGCGTGTGAAAACGATTAAATAAATTTAGAACACTACTAAAAATATGTAATCGAGGCTTTTTGGGTAATGCAGGACAGGGTACAGATATTCCATATTACATGAGAGCCTCTACGGCCATTTTGGAAGTAGTCATACTGGATTTGAGTTAATTAAGTGAAATATAGACTTTACGATACACTACTATTTTTGAAATAAAGTGTGATTTTTAAAGACATTAACAAGATTGTTTTCTATATTCTTTGTTAACGAAATTTTGATCACATAGGTCTAGATACAAAAACTTGTCATTCCAAATTTATGATCATAATTTTGTTCAGGATGCAAACAAGCAGAGAGGAAACTACCATAATATCGTTACGAAATCACACCTTATTTCAACAATAGTATCGGATCGTAAAGTTCCCATTTCACTGAATTAATTAAAATCCAGTATGATACCTTCCAAAATGGTCGCAGAGGCTCTCATGTAAAGTGGAATATTTTCACTCTGTCATGCATCACACTAATAAACCTCGATTTCATAGTTTTGGTAGTGTTGTAAATTTATTCCATCGTTTTCACACCCTTGACAACTCTGTATATCAGATGTGCAATATACAATTTAGGCCACTCAATTTATGAGATCCATCTAAACTATGTCACAACCATTATGAGAAAATAGTTAAAAAAATAAGGCCTTCAAATAGTATATCTTACAAGTCAAAAAAGGAAAAGAACTCAATTTATTATACCTAGGTACATAGCTTTTTTTACAGGTTGCTCTACAAGAGCAGTTTTGCCATTTTCACTAAAGCTAAAATCCCAAATTATCTTTGGTGAAATAAAAGAACATGGGTCAATGTTAGAAAAATCGTACCGATAGCAAATCTAGCGATGGGAAACACAAAACTTTACAGAGTAAAAAAAAAAAAAAAAAAAAAAAAAAAAAAAAAAAAAGTGGAAACTACCAACTCATTATAAATCAAACTTTGTATGTCTATGTTCTCTGAATCTTTCTATCGCTTTTTTATAATATATTTTAGTATACTAATTTATGCCCGTTTGGCCTTTTTCCGTTTCGCCTTATGCCCTCAAAACATTTTGCCATACAACCGATAAGGATGTTATCTTAAGGCGGAAGGGGAATTCCCGTTTGGCCTTTTCCTGCTTGACCTTATAACATACAAGGGAATTTTCACTCTGTTTCTGTAACAAAGAGGGATTTATCTTATTCTCAACTGCAACGTCTCTTCTATTTCAGACAAATTAAACTCAAATATCTTAGAACATAAATTTTATTATCACACCCGAAATAGCATATCAAGTTTCTATGTGGATATAATATGAAACAGCATCAGTATATGAAATTACATCAATTTCACTGTTCTTAAGTCTATCTTTTAGGCGGTGAATCCTGTCGTCAAACCGTCTCTACCTTAGCTTTCTAAGTGTGTTTTCTGATAACCACTTGAAGAAGTACTCGCAATCTTTCATTTTCACGTTGCCTGTCTTTCATTAATTCAATGAAAGAATGTATGTCTAAGTGATCCCTTGATGCCTTTCTTCGTAATTTGACGTGCCACTGTCTTGCATTGTTAGTCATTTGTTCTTGATCGTTTTCAAAGTGATTCCACAAGTCACTGCAAATAGGTAAAAATACATCATTAGCACATTAAAAATTCAAAGGATTGCAGGAGAATCTACGTTGGAAAGTCGATGGCAAAATTTTGGGTGAACCTAATTTATTTCTTTTGCAAAGCAAAATAATGTGTTCTTTTGATAATTTACAAATCAGTGAATGTAGAATCTTCAATACATGCACGTCGCAAGAAAATCTATATTACACTTTACATTAGGTGTTAATGGAAAAAATGCTATACTGTAGAGTGCTCGGGATAGCTTAATTAATGATTTAATAATAAAAAACAATCATTAATTTTTTGCACTAAACGCCATCTATTTATGTAGGAAAGAAAACATACTTACAGAGAAAATAACGTGTCACCATCATCCAGCCAAGTGTCTATAAGATAATCATGGAACTCCTCCTTCATAGAACGTCAGGCGCATCTTCTTGCAAACGTACAAACACTACATCTAAATGGGAAGTTGGTACCAGAGGCTGTGCTGCTGCATGTCGAATCCATCTTTTTACTTCAGTGTTCTCTTTGTAAATTGAGAAAGTTCTAACTGCTGAACCTTCCTCCAAACAGACTGAGAGAAGTGGAAGGAACATCCTGTGATTTTAACCAGGAAATACTTTATTTATAGCATTGATTGCTACTTTCTTAAGATCAATAGAAACTTCTTTCAATTTGAAACGCAGTCCAAATTTCTCAGCTTCTTCCATGATTATCTCCAGTAATCTTACATGTGTCTCTTGCTTTTTACTGGGCAATATGCAGAAGAGGGGAACAAATACCTGGCCGAAATATTTTCCGTGCAGGATGTACATTTGGGAGAAAAGGAGAGGTACAATCTTAAGTGTCCCTCCATTACAAGCCTGTCGCACTGACACATAATTTTCAAAGTTCCAATAGTGCCGAAAACCTGTTGAAGATAGAAAGACTAGAATAAACAACACAGACATTCTAAAGAAAATGCTTTAATATTAATATTCTTACTCCTATTACTATTGTCATAACAGATTTTCACGATTAAAAAAAAAAAAAAAGAAGAACGTAAGAAATGATAAACTATTTTCTTGATTACTAAAATATAACTTACAAGAATTCTACTGGTGTCATCGCCTTCATCCTCCAATAAAAGTTTTTGCCGTCCTGCGTTTCGCTCCACGATCCTTCCACATTCAATTTATTCAATCTTTGCGATAGTGGTGCCCGGTTCATGCTCGTACGTTATATAGAGAGTGTTTAACGGCACCAAAAATAGGGACAACAGATGCAATTTCACCACAGTAATTTCCCTTAGCAATCTTCTTCCTGGAGAGAAGAAAATAAATTCATTTTAAACATCAACAGCAAAAAAAAAAAAAAAAAAAAAAAAGTCGTACTTTCCCTCTAGAAAGTAAAGACAGACGGAATATTGCTTAACTACGACCGGTTAATTGTGTTACACTATAAATAAAAAAAATGGACTATGTATTTGTGTGCTAGCTAGGATGCCATTTAAGAAGAGTTCCACATCTAAAGTTCTAAAATAACTTTTGGAAAAGTTGCACGAGTAAATATTAGAAACATGCAGAGAAGCTTCAGTGTCAAAATTACTTATACCTTATTACAACTATTATATATACTTACCTATACTTACCTATATGTCTTAGTAATTGTTGATGTTCGTTCTTCCGCCGCTCTCTTCTTCATATGTGAGGTACAAATACAAGGCTACATGAGCAATTTTTTAAACAGTGACGCAGATAACACAAAATTCTGAATACTTGCTTTGATTATACGCTATTCTGTTCGTTCAAACGTAAATACTACTAGCATTACAAATGTTTTCCAAAATGACACTAAATTTCCCTATCATAACTTGAAAATCCCCTTCGCTGGTGTAAGGCGAAATGGAAAGGGCAAAGGGGAATTCCTGTTTCGCCTTACAATCAAATTAGCATATACTATCTTAGCATCATAGCCTGAAGTAATGAAAGCAGGCACAAGGCGAAACGGGAAGACGTCCAAAGTTTCATTTTAAAATCATCTGAAAGAATTGTTCACTTACATTTCCCTGTTTTTAATTATTAAAGATATATTTTGCAAACGGACAAATACGTGGACGTTTCGAATTAGGTACAAAAATATGAAAACTGTTCTTGTGATGTATAATTACAATATTCTAAAAAAGTTATATTTCTGGGATAAAAGTCTGTAGGTCTATAGTAATTTACCATGTTAAATTCAAATCTGAAATCAGAATTTCGCTATCAGGTTTACTTTCTCAGTAATATAGGATGTTACGTAAGTACACGACGCATGTTCTTAAAAAAAAAAAAACCTGAAAATGGAACAGTAACTAAGACGTTACTGGTTTAGCCTGTAGCATGTTTTCTAGTACGTGTGTCTCTTGTCTCTACTGACACATCATCAGTAGCCTTCTGACATGCTGAGTTATGTTTCTTTCATTTCCCATTCATGAAACTACGAATTTTAATTAAAATGAAGTAACAGTCAGTTTAATTTTGGGTCTCTCCGGAACACCCTGTGTTAACACACAGATCTCAAAATAAACTGACAAATACTAAATGGTGTACGAAACGTGTGTACAAAATTTCAAGCTTCTATCTTGAATAGTAAGGATGGGAGAAACAAATTACCAATCAGCTAAGAAGATCCCCAAAGTGGCCCAGATGACTCAAAAAGATTCGGATGTAATATAAAAATTTTCTGAGACATCCTAGGGTCATGTTTTACACTTCATTCTCATAAGAATAGAACAGTCTTTCAAACAGTACCATTCATATGTTTCCGTCATGTATCTGAGGCGGGAAACATTGCAAAAAATGGGATTTTTGTTAAATTATCCCTTTTTTAGCATTTCTGGACCCCTCCCCCCCTGTGTTAACACACAGATCTCAAAATCAACTGAAAAATGTTAAGGGCATAGTGAATATGTCTACAAAATTTCAAGCTTCTATTTAGAACAGTAAGGTAAATATATATATATTAACACATGTGCTAAGAATATCCCCACAATACCCCAAATTCCCGCAAAAACGGGAAATTTTCTAAGACATCCCTATTTACCCTAGGATCATGGTTCGTACCTCATTTTCTTCAGAATGAAAAGTACTTTCTAACGTTACCAATCACATGTCTTCATCATGTATCTGAGGCGGGAAAATCTCGATAAAGAGATTTATTAAAATATCCCTTTTTAAAACCTTTTTACCCGTTTGAACACAACTTGGGGCACCGCAGAGATCTGAAATATATCTGTAGAATACTAAGGAGTACACTGAATGTATGTGCAAAATATCGATCTTCTAGGTGCAAAAGTAAGCCCGCCAAAAAATAATATGCCCACAGTACCATAAATTCCCGTTTAAAACAAGATCTCAGGTAAAAATTTCCTGAGACATCCTTATTTACATTAGCATTAAGGTTCGTACCTCATTCTCTTCAGAATAGAACAGCCTTTGAAACGTTTTCCATTCGCATGTCTCCGTCGAGTATCTGAGCGGGAAAATCGAGAAAAAGGGAATTTTTGTTATAGGTGCAAAAGTAAGTAACTCAAAAAATAGTAAAAATAGGCCTAACAAAAAATTCTTTAGTTTTAAGTTATGACGTATCACACCTTATGTTTCGACCCAGAAAGGCGTAAAACCATACGTAACGTGTTCTAGAACCCTTCCACTCTAGAAAAAAAAAGCTTTATTAGTACCTTTTAAATCGAATAATGAAAATACAACCCTAACGTATAAACATATACGATATATGTAAGGGTTAATGCCGTGCTACTGTTTTTAACCTTCAATTTATTTCCTGCTCAATAGTAGGCATACCCGTGTTTTGTCAATATTTACTTCAATATCACGAAATCGGGGCTTTTGGCCCGATACTCTAACCAAAACATCACAATTACGTGACCATGTGTGACTTTTAGTGATACTCAACTATTGGTATGTGCAGAACAAGGGCGCCGTTTTCTGTGTAACTTTGTAGGGCCCTATGAAAGATATGCATTAGTAGAAAGGAAAAATGAACGGCCATGTACTGTAGAAATAGGAGAACCTGCTTCAACTTAGCAATTTGGCCCCCCTCGTTAGAGGACCATTTCAACTTTGGGGGTCCCAGACCACTAAACCCCCCAGGATCGGCGCCCTTGGTGCAGCAGTAACAACTTATGCGAGTTAAATGAAGTTTTTCTAAATAATCAACCTTCACCTAATAAGAATATTAAGTATTATTATTATTATTATTATTATTATTATTATTATTATTAATAATAATAATAATAATAATAATAATAATAATAATAATAATAATAATAATAATAATAATAATAATAATAATAACAGCGGTTCGGAGTTCACGCATGCATCGGATATATTTAATGAGAATCAAGCAGCCACTAGCATGGGTCACTTCAACATACAGTATGTACTGTAGTTAACCTAAATATTTCTTCACTCCTTTGTGGATTTTTGTAGGAAACGAGTTCCTTCTGAGAATCCCTTATGGCTTTGTCTCTATTCTTGTTGCTATTTTTGTTTTGCTAACGGTATTTTTCTTAATAACTACATACTTGCACTACCTAACACAATAATATCGTATTTTAATATACACTTACCTCCGTTTTTCTAAGCAGACTCCAGCACTAGACAAAAGAACACACACAATAACAAGTCAGAATTCGCTCCACAACAACACGAAAACCAGTCGAGCATGCGCAGTAAGTGCTGGAGACTAGCTTCAAACAAAACACGACAGGTGACGCTCACATCAAGAAGAAATGCATCAGTACCGATGCAAAGATCTGCATCAATTGAGTAATATTAAACCACAATGCATTTATATGTCTCAAATGACCCATTTTTTATTTTCGATCGTTCTCTAGGGTTGAAAATGCTGCGCATCAGTGACAAAAACGAAATTTATACATATTAGCGCGCCATTTGATGCACGTAAATGTTTCAAATTTCCTATGATGCACTTGTAGTTCTGTGTGCGTAAGCGTTTGCTTCTTTTGTTCGCTTTTAAATTGCACCTATTTTCCTTTTTTTCCGACATCTCTATTCATGAAAGATTGGTAATAGTTAAAAGAAGATGAAATACTTGGACTTTGCTTGACAATAATGATGGTAACAGTGGCATAGAAGATTTTAGTATTTTCTTTAAGTACAAAGGCCAAAGCGTTAACTTTTTCAGGACCAACGGCTGAGCCAGCAGTTTAAACTTCCGTAGCTCTGTTCCTAATTAACGTAGAGAGATGACTTAGGTGTATCTCTTCAGGAAGGACGAAACTTTCCAATGGTGTGCATTTCATCCACATCAGGGGTCCCGTAACGGAAAGGTATGGGGGAAATTGGATGTTTTTGGTTTCCCTCCCCTTCAGTATTTACGGGAGACACCCTCCTCCCAAAGGAGCAACAAGTATAAAAAGTTGTATCAACAAAGATAAATTAATATTCTAACTAGTGATATCGTGTGTATGGCCATTGGACTTGCGAGGGGTGAATGGGAGAGGTATTGAATTTACCCTTTTCCCAGTGCATAATTTTTATAAAAGAAAAAATATTTCCTAAAAATTGCGTTACGCTGGCAATACTGTTATTTGCCGTACCCCAAAAAATAATATCATATATACGCCAGACATTCGGAACAATCATATAAAACAGGAAAGACGAAGATACAATAGCAAAGAAGAAAAAAATCGGAACAACGTACTTACGAGAATCATCCTGTATATATATATTGTCGTCTACCCTGACGTTGGCAGCCCTAGTGACTTTCCTAATTGTCAGAGAGATATGAACAATACCTCGTTGAAAAGATTATGTGACACAGATTCTAACGAGGTAACTTTTAGAATCTGTGTCCGATGTATGTCTTATTTATGGACCAACAAGTTTTAAATTTTTCGGAGACACTACATTGCTGCCAGAGATCTTTGGTTAATAGTAGTATACTCATCAATTTCGTTTTCAAAAATCGCAGAAGGTAATTTTTGTTGTCAAGCACAATCAAAATCAGACATGTTTCATACATATTTGCAAAATCAAAATTCTTCCTTGAGTGCAGAAAACCTATTCAATCGACTTGGAGTGTGAAAGTCAGCTCTTCATGCATACAGTCTAATTAATGTCAATAGTCATTCCAGTCTTGGAATGGAAAACTAAGAAATGGTTGTAGCAAGACAAAATGGCGCCCTAGAAACAAATACAGTAATTTCCACTCTTTAGTACTACTAGTGGTGGAGGAATAATAAACAAAATTAGGTCAAGTAAAGACAAATTAGTTACCAAGCTCGTAGACACATTTTCTGGGTAGTCATGAATGATATACTAAAGGTCTCTAAAGAATCCCATCCGGAAATATACCGCGATTTTCAAAAGCATCTGTATATTTGAGTTTTCCTTTCGAGTCTATAGCTTTCCAAGTAAAACTGATAAAGATATGAAGTTTCCGCTGAATTACTTGTCAGAATGTTACATAACCGTTTAACATTAAATCGATATCTTCCTCATAAATAAATAAATAAATAAGCCAGTTCGTTTCAGTGTGAAACTACGGTAGGCTTCTGAAGTAAGCAACTTCAATACTCAAACCTGAAGTAGTATATCTACAACTACTACAGGTAGTTGGAATAGAGGAATAAGATCAAAGACGAAACCTGTTTCTCGGACGCTGAATTCATATCGAAAAGCCATTACTCGTTATCTCTTACTATTTTTGCTCTATACAGATTAACATTAAAACCGGAAGTGGTAATTGATGTCTAGCACTTTTAGTTCCAATAAACGAATACAATCAGAGGTGAAACATATTCTTGGTTCTGAGTCCACTTTAAAAAATGCTTGTCGTGTTTCTGTTTCATCCATTATGAAATCAGTGTTGTAACTCCAAAATCACAGATTTCCACCACTTCCGGTTTCAACAGATAGATAAAACTTCTTGCAACTGATAACTCATTCTTGAGACACTGATCCCGTGTCAAAAACAGTTTTTTTTATATTCCTGACCGTTTTTGCTCTTATGAAAATCAGCATTGAAACCAGAAGAACTAATAAATTTCAATCATTTCCGGTTTTCATAGAGTGTTGCGAGTCAGGATAGTATACTCTCCTAACGCGCTGAGTCGACTGCAGAAAAACGTTTTCGCTATTTTACGTTATCTGTTCTATAGAGATGAACACTGAAACCGGAAATGGTTCATTTCTACCATTTCCGGTTCAAATAGATGGTTAACGGAGGAAGTGGAATTTATTATTGGGATGCTGAATCGATTGCAAAAAAAAAAAAAAAAAATAGTGCTTCTCGAAATCATTTATCATTTTAGCTTTATAAAAATCAGTTTTGGAACCGGAAGTACTAATATATTACAACTACCTCCGGTCTCGATAGAGTGTTGCAAGTGATGACGATCGACTTGAATGGAAGGTTAGCCTAGAATATGTACCTATTATTGCAACGATGAATCGGTTGTTAAAAAAAGCGCTTCTATCTATGTATTAAAATTTGTTCTCTAACGATGAATGTCGAAACTGAAAATAGTTGGTTTCTCCCACTTCCGGTTTAAATAGAGAGTTAACAGAGAATCTGGAATATATTCTTGGAACGCTTAATCGATTGCAAAGAACAGAAATCATTTATTGTTTTTGCACTTAGTATTGAAGTCGGAAGTACTGATAAATTTTAACTATTTCTTAACTGGGTTGAGTGTTGTAGGTGGTGATATGTTTTTTGACTCTGAATCGATTAAAAAAAAAACCTCTTGACGCTATCTGTTATGTTTTGCTCTATATCGCTAAAAATTGTAACATGAAATATTTTATTTCTACCACTTCCGGTTTGAATAGACGGTTAAGGGGTGTGGAACCTATTCTTGAGACGCTAAATTGTTTGCCCCAAAAAAATCGTTTCTTCATATCTCTTACCGTTTTGCTCTGATGCCTGTCGACAGACAGACGGACGGACGAACATAATCATTCTATAAGACTTCTCACACCTCTGCCTTGCATACCTAGGTAGTTTGGAAGTGTAATAAACAAATATATAAGTGAGAGATCAGCTAAATATCACTCAATTTCAAGATTCTGCAAAATATTTTGATTTCAAATTTAATTTTAGGCTTTCTCCATATCTAAAGCTTGATTCATACATAGTATGCAGTTCCCATGCCGTCGTCCACGACGTTTCTTTTCAGACTTTAACATTGAAAATTCATTGAGTTGTCTTTTCTTAATTCACATATGAAGTGCCGTGCCGTGCCCCGAAAGATTGGCTTGAAGAAAAGCCAGTTCGGTCGTAGCTCGTCGGCCGCGATCCTTCGTCTTTCTTCGGAGCATACGAAGTTTTCTTCCTTACAATCCATCTTAGGAAATAGGAACAGCAAGTAGCAGCGGAACGGCATGATATGTGGAATCAGGTCCGGATTTGGGGTGGGTGGGGTGAAAATGTGCACATGCACTCCCTCTTTGTTGTAAATATACACTACCTGAAGTGAGAAGCAAGCAGTGAAAATTGCAGCACTTTCCAAAAATTTCTACTGTCATGTTTCCGTTTGAGCTTTAAACAAAGGGAAGTTGTGCAAAATCGATAGTTTAAGTCAATTTTCTAAAAGTTGAAAGAAAAGGATTCCCCGAGAACAGAGACTTAGCATTTCCAGTGCATTTCCTAATCCACCACAGATGCCTAAAGGCATTTAAAGAATTCCAATTCAATCCAAATGTACTGGTAGTTATTGGTGCACCCCCTCAGAAAATTCTGCATCTGACCCTGTGTAGAATGGTCGCGGCCGTGGCACGGACGTAGCATGGCAGGGGAACGGCATGTTCACGGCAAACCGGAAATGGTTGGTTTCTACCACTTCTGGTTTAAATAGAGGGTTAAGAGATGAGATGCAATATATTCTCGGGGTACTGAATCGATAGTAAAGAGCAACTACTCGAAATCATTTACAGCTTTTGCTCTTTGAAAAATCAGTAATGAAACCAGAAGTACTGGTGAATTTCAACTACTTTTGGTCTCGGTTGAGTGTTTCAGGTGGTGATGATATGTTTCCTTGACACGCTGAACAGATTGGGAAAAGAAAAATGTTTGACACTATCTGTTACCGTTTTGTTCTATAGCGATACAATGTGTGGATCACCTTTAAGTCATTACGGATAATATATCAGAACAAAAGCTAGACCCCTATAGCGAAAGAGTATTAGTATCAGTATGTGGAGAAATCTCGTTTCTATGACGTGACATATTCTCAATTAATGTTGAAATCGGAAATTGTAGGAAATGTTACCAGTTCCGGTTTTAGTGGAAAAATTAAGAGTGGAGATGGACTATAGTCTTGGGGTGCATACCAAAGTACTACCGCTTTTGAACCCGTAATGAGAAGAACTAGTTGGTATACAGTTGGACCTTGAAAACTGAAACACACTGCTTACTTTAATCGACTATAATTCTGATTATCTTAGTGGTGAACTGGATACAACAAAACACTGAAATAGTACTACGCACAATGCTTGGTGAAAAAATGGCGCTTCTACCTTACAAAGGACCAATGCAAGTAGACCCCTATCATGTGCTATTGTGCACCTATCACAAACAGAATGGAACCAATTAACAAGTTCAATACGATGTGAAACACACTTTTAAAAGTGTGCTTCAAGACAAGTAATTTTTTTTTAAAAGGTATTATTTGGAAACATTTATACTGCATCCAAGGGCGCCGATTTCTCTGTAAATTTGGGGGGGGGGGGAGCATTCAGATGCAAAAGGTATATATATGAAGATTTTAAGACAAATTGCACTTAAATTATGCCAAATATTGTATATTCATAAATACCCACCCACATGAGCTTTGGGGGAGGCCTCGACTCTCCCAGGATCGGCGCCCTGGACTGCATCATGAAAAATGTTTATGCGGTCTATGTGACGCTTGTCACCATCATTTTGGATACACATTTGTATAGATAGACAAGATATTTGAGTTAATTTAAGCATTGGCTTTCCACTTATGGATATTTCATTGCCTTGAAAAGTTTCGTAGTATTTTGTCCCAAGGCAATATCCGTAGCATTTCTTCCCGGTGTAGCAGTGTTTCTTCCCAATGCAAATCCGTGGTAGTTCGTCTCGAGCTATTTTTATTGATTAGTGAACACGCGTAGAGTTTTGTTCCATCGACACACAAGTGATGACTAGAATCCGGACTTTTATGTAATATCAACCCCCTAAATATGTAACAAAAATCGCTTAAAAATGTAAGAAATATGTAATATTATATAACGATATGTAATATTACATAATGTTATGTTACATATTTATGAAAACGTAATATTAAAATGCGTACACTCTTAAAAATTTCCTTGCTCAGAAATGAGAAAAACGCACGTTTAAAACAAAATAAGTAATTTTTACTCATATTTGAGAGAAAATGTCTCATTATTTTCAAATGTGTTTTCATTTGTGAGCTCAAGGCAATGGCGTAGCAGCTGCCCCCGCAACCCCCGCAGTGCGGGGGGGGGGGCCGATGTATAGGGGCCCCGAAGTCTTGCGATGAATAAAGTTTTAAAGAAGTAGAACTTCCACCTTACTTGTGTCGGCTTTACAAGTGGGGCTCCTTCTCTATACTTTGCGGGGGGGCCCGCAAAAGTGTGCTACGCCACTGGCTCAAGGCAAATTTTCAGGTTCCCACTTATGAGATTTGCTCATTTCTTAGAAATGAGAATGAAACAGTGCGTCATTTGCGATATCATAGGTGGCTAAAAGGTAATGGTAACAGTCTTACAGAAATAATATTACTATGTGTTACTAGGGAATAATATTACTAAGTCTTAATTACTATACGAGAAACGAGATAAAGGATTTCAGTTGTAGCAAAGTGCGAATGGATATGAGTATGCAATACGGTGATGTGGCTGAAGTGGCGTATGGATACACATCATACAGCGGCGACGAGCGGCATATCAGCTTTCGAACGTAAGTTTGGATGAATTGTAAACATACTATCATAGACTAAAAGATATTGTAATACATTCGTTAGGGTGCAGAACGCTGATCCCACCCCCCTCATATAGGTTATATAGGCTATAGTAGTCATGTTGGATCCTTTATGTAATAAAGCTCAATAGGCTACTCAATTCACATAACAAGGAGTGCAGCAATAACAAGTGAAGGCGGGATAGAGCTCTGTAAAGCACGTTGTTTTCTATATTGCTATAGAGTGGGGAGACATATCAATGTTTTACACCCTTTGCCATTCATTATAAAGTGCAAAATAGCTTATGTACGGAAACAAAGAACACATAAGACATCTGTGTAGTTAGAAACACCGTTAAAAATGTGTTTTATTATTATGGAATTGTAATGCAAAGGTACTTTGTACTGATCACCTAGTATAGATTAGCGCCTCCTCTTTTCAACATCAGTAGTCGTTTTAATGACACACGTTTGCAGGTTGTTTGTAGCACAGTACTATCCATATTTGTTCTTAATTTAACGTAGGAGTCGCGGTAGCTCAGTGGTAGAGCGTTCACCTCTGGTGCGTGAGACCTTTGGTTCGATCCCAGCTCGCGGCAGTGGGCTTTGCGGTGGATAAATACAGTGTGCGTGGGTTTTCTTGGGGTTCTCCATATTTTGTTCATGTCACTCATTTATTCTTATCACCTCTCCTTTAGCCTAACCGACACAATTTTGGGATGTAAACTCAAACATTTCATTTCATGCTGTTTCAATTTATCGTTCCAAGATTGTGTTCCAAGGCCAGGGGAGACAGTGATAGAGATGGACAATAATGGTGTAATGAAAATGTGGACGTACATTTCTTGGCAGTTTGTGCATGAATACGGGTTTGTGCACTTGTTTTCTGTCTGAATTGTGTTCTTAGCAGTGGAAAATGAATGAAATTTTTGAGTTTTACGTCCCACGGTTATGCCGGTTAGGCTAAAGGAGACGGTGATGATGAGAGATGAATGAAATGGTGGAATGAAGAAAGTGGGAGGAAACGGGAGAACCCCGAGAAAACCCACGCACACGGTGTTTGTCCACCACAAAGTTCACTTGGCGGGAGCAGGGTTTGAACCCGTGACCCCAAGCACCAGAGGTGAACGCTCTACCACTGAGCCACCGCGGCCCCTCTTAGCAGTGGAGTTTCAGCATATTTGTGAGGGGTAGAAACTGTCGTATGCCCCTGCCGTAATGAAGAAGGTGGAAGGTGAGTCCTGGGTCTCCGAACCCTCCCCGAAATCGCTACTTGCATCTAAATTTTTATCAAATTTTAGGGGCAATTTTACAAATTTTAATACAATTTGTCCTCGTATTGACTTGGACTACTCCGAAATAAATTCTTGCTTACATCCCTTGCGGGAGGAAACTGGAGAATCCTGGAAAAGCCCACGCACGTGTGTTTTCTCATGTAGGCAACTTGTTTATGGTAGATAAGTAGGGAAATTGGACCGTGATGACTCAGTGGTAGAACTCGTCTCCGATGCATCGGGTACCTGGTTTGATTCAAATTCCGCCGAGTGGGCTGTGTGATTAAACGCCGTATGTTTGTTTTCTCGGGATTCTCACACTTTCTTCATTACACCATTTTCGCTCATTATCATCATAATGTCTCCCTGAGCTTCGTAGCATAATCGTGGGACGTTACACTCCAGCAGAAATTACTGCCGTCAGGCTGAAGTAGACGGATAATTCTTGAATCTGAATTATTAAGAAGTTGATATAATGTTGGAGGAAACGATAAAATCTTGGATAAACCCGCGTAGATAAAAAGAAAAAGTTTTGAGAAAGTGGACAATGATAATAAGGAAAATGTTCGACTGTCTGTTGCAGTGGGAATAAGTAAAACACTTAAAATACAAATCTTCGTGGTCTTCGTGGAATTTTCTTACTTACAAATGAAAATTTAAATGTGTTATATTTTAAACAATATAACTGTAGATGTTTATTTGATATAAACTCTAATACTAATAGTTTGTATGTACTAAGAGTTTGAAATTTTCTTTCCAAGATTATATTTTGTTTATACCCTTTCTCTTCTCCTCGTATTTGAGAATCTTGTTTCTGTGCACTGTTTCTCACTTTCGAGAAAAACATTTCTCAACTTTTTTTTTAGAAATGTGTTTCTCAAAATTGGGATTATATGTCTCTTTTCCTCATATGTTACTTTCTTAATTTTAAGAAAAAATGCATTTTTTCTCAAATTTGAGAAAACATTTGCACCCTCAGAAATGAGACATAATTCCTCGCATTTGAGTCATTATTTCTCGAAATGATTTGAGAAGATCGAAATCTCACTTTTAAGAATGTATTACTCGGTGCACAGGTAAGAAACGAATGTTCTCAAATACGAGGATTTTTTTCTCAAATTTAAGAAACCATTTTTAACAGTGTATGAGTATGCAATATTTAAACGAATTATGAAAATAAAAAGGAAAATCTACTACACTTTATCCTGCTTAATGCAAGTCCCCCCATGAAGTGAAATGCTTGAACAGCTGAGATAGCCATACGTCACTCACGTGACTGATTGCAGGATAATAGAAATCAGACACGAATGAAGGAAGATGTGAATCGGGTAGAGAGAAACAGGAAAGCCCCGAGAAAAGCAATGCATACGGCATTTGTACGTCAGAAATCTCATGTGGTTGGTTCCGTTTCAAATCTAGAACCTTCTACACTAAATGCGCATCCGTCACCACCTTGAAATGAATTATACGCAATATACAAATTTACATACTAAAAGCAACTTAAGACGAAATGTATTGTTTTATATATATATATATATATATATATATATATATATATATATATATATATATATATATATATATATATATATATATATATATATATATATATTTATTTATTTATTTCATGCAGGGAAAAGCAGTCCTATATCTTTTAAACAATACCAACTGAACTAAGATTGAAGAATATTTCCACTAGAATAATGAACATTTTTAATTTGAAATAAAGGACTTACAAAAGATGTGCCTGCAGTTCAATTGTATGTTGTTGCACAATGAGTTACAAGGTACATTTCCAAATGATCAGAAGTAAAATTTTGTCGGCGATTGGACAAAATATTCTTGTATGCAAAGAATGATCTCTCCACATCACATGAGGTAACAGGAGCGTATTTCAACAGGGGGATGTAGTTGGAGGAAATATCTTTAGGGGGGTTCTTCTTTCACCACTGAGAATCTCACACACTGGCAATAGGCTGTCGTAACCCGGGTTTCTTTCCAGCACTGCATTTAATTTCTTTCGAACTTTTTCTCCTATATCTCCACACACACCTTGCAGCACTCTCTTTGCATCCGCTGTGATTTCCATGGATTCCGGAAAAGGCCGCCCAACAGTCTCTAGCTTTTTAATGCTTGTAGGTAGCCGACCAAAATTGCTGTCTATGTATGCGATATCACACGCTACTTTTGAGTCATTAAACAGTTTCTGAGCAATGCCAACTGACACAGAAGACTCCGATGGAAATGAATGAACAACAGGCTTAATTTTTTGAAAATGTTCATTGTAGAAATGTACTGCCTGTATCCAAGTGCCCCATCGCGTTAGCACAGGCTCCGGAGGAAGTGGTACGTCTGGCAGTTGATCTCTGAGCACTTGAACACGTTGTGGCGCCTTAACAAACATTTTTTTTTTTCGTGGAAGAAACTAGTTGACTTACTTCGCAAAAGTTGTCTCTCACCTCTTCAGCAACACGCTGAAGAGCATGGGACATACAGGTGAAATGAATTGAGGGTAAAAAAACTGTAAGTGCTCAAGCCGATTTTAACATGTACGCTACCTTGTCTTTATAGAGAACAAGGACTTTTTCTTCCTGAACTTCTCCCGCCCACAACACTTTAAGACCATCGTTTATAAAGCGAGCAATCGTGGAATGATTCGTGCGTTCTAGCAAATTATTCGCAATAAGATAGGATTTAGATGGAGCATCTTCACTTAACTTTCCCATCCCTAAATTTGCTACATAACGTCTCAAAACGTCTGTTGTTTCGTCCGCAGAAATCCAAATATATATATATGAACTACCTATTTCTGCCCTAATGGTATCTATAGCTTCCCTATAACAAACTTCGAGATAACACTTTTGAAGAGTGGATTCGTCAGGAATTCGACGACCGCAGTGCTTCTCCTGAAAAGCACGGTATTTTGGCACTTGGACTTTTTCCAAGGAATGTTTGCTGCTATCATTGCTTGAGACAAGTCTTTGAAAAACTCACTCACTGAAGTATCTTGATGCATTTGTGTCAAGAGTACTTGTTTTGTTTGCAGTTCGCAAATTTTTATTTCTTGTATGGAGTGCACTTCGTACATGTTGTTCTAACTGAGATTTCATTGAGCATCCAATTTTTTTATCACACACTTGGCACAGCACCACTTTATCGTCCGTAGTAAACGCATCATCGATATTTACCCACGACCGCAATTTCGCGGATAAAGTTGAGGCAACGGGAGCCATTTCTAACTTCGACGGTCAATACAGAACACGTGCGATACTAGAGTACTGTCCTCCTGTCATTCAGTTGAACAAGCGAAGTTCTTTGAAAGCTTATTGTCATTGTCGCCAACTTCTTTGAACGAACTCTTGCAGGAAATTCCTGGAAACACACTAGCATACAGTTTTAACTTGAATTGCAGGATTTACTTGCATGTTTTTTCCCGTCCGACCTCCGATAACAATCAAATAGACTTCATTTTAGGAATTTCCTGGCCAGTCGCCTGTCAGGCACGTGATCTGTCTTCCTCAGGCGCTGCTAATGTACCCCGGAGGGAGGATTTTTACTTGTTTCTTCTTATATTTCTTTTGTTATAGGCGAAAATTCTGCGAAATATGGTTTGACAAATAAAAAAAAGAGAGAGAGATTTCTCTTTCTATAAGAAACGAAAAGATAGGCATGACAAAATTGAATCTAAATGCAAGCCTTGCACAGTTGGAGAGTTTATCTTTTTTTAAATTAAAATTTCAATAAATGCAAAATGTTAAGACAGTTTTATGTAAAACATATGTAGGAAACATAGAAATACGTAATATATTCGTCAAAATATGTAGATATGTAATATGAAACTTGAAGCACCCTACAGTGTGAATCACAAACATTTAAGGATTTGACGAACCTACATATGAAGGAAAAAATATGTAATTACATACAAACCCGGACATTAGTGATGACCAGGGTGCGAATTGGCGGGGGGGATGCCAGGGATTTCCCCCCCCCTGACAAAAATCTTTCCCACCCTGGAGAAGAAAAATTTTATCCCTGGCAGGGATAACTTTTTCCCCCTCTGGAGTATTTTTAAGTGGACATAAAGATAAGTAGGTCTACTTTGCGTAGCTAACCTAAATATTACTTGAGTGAAAATTTAGAAAAGATTTCACATCTCAACTGTTTTGTACTTGTTAGTATATATATAGGGGGGAGGACTGGGTGCGCATATGGGTGAAATTCATCCCCCCCCTGGGAAAATTTTTCAATTCGCACACTGGTGATGACTCACACGTCGATCAGCTGGTAGGTTGTGAAACTTAAACTAGGTGGCAGCACAGCCGGATAGGCTTACTAGGCAATTGAAGACTTCGGGGCAAAAACCCGCCAAGTCCAAAAGTTGAAAGTGTAAACGAGATAGCTTCACAAGGGTTTCTCGTCGTCCGACTTTGTTCAAACTTAGCACATATATACTAGACCAAAAATAAATCGACACGTATTTTTTTGTTTCCTTCGGAAAATAGATTAAGGAGGGCAAAGGGTCCCTTTTCAAAAAAAGGATCCTCTTGACTAAAAGGGCCACATTAAAGAAACGAAACTCTTCCGATGCAAAGATGACTTCAAAGTAGGGCCTAGGATATACGGGTTTTGTCGTTTATGCGAGAAAACAGTTTCAGGGTGTAATGGCTCCCTTAGAAATGACAAAGGACCTCGCACAATCCTTACGGAAATTAGATTTCGGTGGAATTGCTTGAAATCGTGATATGTTGTAGATATTGTGTACCTGAGAAAAAGTCTCTACGTTACGTGTGCTCACGGGATTAACGACATGTGACTTTCTTTCCTTTACACCATGTCCGGGTATCCTCCATTCCTTTGGGGAATCCCGTGTGCACGCATAGCTGCGTTTTCAAACATTCATTTTTCTATAGAGTAGGCTAGGTATGACTTTCTAAGTGACATTTTTAATCGCACTCTCTACGATGTATTGTTTTTAAGCTGTTGACTTCTGAAGCATATGTTTCCACGCTTTCGACACTGTCATCATAAACGGGACTGAATTTCCCCCATGTTCATTAGGACTTGTTTGCTTCTTTTTAGATGTACTATCACCCGTCCAAGTTTGTCCACGTAGTTACCGTTCGCCCTGTATATATTACTGTGTACTCACGATAATTCGCGGAATCGAGGGGCTTGGCAACCGCGGATAATCAACACGAAAATATCATTTGGAGACTCAGCGATAAATTGTCATAAATTAAACTTGAACTACTCTTTCGGAAGTTGGGAAAGTGAACCTCTCCTACCAAATGCGATAATGAAAGAATGATAATTTAAAAACTATGTATTACTAGCGTTTACTTATGCAAGGATATCCAACCAGAACATTATAAAACGCAATACCTCATACAAACACTTTTTGATACATTTATACATATCTTTTCGCCTTGTACCTTTATACACTTTGTAGTTGGAGAAAATAGTTACAATATAGTAACAGACTGTTCAATACAATAAAATAGTGACAGGACTTCCATGAGGCAATCTCAAATGAACACACATGCTATCAAGACGTATATTTTTGCGTTAAAATGTAATATTCTGCATAGTTGAAGAAACATGATATATATTGAAGTGTATTTTGCACCCCCTACTAGGGATTTGAAGTGGTGTCCTCTAAGCTGATTGTCCAAGGAATGGAACAGGTGATATTCGGAGGTGTAATGTCCGGGGAGTGTGGCGGGTGCAATAGTGTTTCCATCCAAGGTGTAAAATAATGTCCCGGGTCCTCCTACCCACGTGGGGCTTAGTGTTGTCCTGTAACAGGAGGACCCTTTTGCGATTCAGAAGTGCTGGCTCCAGAGTTTTGAGTTTTTCTTGAACACGGCTCAGCTACTCACAGTACACGATTGCATTGGTGCTCTGACCAGTTGGTAGCAGTTTCCGATGCACGATGTCGCGAGCAGTCCACCAAACACACAGGAGGACCTTCGTCTGGTGCAGTTGTAGTTTTGGCTGTTTTGGAATCGGTTCATGGGATGCTAACCAATGATGACGGCACCGTGGAGCTTCGTACACGACCCACTTCTCATCACATGTCAACACCCCGTCCAGAATTGGCTCCTTCCTCAGACGAGACAGCAAAGAAACCCAAGTGTCTGCTCGCGTTGCCTTCTGGCCCGGAGTCAAATAATGTGGAACTCATCGACCCTACTTGTAGTGCTCCCCAAATTGATGAAGGTGCTGTCTAATGGTTTCTCCACTTACACTGAATTGTAGTCTCAGTTCCTGACATGTTTGGTCACTGTTCTCCTCAATTGCTGCCTGAAGATCTTCATTCTTCTTTACATGTGGTGGTCTTCCGGCACGTGGTGCGTCTTCGAGTGTTTCGTCACCGTCCTTAAACTTGTTAAGCCACCGCTACACTGTCCACGTAGTCACGACACCTTCACCAAAGGTCTAGTATATCTGCAGTGGCGTTTGACCCCAGTTTGAACTCTTACAGCATACAAGCTCTTA
Source organism: Thermobia domestica (assembly GCF_964235325.1). Classification (NCBI taxonomy): domain Eukaryota; kingdom Metazoa; phylum Arthropoda; class Insecta; order Zygentoma; family Lepismatidae; genus Thermobia; species Thermobia domestica. Next base: position 82,760,773 of record NC_137469.1, read on the forward strand.
TGACGATCTGTGGAGGCCCCATGTTCACTCTGTCCTTACGCAAGTACACGGTATAACTGAACTGCCACAGCCAGGTAGTATGTTGGATATATCCACACCAACAACTGACCTTCGCCTTATCTCCATTCGCATTCAACTCAGGGTATGAGGGTCAATTGAACACTGACCTCTACAAAAAGCGGTGAACTTTCTTGGTTTCCTTTATAGGAGTTCTGTACGAAACCTCGCCTCTGTAAAACCCTGTGATCTCTTCTTCGGAATACTAGCCGAAACCAGAAAATCTTTCATACTACTACTATTTTTTTGCTTTTCTCTGCTCTTTCGTTGATTAAAACATTGTACACTACTTTGCTTGGCAAACTCCAATGTTTCAGTGTAGAGACGTAATGAATTTTCCTCTGTTCTAAGTTGTTTTACGGCTTCAAAACCGAACAAATAAGTAGCTGGGCGTCTGCTAGATAATGTATTCTCGTTGTAGAAAATTATTCAGGCCATTAGTAATTCCCAAAATCTTACTGAAAACAATCAAGCATGAAACAGTTGCGAATGATTTCAGTTTGTTCCCAATACCACCAGCTTCAGTAGTCTTCTTATCCTTGCCCTCTAAGGAAGGGTCGGAATAGTTTACATGTAAGGAGCCGTTTTTCAAAACTCGATTGAGCACAAAACATCTTTTTTCTTTTTGACAAGAATTGCATTTTTGTTCTTATTGTACGTAGCCTCTATCGAATTTTGACAAAACGTTCATGATTTAGTATCCTATACACATGGTACATTTCGATATTTGTCAATTCTGATTTCACAGCTCGATTGGTAGTACAAAAAGCATACCAGAAAAATCGAGTTTTGAAAAACGGTCCTCATATTATATCCTCCTCTGTTTTGCGAGAATCATTGTTGAATATACTAAAAATAAGAAAGTAAAACTACACCCAATACCTTCTCGTAAAACAATTAAAATATAACATACTATATTATAAGACCCAGCAATACGAGGGAGAGGTATCCTCCTAGCCTCTAAGTCGAATCGACCTTTCAGTTTTGGAAGTGCATTCGCATAGATTTTTAGCCCTTAGTACCTCAAGGCAACTATAAGGCCGCAATCACTCTAATAGCTGGAAGAACTTCGCAATGTTAACAAAAATGATTCCCGTCCCCTAAAGTTATTGATCTTATATTCTTATTGCCGTTCACTTAACGTTAAAAAAAAAAAAAAAAAAAACTATAAGTGATTTAAAAATTAAAATTTTCTTAGAAGTATGAACTTCAGTTTACTATGGACATTTTTTTTTTTTCATTTAATGTCGGATAAAAACAATTTCCAACATATAATTTTAAATAAATATTTGAGGGGGCCGAGCAAAGATTTGGGGAGGCCGGTGCCCCCCGTGCCCCCTCTAGCTACGTCCCTGTTAGGAGTTTTAAAAAAAGATTGGGTTGTAACGGAAAGATCGAAATGAAAAGTGAAATGTTATAATGCATAAGGTACCGTTATCACGAGTCACGTAGTAGCTTTCCGTTTGCAGTTATTTAAAAACGCGAAAATAAATACCGATTTTCTAAATGGCTGGAAATCGAAAGCAGATAAATGAGTCATGATAACGGTATCTCACGCAAAAGTATATTGTCTAGGGAGTCTTGTTCCACTTTTCGATTATCTTTTATCTATTTGAAGATATCACATATTTACTGTAAAATTAGCGGTATTTTAATTTCGCAGTGATAAGGCCTCTTAAGGCAAGTGAATGATGCAGAAGAATTGGTGGAATGAGAATGTGAGGGGACTTGCTAGAGGGTATGGTGGTCAGGAAAGAGGTGGAAAGGACGAAGAAGACGACAATTCATAAAGTGAATGATTATGAAAGAATTAGTGGAGTGACGATTTGGATAAAAACAGCAGAACCACGTTAAAATACACGGACTCAATTATATCCACCACAAACTCTTGTCGCTGGAAATCGAACCAGGGACCTCTTGCCGTAGAGGTGATCTTTGTATCACTAAACCTATGAAAAAGGAACTATGCAATGCGATAAAGTTGTTAATGAAATACATATTTATGAAATGGAAGCACAATTTTTCTTCATTATATTAAAACTACGGCTTTCGATTTCTACTTTCTGTACGCTATAATTATTTGTAGGCGTAAGTGGATTAGAATCATGCCTAAAGTATTTCATAAGAATCGTACATTTAAACTTTTGTTATTATGTGCTGGAAGAAGTTATTATGTGCTGCATATATATTAAATTACTCATTGAAATTTTTTGAAAATTAGCTGTATTCAACCTTAAATGACACACTTGAAAAATCTTAAATTTTCATTCTTTATTTGTCTAGTAATAAGTGGTTAGAATTCGGTCACTGAGGTTTTATTAGTTTTTGACTTGTCCTTTTATGGGCTAAATTCGGATTATGATTACATAATATTTGAACGACCCCCCAAACTAGCGTAGCGTTATTATTATTATTATTATTATTATTTTAGATCTATGATGACACTATAGAAACGGCATGATGAAGGAAGTATTAATTATGTGTTAGAAACACAACACAACTGACAACGAACATTTACAAGTTATGAAAAAATAAAAATAAACTGTGCTATCAAAGTAACGAACAACCTTGAAATAGACAGTTACTTAACGAATAAAACCTCATTGAAGCAAAAACTTAATTCAGGCTCATAGCAAGAGCACTAAGACAGAGGCAGCCGAGATCATTTCTTGGGAGGTCACTTGAGCTCACCCCTTATGGATAGGAGCTACGTACGTCCATTCCAACAAACAACTATAAGTTTCAGGGAATGAAACTAGTCAGAGGTAAAATTCAACTTCCTGGCCACCCTCTAGCTATGGACCTGATGTACCTGCGGAAAATAACTGTAGTAATTATTGGATTTTTCCCCCTCAAAACTATATCTTGTATGATGTTCTAAAACAATATGTTACTTATCTCGCCTGCCCGATCCCTCCTATCATTGCGGTGAGTGAATGTCTGCGCTATCTCTCCTACTTCATGATCACGCGAACTCTTCTATTTCGGTAGGAAATAACGTTCTCGCACGACAGGGATGGTATTTTCCACACTGATAGTAAACTACGTACAACGCTAATTTTAACAATGAAATAACTCAAATATGCAATAACTTTATTATTAATAATACTTTTGACACCATAACGTTCCTATGAATTTATGCCGAACGTTTGGAAAAATGTACACACTTACTTTGCACCATTCAAGTAAAACGAGTAACATATTTCTCAGGAAGCAACTTTTATCGACACATGAATTTAACTTAAGACTCTAATTGCAAAGCTGACAATTCTTCGTTCGTTATAACTTACCACCTCATTTCCTTCCTCCATCTGGCCTCTGCGAGAATTTGCGTACCGTATGATATCTTATGATTTTACCTTACCCATTGCTGCTGTTAGAAGTGCGAAAATACTAGTAACCAACGTGAGCACGATTGCAGATATGCCCCAGGGAGAAATTTCTCTCCCAGATCATCCCCCTGAAATCATCACTGTCTACACCCACTTCTTCCCGTCTCGGGCGACCCTTTCACCTTACAGTACATGTTTTTCGTCTCAGGACTTCTTCTACAATATAACCCATCAACGACACTCGTAACTACATCTAATTATGTTGAAACACTTCCTGAATAATTCTATGAGAGTAACTTTGTTCTAGCCCCGAAGAATTGGTAGATATTATTCAGGGGTGCCCACAAGGGGGAGCTATGACGCAAAGTGCGTCATTGAAATATTTGGGGGGTAAAAATCTATATAAATATGTTTGAGGGGGTGTAAAAATTAATCGAAAAGATTTTTTTTTCGTGGAAGAACACCTACGGATAGACAATTGAGGGGGGGGTGCGTCATGGACATGAGGAGGGTGGGCACCACTGTATTATTTAGGGTATAGGGCCTACGACTCCGAAGTTATAAGAGTCGCTGATAGTAAAACGTATCCACTTATCTACCCGCAAAGTAAGACGCTTGCTGCTTACTTTGTTTACCAGAATTCAGAGATAAGTCGATTGTATGCAACTTAGATAGGGTCTATGTATTGCATGCAATCTTCTTATAATTCAAAAATAATGTTTAATATATACCATTTATAAAATACAAACTAACGCCTAGTTAATAATTACAACTAATTATTACATCAGAAATGTGTATATGATAGGCCTACAATGTAAAACTTCAAAATACACTTATTTTCTGACAGTTGGCCACCTGTCTAATCTGTTAAAATTTCAACGGAACCAATGGCCAACATAGGCAGGTTTCACTGTGTATATATTTGCTTACTATGAGGACAAAATTAGGCTGATCCATAGAACATTATGACTAATAAAAGTGGTTCCTGATTGAAAAAAAAAAATGTGGAAACGCTGTTGTAGAGAGCATCATCTCCTGAAATAGGAAAACCGCCGGGTAATCAGTCGTTTAGTGCCAATGGCACTCACCGAGTATACCACCGAACTAGAAAGGAAAGACATTCATTCATTTATTTTTAACTGTAGAAAAGTCATTTAGCTGCATCCAAGAGCTTCAAGACAATTTGTTACAATTGTCGCCAACATTGAATGGTAATAGCGGTTAGACTGTGAAGAGGTGAAGAATGGAATTGAAACAGAAGTGAATGAATAAAAAGCATGAATCGAAGAAGGCGGAAGACAAAAAAAGAGAAGAGTAGTAAATGGAAGAAGAGAATAAAAGATTTGTAAAGAAAAACAGGAAGAGGTGGTCGCAATGAAAGCAGAGGAGGGATTTAAGACATTTGCGCTTGAGAAACCTGAAACCAAGGATGGTTGTTTTGTCGGCGAATGAAGAGAGGGGTTCTGGCTGTAGGATGGTTCGGGTTCCTCCGAAAGTGTTTGTGTTTTGCTCTTCGAGATGGGTGAACAGGTGCTCGCAGGCCGCCTCTTCGCAAGGCCCACCCTCAGCGACAGTAAATGAAATGACGTCCATCCGTCGATGGAGATCACCCACGGATTCCAAATATACAAAGGAGCCTTGAGAGGCACGTGCCACTGCGGTACAAAGCACTTACATCTAGAGAACGTCTACTCATAAATACTTGCTTTTGATGGTGATAAACATATGTTTATATCTCTTCTATATTCTTTCTCTCGAACCCTTTTCCAACTACACCCACTCTGTTTACGCATGACATACATTCATCACAATACTCTCTCTTCCGAGGCTTATTTTGAATATGGATACATATAGGGTGGTAACAACTCAGATCCGTGCCCAATACTTTTCAAATTTATCAAAATATTGCGAAAGTGTTACCGTAATACAAAAATTTCTGTACACAATTTAGCAATTAAAAATACAGTCAAACCTCTCTAATGAACACCTTCATAATATGGATACATCTTTTTGTGCCTGTAAGAGTATATTTGAGTTGAGTTGATTTTGAGTTTAACGTCCCTTTCAGCAGCGAGGCTATATAAGACGGGACCTACTGTTTAACGTGGAATCGAACCCGGGTCTCTCACTTCAAAGGCACGTACGCTAACAGCTTAGCCACGAAGAAGGTCACAAGCCTATATTTATTACTAGCACAAATTCCCGTTCTTTGCATGGGAAGAATAAAATTTAATGAATACTAACATCTATACTCTCACCTGTGTGGCTGTTCACAGCATACTTGTTGCATTATCAGCAAATTTATGCGCGAGCGAGCGATTGACGATAGTGGTATGGCGTGAGCTCCACTCGCCTCCTACTCGTTTCCCTTTCTTTGTATATGAAATATAAAGAAACATAGAAGGATGTGTTTAATTATTGTTTAGTGTAAGTCAACATACCGAATTTCATTTTTGTAAACCTAAAGAATCCTAGTGAACCACTTCCTACTTTTCTTTCTTTCTTTGAAACGTTGAAACACGTGTTTAATTATTTTAGATGAAAAGTCTAAAGTATCAAATTTCAGGTCCGTGAGGGATTCCGAGATATGGACATATTATACTATAATAAATGCTACCCTCTTTCCCTTTTTCCCATCAACGTTGAATTTCCAAAAATCCTTCCATAGTAGTAACTTACGTCATAAAATCTTCATACTATCCAAATGTCAAGTTTCTAGCTTAAACAAAAATGAAATGAAAATGAAACGAAATCTTTGAGTTTTACGTCCCTCACATGTCGTATGGGCTAAAGGAGTCTGTGATATTAAGAAATGAAAGAAATCGTGGAATGAAGAAAGTAGAAGGAAATGAGAGAACCCCGAGAAAGCCTACGCACGCGGTGTTTGTCCACCACAAAACCCACTTGGTGCAAGCTGGGATTGAACCACTGAGCCCATGCACCAGAGGTCAACGCTCTACCACTGAGCCACCGCGGCCCTCTAGCTTAAGCAGTTTGGCCTAAGCGTTGATCAATCACTCCAGACTACTTCTATTTATAGAGATCGCGGGACGGGCGGAGCAATTTCTTTAATGTAACTGATTTTTTTTTTCTTAACGATGTAGTAACATCTTCATAACAGACACTATTTTTAATTCATACATAATTAACACAGAATATGTTTCCTGTAATTTGAAAATAAATCTGCAATACGGTACAATAGAAAGAATATCCCTTCCATAACCATCATGGTTGGTGAGTTTTACGTATTAGCATTTCCAGCATTTCCGGAACTTTTTGTAAGAACTAACGTGAACTAACGGGGAATTAACGATTCATGTCGAAAATGTGGGAAAGCTTGTAGTGTACGCCAACATCACATGTGAAGCTAGAATTCCCACACAATTTTATTTATGCTCTAATTTGTACAAAATTGCGGAACTAACGAAACTTTTGTAAGAACTAACGGGAACTAACGAGAAACTAACAATTCATGTCGAAAAATTTGGGAAATGTTGTTGGGTACGCCAACTTCACATGTGAAGTTAGCCTACCCGCACATTTAAGTTTATGTTCTAGTTTGTACAAAATCGCGGAACTACGGAACTCTTGTAAGAACTAAAGAGGAGCTAACGATTTATGAAGAAAAATGTGGGAAAGCTTGTTGGGTACGCCAACTTCACATGTGAAGTTGCCTTCTCATTGGTTTTTGTGTATAATTTCTTTAAAATCACAGAACTTTTGTAAGAACTAACGGGGAACTAACGATTTATGCCGAAAAATGTTGGAAAGCTTCTTGGGTATGCCAACTTCAGATGTGAAGTTGGCCTTCCCATTGGTTTCTGTGTTTAATTTCTTTAAAATCAAGGAACTAATGGAACTTTTGTAAGAACTAACGGGAACTAACGAGAAACTAATGGCTCATGTAGATAAGAGTGGGTAAGCTAATTTGGGTAGGCCAACTTCACAGACCTGCATCTTTTACTTTCCCTTTTTGTATATATGCACTTCTAAGGCGCACACAAGTAATAAAAAAACTGACTCGAGTAAAGCATATTTCTTTACAGTGCATATAAAGAAACTGGTTGCATAAAATGTTAATAAATAAATCAAGATATTTAGAATATTTAATGTATAGTAAATATTATATTATACATTATGCACGATTAATGTAAACCAATGATTGAAATTATCAATAAAGCATAATTTGGAAAAAATAAAGCACAATTAAACAAAAAATAAAGCATAATGTGTGTTGCTTTACTTATAACCAATTCTCTGATTTAATCTGATATTTAGGGATGGTATCGAGACGAGACGAGACGAGACTTTGTACAGTCTCGGTCTCGTCTCGGTTGAAAAATAGCTGTCTCGGTCTCGATCTCGTCTCGAGTCAAAAATCGCCGTCTCGGTCTCGTCTCGGTCAACAAATGCTTGTCTCGATCTCGGTCTCGGTCTCGAGGGCCAAATCTCGGTCTCGTCTCGAAAGTCTCGAAATAAATAGGTAAAATTAAAATTGCAAAAGCATTATTATCGTACAGTCTGTCTTTTCCGCTTCTTATTTTTGACCTTCATTCTTGTCTTAGAATTATAGTATGGTGTATTTCTTCAAAGCTAATTTGCTAGCGCTAATGCTTTCCATGCGTGTGTTCCAGGTTCAATCATCAGTGAGTATATCATGCCTGGGATAAAACCCTAATAGTAACCCATATTTCACTTTCAGCAAAAGACTTTCTCATATACGGCCTCAGTAATACCCATACAATTAAACTCTATTAAATTAACTTCAGTACTATACAGTACCGGTAGTTTATTTCCTTCCTTTGAATCAGAATTGTTCAATAGCTCCTAACGGAGAACGCAACACATAGCAGCACGAATGTATTTAATCTTACAGAAATTGAAATTTTACAATTTCTCATTTAGTATCCAATACATTCTACTTTGACTGTCATTTTAAAAATAGAATATAACGTTCCTTATCTTAACAAATGGTGTAAATTATTACTACAATATATTTTGTTTCAAATTGATCAAATGCTTTATTACCGTTTCACATCTACGTGTTTAATTGACACCTTATAACACGAACTTCGTGAACTTTGTAGTGGGAGCTACGGCACTCATCTTTGCTATATGTGGTCTCGGGTTGGATCACGAAACAAATTAGATTCAAATTCACATGTTTCGCATAGTTCGCGTCTAAATTTAAGCACATTCTGTTTCTTATACAAGTTCCTAAAATTGTAATGCATTACATAAGCATATATCCACCGCCGTGACATAGATTAAACTTATTCCTGAGCACTTAGCGGTGCATGTGATCTTTATTCGAGAAAACCAATCGTGCGTTCATTACGTTGAAATTTTATATTGATTGAAAATTATTTGCGAAACATAAACATACATATTGTATAAGTACATAGGTAATTCGAGATATTTATATCTATTTTCTCTCTCTCGCCAAAACAAGTGATTCTTAACTTTCTAGTTTTCTTTTGTATTAATTTTGCAGCAACATGAAGTATTAAATAGTCAAAAATTTTTGTTTCGCTAAACGACTTTCGGTAATTTTGGATCCAATCTTACCCTACCTTACCTAGTAAATTTATACAGTACATATATATACATACACACACACACACACACACACACACATATATATATATATATATATATATATATATATATATATATATATATATATATATGAACATTAGTGGTAGACTATGCTAAGTCACTTTTTGATCAAATTGAGTTAGAGTACTTTTTTAAAAGACTATGCTCTTTCTAGTGGTGTAATGATGTAAGTCTAAAAGCATCCTACTACTTTGTAACTACTTAGTATAGTTTGAAAAACAGTACTATAGATTTTAGTTAAGGAACCGGTTTTTCGCTTCTCTGTAAAATTACGAAATTATGACTTGGTTTAGTTTAACTCTGAGGTCTCGATATAAAATCATTACCGTTATCATAATCAACCATTATCAATCCACTGCTGGATGAAGTCTTCCCAAGTTTTCTCTACAACTATCTATCTTGGGTAATTATTTTCCAGGTTACTCCCAGTGGTTCCTGATTTTGTCAGAATTTCTTGTATCAGGCTGTTTTTGTCAGGCTGTTTTTGTCACGTAGTATCCAATATAGAACTGTTTTCGTCCATCGATCATAATTTATTCTTGCAATATGCCCAGCACATTTTCTACCCCATGTTAAAATGATTTCATTAGTACCAGTCATTAGTTGCCAAATAATTCATTTCTATATATATGGGCTACAAATAGTTCATATCCTCTACTTTTGGAGCACAGAGACGCTACTTTTTGAACTTGGAATCTGGCAACACTGACTCAATTATTTAAATCAACACAATGTAAGGACCCCCATTTGCTCTAGTGGCTAGCACGCTTGATTTTGGTTCGCATAGTCCCGAGTTCGATTCCCGGTGGCGGCAAAGTTCAACGACCGAAGTTTTTCGGATTCCACTATGATCAGTAACTCCACGTCTTCTTTAGCCGCCCTAGCATAAGCGTGAGACGTTAAACTAAAACAAGACAAATCAAAAGTCAACACAATGTATATTACTAACTAGGGATGGTACCGAGACCGAGACTAGTCTCGGTCTAGTCTCGGTCTCGTCTCGAATTATCGAGACGAGACCGAGACCGAGACGGACTTTTATATACCGAGACGAGACCGAGACCGAGACGGATTTTTAAATACCGAGACGAGACCGAGACCGAGACAGACCTCTATAAATCGAGACGAGACCGAGACGAGACTTAGGTCAGTCTCGAAAGTCTCGGTCTCGTCTCGAATATTGATATTGATAGATACTAAAATTGCCTTCACTCAAAATTTGTTTCGTTGCTGTGTTAGATAATATGAGAACGGTTGACTGATGTAGATTGGCGTATTTAGGGGGTGGTTTTCGGGCTCAAACCCCTCCCGAAATAAATTTGTGATAATTTTTTGCATTGCACGTACAACGCAAATGTTTCTCACTCGTTCCTCAAGCCTCTCCGGAAACAAAATCCACTGCTGATGCGAATAGAATTCTCTCTCTCTCTCTCTCTCTCTCTCTCTCTCTCTCTCTCTCTCTATATATATATATATATATATATATATATATATATATATATATATATATATATATATATATATATATATATATATGGTCGCGGTGCCACCCAGGTCCACCCTGCATAGGTTCCCGGGGCCCAATTTTAATTTTAAATGGAAACAAGGGGTGAGTGGTACCTCGTTCGATAGACCTTGAAAAACTAAAAAGCGTTGTGGCAAAAGATCTTTCATATCGGGCACTGTATTCAAAATGGCCGCCGAAACATGTTGCCTCTATCAGATACAGTAAAACGTGTAGTACCACTAATATGAAACCGGTTGAACATAAATGAACAGAACAAAAACTCAAATAGAATATGTCATGTGGCACATCGATTGATATTGTCGCGGAGGCTCCCATTGCCAACCTTCATAGGGGTCCAGGGCGCAACCTCAAAATTGTAAATGGAAACATGGGGTGAGTGATACCTCGTTCAACATATTTTAAAAACTAAGTAGTGCTGTTGCAAGAGATTGTTCATATGGGTCACCGTTTTCAAAATGACCACCAAGACATGGTACCTGCATCAGGTAAAACGTCTAGTATCACTAATATGAAAACACCAGAATAAATATTCGAATAGGAAATCACAGAGGGTATTTATCATTCTATAGCTCGGGAATGTTGTAACAGTCGAAAAGATGATTAGAGTGAAAGTGCCATAATGGAAAGGAAGAAATCTAACTCCTAGAAATTTATCCTAACCTCACTCCGTAAGTGAGTGAAGCGGGAAGGATCGGTGAAATTGCAAATGAGAGCCTTAGTTTTTTGCAAATTGTATCTACGAAACAAAGTTATTTGAAATGTGTTTTTATACGAGATAAATGTCTCTGTAATGGAATAAAGTATGTAAAATTCTTGTTAAATGGTACCTTCCATTTTGATTGTGGGCAATGGTTTGATGCAAAAATGAATCAACTGAAATGCGAAACAAATTTGTCGAACAATGCAATTTTAGAACAATGTTTACAAACGTTGGTTTTGTTCAACAGTCGTCTGCATGATATTGGTTCGCTTCTTTTCCTTCTATGTCTTCTTGCATGTGATAGAATATGAATGAGTTTCACTGAGATGTCCACAGTTACATTCCGAATAACTTTCAACGGTAATTTCAGTTGTGATCCTTAGTAACGAAACGGTACATACTGATGCAGATATGTCCCAAAAATCTTGCACGCATTGCTTTAAATTATCAGGGGCAAAGGGACGGGCAAAATGTTGTTAAACTTTAATTTTACCTTATTTTTATTCGCCTTATATCACTTTATTTGTATTCCTTATAGTACCAGTCATTTGTACACACAAATGTTTCATTCAAACCATATCTATTGCAAACAAAAGTGAGGTTCTCATTTGAGTTTACCATTCATTCCCGCTTCATCCACTTACGGACAGATCGGAAAGATAATTTTCTATCATTTCCCCTTTTGCATCATGTTAATTATACTTTAATAATCTTTGTGTCCGTTGCATTATACTCGATCCGTGGAATGATAAATACCCTCTGTGCTTTCCTATACTAGTTTTATTCTGTTCATTTATCTCCAACTATTTTCATATTAGGGGTCTAGTGGTACTGGACGTTTTATCTGATACAGGCACCATGTCTTGGCGGCCATTTTAAAAACGGTGACCCATATGAAAAATCTTTTGATACAATACTGTTTAGTGTTTCAAAATGTATCCAACAACGTATCACTTGACCCATATTTCGGTTCAAAATTTCTAAGTTTGCCCTCCTTGAAAGACAGCCGTGGGAGCACTGCGAAAACATTACTCGACGCGCCCCATGCCTTTCCTGTTTCACTTTCTGACTGTTCGTTTATCTCCAACTGTTTTCATATTAGTGGTACTGGACATTTTATCAGATACAGGCACCATGTCTTGGCGGCCAACTTGAATACGGTGACCAATATGAAAAATCTTTTGTCACAACGCTTTATTCTTTTTAAAGATCTATGGAACGAGGTATTACTCGCCCCATATTTCTATTTAAAATTTTAAAGTTTGGCCCATGAAGGGCGGCCCCGGGAGGCGCCGCGACAACACCATTCGGTGTGGCCCATGGCATTTCCTATTTAAGTTTTTGCTCGGTTCATTTATGTTCAACCGTTTTCGAGATATCTTCGTGGAAAGATTAAAATGGGCCAAAATGGGATATATATATATATATATATATATATATATATATATATATATATATATATATATATATATATATATACCTATATATTAAAAATGTTGAAATTTTGTACCAAGTTGGGAAATTCTAGACACTCTGCAATATCACTAGATAAACAATGTTGCTAAAAGCAAAATAAAGTTGTATTTTCTCAAATTGCTCTACGTAAAGTATTACATATTTCTAATTTAGTTATTTAACGAAACCACAATAGCCCATACATTATTTAGTGTAACAAAGGACAACACAGTATCATTAATATCAACAATTTGGAAATCTCTAATAACTCAAATGGCATGGACGGTGCAAAGCTCATCAACTGTACCTTAGCGTCAAATACTGTGATCATGGTATAATATATTTCGAATGAAGGAAGGAACAAAGTTACAAGAAACGGAAAATTTAAATGTTTCTAAAGACTTTACTTCGAAAACGCGCTGACACATCACGTCTCATCATGCAGATGCTTCCAAAAGACTTAAATGCTTATAACGCCATTTACAACAATTCTTATTTCAAGTCATTTCAGAGATACCAAACACATTGGTAGTGATTGTTATACTGCTTAAAATGACGTATTTGTATTAAATGTTTATAATGCTTATTGCTTTGCTTTGCTTCTATTAACATTACAACAATAGTTTTTGGTGGTTTTCATTACAACAAGCAGCGTTGCCCACTTAAATAAATTGCTAAATATTATTCTAAATTTGTGCAAATAACGAAGATGAACTGCAAGATATTTTAAAATTACTCGTAGTTTGTTTTATGGTGCAAGAATGCTTTTAAGAGAAGATGTTTTTCATAGTCTTTGGGCTACTTATAATGTTAATGTTTAAGTCTTCGTTCCAGCAATAGATGTAAATGCAAATTGTAACTGAAATTAAATGTAACTGATACATTTTCAGTAACACTAGTTGTTCCCACTAAGCCTTAGGCCTGGTGTACACTTTCGATTAAGACCGTGCTTAATTAAAAGTTCTAATTACACACTAATTACATTTCACTTGCTTTAATTTGACCACCAATCACCTCAAACTCGATCCATACCATATGGCTATATGCAATTATTCAAGGACTTACAGTTAGTAATACACAGTGTTCACTTTTGTTTTGTTTTGTTTTAGTTTATCGTCCCACAATTATACTAGGGCGGCTAAAGGAGACGTGGAGCTAATGATTACAGTGGAATCCGAACCACTTCGGTCGTTCAATTTTACCACTACCGGAAATCGAACTCGAGACCACGCGAACCGAAATCAAGAGTGCTAGCCGCTAGACCAAATATGGGTTCTCACATTATGTTGATTTAAATCATTCAGTCAGTGTTGCTAGATCCGAAGATTAAAAAGTAGCGTATCTGTACCCCGAAAGTAGGGAATTCGAACTATTTGTAGCCCAAACATATAGATATGAATACTGATGGTGCGAATGAAATAATTTAATATGAGCTGGAAAAGTGCTGGACGTATTGCAAGAAGAAACTATGATCGACGGACGAAAACAATTCTAGACTGGACACCACAAGACAAAAACAGCCTAGGAAACCTCCGCATACAAGAAGGTGTGACGAAATTAAGAGCCACTGAGGAGTAACCTGGAAAAGAATTGCCCAAGTTAGATAGTTGTGAAGACTTGGAAAGACCTTCATTCAGCAATGGATTCATAATGGTTGATTATGATTATGATGATGATTTTATTATATCTAAACCTCGGAGGTAAACTAAACCAAGTCATAGTTTCGTAATTTTACAGAAGCGAAAAACTGGTTCCTCAAGTAAGACTATATATATATATATATATATATATATATATATATATATATATATATATATATATATATATATATATATATATATATATATATATATAACTTTTACTAGGTAAGGTAGGGTAAAAATGGATCCAAAATTTAATGAAAGCCATAGAGCGAAAAAAGTATTTTTGACTAATCAATCCATCATGTTGCAGCAAAACTACGAAAATTAATACAAAAGAAAACTAGAAAGTTAAGGATCACTTATTTTGGCGAGTGAGAAAAAAATAGATACAGATAACTCGAATTACCTATTTACTTATATAATATGTATGTCCATGTTTCGCAAGTAATTTTTAATCAATATAAAATTTCAACATAATGAACGCAAGATTAGTTTTCTCGAATAAAGATTGCATGCACCGTTGAGAGCTCAGGAATAAGATTAATCTATGTTACGGCACTGGACATGTGCTTACGTAATGCATTACGACCTTATGAATTTGTATAAGAAACAGAATGCACTTAAAATGAGACGCGAATTATGCGAAACATCGGACTTTGAATCTAACTTGGTTTGTGATCCAACTCGAGACTTCACATAGCAAAGATGAGTGTAGTAGCTCCCACCACAAGGTTCAGGACGTTCGTGTTATAAAGTGTCAATTAAACACGGAGATGTGAAATGGTAATAAAGCATTTCATCAATTTCAAACAAAATACGTATATTGTAGTAATAATTTACCCTATTAATAATCTACCCTATTTGTTAAGATAATGAAAGTTATATTCTGTTTTTAAAATGACAGTCAAAGCAGAATGTATTGAATAATAAATAAGAAATTGTAAAGTTTCAATTTCGGTACAATTAAAAACATTCGTGCTGCTATGTGTTGTGTTATCCGTTAGGAGGTATTGAACAATTCTAATTCAAAGGAAGGAAATAAACTACTGCATAGTACTGGAGTTAATTTAATAGAGTTTAACTGTATAGGCAGTTCTGAGGCTATATGAGACAAAGTCTATTGCTGAAAGGGAAAAATGGGTTCTATTAGGGCTTTAGGGTGATATACCCACTGATCATTGAACCTGGAATACGCGCATGGAAAGCATTAGCACTAGCAAATTAGCTATGAAGAAGTACACCATACCATAATTCTAAGTCAAAATGAAAGGAAAAAATAAGCGGAAACGACAGACTGTACGAGAATAATACTTTCACTATTTTAATTTCACACTATTTATTTCGAGACTTTCGAGACGAGACCGAGACTTGGTACTCGAGACCGAGACCGAGATCGAGACAAGCATCTGTTGACCGAGACGAGACCGAGACGGTGATTTTTTACTCGAGACGAGACCGAGACCGAGACCGTTATTTTGTTATTTTTTAGCCCGCCCTTTCTCTTCTTTTTTATAACAAGTAAGGTTGGAAGAGAGTATTAAGCGGGAATTTTGTTTTTTTAGCTTTTTAGGGGTATGTTAAAGTAAAAAAAAGAAAAAAAGAAGCCAAGATTTATAGATTATGGGAGGAATGCCTCCCCCTTCGTCGCTTTTTTAGCCTATTGAGGAAAAAAAAATATAAACATAAACTAAGGTTGACAAAAGAGTATTAGCTTAAATAAAAACTTGAAATTGCCTTGGAATAACTCTTTATTGATCAGTTAAAATATTTGTATTATGAGGTTACTCGCTTTGTAACTGCAAGCTTTCCTAAAGGCAGAGACCTCCACTATTAGGCTTGCTGTTTCCTAACAAGATTTTTTAATTTCTTTAAAGAACTTTAAATTATTATTTTGGACTTGAACAGGAACTTAAGCTTTACTTTAGCTTTTGTGAATTTTTGAGCCTTTAAAATTATTTGAGAACCTTATTAAAATTTTTATTTTGGCGAGCACCGAAAAGGTAACTGCTTAAGTTACTTTTTTAGACAGAACCAGTGCTAGCATTAAAATTTAAAGAGAAACCCTTATTACGGGCTACTTTGGCCTATGTTTCTAAAAAAAAAAATAATAATGATTTAGCTATTGTTTATGAAGTTGCAGGCTTTATTACTTAGAAATCTGCTCAAAACTATTAGGAGCAGCTCATTTCGCCCGCTCCGTTCAAAAAATTTTTAAAGTAAAAAAAGTACTTTATTTACCTATGTTTGGACATAGAGACAACCCTCTTACTGGAACAAGAGAGTCCCCGAAGAAAATTTTAAAAGAAATGAATTCTGGAAGAAGGGGTGGGTTGACTTATATAGTCTTAAGCCTTTCGCCAAGTGGTCAGCTTTCCACACAATTTCCCCGTTCTCCCCTGTAAAGAAAAAAAAAACGAAAAATAGGAAGTGAAGCTTCCCACGGCGTATAGGGGAGTCAAGTCCAGAGCTCATTTTGTAACTTTCTAAAACTGCTAAATAAAAAAAAAATATTAGAGGCATAACAAGAATTCATTTAAACAAA
Source organism: Thermobia domestica (assembly GCF_964235325.1). Lineage (NCBI taxonomy): Eukaryota > Metazoa > Arthropoda > Insecta > Zygentoma > Lepismatidae > Thermobia > Thermobia domestica. The sequence goes on from NC_137469.1 coordinate 82,777,649, forward strand.
ATTGTTAACATTTTAAAATATATAAAAACAAAGCAAAAAATTAGCACTATATACATAAGTACCTTGGCCAAGGATTTTTCATACCACTAAAACAATACTAATAATATATTAAATACTAATTTAATTACAAAAATATTTACAAATGAAACAGCTATGCACCAAAGGTGCTATAGCATAGCCTACCTCCTTAAAGAAAGAAGGAAAAAAAAAAAAAGAAAATTCTCTGTATTATAGTTTAAAGTCTTTGAATTCATTCTCAATTGTTCATTATTTTAAATAATTTCCTTTTCACTGTTTTATTAACAGAAAAAAATGTATATAAAAATAATAAAACACACGAACTAATTCATTCATTAACTTAGTAATTGTTTAAAGTTTGGTTTAGTTCTATATTTTATAAAAATTTGTATCTTAATTTTAATACACACTTACACTTAGATAATTGTTCCTACTGAACACAGTCATTAACACCACTGTAGAGTCTTTGTAGTAGAGATTTTTTTGGAGTTAAAATTTTAGTTTTTTTTTTTTAGCCGGAGAATTAGTTATAGGGATATTTTTAACGTTAATGTTACGTCCTGGAGTTAGTGGAAGAAAATCTTCGTTGAAACAGAGGCAAAGAACATTGTTGTTGCCTGCTTCGTGGTCGTGTGAGGGAACTCGACCGGGGGTCGAACCAGTTTCCCCAGGTTTTGGAGTCGGAGCCGTATTTTTTATAGTTTGTAGCAACCTAATTTTTTGCAGCGAACATGTTGACGGGTTTATTTTTTGGATTTTATGGTTGGGGTTATTTTTATTTGATTGTTTTAATCTTTGCTTATTGTTTTTGTTAGAGTTCACATTGAACAGGAGTATAAGTTTTATGGGATTAGTAGGATCCGGTCTGGCTGCGCAAAATACATGTCTAACAGACTTTTTTGGTTTTTTAAAATAATTTTTTTTTTTTCATATTTAGACTGAACTCGGAGAAGAATTCTCAGGGTTTATCTCGGTCAGGCGTAAAAGCAAATATGTTTAGTTTTTTAAGTTTACAATTTTTATATTACTTTTTTTTAATGTGGAAAAGGGGGGACAACAACAAAATTAAAGAAGGCACTGTATGACGAATGACCACCTAACATTAGAAAGTTTTTTTTTAAAAAAAAGAAACTATTTTCCACTCTTTTCTATTTAAGCTTAGTTATTAATGACAATTGACGGCAAAGTAAAGTAGTGAACAAAGAAAGAAGTATTTTGACGCCAATAACGAATTATAGATGTGGAAAGTTTGTTTTTTTAATCCCTATATATACTTTTGTTTCGGGACTTTTAAGTGCGTGTGTTCCTTACAACTATTGTTAACCTTTTTCCTCGGCACATGGTAGTTTTTTTTTTTTTTTTTTTTGTTTAGGAAGATGTTTTGCAAAGGCCGGGGGCTCATAAAATTTTTTAAAGAAGTTACAATTGACCCTTTTTTTTTTGTTGTTAAAGACATTCCTGACTAAATAAGTGTTTTTTGTAAGCTTTGACTTTATTACGTAAGGACCCTTGTATGTGGGTAAGAACGACTTTGTAACAGATTTTGCTAGGCAAGAAAGCCTGACTGATTTTACCCACACCTTTTGTTTGATTTTGAAGGGGTTAGGCAAGCGCGACCTGTCATAAAACCTTTTTTGAGTGGCGTGTTTTTTTTTTTTTTTTTAATTTTATTTGCACGCTTAAAAGCCCGTTTAACCCTAGACTTAATTTCCCACGCATAGCGGGGGTACGAATTTTTGTTTTGTTTTTTATTTTTAACTGGAGATAAAAGTGGGTTTAAGGGAGAAGATACACTGCGACCATAATGCAATTTAAAAGGAGTATATTGAGTGGCCGCACATGTTTTTGAGTTTAGAGCAAACTTAATAAATTTTAATTTTTTTGCCCATTGGTTATGCTCTTTATTATACATGGCTAACATTATTTTGCAATCCTTAACAACTTTTTTAGATTTATTTTCCTTTGGCCTGTATAGAGAAATTTTAATGCTCTTTGACCCTAATATACGTAAAGTTTTCGTCCACAATTTCCCAGAAAAGCTTTGATGGTTGTTACTGATGATTTTTTGGTATACACCGTGTTTGTAAAAAAAATCCACCAAGCACGACGAAACCGCTTTTGCTGTAATTTTTTTTAATGGAAATAAATTTACATATCGGGTGAAGCTGTTAATAACAATAAGGCAATATGAGAAACTTCCGTTTTTAGAGCGAGTTACGGGTCCAAATGTATTTACATAGGCCGTACGGCCGGCCACACACTTCAGTGTACTGGACATTAAACCAAATTTTTGTTTGCCATAGTTCTTGTACTTAGCGCATATTATGCAACTTTTACAAAACTGCATAATATCCCTATGCATTTTCAGCCAAAAATATCGTTTTCTAATTTGAGAAAACGTCTTCCTGGGATGAGGGTGTTTGGAAAATTCAGCGTTGTGGGCTTTATTACAAATTATGGCTTGCAGTGAAGCGGGGACCCACACACACTGAAACTCAATTTTATTAAAAAGCATCTTTTTAATTAAAATTCCCTTGTCTGATATAAAAGTTTCCTTAGACCAGTTTTTAAATTTTTTTATTTGCTTTTTTGGGAATAGCATTTTTTTTACCTTTAATAAAAGACAGCAATTTTTTTAGAAAAACATTTTTTTGATGCTCGACTAATTTCGCAGGAACAATAATGTCCTTGTAATTGAGAGAATCGTTTTTTTTTTTTTTTTTTTTTTGTTGTCCCCTTCTACCTCCACTATAAGACAGAAAGGTAAGACAGAAAGCATTTCTCTCTTCTCCCTGGGACTAACTCCTATGTGCCTAGGAAGCGTTTTCATACTATTCCTCTTTTTTTTTTGAGTTTCCTTTTAACCTCCTTAATATTTTTACTAACTTGCTTGTTGATGATAAAAATCTCCTTACTCTGGAGATCTTTTGCATTAACAAGCCGTCCATCTTCATTTAACACTTTTAAGAAACCAGCGCTGGTCTCACTTTGAAGTGGCAAGAGCTCGTTAGAAATTTCTGAACCTTTAAAATTTTTTGGTTCGGTAAAACCGTCTTTGATGCGGCTTAAATAGTTGACATAGTGTTTGGCGCCTTTTACAAATTTGAGCACCACCGGAAATTTAGAAATTTGAGTAACCCACCTAGTAATCATAGGAGGGGCCTTTGTCGTTTTTAGAAGCGAAAGAAGCGATTGATGATCTGTATGGACAACTACCATCGGACTGTGCATAATATAAAGTTTGTGATGCTCTAAACCAAGAAGTATTCCAAGTAGTTCACGATGAGACGTGTTGTACTTTATTTGTACTTCATTGAATTTGCGTGACCCAAATGATACAACACAAAGTTTTTCATTTTCATTCTTCTGTGCCAAAACATAACCGGCGGCAGTTCCGCTCGAATCGACGAACAGATGAAAAACTTCATTAATTTGGGGCAATAAAAGCTTTTTATTTTGCGCAATTTTCCTTTTTAATGCATTTAGTGCGTCTTTATGCTTAGCTTTCCATTTGAATATATTGTTTTGCTTTAAAAGATTGGTCAACGGGCTTACTATTTTTGCCATGTTTGGTATTTGAAATTTAAGATACTGGCAAAACCCAAGAATTGACTGCAGTTTCTTAACATTTTTAGGTTTTTGTAGCTGTTTGGCCATTTTAATTTTTTCCTCAGTACATGATATTCTTCCGTGACAAACACGGTAGCCAAGAAACTGAATTTTTTCCGTAAACAGTTTCGTTTTAGATGGACTGAACGTTAAGTTTGCCCTTTTAAATCTTTTTAAAACTTCCGAGAAGAGTTCTAATGACTCTTCCTTATTATTTACAACGACTCACCAAAGGTAGTCGTCAACCTGGTTCGGCTAATAATATCAGTAAATCTTGAGTGGTAGTAATTGTTTACACATTAAAATATCTTCCGTGATTACATTTACTAGTATTCTCACCTTTTATATTGAAATTACAAAACGATGATACGTTTTAAACAATTTTATTCGCTGATTCTCGTTGAACGAATATGCCCATAGACTGTATTACAATCGTACATGTTAGTTAGGTATCTATCAACAACAACATAGCAACCAACTATATAATAATGTCTATTTCTTATATATTAAAAAACATTCTTCTTTTGTTATTTTTAAATTAACATTATATCTGGTATAGTGCTTATGTAGAAGCACTTTCTGCCCAAAAATACAAGTAATTATCAATTTATACAAAGTATCTCATTGTATAAAAATGTCGCCCGACGATGGGACTGAATATAAAAGTTACAAGGGAGCTTGGTTTTTATATTTAAGAACCACTGGTCCGTTTATAAGAACAATATTCCATTAATTATATTCTATACATTTTGATCGACCCTCGTATGTATATATAACATTATTTAGTTTCCTTCATATAAATATATTTATAATAAATCTTTCATTTCATTATCATTTATCTTTTATTACAATAATATATATATTTTATTATTAAAACGTCGTCGCTTATTTATATAATTAACGAAGGGTACGAATTCAAAATAGTAAGAAGCAATTACATTTAAAACATGAGTCATCATGATCAAGGGCGTATTATATATTAATTACTTTAGATGATATTCAACAGCATGCATTGTATCAATTAGGCGTCAGAATATAGAAGAATCTTATTCAAGTAACATATAAGGTGGTACATGAAGACAGTCGTCGAATAATTAGCTTAATAGAATGAATCATATACTTAACATAATCTTTGACAATTAAGTTTCAACACATAATCAAATATACTATAAATAACCTTTGCTTTTAATGAATCGAACTATAACTCTTTCATATTAACAAGAAAGAATTAAAATCATTTGAAAATTATCATTTGTTCCAACAAATGTGATAAAATATTTATGAGTTCATTAACTAATCCTATCAAGTATAGTGCTTGTATATCGAAGTCATAAAAATTGTTTTCATTATTGATATTAACACATAAACTTAAAAATAAATGTTCACAAGAATCTATAGCTGGTATGGGTTTAACCCTTACTTCATTAACTAGAGTCGGTTTAAATTTGTACTAGCATATGATTCTAATAGAGTACATTGTACTGCACTATCATGATTAGGTTCCGCAATATTTTGTACATGTATTGCGTCGTGATTCTGATTTTGATATGAAGTGCCATCTCTTGAACAACGATTATGTCTATACATAGAATTTGTAGCGTTTCTAGAATTTTGCCATGTATTTCGATTGCTTTTATGCCTACTTCGGTTGAGTGATCTGACATAATTATTGTCACGATTGGTTAGGTTAGGCGGATTCCCAACATAGCTTTGCCTATTTTGCTCATTCTGATGGCTTGAATTTACTCGGTTTAGGTTGTGTTCCGTATCGTTCACACTACGGATATTTAGATTCCGAACAGGTACAAAATGGTCTGAATTATTTTTACTTTTACCTACTCCAGCTTGTTGATTCAGAGCATGGTATTGAGTTTCATAGCATTGAACAAGCATTAATAAATGGTTAAAACTCATACACTGGGTAGAAAACAGGATCTGTTGTAACTTAAACGGTAGCAAATTTCGAATTGATGCTATGATTCTAGATTCCGATTGCAATGGATTTACGACTTTTAATTCATTGTATGTATTTACAACAAACTCGACAACAGATTTGTGCAAACGAGGATTGAAATGTTGATTTCTAATCGTGGCATCTCTATTTGCGAGCAAAAAGTCATTTTCGTAATTTGCGATTAGCGCTGCTTTGAACTCGTCATACGTACTAACGTGATCTCGCACTGCTTTAAACCATAAAGAACATGGTGGGAGTAATAAATGAGGGATTAGTTTCATATATTGCGATTTATCTATACACATTATATTGCACTCATCCTGAAATTTTTCTAGGAAAGAAGTAGCATTCTCATTACATTTACCACTGAACTTACTCATAGCACGTATTTCACTCATCTTTACGCTTAACTTTACCTTCCTTTTATCATTCCGTGTTCTTGTTGAGTGACAATTCCTACCTATGGCGTGATGTGTAGTTGCACCATCTCTTTTCTGCACATCAGTACTCCACGGATGAATTTCTTCCAAAATAATGTCCTCATCAGATACGGGTGAAGGCGAAGTCATCTCTTGTGAACAAGGGAATTCTACACGATCATTAACCATGTTGTTACGGTATGTGTTGTCCTTGATCTGTAGTGTCCTGATTTTCTCTTGTAAGGTAGCTATCAACTGAGTATTCGCGCGTGTCTGGTTGGAGTTATTCGTGACCTGAATCTTTTGTTGCTATACAGTAGATTCTATTACTTCCAAATCCCTTTTTACACCACTGACTTCTTGGATTAGATGGTTTTGATTATCCTGGCAATCCTCAGATATTCTTTTTAACTTTTCATCAAACTGCGCGGTGATGTCATTCATCGCCTGTATAATAAATTGTTTCGTCTCTTCTGACTTCTGCTCCAATCGTCTGTTGGATTCCTCGGACTTCTGCTCCATCGTCTGCTTTAATTCTTGCTTTAATTCTTCATATTGTCTGTTGGATTCCTCGGACTTCTGCTCTATCGTCTGCTTTAATTCTTGCTTTAATTCTTCATATTGTCTGTTGGATTCCTTGGACATTTGAACCAAATTTTGTTCTAATCGCTTCATGGCTTCCGAATCATCTTTTCGACATTGTTCTTGCCGCTGTAAGGCTAGCAAAATTCGGTCTTCTAATGTCATTCCTGGTGCTGCACTTTGTTCACCGTTATCACAATCACTGGTTTCTTTCTCCATGGCCTCACCGTTCATTTTTCGTGTGATTATTCTACCACTTCTAAGTCTTGTAAAGTTCGTAGTCATTAACCTTATTACAGAAGTAAATTCACCCTTACTTTACTTCGGGATATGAATTTACAAAAAGGTCCCGGGTGAGGTAAACCAAAAATTTTTACAACGACTCACCAAAGGTAGTCGTCAACCTGGTTCGGCTAATAATATCAGTAAATCTTGAGTGGTAGTAATTGTTTACACATTAAAATATCTTCCGTGATTACATTTACTAGTATTCTCACCTTTTATATTGAAATTACAAAACGATGATACGTTTTAAACAATTTTATTCGCTGATTCTTGTTGAACGAATATGCCCATAGACTGTATTACAATCGTACATGTTAGTTAGGTATCTATCAACAACAACATAGCAACCAACTATATAATAATGTATATTTCTTATATATTAAAAAACATTCTTCTTTTGTTATTTTTAAATTAACATTATATCTGGTATAGTGCTTATGTAGAAGCACTTTCTGCCCAAAAATACAAGTAATTATCAATTTATACAAAGTATCTCGTTGTATATTCGAACCCAGGATTACGTCATTATAATATGTTATGACCTTCGTATAATACAGTTTCTTAAGAATATTTTGCATCAATCGGTTTAAACTAAACGGGAGGGAGCTTTACCCGTAAAATCCTCGAAGAAAGTGGTAAGTTTCGAAATGAGTTAAAAAGGTTGTGTATTTTTGACTGTTTTGTGCTATAGGAAGCTGAGCAAATGCATAGCTGAGATCCGTAGATATCCAGTATTTTTTATTATTTAAATAAGAAAGAGCCTTCATTATTTCCGGAATTTTTATTGTAAACCTTTTTGTTGCTTTGTTTAAGGATCTGGAGTTTATTATTAATTTAAAAGTTTCATTTTTTTTGTGAAGAATGGGATTGCTAACCCATTGAGAGTTATTACATTTTTTAATGATTTCCTTTGCCTCCATGTCATCAAGTAGTTTTTTTAATAATCTTTTTCTTCTCCTTCGAAAGAGGGCGTAACCTTGCACTAAAGGGGCGGGTATTCTTTAACACAATTTTGTGTTTTAACAAATTAGTTAGACCGGTGTCCTCTGAAAAAACCTTTTTGTTATCATAAAGAACTTCCTTTAAACGCTCAAAAAGATCTGGCTTCAAATTTACGCTCTTAAGCATTTCAGCTATTTGATCAATTTTCGGTTTTAAGGTAGCGACTTTCGAGCATTTTTGAACGTTCTCAGCCTTAGGAATGTCAAATAAACAAATAGAATCCTCACCGCTACTGATTGACCATCCGGATTTCGAAATATGAAGAGCGATTTTTGCATTAGACAAAAAATCTCGGTCAGTTATGAGGGGTTTTGTACACGAGGCGAGGACGTGAAACTTTTGTTTCACCCTGTATTTGCAGAAATTAACATATACAATAACGTAGCCTTTTGTTTTCGTCGTTCCAGAGGCAAGAGCTATCTTTAAAGGTTTTTTTTTTAAATTTAACGCCTTTATTTATTCATTTATTTGCTATCTCCCGTGATACTACACAGATAGAGCTTCCTGAATCCAAAAACGTTAGATATTTATTCCCTAGGATTTTACATCTTAAAAGAGGCTCTCTTAATTGTGCTTTCCCCCCTCTGCAGGCGAGGAGAGAGTCCGTTCGTTTTTTTGCATTTTCTTGAAAAATTGTCTTTTTCCATTTCCTGGTCTGGGGCGACCTGTTTGTTTGTTTCTTTCTCCTTCCCCCTCTTTTTCCTGTGAGGACCTAAAATGAGCTGTCTGGGTAGCTTCCCTCCCCCAGCTTTTTATGACTTTCTTTTTGGCTGAGGGACTCGACCCAGTAACTATGTTTTGACTATGGTTAGTATTTACAAGGCTTTTCTTGCTTGCTTGTATTAAGCCTACTGAAACTGGAGGCAACCAGTTTTTCTTTTCCTCTTCTCTGGGAAACACAAAGGGTGTTAGGAAATTTTCGTTTTCAAATTTCCATGCACGTTCCCTCAGAAAAAGCGAAATACCTGCTTTTGATAGTAGATCAAAACCTGCAATAACCGGCAATGCCAGACTTTCCAAAACGTAAAAGGTGTGGACAAACCGCTTGTTCTTGATGCAAAACGGGATTGTAATCTTTCCGACGCAAGTAGCCCTTCCGCTTGCTAATTTCACCGTTAAGTTATCCTTCCGTAATTTGGCCCCCCGTTGAATCCACTTAGAAGCAGTATTTTCATCTACCAAACTAATAAAGCTGCCACTGTCCAGGTACATGAAGGTTTTATTTCGCTGTACGTAACCATACAAAAACGGTTTCCGGTTTCTTTGGTTTAGAGGGGTGACTTTCCTAACAGAAGCTGAAACCTTTTTTTCGTCTCTTTGTTCTCTCTGTGCTTTAAAACATTGTTTACGACGGTGACTATAGTTACCACATGAAAAGCATTGAATCTGCTTCTTCTCCTTCCCCTTTCCTTCCTTGTTTACTTCCTTCTTACCGGAAGCGCTTATTTCAGAAGTTCGCCAAACGAACCCAGGGTCCAGAGCTTTTAACGTAACTGGTGGTATTTCATTTTCGTTTTCCTTTGCTTTTTTAAACCCAGTAAGCGCTGCGACTGAATGCTTAATTGACTTGCTTTTCTGAATGTTATACTTTTGGGTGTACGTGAATTCAGACAATAGAAGGGACTGAATTTTTAAGGATTTCCGTTCTAATTTCTTTAACGTATCAAAGCTCTTTTTGAAAAGAAACTTCTTGTAACTTGGATGTGCCTTCTCAACAATTTTTGCCACTTGTTGTTTCTCAGGCAAAGGATCTTTTACACGAGAGAAAAAAACGGCCATCTCTCTGATAAAGAATGACAGAGTTTTGTCTGGTGATTGGACCCTAGAGTTAATTAACGACTCTATTTTTGATTCATAGGTGAAACTAAAGAATTTTTGCAATAAACTATCTTTAAAATTACTAAAATTGTCCAGGCACGTAGCCAAGGGGGGGGTCCGGGGGGTCCGGACCCCCCCCTTCGAGACCAGAAATGAAAAATTAAGGAAGGATAAAACAAAATGAAATGCAAAAAGAAGGATCAGCGTTAAAAATTAAAAAGAAAACTACAGGAAGCTTTTGCTTACTCTTTCTTATGAGAAGATTTGTATTACTTGCAATATGGTAGCGAGGTAAGCGAGGTATTCTGGAAGAGGCAGGGAATTTGAAATTTCAAGAAAAGTTATGGAATTCTCAGAATTCCTGCTACTAGTGAGGGAGATTTCAAGCTTTCGAAAGCATAAGTGCCGTTGTGTAATAGCGTGGACATTTTTAATCATAACTTTTCGTCATCGCATCCTTGCAGTATCAAACATGTTATTTCAAGGACAATTTTCTGTTGATCCTTTAACCTGTCATTTGGAACCGACAGTAGTTGACGGAATAATAAAAACATAAAATTATGTTCAAAGAAAGTTCTGTTAGCATTTGATTCAACAGAGAAAGGAACGCATATATTGTAAAACTAGTTGAATATACACATGCTTCGCACAGGGGCTGTATTTGGAAGTCAACGGCTGTGGGAGTATCACCATTGATCTCAGCGACCGCGAAAACTATGGATTTGATACTAATATCGGTCATTTTGGATTACTTTTAAATGTCTTGGTATCTCACCCCCCCCCCTCCGGTGACCCCCGGCCCGGAGCCGAATATCATGAATTTGGAAGTTAATGCGACTGAAGTTTCACCATTGATTTCAGCGACCGTGAAAATATGAATTCGACACTAATAGCTCAAGAGGTAGAGCGTGGGCTTCGCATTCGGGAGGTCATGGCTTCGAATCCCGCTGCCTACCATCCTGACTGAAGTTTACCAGGGTTTCAGTCCTACCAGGCAAATGCCAGGATGGCAGCAACTAAACAGGCCCTGGCCGATACCTTCCCAAATCCTTTCCATTGTTAATGTTGTTGGATTCCAATGTAAAATGGCCTCTGAGCTGTATCTGGTAATTATTAAATAAATAAATAAATATCGGTCATTTTCTACTACTTTTACATGTCCCGGTAAACGCCCCCCTGAGACACCCCTGGTTCGAATTTCGACAAAAACGTTTAACTCTGGTCTGGAGCCTGGACCAAGGTATTCGTGACTAAAATTTGGTAACTCTCGGTCAATTTGTCTGGTTCCCAAGCCGGTTCCGGTAAATGCCCCCCTGAGACCCCAATGTTTCGAAATTTGTAAAAAACGCTTCGTCTTGATCTGGGGCCTGGGCCAAGGTACCCCTGACCAAAATTTGGTAACTCTCGGTCCACTCGTCTGGTCGCAAGGCCGCACACAGACACATAGACAGATAAACGCACAAACAAACTCTTTATTTTATTTATATTAAAAGATAGTTTACAATACAGTATTCAGTATGTACTTTTTATAATAATTGAGGTCATAACGAAAGGAAATTTGTTATATTTGAATAAACAGGAGAAGGACGTAATTATCCTTGTCAATACTTTTTTTTTTTTTTGTTATTTTGCTCGAAATTTCTTCCTAATTTCTTATTAAAATACTTGCCAACATATCCTCATTTTATTGTCCTAACAAACCAATATATGTTGATAGTAAAGTAGTTTGGATTGATCGAGCTCCTGGGCCTTCAGAATTTCATGTCACTCCCCCCCCCCCCCCGTTAAGAAATCCTGGCTAAACAAACCAATATATATTACAGTAAAATAGTTTAGAGTGATCGAGCCCCTTTTGTGATGACCACAGTATTTCATGTCACGGACCCCCCCTTCACGAAATCCTGGCTACGTGCCTGAATTGTCGAACGGCTTTTTGAAATTATACCAGTGATGCACATTATTTGTCAAAACTCTGGGAATAACGAACTCGAGTATATCATCCAAACTAAGATTTTTTTGTTTCGCATACTCGGTTATCCCGTCTAAAAACTCAAAAGGTAACTCCCCTTTCTTACCAGAAAACGTGGGAGGTGCCAGTTTAAGCTCCGGCAGATCTAAATTGCGCCGATATCTGCATTCGGAGGCGCTCTCATCGCTTCCACGTGAGCTGTTAACTTTCAGCCTCCTAATAGCTTCTAACAATTTTTTTGTATTAGTATTTTCGTCTCCTTCCAAGCCTAACTCGGAGCTTAAGGCGCTTAGATTAATTTGACTTGCCATTTTTTGCCCTTTTGTTTTACCTGACTTTAAAATCATAGGCTAAAGAAAACAACCAAATATTAATTAATTGAAGGACACTAAAACCCACAAACAAGAAACGAAAGAAGAAAATATATCTTTAAATTTTAATTATAACTGCGAGGTTATAATCCCGCACGAGCCCCCACTTCTATGCTATTCTTTAGCCCGCCCTCTCTGTTCTTTTTTATAACAAGTAAGGTTGGAAGAGAGTATTAAGCGGGAATTTTGCTTTTTTAGCTTTTTAGGGGTATGTTAAAGTAAAAAAAAAGAAAAAAAGAAGCCAAGATTCATAGTTTATGGGAGGAATGCCTCCCCCTTCGTCGCTTCTCCAGCCTATCGAGGAAAAAAATTATAAACATAAACTAAGGTTGACAAAAGAGTATCAGCTTAAATAAAAACTTGAAATTGCCCTGGAATAACTCTTTATTGACTAGTTAAAATATTTGTATTATGAGGTTACTCGCTTTGTAACTGCAAGCTCTCCTAAAGGCAGAGACCTCCACTATTAGGCTTGCTGTTTCCTAACAAGATTTTTTAATTTCTTTAAAGAACTTTAAATTATTATTTTGGACTTGAACAGGAACTTAAGCTTTACTTTAGCTTTTGTGAATTTTTGAGCCTTTAAAATTATTTGAGAACCTTATTAAAATTTTTATTTTGGCGAGCACCGAAAAGGTAACTGCTTAAGTTACTTTTTTAGACAGAACCAGTGCTAGCATTAAAATTTAAAGAGAAACCCTTATTACGGGCTACTTTGGCCTATGTTTCTAAAAAAAAAATAATAATGATTTAGCTATTGTTTATGAAGTTGCAGGCTTTATTACTTAGAAATCTGCTCAAAACTATTAGGAGCAGCTCATTTCGCCCGCTCCGTTCAAAAAATTTTTAAAGTAAAAAAAGTACTTTATTTACCTATGTTTGGACATAGAGACAACCCTCTTACTGGAACAAGAGAGTCCCCGAAGAAAATTTTAAAAGAAATGAATTCTGGAAGAAGGGGTGGGTTGACTTATATAGTCTTAAGCCTTTCGCCAAGTGGTCAGCTTTCCACACAATTTCCCCGTTCTCCCCTGTAAAGAAAAAAAAAACGAAAAATAGGAAGTGAAGCTTCCCACGGCGTATAGGGGAGTCAAGTCCAGAGTTCATTTTGTAACTTTCTAAAACTGCTAAATAAAAAAAATATTAGAGGCATAACAAGAATTCATTTAAACAAGATTGTTAACATTTTAAAATATATAAAAACAAAGCAAAAAATTAGCACTATATACATAAGTACCTTGGCCAAGGATTTTTCATACCACTAAAACAATACTAATAATATATTAAATACTAATTTAATTACAAAAATATTTACAAATGAAACAGCTATGCACCAAAGGTGCTATAGCAATTTATCAATCGAGACGAGACCGAGACTGTACAAAGTCTCGTCTCGTCTCGTCTCGATACCATCCCTATTACTAACTGTAAGTCCTTGAATAATTGCATATATCTATATGGTATGGATCGAGTTTGAGGTGGTCGGTGATCAAACTATAACAAATGAAATTCAGTTAGGGTGTAATTAAAATTTTAATAAAGTACTGTTTTAATCTAAAAAAAAATACACTAGGCCTGAGGCTTAGAGAGAACAACTAGTGTTACTGGAAAGTTATCAGTTACATTTAATTTCAGTTACAATTGGCTTTTACATGTATTGCTGGAACGGAAACTTTGACGTTAATATTATAAGTAGCCCAGAAACTATGAAAAACATCGTGTTTTGAAAACATTCTTGCACCATAAAACAAATTACGAGTAATTTTAAAATATTTTGCAGTTTAGCTACGTTATTTGCACTATATTTATAATAATATTTAGCAATTTATTTAAGTTCGCAACACTGCTTAAAATAATGTAACTGCGACTTGTTGTAATTAAAACTACCGAACACTAATGTTATAATGTCCCTGCCATTTGAGTTATTAGAGATCTCCAAAATGTTGATGTTAGTGATATGTATTGTCCTTTGTTACACTGAATAATATATATGTGCTTTTGTGGTTTTATTTAATATCTAAATTAGAAATATGTAGAGCTCTTTCGTGGCTAAGCGGTTAGCCTTTGGTCTGAGAGACCCAGGTTCGATTCCCGGCGAGAGCTCATGTGGTTTGGATTCCACTTTAATCAGTAGGTTCAGTCTCATATAGCCTCGCTGCTGAAAGGGACGTTAAACTCAATTAACTGAACATAAATATGTAATACCATACGTAGTGCAATTTGAGAAATTACAACTTTATGTTGCGTTGGCAACACTGTTTGTTTATCTAGTGGTATTGCAGAGTATCTAGAAGAATTTCCGCTTTCATATTTCACACAGCATGTTAAAAAATTCAGGACTTTTCGCATGGGACCAGTATCTGGAAGTCAAGACCTGTGGGAATATCACTATCTCAGCGACCGCAAAAACTATACATTTGACACTAATATCGGTCATTTTGGATTACTTTTACATGTCTTGGTATCCCTCCTGTGAACTCCGGCCCGCAGCCGAATGGGGTGAATTTGGAGGTTAATGCGATCGGAGTTTCACCATTGATCTCAGCGAACGCGAAGAGTATGTATTTGACACTAATATCGGTCATTTTGTATTATTTTTAAATGTCTCGGTACCCCCTCCCCCGCAGGTGAACCCCGGCCCGCATGCAATGGTAGCTGAATTTGAAAGTCATCGCTAATGGAAGTGTCACCATTGATCTCAGCAACAGCGAATACTATGAATTCGACGCTAATATCGGACATTTTCTACTACTTTTCCATGTCCCGGTAAACGCTCCCCCTGAGATCCCCCTGGTTCAATATTTTAAAGGCTTTTTCTTGGTCTGAGGCCTGAGCCATGATACCCGTCACCCAAATTTGGTAACTTTTGGACTCTCGTCTGGTCCCCAGGCCGCACACACGCAGTCAGACAGACAGGCACACAGACAAACAAACTCTTCCTTTTACTTATAGAAAATATTAGATAAGATATACAGGCGAGGATCCAAGGGGAGGGTTAAAGGGGTTATAGCTCCCCTTGACGCTCTGCTATACATTGTACAAAATGGGCTTCAATCCTACTTCTTTACACTGTATAAAATGTCAAACTATGGTTTAGCCCCTCCCTCGATCATATCCTTTGAGAGAGTGAGAGAGAAAGAGAGAGACAGAGAAGGCTATATACATCAGCAGTGGATTTTGTTTCGGGAGAGGCTTCAGAACGAGTAAGAAACATTTGTGTTGTACGTGCAACGCGAAAAAATGATCACAAATTTATTTCGGAAGGAGCTTAAGTCCGATAGCCACCCCCTAAATACGCCACTGAACATTAGTCAACCTATGGGTATTATCTAACACAGCAACGAAACAAATTTTGAGTAAAGGACAATCTTAATTGTTATCTATATCAATATTCGAGACGAGACCGAGACTTTCGAGACTGACGTAAGTCTCGTCTCGATTTATAGAGCTACGTCTCGGTCTCGGTCTCGTCTCGGTATATAAAAGGCCGTCTCGGTCTCGGTCTCGTCTCGATATATAAAAGACCGTCTCGGTCTCGGTACCATCCCTACTGATATTCTTCATGTTTCCCTTTTCTAGAGTTCCAGACCCTACTTTATTTCAAGCTGAAGATTTTGCCCTGAGATTCAAAGAAGAGAAGGTATCATTATTTATACGAGCGATTGCAGTAAAACAGTAACAGATATTTAAACATCTTTTTCCAGTGGCGGATTCAGCCCGGGGCCCAGGCTCCTCCAGTTTCTTGAGTGACAAAAATAATAAACTAAGCGTTGCCTTTTACTCTTTATTGGAATTTTTTTGAAACATTAGATATAGCTTCAGTTGCGGTTTTTCTGTTATGCAATGTGTAAAACAATACTTAACGTCCACAATGTGAACGTGTAACCTGAATTGATTTTGAGTTTAACATCCCTTTCAGCAGCGAGGCTATATGAGACGGGACCTACTGATTAACGTGGAATCCGAACCACATGAGCTCCGCCAGAAATCAAACTCGGGTCTCCTACGCTAACCGCTTACGAAATTTTCGGTGGTGAACCTCCGTGTTGGCGCTAATGTCTTTTCTTCTGATCATGTGATTTGTTAACATTTATGTGTCGTCTGCATGCTATTGTTGATGATAAACACGTTGTTGGAATATTATACGTATATATATATATATATATATATATATATATATATATATATATATATATATATATATATATATATATACGTATAATATTCCAACAACGTGTTTATCATCAACAATAGCATGCAGATGACACATAAATGTTAACAAATCACATGATCAGAAGAAAAGACATTAGCGCCAACACGGATATATATCTTTTCTTAAGCACTAAAAGCTTCCATTTATGGTATTATGGCATTAATGAAAGGGATGTAGGAATGCTAGCGCTAATAAGTAACTTTAGCAGAGCTATTTCGCGTTCCTACAAAAAGAAGCTTTTACCATTTCATTGCTATACAGTACAACATCAAAAATGCATTAGGAAACAGTGTTTCTAATTTGAATTTGATATTTTATTGCCACAAATCTATTAATCAATCAGCAATTTGACTTCTACACGTGTGACTGTTCTCATTTCTGCATTTTTCTTTGTTCAATAGTGCTATTTAGGAATGTAGCATAAGGTTTCTTTGTTCTTTTCTTTTCTTTTTCTTTCTTTTTTTTAAGCGGGGATACAATTTAATAACATAGTTGAGGGATCTTTTAGCGTAACGTATGAATATCCATTGCTTTAAGTAGGAGGTACTTTTTAGGAGTAGGAGGTATATAGTTAAATGCTTCAAATGTTGATGATAATAGTAGAAAAGAAAATAAGAAAATGGAATTTAATGACATTGGATCGAGATACACTAACAACATCAATATATATAATATATGCACTAAAAATTTCGAAAAAAATAGCTAAAATATACAGTAAAGAGATAAATATATACTATAATATACAGTGCAGAAGTGAATATCTAATAATTCTACTCTACTCTTTATTGAAAATGATTATTACATCTGCTAATTTAAATGAGCATGTTTAATGTTAGTGAGTTAGTACAAGAGATGGTGTATGTGTAGGCGAAGCTAATAAAAATTGGCATGGCATTATTTCTGTTAACACAATGATGACATTTTTATCCCGAGCACATGTTTATTAAACTTTTGATTTGCAGTAAACACCGATATATACCTTATACGAGGGCAATTCAAAAAAAAAGGTCTATTTTTGGGAACGTAGAGAAACTTTTAATACGGTTGTTGGCAACACTGTTATAGGTGGTGCCTTCTCCGCTACCTCATAAGTACGCAGGCGCTTCGCTCGGATGCTCAGTCTTGGCTTGGCAGCCATTCGAAATGGAGCTCCCGATGTACGTTACCGCCAAGTGCGAAGTTCGCGCAGTTATTTGATTTTTGAACGAAAAAGGTGTTAAACCGGTTGATATTCATCGCCAATTGTCGGAAGTGTATGGACAGTCGTGCATGGATGTCAAAAACGTTCGCAAGTGATGTAGAGAGTTTACAGCCGGTCGTACTGAAGTTCATGACGAGGAAAGGAGCGGGAGGCCATCAATTGCCGACGACACGACATCACCCATCCACCATACAGTCCGGACTTCGCACCCAGCGATTACCACTTGTTCCCTAAGTTGAAGGAACATTTGTCTGGACGGCGGTTCTGCTCCGATGATGAGGTGAAAGATGAGGTTCAACGCTTACTGAAGGGCATGGCGGCAAGCTGGTATGACGGGCATTGTAAAACTGCCACAGCGTCTACAAAAATGTATCGACCGAAATGCCGATTATGTAGAAAAATAAAGCTTCTTCAGCCTTTAAACTGATGTAGCAATTATAGAAAATAAACGGTTCTTTGTATATCTAAAAAATATAGGAGACCTTTTTTTGGGATTGCCCTCGTATATATTCTCACCTGGCGCTTGACACTCTTACACACAAAAATTTTTATATCTCTCTGACGAGTTGTTACGGTTCAACGATGAAATGTCACTTACTGAGACATCAGGAATTTCTTGATTTTTGTTCCTTGAAACACGATTTTTTTTTTTTTTTTTTTTTTTTTTTTTTTGGTGTATCGAAAAAGGACTTTATAACTTTGAAAACTCATATTGATTTATTGATTTATCTTACATATATGGTTTTGGTATCATTTTGTAGCAAAATATATCAAGTTTTTTTTTTTTTTTTTTTTTTTAATACCTAAAGAGGTTCAATGTAGCTTCCACTGGTGATGCGGCACACATGCCAAATCCGCTGCGCCATGTGAAGTATGACTTTTTCAGTGCATTTTAATTCTTGCACCATTTGTAACTTGTATGGTTTGAGATGCAACCGTTTTCTCAACACGCGCCAAACTGTAATGTGTGGGACGCCCAGCTGTCGAGAAGCACGCTGGGTTGATTTTGTAGGACTGTTCCCAAAAGCTTTGTCTCACTTGCTCTACAATGTCTTCAGACGTATGGGGACGACTTGAAGATTTGTTGTCCTGTGCCTTACAGAACACCCTATTGCAATAAAACATTTATGCCACTGATAAATAGTAGTCTACTGGGAGGATCTTTACCATACTCTGTACGAAAATTACGTTGCACAGTTGTCACAGACTTGGATTCTTAAAACCAAAACACAGAGCTAGCACGCGAGGAACCAGTAAGAGCAGCTATCTTTGCAGCAACTGTCGCTAGCGCTTGCGGTGGCTTGTTTTTGAACTAGTGTACTACGTGAGTCAAAACTTGATGTAATTTGTTACAAAATGACACCAAAAACATGTCTGTAAGATAAATGAATAAATCAATATGAGTTTTCAAAGTTGTGAAGTCCTTTTGATACATCCTGTATATGATATTTCCTGACCAGAGTAGGAGTGCTGATTTTTCTGGGGTAGTTGGTGTTCTGTTTACCGAAGTTTCGCAAACGAGGAGGAACAGGAGAGCGGATAGTCTGTTATGCCCCGCAACTGGCCATAACAGCTTTGTTGATATTTTGTTTACTTGTTTGTTATTTTTTTGTTTCTGATGACATTTCGTACAAGTTCAATTTTCTACAAAGTTGGAATTTATATGTTTTATTAAAATATTAACCTGTTCTAGACCTGTACCAAGCAATATTACGAATTAATTTGTTAATATTTATTTTAAATGCGATACCGTATATTATATATGTGTGCCGTTAAAGATATGGCTTAATTTATAATTACTGTGTCAATTGGCGAAATATCTTTCTTTCCCGGAACAAGAAGAAAGATAGGTAATTTGATACAAAAGAATATATATATATATATACTTCAAACAGAAACGTAAGAGATTATAGAGGATAAGAGATGGCGCTGTACACCTAAGTATTGCGGAGCATTTGCTCTCAGTTTTTCTTCAATTTTTTACTATTTACAATTTATTACTTTTGACAATTTTGCTATTTACTACAATTTTAATACAATGTCTTTCTATTTTAGTATCTACATGCGCCGCATATCCCTCCTTATTACATTGAAAGTGTGATAAACAAGTCTATTTAAAACAGGCAACTTCGGCCATTTTGGCACGTGCCATTTTAATACAAATATTTAATTGAAATAACTTTTATTCAAAACAAACTTAGTGAAACAGTCCACATGGCTCTACGGCTAGGAATATAAATCTCCCGTAAGGGAGAAAAGTGAAAGTGAAAGTGAAATTATAAAGAAAAAGTTAAATATTCTCATAAAATATTTGATTAAAATACGTTATTTGGAATTGCAGGCGTACGAAAATAAGGATCTACGATATTTTAATCTGGTAATATATAGCCATAAATAATTAATTAGCTCTGACAGCAGCTATTCTTGATAATTATTAATTAAAATACACAAGATATTATTTTTGATCATGGAGAGCGAGAAAATAACGTGTATGGCTAACTAAAGAGTTTCTTGTGCGGGCTTAAGCCCTTCTACTCCTTGCTATGCAGCCAAATAAATGAAAATTTAACTTCATGAATTAAGAAATAATCATTATCCAAATTCTAGTATTTTATAATAATCTTTTGGTCAATATGGAAGCTAGTCCGGGTGATATTCAACCTACTAGATATTTCATTGGTGTAATATTTACTGTCAGAAATATCTATGACAATTTATCAGCATAATATTTCTGATTAGTGAGATGATATCCATAGCGCATAGCAACACAACACTGCTTATTTCTATTTAAGCTGTAAATTTAGACTACCCAAACGTTTCTTCTCTGTGCAGTTTTGAAGTCATGTCTTGTCTATTTGGCAACGAGGTAAGGATATTTACAACATAGGCAGAAGGCTTGATTTAATATACGAAATTATGATAATAATTTAAATATATAGGTATTAAAGAGTAAATAAAATGATGCTATTATTATATAGTGAATAAATATGTGTCGTGTGGAAAATATTGTCTTTTGCTGAACTGTTGTAACCTGACGTTGCTAACTGAAACAGGACATGTACGGAAGCTGAAAAAAGAATTTTAATATCATTATAAATAACATGGTGCTGATTTCTACCGCTTGGTAATCTATCTATATGTAGATATCATAAAATATCGGAACAAGACCAATATATGTGCTCAGGCCCGTGCTGGCCCACCGGGACACCGGGACGTGTCCCGGTGCGCCCTCCTAAACATCACAGTATAAATAAAGGTACTAGTTTTTAGTAATAAATTCTTATAATTTTATTGGTAAAGAACCCGTGAAAGGTGCAATGCGTCCTTGACATTAGGCGCCCTTCCGAGACCACATCAAAGATGAACGATTTTATTCACTCTTCTGTATAGCACAGTTCTGTACAATAAATACACACAGTTACTGTTGGCGAAGAACCCGTGAAAGATACAGTGCGCCCTTTACATAAGGCGCCCTACGAAACATCACATTATAGATAAGTGGTTTTGGTTATCCTGTACACCAGCTTTGTATAATAAATTTAAATTGTGGCTGTTAATAAAGGACCTGTGAAGGATACAAGGCGCCCTTTACATAAGATACTCTGCGAAATATCACATTACATTTTTTTTTAAATTTTATTCTTCTATATTTCAGTTTTGTATTATAAATTCATACAGTTACTATTGGCAAAGAACAGGTAAAGAGTATAATCACTTACAAAAATGTAGGTATAAAACTTATGTAGCTATGAAACGAAACAATGTGATAACACCTAGAATATTTCGGATAGTCAAACGTACGATGGATTCATAAAATACTTCATTGACACTAGTCTTTAATTTACGATTTTTACGCATCGAAGTTTTCACAGTCTTAATATGCATCTATATATCCGAGCATATCGATTGTTCCAGTGGGTTTAAAAGCAGTGTTCGAATAATCACTGCCTATTGTATTTCTAAGATATAGTTATATTAATTTCCGTGAAATGTGGTCTTCCTGTCACCACGGTATGGCGAGTCCTCATGTTGTGGATCGAGAAGAAGGCCTCTAGATATAGAGGTTAGCTGCGAATATACTGAATAAGCACTCGCGGACAGACAACAAGGGATGATCCTACAACTTGGGGATTTGGTATGGGGCTAACAATCTCATCCTGTAAAAGAAAAAAGATATATTCGCAGAATCCTTGGATCATAACTAATAACTTGGCACGAACTCAGGAAAGTAAGATCGACATGAGATTTGAAACATGGAATATAAGAAGTCTCTATAGGCCAGGCGCGTTAAAATTTGTAACGAATCTGTTTAGAAATAGAGGATGGACCTACTGGAATCTCAGAAAGTTAGATGAGAAGGAAATGGAGGAGTCAAGTCGGGAAATTTTACGTTCTTTTACGGGGAACGAATTAAAAATAACCAACTAGGAACAGGGTTTTTCGTTCACAAACGAATAATATCAGCAGTTACGTGAGTTGAATTTGTTAATGATAGATTTTCTTTTACTTGTCTTAAGGGTCGGTGGTGTACTATTATTGTTTTAAATGCACATGCCCCAACAGAAAAAAATGGATGACTATTAAAAAAAAGACAGTTCTTACGAAAGAATAGAACGGGTGTTTGATCATCTCCCGCAATATCATATGAAAATTCTGTTAGGAGGTTTCAATGCGAAGGCAGGACGAGAGGGTATTTTCAAACCGATTATAGAGAACAAATGTCTGCATAAGGAAGGTTGTGACAATGGCGTTAGACTTGTGAACTTTGCAACATCCAGAAACCTTATCGTGAAGAATATAGAATTCGCACATCACGACATTCATAAATATACTTGGATTTCAACACATGGAAAAACACATAATCAAACTGATCATGTTTTAGTAGACAGAAGAAAACACTCTAGCAGAACTGATGTTCGGTCGTTCAGAGGAGCTGATTGTGATACTGATTACTACCTGCTAGCAACGATAATAAGAGACTATCGTTGAATAAAGGAAAGATTCAATATCTGAAAACGGAGCGGTTTAATTTAGAGAAATTAGAAGAAAGTCAAGTGAGAAGATTTCCAGATTGAAGTATCGAATACATTCTCGGTTTTAGAAGATTCGGAGTGCACTAGTATTCAGGATACTTGGTTGAAATTACAGATAACATTAACATTTCAGGAAAAGAAATATTGGAGCATGCAGAAATACATAGGAACAAACCATGGTTCAATCAGGAATGCACTAAAGTAGCAGAGAAGAGAAAACAGAAGAAACAGCGTTGGATACAAAATCCGAACGAAATAACTACATAAAATTTAATTGTCATCTGGCGGAAAACTTCCAAAACTTTTAGAACAAAGAAATACGATTTTTGAAAGCTAAAACTAATTAACTTGAAGATAATACTAAAAACAAAAACATTCGAGACATGTATAAATGCATCGACGAACTTAAGAAAGGCTATCAACCTTGTGCTTATATATTAAAGAAAGCTAAAGGAACAGTTCTCACTGATCAAAATAGCATCTTAAATAGATGGAAAAATTTCTTTGACAATTTGCTTAGCACATAGCCAAAAATTAATGTGCGTGGCAAAAGTGAAATGCATACAGCATAACCATATTTCCAGAACCTAACCAGACATAAATAGAAATCGCTATTAAAAAATTAAAGAAACACACATCTCCGGGTGTAGACGCAATTCTGGTTGACTTAATTTTAGCTGGGGGGGGGGATTGTACAGCAAGATTCACAAACTCATGTTCCTTGTCTGGAACAAGGAGGAATTACCACAAGAATGAAAAGAATCAATCATTGTTCCAGTTCAGAAGAAAAGCAACAAAACTGATTTAATATTTATTGAGGCATTTCTCTTCTGTCAACAGCCAATAAATTTTCTACACATTACATTAGCATAAATAGGTAAAATCGATCAACTATCGATCAGATATTTAGTATTCAACTAATACTTGAAAAGAAATGGGAATACAATATTCTGGCATATCAATTATTGACTTTAGACTAGGGTAGGAGGGAGACATTGTACAACATGCTTACAGAATTTGGAATGCCGAAAAAGTTAGATTAATTAAAATATGTTTAAATGAATCCAAAAGTAAAGTTCGAATAGAGAAATTCTCGTTCACGAAGTTTCATGTTACGAATGGCCTAAACCAAGGAGATGCGTTGTCGCCATTATTATTTAACTTTGTTCTGGAGAATAAATACTATAAGGAAAGCCAAAGACAGCAATCAGGTCCTAGAGCTGAATTGCATTTACCAGGTTATAGCGTATGCTGATGATGTAAGTTTAATAGGGGATGATAAAACAACAGAAAGGAATGAAGAAAACTTAATTAGCGCTTGTAGGGATATGGGCTTAGAAATAAATGAAGAGAAAACTAAATACATGAAAGTTTGTCGAGATCGTAATACTGCATTTTATGGATGCGTTAAAATACCAAATAATATTTATTTTCTACAAAGTGGATATTTTGAAATATCTACGATCATTATTAACAGACCAAAGCCATAATCACTAAGAAATTTAATGTCAACTGAAAACAGGGATTTCGTGTTTCAGCTAAAAATCTTTTGTTGTCGTGAATTCTGTTGAGGAATTTGTAGCTTAAAATATAAAAACAAGAATCATGCCTGTTGTTCTGTATGGTTGCGAAACATGATCACTGACTCTGAGGGAAAAATCGCAGATGAAAGTATTTGAAAACAAGATTCTTAGATCAATATTCAGACTCAAAGAGGAATTGGAATGGGGAATGGCGGAAACTTCAAACGAAGAACTGCATAATTTATACGTTTACCGAACATTGTTAGGGTCATCAAGTCCCTAATGATGATGATTTTAGACAGAGCATTAATACGTTTCCTCATACTGCAACTGCTTTTGCCTGAAATGTCATCAATCTTATTGAATCTAACTGACACGGGAAGGTCCCACAAGTTGTCGCTAAAACCTGATTGCCATATAGCACATCTGATAGAGCATCATGAGAAATGAAAACGAGCAAAATTTAATGTGCTATGGACCAGAAGGATAAGAGCTACGGGGCTTCAAAATTTGAATATCCAAAAAAATATATATCATGGAATTATGTACGTTTAAAGTAAATATCTTGAAAACCGTTAAAGCAATCAAAACAAAAGTTGCACAATGTAATAAGAACAAAATGTTCTATCGAAAACAACAAGCAGTGTTGCCATAGGTGAAGCAGTGTTGCCAACTCAGCATAAAATATTTTGTTTCAAATTGCACCATATACAAGTGTTCACAGATTTAAAACGCACTATTATCACTAAACATAGCAGTGAAGTGTAGTGGTACAGTGTTACACACTGTTGGAGCTACGTGTGCTGAAGATGTACAGTGGAGAAGTTTGATATGTGACAACAGATGGTAATGATGGAATCTGGGTCTCATACTATGAATTTAGTTCAAATGCATAACACCGATAGTATAACATAGCAAAATGCGAGCAGTGTCACAAAATATTAATTCATTTGAAAAACGAAATTGAGTGATGCCATTTTTAAGTCATGTGTCAGCTCACTGTTATGTTTAGTGATAATAGTGTGTTTTAAATTTTTGCACACTTGTATAAGGTACTATTTGAAACAAAATATTTTATGCTGAGTTGGCAACACTGCTTCACCTATGGCAACACTGCTTGTGGTTTTCGATAGGATATTTTGTTCTCATTAAATTGTGCAACTTTTGTTTTGATTGCTTTAACGGTTTTCAAGATATTTACTTTAAACGTACATGATTCCATGATATAATTTTTTGGATATTCAAATTTTGAAGCCCCGTAGCTCTTATCCTTCTGGTCCATAGCACATTAAATTTTGCCCCTTTTTCATTTCTCATGATGCTCTATCAGATGTACTATATGGCAATCAGATTTTAGCGACAATTTGGGACCCTTCCGTGTGAGACAGAAAGTGAAAATAGTTTTCGATTTCTTTTGTTGAAAGTTTGTTTAAAGTACCGGTATTTTGAAAACAAACATTTATCGGTATTGTATTCAAGAATCGAAAAGAAATGTCAAAAGAACATATTTCGCACAGTTTCTGAACATTATACTTCAACAATTATAAGACTGCTGTACCGTATAATGAAACTACAGGCAACACAGTAAAGAAGTTATACTCTGACATGGGCAGGACTCTACAGTTTTGTTCATTAATGACAAGAATGAACTGGAGTATCAACTTAAATATGCAAGAGACATTTCTCACTTAAACAACAAACTGAGGATAATGGTCTTTCTAATTTCTGCTCACAGTCTTAAGGAGGATGAATCTTGGATGTCACTCTGCTGGCATTTTAATTTATTAAACCCTAGATTACTAGACTGGGTGAAAATTCACCCAGAGTTTGCTTTCGTAATGTGTTACTAGAGGGTACCACCATCTAGTATAATGTGGTTCCTGGTATTCTCCTCTTTTTCCGTGCAGTGTGTGACCGAGTGTTGAAAGTAGTGTTTTGAGATTTAGTTCAGCGTCAAATACATGCAGGTGGGTGAATTTTCACTCAATCTAGTGTTTGCGTTACTATTGAATGAGCAACTCTTGCTAACAACAAATTGAATTCATCACACTTATTAATGAGTGCGTATCACGAAATCATATGTTGCAGATATGCCACAACCTCGGCCACCCATCCATGCACTACAATTTGCTGACGACACAGCCTATCTCGCCTTGTGCTCTTCTGTGGATCGTATTAACACTACTCTCCAACCAGCAATCGATCAATTGGTCACCTGGTGTCTGAAGTGGAAACTCAAACTAAACCCCGCCAAAACCCAAATGGCCTTATTTGCCTGCAACCGCAACAAATTTAGTCTAACACGAAATCCTGAGCGTCTCCATCTTACGCTTCTCGGTTCACCGTTGACCTTATCGAACAGTGTGAAATATCTAGGCGTCATTTTCGATAAACATCTCACCTGGAGAGCCTACCTTTCTCAGTTACAAACTAAAATTCGACGCCGCATAAATTTGTTGCGAAGCCTCTGCGGTACCAACTGGGGTCTCAACACCAGGCTTCTCCATACGTATAAGGTATTTGTCCGCCCAGCTCTTACCCATGGTCATATTGCTTGGTTGTCTGCTCCTCAGCACTTCTACACCAAATTACAAGTCCTGGAACGTCATGCTCTGCGCACCGCTTATTTCTTACCGGCAAATACTCCTACTAGGGAGGTCTATCGGCACACCACCATACCCACGCTTTTAAAACATCTCTATCGTCTCCGCACTCGCTATATACAGAGCCGTATAGCTGCGGCCCATCCAATTTTTGGTGCACTGCTCGATCAGACTCCTGCACGACCACTACACGCCTATCCACCAGTTGACCATCTACTTGCACTGCATGAGCTTGACTAGGCCACGCCAACCTATAACCCACGTCGTCGCATCTATCAAACACATCAGCATATCTATCATCCATAATCTCTTCTACCCTGCACTTCTTGTACTGCATCTAAAGATATAATAATGATCATACATCACCACCGTCAATAACTTCCTGTATCCTATCTATAAACAGGCACCTCTAACACTTCAGTTTTTCCCTGGCCCCGGAGAAGGCGTTACCTTCTGTGGCCCGCCCAGTTTCGACTGGGAATGAAATTGCAGTTAAAAAAATCACGAAATCACAAGTTGTGTGTTGTAATAGTAAGTGCTCAAGAAGTGTTGTGTGGATTAATTTGCTTTTTCCTTTCGAGAGGAAATTCGTTGGTGACTGGGAAGGATATCATGGATAAAAGACGCATTTTGAGAGATCGGGAAATTGCTAGTGCACTTTTGGAAGAACTTGATACAGACAATTTTGATGCAGTTGAAGAAGAATTTGTGGACAGTGAACCTGATCAATTAGAAGTAGACGAAGTTGAGGATGATGTTATTGATTGTGACGATAGTGATTTCGATTCCGATTTTAATCCTAACGAGTGTGCTTCTTCATCCGACTCCGAAGAAGATAGCTTTTCAAAACAACGTCCCAAAAAGAGAAAAGCCGATTCACTCTCAGTGAAACATCCTTCAAAACAAAGACGTAGATCTAAAAAAAAATACCGAAGAATTAAGAAGTTTACCCTGGAAACCTAATTCTCAAAATTCACTTCATCTTCTTCTGAAGAAACCAGTTATCAAAGAAAGAAAACATGGAATCTGGTCAACTGTTGAACCTCGAAATAAATCGAGAGTATCTGCGAAAAATATAATACGTAACATTCCTGGTCCTATAGGGAATGCAAGAAAAATAACTTCTGAAATGGACTGCTGGTCTTTGTTCATGGATGACGAACTGCTTAGTAAAATTGTACTTTACACAAATCTGGAGATGTCACATCAAAAAACAGCTTATACTCGAAACCCAGGCTGGGTAAATGATCTCAGTATTGAAGAACTCAAGGCGTATATTAGTATTCTGTTCATTTCAGGAGCTAGACAAGACAATCACATGTCAATTAAGGTCTTATGGGGAAAGCTTGGTTCGGAAGTGTACCCAAGTGTGATGTCTCATGAAAGATTTGTATTTATTTCAAACTGCCTTCGGTTTGATGATAAAACAGATAGAGCTGAAAGACAAACTAAAGATCCATTTACCCACATACGCTGGGTGTGGGAGAGATTTATTTCTCATCGTAAGAAGCATTATCAACCATCGTGTGAAGTGACCATTGACGAGCAACTCCTAGCATTCAGAGGAAATTGCAGATTTAGAATGTATATACCAAGCAACCCTGACAAATATGGTATTAAGATAGTTCTTATGGTCGATTCTAACTCATTTTACCTCGTAAGCGGAATTCCTTATATCGGGAAGGAAACACCAAATGGTAACAAAAGACTGGCTGAATATTTTGTGGAGGAACTATCTGGAACTGTGCTTTTTTGTGTGTAATGAGCACAGAGGCACTTTCACTAAAGCTTGTCAGTAAGGGTTCCTCTATGAAGTTCAGTTAAAGGACTTGTGGAATGAAAACGTAGCGAAGTTTTGAGAGCGCTATTTGAGTAAAATCGTGTGCTCTAAGAACAGTAGACTTTCAGTACAAAAAATATCCTTAATACCCACTTTACATTAAAAAAAAAAAAAAAAAGAAATGGGTGAATTTTCACCCAGTCTAATATTGAATGTATAGATAATCTCTCACAATTGTCTGATACGCACCTTTTCTCGTATTGTCCAAAAAAGTGTATTTTAATATATGCCGAAAAAAATAAAATACACACAATGAAAACTTATGGAAATGTTTGTTTTAGTTTTGTAAACATTTTGGGTAAAGCATAAAAGTTTAATTATTAGTGATTAAGCAAATGCTGAGAAATATTTTATTGGTGAAAGTGGGATTTTAGTTCATTTAAGTTTTGCACAAGTTTCCTTTGATATTATTTACCGAAACATTGTCCAAGGGAAGCATAAGTGTATCTACTTTAAAATATAATTGTAAGCTTCAAATCAAATAAATCACACATAGAGGAAAAACAATTAAAAAATATGTGGGTGAATTTTCACCCAGTCTAGTATTAGAAGACAAAAAATAAGTCTAGTAATCTAGGGTAAAATGTGGTATTTATTAGTTTAGGTAATACTTGTAAAGTAGAAACTCAACAGTTGATCAGTAACACCCTCCGAATTATGCCTTATAATCCATATTTGTATGTAATTCACTGCGAATTAATTTCGGGAATGACTTTTAATTTAAATTCTGTGATATACAATAAATGTACTGACCTCTACGGCTACACAATGACTACAGCCAGTTTCCGAAATCCACCATATGAAGAAATTATAGATTTTGGAAATAGGGTTACACTATATGTAGGAGTTGGTGCCAAAATGTTCGAATGTTTTGCTCAATACCTGAATTTTACGCTAGTTCACAAAATAAAATACAACAAAGTAAATTATTATGGGAAATATTTGCCGAACGGAAGTTGGACTGGCATTAGTTACTCCATTATGGATGGCTTCCTTTACAATATTTGCAGGTGACACATATACTGTCTTTCTCCTTGTGTTCATCTCCATAATGATATCATTACCATTCAGTAGGTTTATTCTTAAAGATAAAAGAGAGTTTAGGTACAATATTAGTATATTCTTCCATGTGTTTGCAATATTCATCTCACAGTCTATATAAGAAGAGTGCCAGACAGCAAAATTTACAGGACTATATTTCTGTTTTCTATATTCTTTGCATTAATAATGACTACCATATATGAGGGAGGTTTCATCAAGAATGGAACAGTACCAAGTTTCTACAGAGATATTGATACTTTAGAAGATTTATATAAATCTGGACTGAAGATAGGCATTCCTACGCAAGCATTAGAAAACACTCTGATTCGATCATCAAATCCTTATCTTATAGATATGAAACACAGGTTTTATCAGGTTGACAATCTTCAAGAAGCTTTAAGTCGAATTGTCCGTACGAAGGATGTAGCAGTTCCAGGGAGAAAACCTTTTCTGGAATACCATAGTCTTCGTGAAGGAGGTCTTAGCAAGGATTTGTACTTTCATATTGTTACTGAGCCTATAGCAACCAGAGTCAAATCATTTGCATTTCCTAAAGGATTTAGTTGCTTTTCACGGATTGATAAGATAATTCTACGTCTACACGAAAGTGGGTTATCGCAGCAATGGTATGCTGATACTTTTGAAATATACAGACATGAAATTGAATTGAAAAAATACAAAAACTCCGATGAACGAATTCGTTTATCTTTACATCTACAAATTTCGTTTGTAATTCTCTTAGTTGGATTGCTTTTGGCTTGCATTACTTTTATTTTAGAACTATTTTATTACCTTTTTCTTCATTTTTGGAAGCAAAAAAGATTAATTTCAAGTATTTCGGAATGAAAAATATGACTTCAATGACTTTTTTTTTTTTTTAAATGAAATGAAATATTTCAGTTTTACTT
The DNA here is from genome assembly GCF_964235325.1 of Thermobia domestica. Lineage (NCBI taxonomy): Eukaryota > Metazoa > Arthropoda > Insecta > Zygentoma > Lepismatidae > Thermobia > Thermobia domestica. The sequence goes on from NC_137469.1 coordinate 82,808,038, forward strand.
CCTAAGGTTATGCCGGCTAGGCTAAAAGGGACGGTGATGATTATAAATTAATGAAATGGTGCAATGAAGAAAGTGGGAGGAAGCGGGGGAACCGCGATCAAACCCATGTAGCCTATACGATGTTTGTCCACAACAAAGTTCGTTTGGCTTGAGCGGAGATCTAACCAGGGACCCCACGCACTAGAGGTGAACGCTATACCACTGAGCCACCGAGGCCCAATGATTATTAAGCATATCTACTGATTAGCAGAAGAGAAGAGACCTTCAGTATTAGATAATAGTGGAAGTCATAGCGCGGCTATCTATTATGTATCTATGTTACTATTATTTACCTGTTAGCACGTCAGTATTATTGCAATTTTTCTTACTTATTACGCTATCAACTTCAGCTTAACGAAGAGACATTTTCCAGGATATTTAGATTCTAATCTTTCTAATCTGTTGGATGCGTTTTAAATATGTTAAATTGAAGATTGATAAATAAAAGACAAGACTGTGAATGTCAAGATTCTGGCAATCATAAGTAGGAAATTCTAACACTTTTGTTTTAAAGTTTTCAATTGACCAAAGCAAATCCACATATGTTCCTGAGTTAATTCTAACTTTATGTTAAGAGTGCAAAGTTTTTCAAAGGCATGTGAATGGCCAGCTTCTTATGAACAAGATTGTACTTATACGTAATAAAGTAGCTAATTCAGATTGAATTACATGCATAAAATAAATGTTCGAAGTGCAATTTGTGTGTGCATAGTTTTCTTCTCATTAATCTGAATATTCTTCTTGTCTTCACAGTTTAATTTTCTTCTCTTCTTCCTCCAGGTCCTTTAGTTGTTGCTGAATCTTCTGTTTCTCTCTCCTCTTCTCGTTAGGGATGCGCACGAGACAAGATTTGAGACTGTCTCTTCGAAAATGTGCTGTAAAAGTGAGGTATCGACTCGAAAAATGTATATTTTTCTATTGGAAGAACTGTGTCTCGACTCGTCTCGTGCGCATCCCTACTTCTCGTCTCCAGCATTTATTTCTCTTTTCTTTTCCAAATACACCTGATATTGTCTCATTGAACTTCTCACTGAATTTATCATACCTCTGGTAATTATTAATCCTGATGACCTACCTATTCTTATCACAGAACCATATACAGTAAAACCTGTCTTCAACGGACCCTTTATTAAACGGAAAACTGTCTTAAACGGAAATATTTCACGGTCCCATGAATTTTGGAGAACAAAACGTGTAAAAAGTCCCTTAATTAAGCGGACACTGTGTTACGCGGACAACGGAAAGAAAAATAAACACTTAACGGAAAATTCCGAGTTCCGGACTACAGCGCTTAGAAGATGTTTAGACATTTTGTGAGACATATACACTACACTGTCTGCGATAAAATGTTCGTTCTTTTGTTAAATATTTCTGGGCAGTGTTTACCTTCCCCAACAGCTACTCATATTCACCCCCACAAATTGTCCTTAATCCCCGCAACTTAATCAAGAATCATACGGAATATCGGAAAGAAGAAAACAAGATAGAGGAAGAAGAGGAATACGATACCGAGTTCGAAGAAGAGTGTAGAATAAATACATATCAAGATGCTCTCAGAAGTTTAAAGGAACTGCAAAAATTTGCCTTACGGAAAAATGATTCTGATTCACTTAGTATAATTTCTCAGGTTAAAGTGTATGCGGAAAGTCAAGCAACTAAGCAGCAATGTACACAGAAAACCCTGCTTGGCTATTAGAAAAGTAAAGAAAAGTGTGCATAGTATATTTTGTATTCATTTTAATTTTTTGTGTATTTATTTGTAGAAGAAAGAAGTACTGTAATCGAACAATGTACGTACAGCAATATATTTTCTCAGTATGCCCCTTTATAAGCATGTATCTTTTTTTTTTTATAAAGGAAAGGTCTACCTCCACTAAGCGGAAACCTGACTTTAACGGAAATTTTTGCAAGTCCCGCTCGATTCCGCTAAAGACAGGTTTCACTGTATAATCCGTTGAGCCACCAGAGATTCTTCTTGTAAGTTGTTAACAATGAGAACTTTATTTATTGTGAAACCAGTTTCAAAAAATGCGTTTCCGTGAAAGAAGGTAAAACACAATTTCATAACTGACCATAAGTCAACGAAGTTCTTCCCATTTCCTAAGACTAAGTAAAAAAAAAAAAAAAAAAAAAAACTCATCAAGTCCAATACCATCTCTATCATTGGCTATGAATTCATTCGAGTGTACCTCCGTGCTCGTGGGTTTTCTCGGGGTTCTCCCGTTTCCTCCCACTTTCTTCATTCCACCGTTTCATTCATATCTCATCATCACGGTCTCCTTTAGCCTAACCGTCATAAATCGTGGGACGTAAAACTGACAAATTTAATTTCATTTCATTTCATTCGAGTGTTCCTTAAATTCTTCAGTCTGAGCTTTCACTGTGAGCTGGAGATACTATTTCTTCGCGTTCTCAGCCACTTGTCCAGATATCCTCTTGGCACCATGCAATTCTTCTAGAACAGTGTCTATCCTTTTGAGTAAATATGCCAGGATGCAGTTAGATGTGTTTTTCGCAGAAAATTAGTTTCAACAACTATATCAGAGAACACTGACTCGCTCAATATCATCATTGAGAACACCATATTTTGCATCCAGTAACAGTAAAGAAATCAACCCTATTTCATAAATTCAGTAATTGAACAATGGACCTAAATCGATTTTCCCTTTGACCAATCTTCCATTTCCCTGACTTCACCTGATACATTTTTATTTCTCTGGCCTTTCCCTTACTTTCATTTATTTTCCAGAATGTGGACACCCTGGTAAAGGTTTTGTATGTATTACTCTTTCATAGAAAAAAATGGTACTTTGCTGTTGCGTGAGTACGTATTGGTTATTTGTCTTCCCATGGAGTTAAGAAAGCTACAGCAATTGCGTTTTAATTGCAATTCAAAGCAATTAATATTGCAATTGCATATTTCTTTAAATGTCATAGCATATGCTTGCAGTACTTACTGTATTTCATTTTCTAAGAGTAAAAACATTCATTTAATGCAATGCGTGGAATTAAAAGTATAAGTTGTTCATTAATTCCCAGTTTCAATATAACTTCTGCAAAACAAGCGTCATTATTCATTACCATGATTAATATTATTCCTTCTATTTATTTGATTTGCAAATTTATTAAATAATCTGATCACACAATTTTCCGGACAGAATTTTAAGATGTTCATGAACAAGAACTCAAATGTCTTCTTACACTTTTGTTGTTTAAGAGTATAAAGGGCTAGTACCTACCTGTATTGCTCTTATGAATTTACTTAATAAAATACAAATACGATATACGGCATGTTAAGTGAAAAAATATAGTATCCTATTAGTTATACAACCTTTCATCAAACCGTGTTAGAAACTACCGGGAAATCTACCATTGATTTACAATTGTTCAGATCATGTCTTGCCCCCCCCCACTTCTAATGTCCAACCGCCGCTACTGTATATATATATATATATATATATATATATATATATATATATATATATATATATATATATATATAAAGTTTTGTATTTAAATGTTTTCCTTTGCTGCCTTTATCGAAGCTAATCGAAAAATATAACTGTCTATGAAATGCAACCTACAATCATTATATAACTTACACGTATGACTGATATTTTATAGCAGGTTCACTGCTTAATAAGTAGTCGTAGGTGGTTGATTATTAACAAGTTGCTGCAGCTTTATTTATTATTTAAGGACTCTGAATGAAAGTTTGTGTGCTTATATGTTGTGCAATAGAATTATATATGTATTAGGCACTGGCGACAGCTTGTCCTGTAGACCTTTGGACACCAATGTAACTTTCTCCTCACAATGTGATGTTGATCAATGAGCAGTTCTCTTTACGTCCAGCAGAAATGTTAACGTCTTTCATTCGGCTATACAAGTTGATGATACTAGTTAGTAAGAATTTGGAGGGAGGGAGTTACAGGCTTTGTGACAATACTAATTTTATTCGTTTAGTCTTGATTTTTGAATTTCTTACCTAAAAATCACCTTTTTAGGTTATCGTACAACTATTTACTGTAATACTTAAAACACTATTGGATACTAACGTTTTATATTTTTTTCCATTAACACAAATATAATAAATCATGCCATTAAATTACATATATTAAATCTAACCAAAATAATCCTGGAATAGAAAAATGAGATACCTTTTAAAAACATAACCTACTTTATTAATAGTAACTAAAATGTAAGCTATGTGATGAAAACACAATTATTCTTTTTACCCGAGATTTTAGTGATTTCCAACTCGAAAGTTTTGGGGCAGCTCCAAAAACTGTCAAATACTTACATTTTCCTATTTCATGCTTTGTGCGATTCGGACACGGACATGGACCAAAAAATACAAACAGTCCGTACAAAATACGGATATTTGACAACCCTATAAATGAAGTAAAACCATGTACTGAGAGAAGTGAGATGAATGTGAATAGATACGACAAAATGAAATGGAGGATCAAAACAACGTTAGAATAATCTATTACAATGAAAACAAAATATTTTTTTTCTCTCTCTTCAGAATGGAGTCAAAAGCGGAAATAAAGTATCACAGCCCTGTTATTTTGATACATTAGATATGCAAAAATTTATTAATTATGACCAATATACGAGCAACTGAGGAGAAGATAGTAGTAAGCGTAACTTCCGGTGAAATTAAGTTACTAGGTGGAATGCATTAGGATCGGACCACAGAAGAGCATGTGGGTAGTTTAATTTCGGAAACGTATCTGCAGATGGCAGGAAAATCTTGTTTGATATGTGTCATTACATTGCATTGCATGGAATGTTGACTTTTCCTTACCAGTTTATTCGAAAGTTAGAGAATATGATATAGCATTGTTTTCCCACGGACTACTCATATATATTGATAGCGTGTCGGTCTGAATTAAATTTGTCTTGTATCAAGTCTAACTTCTATAGAGTGAATGTGATGCACTGATGAGTAGCTACAGCTTGCCTTTCCAATTTATTAATTGCTTTATAATTGCGTTCTTTGTCAGCAGCGAGGCTATATATAGAAAAAGACGAAAAAGTACGTGGATCAAAATTGAAGTAGCACGTGGGCGCAGTGTAGAAAAAAATGTTTTTAAAGTCTTCTTGACTATCTTTTGCCATATGGAGTAGTGATGTCGAAATCGGTTTTTGAAAAACCGAAAACCGGTTTTTGAAAAAAGTGAAATTTCATAAAACCGAAATGTCGGTTTTCAAAAACAAACACCGCCTTTTCGGTTTCGGTTTTGAAAACCACTTTTGCGGTTTCGGTTTTGAAAACCGCTTTTGCGGTTTCAGTTTTCAAATACCGCATTTGCGGTTTCGGTTTTGAAAACCGCATGTAAGGTTTCGGTTTTGAAAACCGTTTTTGCGGTTTCCGTTTCCCAAAAAACTGTTTTCTCAAATATCACAAAAATTCGACAGCAGTAGTAGTGATCTTAAATACGGATATATACCTTATTTTCTATTTAGCTGTGACTTGTACCAACGAACTATCCCTTTCGCATAGTGCTGCACATGTTACCATAATAGTTTTGGAGCAAATAAAAAAGTTAAAACACACATATAAATCAATACAATTGTCTCGATTGATAGATGCTTTCACAATTGTTAAAGGTGTAATAAAAAACAGCAAACATTGTTTCTGCTTTGAAAAGGATAAACATAGTTTCGCTCAGTGTGCGAATTGAAAAATTTTCCCAGGGGGGGATGAATTTCACCCATATGCGCACCCAGTCCTCCCCCCACACACAACACACACACACACACATATATATATATATATATATATATATATATATATATATATATATATATATATATATATGTAAATATACTAACAAGTACAAAACAGTTGAGATGTGAGATCTTTCATAAATTTTCACTCAAGTAATATTTAGGTTAGCTACGCAACGTAAGAATTGTTCCCTTTTTCTATCTTATCTTTATGTCCATTTAAAAATACTCTAGAGGGGGAAAAGTTATCCCTGCCAGGGATAAAATTTTTCTTCTCCAGGGTGGGAAAGATTTTTGTCAGGGGGGGATATCCCTGGCATCCCCCCCGCCAATTCGCACCCTGGTTTCGCTTACAAAACCCAAACATGGTTTTGGACGGCTTTCGATTTCGAAAAGAGCTTTTACGGTTTCAGTTTAGAAATCTGCTTTTGCAGTTTTGGTTTCGAAAAAGGTTTTTGCGGTTTCAGTTTCCAAAGCCGCATTTGCGGTTTTCGGTTTTCAGAAAACCGGTTTTCTAAAAAAAAAACGAAAACCGCACATGTCACAAAAATCGACAGCACTAATATGAAGGTCCTTAGGAAACATTGGCATAGAAGAACAACGCCTATCGCATACGTGGCAGAAAATGATAGAGATGAGAGGCGATTACATCAAAGGAATATTAACAGGTATTCTTCTGTGCATAAAGCCAGACACAAATTATAACAATGTTGCGAAAAGTTTTTATCCAGCCCTTGTATTTGAAACGCGTGGGGCAAATATTAAACAAGAAATATATACAAAGTGTTTCATAACAACACCGACAACTTTTGGGAGGTGATTCCTGGCACCAAGATAAGACAAAACTTATAGACCAAGTTGGGTGCACAAACGCTTCCTTTCAGAGTTATAGACTGCTAAATGCAAGAAAAAAATGAAATTTAAATGTCTATAGCTCCAAAACTATGGGACTTACTGTGGTCAGGTCAAGACTTCATTTAGGAACTAGTATGTACCCTATCCAAATATCCATGTTTCAGAATCCTGCGATATTTCCGCAACATTTTTTAAGAGGTTGTTGGTGAGTAATTCAGATTATATGCCCGTATCCAAACTGCCTCTATAGAAATTGTTGCGTGAGTACCTTAGGATTTTGAAACTTGTATTTTTGGATAGCACAGATATTAGTTCCTAAGTGAAGTCTTGACCCGACTAGCCTAGGACCCATAGTTTTGGAGCTATGAACTTGTAAATTTCATTTTTTCATGTTTTCGGCAGCCTATAACTCCAAAAGGAAGGATTTGTGCACCCAGGTTACTCTATAGTTTTCATCTTATCTTGGTGTCAGGAATCGCCTCTCAAACGTTGTCGGTGTTGTTTTAAAACATCCTGTATATAGATAGATAGATAGATAGATAGATAGATAGATAGATAGATAGATAGATAGATAGATGGATAGATAGATAGATATAGATATAGATATGATAGGAGTTAAAAGCAAGATCTAAGAAACACGATTGCTGTGAAAGTTTACGACATATAGAGCGTACAGAGCACAGGAAAGTCAAGCCCATTTATCGAAGTTGTGACAAAAGATACAAAGTACTTGGAAAAGTTAACACATTTCTTATTTTTTTTATTTATTTTTACACTGTGAAAGTTATTTACAATATTTGGAGATGAATATTTTAACCTCTGAACGGAGCTTGAGATAGAGATTAAATATGTTCAAAATGACCACAAGGGAACTTGATTCTCTTGTCCACTGAATTCATGACAATATACCATTGTATGGATAAAGAAAGAGAAACTTGGTGGTTATCGATTTGTTTATTCATTGTGATATGTTGTTAATTATGTGTGGCTCGTTCTATTTTACTGTTAAATTAGCAATTTGTATTTACAATCCTTACAATAGCAGACTTACTAAAGCGAAACGAGTAGTAGAGGTGAAACGAATAATGCTAAGGAAAATTAGAACTTGCAACACAGTGATTGTTTTTATTTCGTAGGTTGACTCACTGATTAAAACCGGGAGTTAATTGATGTGTGTAATCGGGTTGTGTCTGGATTCTGGTAAACACAGTTTGCAGCAGATGTCTTTCTTTGTGGATAGATAAGTGATCATGTATCATTGTCAATAGCTAGTTCAGTCATATACACTAACTAAACAATACCTATCAATTGTTTGAGGAATGAACAAAATTACTGTCATAGAGTTATTTAGGAAGGATTTCGACATAATTAGAAGCAGTAACGATTGTCATTGATGGGTTGTATCGTAAATGCACTCCTGAAACGAAAAATATGTAATGTGGGGTGAAATGGCTAACTCGAGTTGATTTTGAGTTTAACGTCCCTTTCAGCAGCGAGGCTATATGAAAGGGGGATGGCTAACTTGAGATTGATCGAAATGGATATAGTTAGTGATGATTTCAGGGAGAGGCCTGGGAGAGAAATTTAAGTGCTTCGTATCGTGAATATTGTGTTGATATTTCTCATAAAGATCAATTCCTTTGTGAAAAGTGTTGAAAGTGAGCATGTATATGAAGTTAAATGGTGTTTTATTGTTGCCATTGCAAGAAGTTCTACACTAACAAGGAAAGTACTTGGGCTCGAACGAGTAAATACGCACAAAAAGGAAAGCATGTGTAATCTTAGCACCCGGGAAACAAACAATGAATTCCGTTTTTCTGCAAGATGCTGTAAACGTCCGCAAAAGCAGGGCAAAGTAGTGTTTATATGTAAAGAAGTTGTGAGGAATGACAAGGAGATTCATGCTCATATGTGCAGTGGCGATGCATACTATGAGGCTTTGAGGCCGAGCCTACCCTGTTTTCTACCGTATATTTTCTTTATCTTTGGTTTCTTGTAAAATAAATATAATACTTCATTCATTTCGGTAACAAAATAGAGGTTGGAAATACTGGGACTCCCTTCCGTCTGAGCCTCACCAGACGGGTTATGCTGCTCAGGGAGTGAAGCTATTTTCGCGTGGAATTGCAGGCATTGTTCTGAAGGTACGAAGGCTCGCCTCTGGGAGTTAATTTTAACGTTGAAAACATTTTTCAATGCTAATATGTTACAAAATGATTTTCTTAAGACAGAGTAAGAACTTTCTGTGTAGAATTATGTATATTTTTTTAAATTTAAGCATGTACTCTCAGGACTTATTCAGAGTAGTTTTTTTTCCTACATGGAATCTGGTCCATAACAGCATTTAGAATACAAGTCTGATACATTAAACATCTATATAAATTTACAAACGCTATAGTGCAGGATAAAATAATTATATATGTGTGTGATTTTAGTCGAGTTTTCCATTTCATAGAATCAGTTATGTATTTACGATTTTGTTTCGGGAGGGGCTTTGCTAACTTTATTACTGGAAATGTGAAAGTTTTGTAACATGTATAGAACAATAAAAAGTTGCGATAAAATTTCGGGAGTGCTTAAGCCCTTTAAATATGTCGCTGCATAGAATATAATATTAAATATCTTGCGCTGATTCAAATAAAGTTCCTTCTGAACACTAACATTTCTAGTGAAGTCATTATCACGTGATGCATTAATTAAATGCAGTATTGTATTTTAAAGTGAGAGATGCAAATAACAAACGCTTATTTAAGAAATTTGACATCAAACTGTAAGAATGTACTTTCTTTTCCTCTCTCCCCATTTTGAAATATGCAGGAAATGAAAACAGCAACTGAGGAGGAAATTCCCCTCACCCCCATGCAAATCCCCGACAAAAGAAGTATGAACTGCACTTCAAAATATTTGTAGTGGAGCTAAATGGAAATATTCCATTAATACATATTGCGTGTTTTCCTCATGTAAATAATAATAATAATAATAATAATAATAATAATAATAATAATAATAATAATAATAATAATAATAATAATAATAATAATAATAATAGACAACTTTCAGTCTACTTTTGCTTATATATTCATTCTTACTTGTTAAACAACAACAACAACAACAACAACAACAACAACAAAAAGAACTACTATTTATACATGCACATTAATTCAACTCTAAACAGTGTTAGAAACACAGCTAAGAAAGTTCTTTAAAATAAATAGATTTGGTAGTTTTTTTTTAACTCAATAAGAAAAATAGAATTATGAGTGTAATTTTAAACATTTTATGATACATTAAGTGTTTTTTTGTCTTATTTAGTTTGTCGGGCCTACCCTACTTGTGCGATAACGCTTCGCCACTGCATATGTGAATGATGCGCTCTGTAGAGAGCGCAGGTTCAGTTAGTTATAAATAAGAAATTAAACCAGTGTACCAGGATGGAGTGAGCATTCAGTAAAGTATGTTATCAACCCCCCCCCCAAAAAAGTGGGGAACCACTATTCTAAGCAAGGATCTTATAAAATAGAGGATCTGCCCCATATATATCTTCATCCTATTAAATAATGAAGCCAAAAAACAACCGAGCATCGGCACGTTTGATTGGCTACTTTTGTTTCTGCCATATTTGTTGGCTCAAAACATTGCGATCCTATTGGGCGGAGTGGGCAGAGTAGGGGTGGCAAAACTATGACGCATGGCTTCAAGATTTTACTGTAAGGGCAGATCCTCTATTTATAAGATCCTTGATTCCAAGAGAGTACGATACTAAATTTTCTCTTTGTGTACACATCTTCCTGTGATACTAATCATTCTTTAGTCAGGGAATACCGTGTCACTGTGTTCCCCCATCATTTCCACTGCTGTTTAGGCTTATTAAAGTTAACTACAGAGCTTGTAGATAAACGCAATTGTTATTGCTAGAATGAGAGTAGTGAATGGAATGTTTAAAACCGTTGATACGGATCCATGTAGTTTTTATTAGGCATAGTAAAAGCAACATTCTAACATAATTAGGTTTATACAGCTTATCATCTTCTTATATCATTCGCCTTAGACCAAAAGTTTTCAAAAGTGCGGCGCGTCTCAGTTGGTAAGTGTCAAAGTTTTCAGGGAATGTAGTAGAGCTTTAAAAAAAAAAAGCCTAAAAATGAAACCAATTTTTACCGTAAGGATCCCAATGGGAGCTCCTTGGCCGGGTTTGGGCTCTTGAGTATTGGGTATAAGGGTGTAAAAATTCGAAAATCTAATTATTAAAATTATACTTCATTACATGCCGTCCAAAAATAAATTTTAGGTAAAAATTAAGGGCTTCTAAGGTGGGGCTTGTAGGTGCAATAGGATGGGAAAAACTACAATAAATAATTCCAGTGAGGCGATTCTTACTTCGTATGAAAGAGTATGTAAAGGTAGATAAAATAATAAAGATCCGATGCTGATATTCAAAACAGTTACTGAGATATGTCGTTATATTTATTTTTGTAACGTAATCACTGTATGCATCACTTGGATTCCTAGGGATTCGGTATAAAGAGGTGAAAATTAGATCTAATTATTGGACCACATTGCATATTCCAAAAAGAAAAAAAATATGCAAAAATCAAGGGAGTGTCGTAGTGGGATACAAGAGCGGAGCCTAGTTATGCGCCTGTATGATATATGTTTATCTGTGTATGTGTGTGTGTGTGAATTTATCTATCAAAGTACCCTACACGACACCGCCAGGTATGATATGTGATACTTCAAACATACACATATTTCAAACATACTTTTGGCCTGTAATTTACGAGTAGCTAGAGATTGAGGATGAAGTGATGTTACAAGACATTGAAATGTAGAAGGTAATTACATTGAAAAAAAAATGTCCAGCGGAAGGGCTAACACAAACAACAATGTAGACTGTCATAGTTAACATTTTTTAAATTTTTTTTACATGTGCAGTATATAGTAAAGAACCTGTTGGAGCAAAATGTAAACTATCAATTTTGGCAACAAATTACGTAACTTTAAGCTCAATAAAAATTAGTTTTATCGATTTTCTCGAGAATTTCATATAATTTACCCTCAAAAGCATCTCATTTCTTTGAGTTCATTGTGATCTATCGATTATATTAGTATTAAAATAAAAATAAATAAATAAATAAACTTTAAGAACTAATCATAATTTTAGCCTATATCTCATTAACCATATAGTGTGTACTGAAGGGGGCCGCAGTGGCTTAATGGTAGAGCGTTCACCTCTGGTGCGTAGGGTCTTTGGTTCGATCCCACCTTGTGTCAAATGAGCTTTGTTGTGCACAAACACCGTGTGCGTGAGTTTTCTCGGGGTTCTCCGTTTGCATAACCGTGGGATCTAGAACTTAAAGATTTCAGAGATTAGTGTGTACTGACATCTTCCTAGTGCCATAATGAAAAGCTTGATTAATGTATTCTACGGTGTTAGTTTTATCTTAAAAGTGGAATAGTTATTGTACGGCGTCATTTTTTATTTACGTATTTATTTATTTATTTAAAAAAAGCATTTTTCTCTACTTCTCGAAAACTGACCATCCCCCACTTTATTGTGGAATGTCTTCCTCTTGCTCTTGAACGAGCCCGCCTTGGATTACCAGCCGATATGTCTACGTTACTTGGAGACGATGTCCAATGATATAGAAAGTTTTCACCTACTTACAGTATGTGCAAGTACTGATTTCTTTGTGAGTGCATTTCTCACGTTTCTTTTAATTAATTTATTTCTAATTTTATCTAATGTTTCTCTGTGTTTTCATGGTGGTTTTATGTTTGACATAGAATTTCTTCCTATTAGCCTATCTTCTTTTCTGCACAGTCATATTCAGTACTAATGATGGGCTGCTCAACGTTTGTTCACCTCTTGCCGAGCTGCCTCGCCAGGGAAAATTATGTCATTGTGTACTAACCAGTCCTTGTGATTGTGTATTGCACATTTCTTGAATGCTATGACATTTTAATTTGTAAGTAAACTGATACCTTTAATCTGTCATAGACTTCGCTTTTATTTTATATTTTATGAGATAATATACTTTTATTATTGGGTATTTCCTATCTTTTACTGTCACAGAAGTGTGCAAAAAACCTCGCTGTCGACATACCCAACTAAACTCAATCAATCAATCTTTTTCTCGAAATTTGTAGCTTAGGATTTACATTCTCCCGTATCATTTTGTTCAGCTGAACGAGATCTATCGACTGGTGTATGCCTCATATTTGAACTTTCCTTTTGTTTCATTAACAGGCCTCATCCCGGCGAAATTAAAATACCGCTAATTTTACAGTAATTATATGATATCTTCAAATAGATAAAAGATAATCGAAATGTAGAACATGAGCACCCTAGACGATATCATTTTACATGAGATACCGTTATCACGACTCACTCATCTGCTTTCGATTTCGAGCCATTTTGAAAAGCGGCATTTATTTAGGCGTTTCTAAACGGCTGAAAACGGAAAGCCACTAGGTGACTTGTGATAACGGTACCTTACGCAAAATAATATTGTCTAGGGCGCTCTTGGTCCACATCTCAATTATCTTTTATCTATTTGAAGATATCACATAATTACTGTAAAATTAGCGGTATTTTAATTTCGCGGGGATATGGCCTCTTAAGCGCTAATTTAATATTGTAAAATATAAGGCAACTGTAATTGGGACACGCCATCCTCTGAAAAGTGACAAAATGTGGCCAACTCGAGTTGTAAAGGAAGAGTTCAAATTATTTGCGCACATATTGACTTCTCAGTGAACAATCCAACCAAAAAAGTTTCGTAGCTACACGTGGACGTACTGTGTCAGCTGTCCGAGTTACACAGAAGTCAATTTTCCTAGTTTACTGCTGTTGAGATATCAGTTTATCTAAATTACTTAGGAAAAAAGGCATTGATATGTTTATTCCTAATATTACTAATGTATCAGAAAAGCTGATAGTTTTAACGAAGTAACAACACTGCTACTTTTTACTTCTAGTCATGCCGTCTCCTGTACTAACTGCGCTCAATTTGGTAAGCATGAGTACTAATGTAACCAAATATAAGTGTAGTATGAAAAGTCTCTGACACGTGCAATAGGTAAAATCAATAATCTTTTTATATTGATATGTATTAAAGCTTTGTCTTGCCTCTAATGGAATGCTTTTAGGTAAAAAATTTTGAACAAAAACAGAGAATCCATTAAGAACTATTCGAAGTGCTGATATTCTTGTGAGATAAATACAATATTCCAATTACAAACAAAAATAGTGTGTGAATCATATATTTTCGTATATTTGTATAAGTTTCTGTGACTGTTGTTCTGTTCAAAATTTTTGCAGTGGAAAGAATTGTCTTCAAACATCTGAAAAGTAACTTGTTCTGTTTGTTGTAAGTTATAAGTAAATTCTATTTTAGTATGGCGACAGATATATTTGAAAACTATTGAAATTTGACCTCTATATTGGTAAAGATGATAGAAAATTTACTCTATTACTGTAACGTATATGTTGTTATGTAGGAAAATTAGTTCCTAAGAGCTATATAATTTTCTCTTTAAAGAATTTACCATAAGAAGTTATTTTTGGATTGGTTGATCTCATAATTACGTAGATAATATGTAATCTTTCTTACATAAACATATGGCTTGTAATTTTTTTTTTTAAATGCGTAAGTTGATAATGCATCGTTGTTGCAAAGAGCTACGAGTTACCGTATTTTACGGACAATAAGACACACCTTAATTTTTAAGCAATTTTTTTTAAATACCATAACATTTTTCCAGTTTTTCGCAGAGTTTACGGTCTGTGTATTCTAGTCTGTGGTCCTGGGTTCGTGGGAGGGAGGGAGACAGTGTTAGCAAGCTTGTGAATCACCGCAAGTCATGTTCGTCGCATCGGTGCACTGTTGCTGCCAGTTCAATCCAATGTTGCCAGATAGAGATAGGTTTCCCTCGGTATCGAATATATGGTCATTTTTAAGACTGGCGAGTATTTAAAATCAAACACTAGACATTTTACCTATTAATTTCGAGTATAAGCCGCGTCTGAACTTTGTAGGCAATTTTTCGAAGAAAAAAGTGCGTCTTATGCGGTAAGTTTCGCTAACTGTTAAGCAGCAATAGGAAAAGAAAAAGTCTTGTGATCGTGAAGAAAATCAAATTCTAGGTTAGAATGGATTCACACGTTTCTTGCCCGCTACACACCGAAAAATTTAATATCTTTTAGATTTTCGTCTGCCTGTTAGTTCTTTAGCCTGTTCATATGTTCGTCCAGTTGCATGTTCACACGGCCTAGAGACCATGTCGTTCAAAGTACAAGGACCAGCATTTGAAGTTTAACATATTACAAGGGAGGTTGCGAATTTTTATCCTAGTCCCAAAAGTAAGGGTGGTCTATTGATGGCAGAAAACATTAAATTCCCATTTTCTCAAAAATAGTTTGAATGATTTTGTCAATAAATCACTAACAACTCTATAATGTGATATAAATAATTTATTTGGTGGAAAATATTCAAGGAGTTGTTTACTTTTAAGATGAACTTTCAAAGGACAACCTTCTATAAAACGAATCAGTCTATTTTATTCATCTTTGTAAATAAAAATGAATGTGACGTTGTTTGTTGGCTAACCTCTTCTACAGCGCTGCACTGGTTCTGATGATTTTTGGCATATGAGTGGACCTTGGCCTAACTTGGGTTCTTAGCACATTTTCAGCAGAAGGGGAGAAAAGATGAGGGATGACATAAAAATAATCAAAATGAGCCATATTATTGTCCAATCCATAGTTTTCGGGATCACTAAAATGATTAATGCAGCTCCTAATGTGGTTTAACTCCAAATTCATCACGCATGCGTATTCTAAAGTAAAAAAAAAAGTTTCTAATACTTTTTTATAAACCCATTCTTCCTGTACGAAGAACGAGTATCTCAGCTACTATTCCATAACTAAATATTTCTTTAAGAATCCTAGTGTCTGGAATAAGTTTCTCTGGAAAAGTTCTACAAGATAGTTTATTCTTTGGAACGAGAATCTTTCTACGACAAGGAGGTCACGGTGGCTCTATGGTAGAGCACTTTACCTCTGGTGTGTGGGGTCTCTGGTTTGATCCCCGGCCAAGTAAGTTTGTGGTGGACAACATCGTGTAATGTGGGTTTTCTCGGAGTATTCCCGTTTTCTCCCACGTTCTCATTCGACCAATTCTTTCATCATGATTCATTTGCCTTAATTATTCTTTATCAGCCATAACATATGGAATAAGTAGGTTAATCATTTCTCTAGGGTAAAAGCACAAAGGTAATTTACCCTTGAGACTGAGTTTGTTATAAAGGAAAATAGGCGATTTAGTTCATCTTTAATAATAATAAAATAATATGTATGTCTGTGTGTTTGTCTGCCATCAGCTTTCCGCGTAGAAAGGAGTGACCTAGAGCCATCAAACCTTTTACACAGATATATCTTCAACAGCTTAACGGGGGATTCGAACCATATGAGTTGTTGCTGGCAACAGAACACGGGTCTCGCCCTCTAAAGGAGCATACTCCAACCATAGAGAAACGAGAAAGTCCCGACAGATAATAGTGTCAAGTTAATATTTTTCTGAATACCTGAGATGATTTGGGATTCAGGATTTAGATTTCTAGGTTTTCGGCAGTAGAACCGCCGCTACTTCTCTCCAGGTACCGTTATGTTCCAAAATTAATTTAGAAAACTCCGTATGCTTTAATGGCTGTGTTCGGTTAGGTCATTAGTGGCTGATGACATGTCGTGTTCTCTTTTTCGAGGCTGTATACTTTTTTTTTAGCTGTGATTACATGTGTGTATTGTTGGAAAGGTCGTGTCCTCTTTTTTGAGGGTGTATACGTGTCTGTACAGACTGAATAGTGGATATTTTTAAAAATAATAATGGAAATTTAAATTTGAATTTTAATTGGTTCGATTTGAATTAAATCTGTTGATATGATGAAACGCTATTCTGTATCACTTACTTCCGTATCAGTGATTAAATTAATATTGAATATATTTACATTATTGACAATGAGATGAAGACCCGTGTTCGAATCTTATATTATACAGATGATTTTGACTAATAGAAACTCAGAATGAGATGAAGACCCGTGTTGAATCTCATATTATACAGATGGTTTTTGACTAATAGAAACTCAGAATGAGATGAAGACCCAGTTTGAATCTCGTATTATACAGATGGTTTTTGACTAATAGATACTCACAATGAGCTGAAGATCCCGGTTTGAATTACGTATTATACAGAAAAATGGATAATTATTTATGTTTTCCTAATAAATTAGTCGGAGTAACTTATTTGATCACTTTATTAGAAGCTCAGAACACTTACAGTGTGTAAAAGTTTATGTGGTTGGTACTGAGAATGAACCTGGGACCCTTAGCAGCAGAGGTGAATGCTGTATGATGGGAGGGAAACATTTATTCATGCGGGACTTTTTAATTTGACGGATCGTATGCATAGCATACTCGGTGAGCGTGGTAAAAGCTCGTGTACGGAATACGTATACTATGGTACGATACACTATGCTGGTACATATACAAAGCGTGGTTTCCGTACATCTTTTGCTGGTGAACTTAAGACATGAACTGAACTTTTCGCGCGCTTTTGGAAAACCGGTTGGATAGGAGTGATGATGTGTGCTTGCAGGGCGTTGTAAAACTTGAATTCAAATACAAAGGAAGACCGTTGACACGTCTGGTAAACATCACAGAATACCGCCAGACTAATAGAAATAACTTTGGTGCCGCGGTAGGTGAACAAAAGAAAGATTGTGGACGTGTAAGATAAACATCACAAATTGGGGAGAGACTAATAGTGCCTCGGTAGATGAACAAAAGACATTGTCGGTGAAAAACACAAAAGAAAAAGATTGCGGACGTGGAAGATAAACATCACAGGTTGGAGACAAAGTAATAGAAATAACTTTGGTGCCGCGGTAGGTAAACAAAAGACATTGTCGGCGAGAACATAAAAGAAAGATTAGGGACGTGGTAGGTGAGCATGTTGAAACATGTCCGTATGGTATTTAAGAATAGAAAAGAACTTTAATGTTGGGAATGCTGAACACGTGATTACCTTGCGGTTATGAAAATACTTTAAATACAGGTTATAAGAGACAAAATATATAAAGATACATCATGCAGTCGTATGAGAAGAAGGATCTTTGCAATAGCAATATTGAAGCAATATCTGATGCTGAAACAGAAATATAAGAATCATCGTCAGATGAAGAATTTTATTTTGACGCAATAGATTCACCGGTGCTAACAGTTTCACCAACGCCACCAACATCTCCAGTTGTATTATCAAGAACATCACGATTTTGGGCTTTAGATTGTTGTTGTAATAGTGAAAAAGTGGATCGCGAATGTATAAAGAAGGCTATTGAAAAATGGAATTTTAATGAAACACTAATATGTGAGGGATGTACGCCAGGTTTTAATCATGATTTTGCTCATCACTGTATGACTATGCGTCCAGAATTATTGGAAACTCGCGCTTGGAGTATTATAGCAAGTCCTAGTGTTGAAGATGATGTGTTTTATTTGTATGCAAACACGCATATTATTGGACTATTAACAAGAGAAAAATTTTATGATGCCTATGGGGAATTATTAAGTGATACAGACTATTTACCGGAATTACTAGAGATTTTCATAAGAAAAGACAAACGGAAAGCGAATATTTCAGATTGAAAAAAAATGTATTCGAATAGTGCTAGTGTTTCATGTGTGCTATGTACTGGTGAAAACATTAATGTGAACTGTGTATTAAAAACTATAAAAGTAAACTTACACAACAATAATCCAATGGAATGAGTGGAATGCAAGTTACATCTTCCTCATGAATGTAAACATTTTCATAATACTGGATCATTTGCAGTGAAGTATTTATCTCTTGATAAAACTCTTAGTGAACTCTTTGAAGTGTTTGAACAAGAACATAGTGAAATCTCATTTCTAATGCATTATGCATAAAACTTGTGATCTTTTACAAAATACAGAATTTGTTGGACAGATAATTCCGTTTTTTATTTTTCATACAAATGAAATTTCACCATGTGTAAATCAGTATATTATCGATATTCAAGGTTTTAAAATGTCTGATAACGAATTTATTATTCGTGAATTTTGTTTAACTGCATGCGATGATACAGTAAATTTCCATTGCTTGGTAAAATCACCAGTGGAATATAATTTATTATCACTAGGATGTCAAAAACAAATTGACTACTTAACATTAAATTTGCATGGATTGAAAAGGAATAGCAAAATTGGATATACTGTATCATGCATACGAAACCTTGTATATCAATTATGCGCAAAGAATTCAACCTTTTATTGTAAAGGTTTAGAGAAATCTCTTTGGATTAAAAGAATATTTGCATTAGATAATGTCATTGATTTAGAAACAAAACATTGTCCTTCATTAAATGAATTATGTGGAAATACATTTAATGAATATTGTTCTTTTCACACAACTATTGTAAAGAAATCAGGATGTGCATATCGTAATGCACTACAGTTGAATTATTGGTGGAAATATGAAAGATCAACAGCATTAACTAATGCATTATCAAGATTGTAATGAGGAATTGTAAATAAAATGCATGGGTGTAAGTTTAAAAAATTATTGTAAATTAAAAATGTAAATTAAAAAATATAATAAAAATAAAAAATAAAAAAATTATTTGTGTTTTCTTTTTAAAAATTTGTTTACATGTTTATAAACGATATCATCATTCGTTTTCAAATTTTTCTTGTTAAACAATTTTAAACACTTTTCAAATGATTGGGTGCGAATAATATGATGCAGAAAATATAAGACAAAATAGCCACATAACACAGAATTATCATGTTGATATTGTTGAATATTTGTAAAGTACATTTTAGTATTTTTCGACAAAAAGTTTTTTATTTCCTTGGGAATGTCCATAGCAAGACTATCAAAGTAGAAACAATGTTTTTTCTTATTGATGTACACTGCAACCCAGTGGGAACCAGCAGAATCAGATGTATCAAGATTAATCACAAGTGCCGCAGGAGGTTTTACCGTTACAGGAAGTTTGTCAATAGGGTAAATTCCAGTAACACTTGCACCAGTCACTTTATCAGTTAGTAACACTTTTAATAATTCGTCACTATACATGATGAAGATTATTATTATTAATTGTAGTAGGTATGTAATTATCACTGTTATTCACATGTAACACATAATCATACACTTTCACATATTCACTATACAGTAATGCTTCATGAACAGTACACCTATATTGTCCGAAACGATGCTTATTATGTGCACAACGATGAACGTGAAAACTTAATGCAGTATACTTTGGACAGTTTATTTCTTCCAAATTTGTAACTTCTCTTTGAAGAATTTCTTGAAGAAAACACTTTCTATTTATTCCGTATGTGTATATAGTTGTAGTATTTGAACAATATGTTTGAAGTATTTCCTTAAGATGTGAATATTCTAATCCCCTTCGTGCCAGGTAATGCCATACATATTTTCACCTAGATATTTGTTTGTACTTACGATTGGCTCAGCTAACTTATTTAAAGGAAATGGTGGTTTAAAAACCCAATTTTGAAAAAAAGGAACGTCAGGATTTACAATGGCTAGCTCTTTTATAATAAAGTCATCTTCGTTATCATGATACGCCGAGAAGTGAACAACAACCCGCATTGTACTCAACTGAATAAAATAGAAGGTGTTATCAGTATAAATATTTCTGTCTTTGTCTACTTGTGCTAAAGAATCGAATTGTGCGTACACAATGCATGTAACAGGCTCAGTTAAAATTTCTGAAAATGATACTTTTGAATTTACAGGGGAATCGCGTACTACATCCCACGTGTTATCATCTAAAGTTCCTGTTGGAGATAGAATAAAAGCATACAGAGCATATCCGTTTGGATACTCATCAAGAGTAACAGTATGTGAATAATTTTGATAATATATACCAGTACCTGAAATCAAAGTATAGTAACTTAGAAGGTATAAATTATTATTAAAATCAGGAGTGAGGGGGTTGGGAGAAAATGATTTTGAACCGACTTGTAATTGCAGTTTGTTAATGTTAAAGTTTCGAAATTCAAAGGGATTAAGATGTGATTTCCCATTGAAGGCTGTGTTGGAGATGAAACCAATAATCAGGCCTTTAGGAACATTACCCAGGAAAAGATTATCAATGCTGTAAGACTTTACTTGTGCAGGTATAGTATAAGATCTTGTTTCCACTCTCGTCAGAGGTAACTTGGCTGTTTCCGAACCCATTCGTGTATTTAATTGCATAGCTAAATCTGCAGCTACATCAATACGTCGTACATGTAGAATAAGTTCTTCAAGTGCAACTTTATAACTTGTATTTTCAGCAGACATTAAGCAAAAATTATCTTTACTACGGTGTAGTTTTACACGCAAACTTACTTTGTTAGGAAGCATACGATCTAAACTTACAATATCAGTATGAAGACGTCCATACATTTCAAAAGATTTACTATTTTTCACCATATTAGCACGTTTTTGAAAACCAGCATTTGTATTATCTAATTTATTAAAATTTTTTGCAGTATTATTATGCCACATGGCACATGGTAAATGTGTTTGAGAAGCATCATAAGAATAATTTAATAATGTTTCAATGTATGCACGATAAGGATAAGATCCTGATGAAGAACTAATTAATTTATCATTTAACGAAATATCAATTTGACTAAATAAAGAATGTAAGAAATTATTTACGGGTGCAACAATATCATCATTAGCTAAAGTTGTACCATCAGCTTTAGTAATTTTACAACGTACATAAAGATATAGATATGCGGGATGAATAAATTCACCTGTTTCTCCAGAAATAACAAATTCAATAGGTCCTTCTGAGGTTAATGTGGAAATAGGACGATATTCAGCATTTGTAGTTGCTTCAATAGCTGTTTGTGTCATTGGTATAGAAAAGAAATCAAATTCATTGGTACAACATTCAAAACTATTTGAATTTAGGAGCGCCATTATGAAAAGATGTCGTGTATATGTTTACGTTTTGTTGGTGGTCCAAACTTTACAATTGCCGGAGATTTCCTCTTGCGTGACCGTCTCTTCCCGTTACCAGTTAGCAACTGCCCAACTTTATTAATTGCTTTTGTCTTTAAACTATTACCAGCTTCTTTTACACGTGCACGAACCGATTCTTTAAATGGTCGATTTTCTAATACATCACTCGCAACTTGCATACCGGTTTGTAATGCTTGACATCCTACGGTTTTGCACCTTGTTTAAGAAATGGTAAAGCAAAACGAAATAATCCTTTAAAGAAACTACCTATACCATGTCCCCTTTGAAATACAGGTCCTGAAAAATATGGTATTCCGCGCCCACGATGATAAATAACACGTCTTGCTCTCATTTTTACTATTATTATTATTTAAAAGATGGAGGAGAGCGTTTAAAATGTAGTGTTACGGTCAGTGTCCCAGAACAAAATGGCAAATTTCGCCCTGCATGATCTTTTAATAGTATTTCAATTGTGTTAAAACAAAATTTCGCAAGTGGCATATAATGAATATCTTCAAATGTAATTGTTTGAACTTTTCCGTATTTAATATCAGAGATTGTTGCTATACGTAATAATGGTGCTTTTGTATCACCTAAAAATTGATATTGTATAATATCTGTATAAATAAAAATTTGATGTGGATATCCGATATCTATGTATGGTTGTTTGAATCCGTGAGATTCTTTTACAGGATCTGATTTTTCAGAAAACCTAATTGTAAAGCTAATGTAGGCGACAATGTAACTGATTCTACATGCTCATTACATTCACCATGTACAACATTTGAAAAACTAAATCTTATAAAACTCGATATTGCGTTTAATTCTTCTAGTAAATGATGAATGGATGGATAATATCCAACAAGATTTTTACTTTTCAGAGGTTCTGCATTTTTAAATTTGTACCATATAACGTTTTCACCCGCGGTAACATTATAACATGTTAATGGAATATGTACTTCACTTAATACTAAATGCCAATCGGATTCTGATAAACGAATATTATTTTTTAATTGATTAATAAAATGTGTTGGACTATTTGTGGAATATACATCTGCACTAGCATTTGAAACTAATGTAATGTAAAAACTATCATCAATACTTTCAGAAATCATTTTCGTTTAAAGTGAAGTGTTAGGTTTGAAGTTCCAAAACAAAATGGTAATTTTAACCCGTGTTCATCTTTTAAGTTTACTTCTATTGTATCAAAATATTTCTTTTCAACTTTAACATAATGTGATGTGTGAAACACAAAAGATTTTACATGACCGTGTTGTACATTATATACACTAAGTTTTCGAACTAATGGACCTATATTTTGTTGTTGTTTTACAATATCAATGCTAACATTAATTCTATTGGGAATATTTTAATCTAAATCGCATGGAAATTTTCCAGTTGCTAATATTAAATCAACATTTTAACTTTTGTGTATATAACATTTTTAACATCAAGCGTATTTTCATTAATAAATCCAAAAATCTATTGTAAAACTGGTGTGACACTAATCATACATTGATCTTCTAATTTTAAAGAATGTTTAATAACAACTTGGTTTTTATTTTGTAAATAGTGTAACATACGAACATTTTCAGGAATTAATTGTAGAATCGATTCAATTGATGAATAATATTCAGGTGTTATTGGAGCATGGTAGCGTTCAACTTTATCATCGATAACTCTAGTAATTATAATTTCTTCATTTTCACCAACATTGTAAAAACTCCACGGAATATTAATTTGTGTTAATGCAACAGCCCATTCCCCATCACTTAAATCAATAGGTTGTGCCAATTTAACTCGAAATGATGATGTTGTATTATTATCAAAAAGATTGCTACTTGCATTTGAAGGAAGAGTAACGTAAAAGTCGTGTGTAAAGTTCGAATTCATTTTGCAGACTGAATAGAATCTGATCTAATCCACGAATTCATACTTGATGGATATCCTAACCATTTTACATACATCCACCCTTTTTTACGTTTTAATACTTTTTCAATGAGATATGTTTTCTTTGAATTTATAATTACTTTTTGTAATTCTTGTGCATAAAATATTCCTTTAATTTCTTCACCGTTCCAATCTTTTAATTTGTGACAGGATCTGACTTAATACATTTGTCAACAATAAATATTTCTTGTGACCAATTAGGTAAATATCCTTTTTCTAATATATGTTTATACTTACTAACACGTACATAATCACCCGGACTAAATTTACATGTTATATTCTTTTTATTCTTTTTATTTCCGTATAATGTTTCCCACACTTGATTCACATTGGAATCATTTACTTGTGCAGGTGCCTTTTTAAGACTTGAATGGTATGAATGATTATATTTATTTACAATTTGATCTAATACATTAATATAACGATAAGTATTCTTTGCAGTAAAATAACGATACAATCTTTCTTTTAATGTACGTATAAAACGTTCTGCTAACGTGCATTTAATTTCGGAATGAACACTCTAATGATTAATTTCATATTCTTTAAACAATTGTTTTACATGACGATTATAAAATTCACCGCCTAAATCTGTTTGTACGTTAAACACGGGTAACTTGAAATTTTTAAAAATTTTTGTTATTTCATTTACCATTTCAGGACATTTCTTTGTTTTTAACGGAACACAATATGCATAACGTGAAAAAATATCAATACAACATAATATATATTTATAATTATTTTTATACTTTGCAATATTTTGCATATCTGCTAAATCCATTTGTATTGTTTCATTTGATGCACTAACATAATACTTTTTACGTTCAAAAACTTTACGAGCTGGTGCATGTAATTTATAAGCATCTTGAGAAGCTAACCAATTTTTAATTTTCTTTTTATATAACTTTTTTTGCGTTGTAATGTTTGTATACTTGATAAAGAATCAGGATTTGAATATTCATAATATATTTTTGATAATTTTGTCATTTTTACATACTATATTCTTTCCACTTTTTAAATAAATTATCAACTACTGCAGGACTAGTAGATTTTCTTACTTTACGAATACGTTGTCTACTACTACTATTCACTTTTGATGCTGGTGTGCTAATAGGTGTACCAATAGATTCTTTAGGAGCATTAAGATCTTCTAATAAATTTTTAAATTCATGAATACCTAAAGGATTTCTTGAATATTTTCTTGTACGAACAACATCATTTATTAAATCTATAATATTTGAACCTGGCATTGTTTTTCCTTGAATACGTACAATGCCAGATCTATCCCACTGAATTTTATCGGAACTTGTCAACTGTTTTAATAATAGATCTGTTTTCCTACGAAGTGTTTTCGGTTCTGATTGTAAAATGTCTGATACAAATGGTAAAGTAGAAGTATTGCTATCTTGTTTGGAACTTGATGATAATTTTTCTTCTTCTTCTTCTTGAATGATAGGTAAAGTAATAGATTTATGTGAAGAAGAAGATGTATACTTTAAATAACGATGCAACGCTTCTTTATATAATTTCCACTTTTGTTGTACACTAAGATCACGACGTTTTAAGATATTATTCATTTCTTCATCTAAACGTGACTGATGTGAATCTATGGATTTAAGAGTTGATTGAATTTCATGTACAGCATTTTCAGGAACTGAAATCATTTTACGTAATTCTGACATATTTAACGACTGAAAATACTACTTCCTACTGCTGCAAGAAGTGGTCCCAAGATTAACGGTAAAAGCGCACCCCCTTTTTGTAGTAACAACTTCTTCTTTTTATTCAATGCAGTACGCTGCTGAGATAGAGCACGTAAGATCTTTTTATGTCTACGTAAACGTTGCTTCTGACGAGAATTTAAAGGAAAGTTTCCTTTTATTGTGTTTTAGCTACTTGAGATATTATTCTTATTAAATCCCCTGAAGCATTTTGTAAAATTTGTTTTCGTTTTGCATTTTTGCATTTGCACAGAGCACGGAGCGTGCTGTAACGTTGTTTCACCTTCAACATCTTGATGCAGACTAAACAAAAATTTCTGTATGCATGTCTTTTACGTGAGCGTACACATGCACGATTTCATTCGGAAAAATATTTCTACGTATTCGCAATGCATCGTTTGTTTTTTGTGTCAAGTCAAATAGTAAATAAGTGTGAGGCTCCCGTGTTACTTCTTCGAACATACTCACGACTTCTTTACTATACCGAGGCGTAATTTGCCATGCTAAATATTGTATTTGTAATTTATCACGTGGATTTTTAAATACTATAATATAATGTGCATTTAAACTAATATCACGTGCATGTTTTCCTTTTGGAAATAAATTTTGAATAATAAATATTACAGTTAACTTTTTATGATGTGCATACTTTGTAAATAAATTAGCAACATCCCCATTAGTTTCCGATATTAAATCATCAAGTATTAATAATGAATTTTCTTTAATTTCAAAATTATGCATGTCAGGTATTCCCTCTACAAAACGTATTTTTGCATTTGCATCTAATTTTGGTATTACTGCACCATAACACCAAACAATATCATTAAATTTTATACTAAACATTTGATCACATTCATTAAGAAAACGATTTACAAAACAAGTTTTACCAGCCCTTGAAGGACCAGCAATTAAAATGGTAGAGGGATGTTGAAACTTTAACATCTTGTAATCAAATGAATGCATACAATAGAGACTCTGCTTTATATACACACTCACACTGATACATTAAATATTTTCACAATCTATTTTTAACAAGGGGTTTGCACAGCAAACGAAATGAATAATAAAAAAGAATCACTGGGATATAAAATTAAAGCTTGAAATGACTAGTTTGTATATTGTTTGCACAGCAAACGAACAAATAAAATGATCACAGCGTAGCTGCTCTTACGACTTTCTATAAGAAAGGAGAATATAAAAAATAAGAACGAACAAAAAAAATGATCACAGCGTAGCTGCTCTTAGGAGTATGCTCTGGCATACGAATCAATAAAAAAAGAATCACTGGGATATAAAATTACAGCTGGAAATGAAAAAAAATAAATTAGGAATAAATTAAAATAAATTAGAAATAAATTTAAAAATAAATATTTTTTACAATCGATTTTAAGAACGAGTATGCTATGCATACGATCCGGTTTAAAAAAGAGACATTCATTCAACTCACATTCATTCGTGGGTCTATAACCGTAAGGTACACTTGCACGTTTTTGTAGTGGTTCATCGTCAGTTATGTCAGGTTCGTCAATACGTTTTCGTTTTTTGTTGACCTCACTGTGTGTCTTTGTCTCTCTACAGCTAAAGATACGGAACCCCGGTCTACGAACGATGCTATTTGGGTTTTCTATTACTGTGGACTCTAATTGTCCAGACACTAATTTATAGAAACTCTCAAAGTTAATTTTTGAGAGGTCCTATCATTTAGTGTTATCCCCCTAATTTTGAATATATCTCGAACATCCCCTTGGGCGTTTGTTAGCCGCATGGCATAATTTTTACAGCCTAGACCTATAAAGGTTGTAAACACACAACCTTCAGGAATTTCATTTGTCAGATCACCCAAATAGTTTCCGAGCGGTAACAAGGGTTCCTCATCTTTTTTCTGAAGGTACATGATACTGTCAGTGTCACAGTAGATTACTCTGTCAGGTCCTACAGTCGTCAGTAGTTTGTAAAGTTTAAGTCTAGCCCACAAAGTAATAAATGCGGCTAGTATCACATTGGAGATGGTCATCATCAATTGGTACCACACTTTGAATCTCATACCTTGCTGTAGTTAAATACCTAAGAAATGTGACCTCATCACTAATGATTATACTCTGTGACATGTCTGTGCGTTGTCCCCACTTTCCATACAATGAATTGAGGTATAGTTTCGCACATTGCCTCAATCCCGGGTTCATCCTAATATTATCATAATTTAATCGTATGCCTTCATGGGCATAGTATTCATCGATATATTTATGTTTGTCTTCTTCAGTGGTAAAGTAAGCAGGAAAACCAGAGGTTCCTGCTTCATCTGAAGGAAGGAATTCACATAGGTCCCGAACAGCCCACCTGAATTCCCCTCTTCAGGATCTAAGAGTTCAAATTCCCATATCTCATGTATATCGATTATTTTGTAACCTTTTTTAAGAGCAAGGTGTAACTCTGGTGTGCAAAATGTTCCTGTGAGGGCACACTCAGCGTCACTATGGGTACATTCGTTAGTGTTTTCTTCTTCCATACATGTGCGGCAAAGGCCGAAAAGTAATCGACCTCCCGCAACGTATGGTAAGATCGGAAAATAGAGGTCCTTTGCAGGGACGATTGTGCATTTGACTACACCGTGAATACTTTCCACATCTAGAAAGTCCGGTCCCGTGTGAATCTTAGGGATTTAACCGGCATAGGTTTACGCGCCATTACCCATGGGTAAAGACTAGTTACATCGGCATAAGAAATTCGCTCATCACTCGCACAATTGACGTAAGAACGAAAGACCTCCGTGCGACCACCGTTGTAACAGTTCTTAGGAATAAGAAAATCAGGCAGATTTGTACAACGTTCTTGAACAAACTTTTGCACTTCCTTGTCCGTCTTTACCTTATTGTCCTAAGAACATTCCCATATTTCATATAGGTTTACACCTATACTTTTCAGGTACCCACGGCGACGCATGGTTTGCTCATATCGTTTCTCCATCGTATTGTACGAGTCTTGTGCATCGTGCAAAACCGCGTCACGGTTAAAGGGAAAACAAAGGCGACAGGCATGGATATAGCACCCGTAATAGTCGAATGCAGCGTTGAGTCCTTCGTGCCATCCATCGACCTTGTACCTATCAATATACTTTTCCCCACCTCTCCTAGCATGCTGGATTTCTATCCCTAATTGGTCTTCCATATACATAAGCCATTGCATAGCTTTTGTACTATACTTGGTCTTATGATGAAATCCCAACGCCGGAATGATAGGAATAGTATTTTCCGGTAAGTGCAAGGTACGGTATGTACGCATTGCAAGACTTGCAATGATTGATGATGTTATGAAACATTGCAAACCCTCCGTTTTCTCTTCAATGATATCGCTAAACTTAATGACCGCTTCTGTTAGAATTCTAACATCATTTTCACAATAAGCCAGTATATCCTTCTGCAGGTTAAACTCCTCGCCGCTTTCCGCACGTTCTTGGTGCCAGGCTACCAGTTGTTTTCTTTCTTCTGTGCTTCGCCCCTGAGGGTCATAGTACTCAAGCGGAGGGTAGGGACCGACATAATTTTGATTCTCTTCAGTATTAAACAAATATGGGAAATCTCCCTTCTTTAAATTTTCACTAAGGCCTAAAGTTTTCGTTAATTTAGATAATTTCACACCAAAAAAAGGAAAGAGTCGCGAAAAAAGATACGGTTACCTATGTTAATATTAAAAATCTTTTGACCCTGGATAAGAATACTAGGTACAATATGCTGGTCTTCTATTAGAGTTCTAAGACAGAAGAGGCCATCGTATCTGGATGCATTGTGAGCGATCGCCACGATCTTCTAAAAGACAGGACCTTCTACTAACACGTGGTTAATAAAATCCGTCATTGTCTTAAAAGAAAACGAACGATTTCCAATATTATCACTGCACGTTTTACAAGGCTCATCGATACCTTTCCTTATACAGACGTGACATACATGATGACAACACACCAGTACAACTTCATGTTCCCTTTCACCGCGCTCATTCGGTGCCTTCAACATCGTCTCTACATCATAGGTGATGTACATAAACCTTTTCGTATGAACAGGTTGCTGTCTCTGAACAAAACATGTATGATTTGTATCAACATATGCACGGCACGTTGAACAAAAATGTTCACCACACATGTGTTCAGATTTTCGCCCCCTCTTATCAAAGATGATACCACAATCGATGCAGAGCTTTACATTATCACATACGGATTTAGCCGCTTTATTACCTGCCACATGGTTGTCAAAACATGTACCCTCAGCAAACTCTATTGCATGCATTACATTTAATTCTATTTGCAGT
Organism: Thermobia domestica; assembly: GCF_964235325.1. Lineage (NCBI taxonomy): Eukaryota > Metazoa > Arthropoda > Insecta > Zygentoma > Lepismatidae > Thermobia > Thermobia domestica. The sequence continues at coordinate 82,837,700 of NC_137469.1, forward strand.
ATAGTCCCGTTCGTGAGTATGTTCGCAAAAAGTACAACGAGTTTTACACTTGTGTGCCCGATATCTTTCATCATAACCTTCCAAACAATAATAACAATACTTCCGTTTGCCAAGAAAACTTGTAATATTACGAATGGGTTCGAAATGACCAATAGTGTTACTTCTTTGATACAGGATAAAAATCTTATTTTCTGCATGTTCTCCCGGGTAACGTACTATATATTCCCTATTATTCTTTTCAGCCTCCTCATAAACTACGATTTGATACTCCCCTTTCAAATATGCTTGAAAGAGATCCAAATCGGAAAAGTCACAACCTTGCTTACTTTGAACGTTAACTCCTGCCATCTCGCAGAGAACTTCTGCTTTAAAAAGCCACTTATTATAATCTCTTGTTTGTAAATGATATAAAACTTTACTACTTGACGTATGCTTTGTTATCCAGTATATTATGGCCATGGGGAGGCAGAACATATTTTTATTTTCAATGCGAATTAATCGCTTTTCCAAGTAATCTTGGTATTTGCAATATTTTTAAACAGCACTCATTGCATTAGGTCTTCCTTGTCCGTGCAAATCCTCAGCTATGTGAAATCGAAACAATACTTCTTCCCCTAAAAGGAACACCTCATTCGAATTTAGTACTCGTTCGATTGAAGTGAGGACTGTTCTAGCAGTGAAAATGCACTTTCTTTTAAACGGCACATACACTGGCTTGTTATTAGTACTATTAGTACTTTCTATGTATAAACCAATGTAGTACATGGGGCGTGCATTGGAGATCACATGTTCCAACGCAAAATCGATTAAACTTTCAATATAGGCCTCTGGGTTATTAATATTCCTTTCATCACCCACAGGTCTGACGGCAATTTCATGGCCCGTAAGATGAAACTTACGAAACCTTTGTCTGCTTTGTCTTACAACTTCGAAATTACTATTTCTTTGATTATCCCCGCCATTATTATTATCACTACTACTACCACTTGTACTACCACTATTAGGACTACCAGTAGTACTACTTGTAGTATTCTTATTTATGTTGCCATATCCAACCATTGGCGGGACACTAGCACATGACGGTCCAGGCTGAGGAGAAAAAATCATTTGGTTCCCATAGTCATGATTATCCTGTACACAATACTGAGCTGGATTGTATACAGGATTTTCTCCCTGGACCTGTTGCGTGGGTATAGCCACAGCATTGTCCTCATTTTCAACCAATCTCCTTATTTCTTCTTCAATTGGTATTTCAACGGAATTTAAATTGCCAATCCCATCTGCTTTATCATTTAGAAAAGCTAAATCTTCATTCGTTAACAAATGTAAATTATTAGGACTCAAGTTATGAATTTCTTGAGGGGTCATGACTATGGCATTATTATTTTCAGATGGGATTAAGCATGGTTCCAAAACAAATCGCGAGCCAAAATAAAAAACTCAGATAACTCTGTATCATTTATCCTATCTACCTGACCTTCCCCACAAGCTAATAAATACATAACTTTATCTAGAGCCAATTCATACGATTCTTTAGTACGGAAAAAACCGTACACAAACAAATCCAGTAGGTCAGCACTGCTTATGCAGTGCTGGAGAAGTAGTGTATCATTACCTTCAAAGACACGAAGGGTCCACAATATGGCTTCGCATCTCACCGATCCCCTATGCCGAAGTCTGTTCAATTCCATAATGGTTTTCCAGGTACTAAAAACCCTAGGGTACTCGTTGAGACCGCGCAAGACCTCTTGCAGGTAGATTTCATCTATCATGTTTAATTCTTAAGCTGGGCAGAAGAAATCCATCTAAAACATAAAACAAAGAAAAACTATTTTGAGTAATCAACTCCACTTTAATAAAAAGATCAAATAAATACTTCTTTTTAAGCAAAGCTCACATGATAATATATAAAAGAAAAAATAATCATCTTTAGTTAAGTATTGATATGTAAATAGAAATCAATCAAGTTACTTTATGAAAAATCAGTAAATATATTCACTTATATTGAGTTGTAAACTATTCTATTAAAAATATCCACACACACACACACACAGAAAAAAGTCTCTCTCTGCTCATTAATATTTTGTTAAATACAACTCAAGTATAATTAAAAGTATATAATTTCTTTCTTTTTCTAAAAAAAATTTCGACTCTGCGTTGGTCGGTACTTTTAATGTTTGGGTGTTTCAATTGTGATTGCTAGCATCACACAACAATTGTGATTGCTAGCACCACACCACCACACTTCAATGTCTGTAATAAAACAGGCTTCAATAAATATAGTGATAATCCAATATACTTTATTTAATACTATTAAAATAGGTTTAATAATAATCAGGAAAGCTTTCTCTGTGATCTTTAACGCACGCCGACGTAAGAAAAAATGATAAACGTACACATCAAATACATGTTATATCATGTTCTATCAAGTGTTCTCCCACCACCACCACTAACAGTGACACCTAGCGGAAAAATTTTAAATTAACCTTAGTTTAGTTTAGCCCTTGTGTCGCGTTGACTTATTTCGTCGATGGTCCCGAATATATATATATATTAAAGGTAAAGTATGATATATATTTCTTTTTGTCCATAAAAATACTACTAATAGCATTATTACAATAAATAAAAGGCATAAACCCTTCTCGCAATTGTGTTCTGTTAATAAAACATAGTTTGTGAGGGCATAGCTTCTTCTTCTATCAGTAAGCCACCAAACGTTCATTATGTTACAAATCCCTAAGGGGACCCACCAACCCATAGACCCCTTCAATTGAGCATAATTATCATCATGTTATTACCTATTCAGAAAAAAACCGCAATTGTAGGAACTCTAACTAATGGAAAACACGCCCTCACTTGGAAACTTTAACGCACGCCGACGTATATAGTAAAAATAGTCGTACATAATTTCCTTTTGCTATAATATAATACTGTTAAAATCTATGGGTGTCTATCTGGCAGGCAAGAGCCCCTCATTTGAGGGACATGGTACAAATAGGAGTATATAATTTCAATTCGCTTCATTGTAATACAATACTGTTTAAATCTAGGGAATCTATCTAGTGGGCAAAAGCCCCCCTTCAGTTGTAGGGATATGCTACGAATAGCCATACATAATTTCCTTTTGCTATAATATAATACTGTTAAAATCTATGGGGGTCTATCTGGCAGGCAAGAGCCCCTCATTTGAGGGACATGGTACAAATAGGAGTACATAATTTCAATTCGCTCTAATATAATATGTGTTCAATCTATTTTAAATACTGTTAAAATCTACGGAGAGCATAACTAAGGGGCAAAAGCCCCCGTCAGTTGTAGGCATATGCTACGGATAGTCGTACATAATTTCCTTTTGCTCTAATACAATATGTGTTCAATCTATTTTTAATACTGTTAAAATCTACGGGGTCTATCTAGTGGGCAAAAGCCCCCACCATTTGTAGGCATATGCTACGTATAGTCGTACATAATTTCCTTTTGCTCTAATACAATATGTGTTCAATTTATTTTTAATACTGTTAAAATCTATGGAGAGCATAACTAAGGGAGAAAGGCCCCCTAGTCAGTTGTAGGTACATGCTACGGATAGCCGTACATAATTTCATTTTGCTGTAATATAATACATGTTCAATATATTTTAATACTGCTAAAATCTAGGTAATCTATCTGGCAGGCAAAAGCCAGTTAGTTGGAGGGACATGGTACAAATAGGAGTACATAATTCTCTTTTGCTTCGAGAATACACAACAAGTTTTCAAAATCAAAAGACAGTGTTCAATAACCAATGTATTTAGGGGGAGGGCTTCACCCGTAAAATTTTCATCCTTTCTCTTTCTTCCTTAACATTAAAGCTATTGTTTGCGCTATGTGGCTACCACCCCCGCAAATAACTAACATTCAGTAATATTTACTATTAAAACACAAAAATTTTTTAAAAAAGTACTAGGCATCCACATATAAGTTACAAAAACTCTAAGACAGTGCGCTCCCTCCCCCCAAACTGAAACTTTTTTTTCTTTCTTTCTGCAAATACTAGTCCTAGTCCATATATAAATGTGTTCAAACATTTGCGTTCCTAAAAAGATTATCAACTATGATACCAAAGCGTACTTCTATGACATCTATCGGCAGAATTCTAAATTGCATCCTAGTTCAGTTCAACCCCCATCTGTACGGCGTACATATATATCAGGTATAAGTGATTTTAAAGTCATCATTTTTCAGTACACAATCGGTGTAACAGTTAAAAATCGTAACAAATAAATCAAACATATTGTAATTCAGCATACTATAATTAAGCAAATAAAACTCTACAGGTAAATGGTTCGTCTTTAGCCCTTGGTAAAATCACAGTAGCGGTTCTTAAGGGAAAAAATGCCCGTATATTCATTTTTACAAGTATGCTCTCCCTCGCCCAAAATATGTAGTCCTAGAATAATAATAATAATAATAATAATAATAATAATAATAATAATAATAATAATAATAATAATAATAATAACTTTAGTAATAGAAAATCGCAATTACATTTCAACTGTTCGCAGTCTGTGACAAATCCTATCTCTCTTGCACTGATTACAAAATGATCGTAGGTTTATTAGGCAAATATAAATACTCCCAAGTTCAATTTCTCAAAAGCAACTCGCGTAGTTTACCAATAATTATTCAAAAAAAACTTCCATTATAATTAAGTGAATAATACAAGCAAGTTTAGCATTTAAAAAAAGTTCTCACCTTAAAAAATCAAACTTCCTTCTAACTGTCGAAATCAAAGACCGAAAACTTCAATAAAAACACAAAAACAAAAAAACTTTTTTCAATATGCACTATTGCAGTATGTAAATAACAATAATAATAAACTTTATTTCGCTAGTATTTATAAGGGATTTTAATGTGTTCCCCCCAACTATCATCTTTTCATCAGGTTTTCAAAACCGTTTTTTCATTAATTACAAATAAAGTCATCATGTCCGCTAACATCGTTCATCATGTTTAAAATCGATAGCGTCAAATTATTCAGTGCTCCACCAGAAAATCTAAAAATTTCTTATTTACAAGTTCATCAACCGATGTAGGAATCTTAACAGTAAATGACCTTTCAAAGGAAATCTACCATTTTTTCCTCATTACAACAGGGTATCGACATTGGCTCCTGTAGCGATGTACGGTTCTGAAATATATACACACTTTCTCAACTAATTAAGGAAATGGATACAAGTAAAACTTTCACATTGCCAAAATCAGATATTGCCACAAAAAATGCATTTATGTGTTTGTCCATAACATCTTGTAAAGTGGGGGAAACATTAAATTTCTATCTGTCTTCATCACTGCAGATAACTATCTCAGTAACAATCATAGCGGATATTTCAGTGTGTCGCCAGTCAGACTTCTAACGGTGCAAGGGAACCCGTCTAAGGATATTTCAGTACATATTGACAAGCGAAAATAAAATTAAAAAGCACATTAACACTCTATGTGTGTCACCACTCAGACTTCTAACGGAAGCAAAGGAAACCGTGTATAGCTAACCCGGAAGCCAAGCCATTTACAAAAATAAAACTACCTGTAAGTGTTCATTCTAAGATTGCCTTCTGTGAGAGACGGAAGAACAATTCAGTCTCTGCGTATTTCAAACTTAGAAACATGGAGTTAACTATAAGTCATGAACAAATCAATAAAAATGAATGTTAACAAAATAAATAAATAAACTATTCAAATCACACACATTCCCTATCTCAAACATGTTTTTTTTCTCTTCAATTTACATGTGAGGACAATAATTCTCTCATACATCGTTCTCCTCCGGAGCTTGGAATCCTGGTGCTAAGGGTCCCAGGTTCATTCTCAGTACCAACCACATAAACCTTTACACACTGTAAGTGTTCTGAGCTTCTAATAAAATGGTTTCCTCCCACTTTTTATACACTTTTTCAAGATCTTATTTTAGTATACATGTGCAAGAATAAAAGATACAAAATTTTTGTAAGTTCACACTGTAAGTGTTCTGAGCTTCTAATAAAGTGATCAAATAAGTTACTCCGACTAATTTATTAGGAAAATATAAATAATTATCCATTTTTCTGTATAATACGTAATTCAAACCGGGATCTTCAGCTCATTGTGAGTATCTATTAGTCAAAAACCATTTGTATAATATGAGATTCAACACCGGTCTTCATCTCATTCTGCGTTTCTATTAGTCAAAATCATCTGTATAATATGAGACTCGAACACGGGTCTTCATCTCATTGTCAATATTGTAAATATATTCAATATTAATTTAATCACTGATACGGAAGTAAGTGATACAGAATAGCGTTTCATCATATCAACAGATTTAATTCAAATCGAACCAATTAAAATTCAAATTTAAATTTCCATTATTATTATTTTTAAAATATAAACTATACAGTCTGTACAGACACGTATACACCCTTAAAAAAGAGGACACGACCTTTCCAACAATACACACATGTAATCACAGCTAAAAAAAAGGTATACAGCCTCGAAAAAGAGGACTCGACATGTCATCAACCACTAATGCCCTAACCGAACACAGCCATTAAAGGAGGACACCCACTTTCTATAATAATTTTGGAACATAACGGTATTTGGAGAGAAGTAGCGGCGGTTCTACTTTCGGCATCTATGGCCATTTAGCTCGTCACGTATGAGGGATGACGTCCCTCGACGAGCACACTATCCAGGGAAAGGAAAGGAAGAAAGGATTGGAGAAGGGAGGCAGCGGCCTGGGACCTATAAGTTATACCGGCATTTGTCTGGTGTGAATGAGGAAGCCCAGAAAGACCTCATTCAGAATAGCTGGCCTCAAAAAACTTTTTACACTTTTTCGACCGAGTGCCCTCACCGGGAATCGAACCCGGAACCACTCGCATTGAAGGCGAGGCATTAGCGACTGGTAGCTGAGATGAATAGTGACACTCCAAATGCCAATCAAGTCCAAGTTCATCCCTCATTGACATGGTGGGGTGAAAAGTAACATGATTAAAATTAGCAATATTAGTGTCAACTCCATAGTTTTGGAATTGGTAAGCTGATTTGTCACAGTCCTGATGACATTTAAACCCAAATGTAGGCAAGAACAGGCTTTTAGCTTACTCGGGAATTGACAGGGGTAACGCCAAAGGTATTGCTATTCGTTATTTAAATTTTCGACTAATATTGACAAGTGCAACGACGACTGCGTAATTCATCGTTATTTCATTAATGTGGATATATTTATTTCATTGATATTGACTGGCGCTCCTCATCGTTATACATTTATTTCAACCACATTGAGAGAAGCGTCTAAGGCGTTACACTACTTATTTATTTATCTGACCTGTATTGAAAGGTTCGTCGTTTCTATATTTTCTCATACTGACAGGGATTACGCCAAAGGTGTTACAAATCCTGATTTATTTATTTTACCCATTTCAGATTTGATATCCTCTTGGTGCGAAGAATGGGTTTTCCAGCTAGCACTTAAATAAATATTTAATTAACAATTCTACGATATGGTACAAGTCAATGTTTTATCTTTTTAAAAAAAATCTAGACGGGCTATACATTTTGTAATAATTTAGCTGGAAATAGTTCAGGCAATTTTACTATTCGTAAATACTCTTATATTTTAGTGCTTATTAGTGAGCTCAACTACTGTTAGTTCAGCGGTAAATATTGAACATTGGCGATATAGAATAAATTCCGACTATCCTTGTCTGTGATGAAAACACAACCAACACAATTCTCCCCTTCTGAATCTTTTGAAAAGCATTAAAATTGGGATGCTGTTCCAGGAACAATCGAACTGTTACTGGTATTTCTGGATACTTGTGATTATGTTTGATATATGATGGCAGTCAAAGCTCAAGGCTTGGTGGAGTGATTTACCATGGTGGAGGAGCGCAAATGTGTAACAAACAAAACAACAGGAACCCAAATTAATCTCCAGTGAGAATCTCATACGCGCGAATGTACTATAAACGTGTAGCCTGAGGGCATGTTGCGTACTGCTCATAAGTCTGCCACTATATAACGAAAACTTGCAGGGGTGACCAAACAACACTCATGTACTCTATAATTTGTAAAAAAAAAATCTCATTTAAGATTCCGAATGTGCGAGTCCACTTTAAGTGACAATCAAACATTAAACCTAGAAATCGGACCATGTCAACAAATGTGAGATATGTGCTACCGAGATACAAGTCCAGTTCAATAAGGTAAAATCGTTGGTTGCAGATATGCACATGCACTGAGTTCCCTGTCCTGAAAACCGAAAGTCTGTCTCGTTCGCAGCGAACAAGACGATTTAAAGTAAGTTGAAGCTGTAGAGTAATACCGCAACAGTACGACACTAAGAATACTTCCTTGTGGGATGCCATTTTCTGCAGAAATAGCTCTGAGAGACAAGAATTCAAAATTCATACTAAATTAACATTTGTCACGGAAATTATTTAACAGTTGAACCATATGAGTATGAGGATCCCCAGACATGCAGATGTTTTAAAATTCAGTATCGTCAAGTTGTGTCATATGCCTTTTCCAGATCTAAAAATATAGCAACAAGAAGCTGATAATGGAAGAAGCCTTCTTGAATCTGGTATTCGAATTGAGCAGGATTGTCAATGGTGGATTGGAATGAGCGAAAATCACTAAAACCAGCTAAAAAGAGTTTGACTCCAAATACCACACTAGTCGCTTGTTCATCAAGCGCTCAAAGAACTTACAGACGCAATTTGTGAGAGTAATGAGTCTGTAACTCGTAGCAGGCGTTGCGGATTTATTTGGTTTTATGATAGGAAATACAGGAGCCTCACGCCATTGTGGTGAGAAAGTGTCCTATGTTGAGATCCAATTAAACAGCTATAATAAATTGAGTTGTTACTGCACTCCCTGGCACTCAGGCACTGCATTCTCTGGTGTTGTAATACGTAAGATAGAGTTGAACTTGAGATGCGTGGGAAGTTATAGTTCTCAGTATTAGCGCTACGAATATTTAACTAGTCCGCTTGATGCGAGTGTGAAAGTGATTGTACACATCAGAATATTGTACAGATTCAGACATCTTAGTGTTGGCATAAGTAGCTACCTTCCTTTGTGGAATTAGTCTCAAGAACACCATCCTCTTTCAGAGTATATGCAGCAGGAGCAGTATTTCTTCACTGATTGAGCAAACCCGACACCAGACAATAGCCATAGGTTCCGACTATTGATGGGTGATGCGTAATCTTTCCAGCTTTCTGGAATGGAACATATATTCTGGAATGAAACCATGTGCAGCTTGAGTTATTCTCTACTCAAACAGATCTGTAATCAGCTAAAGAGAGACCAGCAGGCAGATGAAATTTACTAAATTATCGAAATGTCTGTCAATCAGCACGCATTAAGTTAAAATTAAATATGATACAGATTCGCAACAGGTAGACACCCCGTGAATATTTGGAAATGATTACTGCCACACAGAAATGCGTGTACATTTCAAGTTAATACACCAACAAGGGTGACACTGTACACAAAAAGGTCAATACTTCAGTAGCGAAGTGAGTAGGACTGCCGTCGTTAAGAACAAGCACCCTTCTCTCTTCTCGAGAAAGTCAGTAACCTGGCGACCACGATCTCATGTGTGGATGGAGCTTCAAAATAATGGTACGCTTTCAAATCTCCATAATCAAAACAGGTTATACTTGATAGTAAAGATGAAGTTCGCGCGATCACCTTCCATAAATGCTTTAGATAGAGGAATGTATAGCAAGCAAATCGTGAACGCGCGAACAAAGAATACTCTCACCGCAACCAGAAATGGCATTAACATGTTTAAAATTAAGGTATTCCGATACACCAATGGTGATACCGCCAGCAGCTGGACCATCAGTATTCTCATCATTTTTGAAAAGGATATAAGAAGCGAAAACAAAAGACTACGAAGGATGAAAATGATTCTCTTGAAAGAATAGCTGGTAGTGCTGAAAAATAAGCTCCTTCAGTTCTTCAAAATAACTGATGAAGCCATATTGTAAAAGATTAAAGTTTAAGTTGAACCTTGATTCGTGATCCAATTAACGCCCACTGACTATCCATGAGCTCGTGTTGTTCCATATCTGATTTCTGTGAAAGCGAAGGCTGTCTTCGAACTAATGGAGATTTCGTTTTCTCCGAGAGAGGGGAGAATCGTTAAGGCAATGACAAATATGTGGTTTTAGTTTCATTCCAGTCACGTACGGCTAATGGTGGTAAGGTAGCATTAGTTTTAGATCACCGCTACGTGCAATATGCAAAGTCTTTCGTCATGGGTTGGAGGAGGCAGCGACTAGAATTTCATTTTCTACACTTTTACACTCAGTAAACGATGTTTGGCTGGAAATGTCATTCGTCTTGATGGCAACAGACTTCTTGGAAGGTTTCCTCCCATCTAATAACATTGGAACTCTTTATGATTGTTTCTCATACAAAAACTTCCGTGGAGTCAGTCAATAGTAAAGGATTGGACTTAGGAATTTATAATTTTACTACAAGCGTTTAATTAAGTAATTCAATTTCCCCTTTTTTCACTTGAAGGTTTGCAGCAGTTTGATTTGTTTATATATCTTTTAGCAGGATGCAAGGAATTTGGGCAAGCCATTTAAGACAGTTTTTAAAGTCCTGTCATTTTTAATGCCTATCACAGTTGTAGACATTTCTATTTCCCTCCTTTTATTCAAGAACAAATTTATGACGCCGGGAAGGAGGAGTTCATACATTTATTGTTTTTGCTGAAACTTGATTCATTCAGACCCCACCTCATTCACCAACACTTTAGCAAAGTTTTCTGCTTGTTTTCAATACTAGAGAGGGTATTTTGGATCTTAAGTATTTCAGTCTTATGGACAACTTGACAATTGGTTATACAACTACACATTAGGTTTTGAAGTAATTTAAATTCTGAGTGACCTCATAATTACTTTTAAGTAGACATTAATAAGAACATGATCCGAATGCACTAGTAAAAACTTCTATACTAATTTTTAGGAGCTGTCTACTTGAATCCAGAATGAATTTATTACAAGAGCCACATCAAAACTTGAACAGGTTGAATGGTAAGTTGGAAAGAGATATAGAAATATAACGTGCGAAATAATAATAAAGTTGTTATACTTAATCTAGTGTGATTCCATGAGGTGCTCAAAGTGGCTGCCATTGGGATATGTAAAATACGATTTTCCACTTAACAAAAATTTGTACTAATTGTTTCCCAGTCAGAAGACAAATTCCGCACAGAATGTTTTTTTTTCGGTGATTCTTCTTGGTTTTCTCTGATAAACTGTATCTCCTGGGATCATAAATAAGATGACTGCAATGCCGCAATCCTTTCGACATGACATATCCAGGGTAAGTGATTACGTTAAAACTACGGTCTCTGTGGAGGTGTAACACGTTGCCCCTCTTGTTAGAAGTAACCGAAATTGCGATATTCATTTGCATTACAAAAGGAGTGGATATTTTTCATGTGCACAGATGTATTGTAACATAGATGGGTCAGATTATGTGATTCCAAGTAAATGGACATCAGATCTTTTTGTCTATATATATTGTAAAGATTCCCACATCACAACACAAGCACATGTATAACGACACGTGCCATTATTTACAAAAGCAGACGATACACTAAAGAAGAAGACACGAAAGAAACCGAAAGGAGACGGACCACATTAAGGATCCGAAGGAGGACGAGTCACCCGAAGAGGACAAATAAAAGAGAGACCACGAAGAAACCTGGTATCAGTCTGACAGATTGATCGATTAACCATTACCTGCTCCGAGGTCGCAGTGGACTAGGGGTACACCTTTCCTAAGCCCTATTTCACACTGGACTAGGGATGCTAACTGCAACTAAAACCTGGAGAGGCTGCTGTGAGCTGAGGGGGTTATCCACAAATCTCACCTATAACCTTGCAAGTGTTCTGGATGTTGCAATGAGCGGAATGAGCACCATGGAAGATACCAATCTCCTTCATCTGGTCAATTAAGAGAAAAAGACACTATTAATTACTCTTTGTAAATTAAAGACATTGTATTTAGAAATTTTACGGTGTATAATCAAATTGATGAAGGGGAAAAGACACACCTGGACCGTTATTTGACTCTACCTATAAACACATTTCAATATACATAGTATAACGCTTGCAAGAAAATGCATGCGAATTAGCACTTACTCAAACGCACATATTTTGAGGATTATAATGTACTCACTAAGATGGAACAACGCTTCTTACGCAAGTCACGTTTTGTTCTGTTTTGAATTTTAGTGATGAAGTTCTGAAACCATTTGTAGTACTGGAACTCTTTGCTTCATTACTGGCTTTCAATTCCTGGACAATGGTGATGAATGAAGCGTGCTAAAATTGACAATCCTTCAGCTTGTGCTTTCGGATGTAAACGTTCTTGTGCCAATTTTTGCAAAGGCGTTTTCGGATAAAAGAGTGTGATCCATATTAACGTATCAGAGACGATATCCCGTATGCACATTCATCAATGTATTCGTTGTCTCCAGTCTCTTCATAAGATATTGAATACAGGAATTTACACTTTTTTGCGACCTCCAAATTTTGACAATCTTTCGTTGGAATAGCTTAAATGTGTATTTCAAAATTTGCTATTTTCAGTTAATACCGGTCTTTTATGTGATTTTACGAGCTTTACCGATCACTCCGCCTTTTAATCAGCACGACATCCCAGGAATGAAGCCTCTCTCGTTTATGATTCTTGTAAATTCTTACAGTGATCAATAGATCTCATAAAATCATGTGTCCTGCCTGCCAGCGACGAATATATCTTACGTTCACTCTACTCGTGCCTGGTACGAAGAAGAGTTTTACCGTTCAAACCTTGGTTTCTCACATTCACCCATCCGTTTCTAAGAGCACTTTTATTCCGAACTCACGTTCTTTCCAAAGCTGTAGGGGAAACTCCGAGGCCAATAGCCAGTGGAACGCACTGTGTATATATTACAACTTCAAACCAAAATATATAATTAATTAGCATTGTATATAAATGTAATGAGATCAGGTCCAGATTACGCCAATGCCGAGAAGTTTGGTGTCCGGGGTAGTTTATTTGACTTCCTCTCCTTCACCTTATACAATATATTACAGAATAATTATAATAGTGAGTGCTGAGTACATTATCGACGACAATTTGGTCGTTGTAACTCACAACAAAGTTTAAAAGCTCCATCAAAATATACAATTTTCCTTAAGTATTAACCCCTTACCGCATGCCGTGCCATATATGACACATTCCATTTTTTTTCACTTTAGCTTTTGTGTAATTTATCAAAGTCGCCATATGATTGTTTCGCCTGCTGTGTGAGATATTGACGTGTATGAATAAGAGATTTTAGTATCATCTGGCATATTCTTTCTGAGTTGTATTAGGCCGGGAAACGTTGACATGTGGTTTTTGTGAAGCAGTGGATTTTTATCAGTGAAAATATTTTTTGGGGCGAAACATTGTGCGCAGTTTTCCAAACAAAAAATATTACATTCAAGATAAGTACTTTGAGATGTATTAACACGATCTTCATTTCGTATGTTTGTATTGGAGGAATGTGGAAAAAACGTATGTGACATATATGCCACACCATGCGTTTACAGGTACTTTTATGTTCTTGAAGTGCGGAAGTGACAACTTATGTAACTTATAGTCATTCTGCAATTCTGTTACAGCAATTGATCCAGTGCTTTTTTATGATGGACATTCATCAGTAGCTGTTAGAGAACTTCCAAATGGTGAAGACAGAGAATTATCAGATTTATTCGAAGATGAATCAGCACTAGATCCAAGAAATGCCAATATTATGTTATCGGACTTGGATGAAGATTCTGTTGCTCCTTCCCCTAAGAAGATCATCAAACCCAATTCTGATGATGTAATGAATTCAGATGTTGATGATGTTCCTCTCTGTCTCATAAATAATTCTCAGCATAGGAGGTCTATGTCATCGAGCGATTTGGAAAACATTAAGACCAAGAAGATCTAAAGTTCCAAGGATCTCAGAACTTGCCTGAAGAACCAATACAGCTATAAACGCCTATAGAATATTTCAAGTACTTTTTCACTGATGAGATTCTTCATTACACAGTTGAACAGTCAAAGCTGTATTCAATGCAAGTTAGGCCAACAAATGACTACAAATAAACTTGAACAGCTTATTGTGTGGTTTTCTACATGTCAATTATTCAACTCGCAGCTACTAGATATTACTTGAATGGGAGGCTTGGTCATGATGCGGCAAATCAGGTGATGAGTTGTGATCGGTTTGAAGAGATCAAACAATTTATTAACTTCAATGCCAATTCAACTTTTATTCCTGCAGGGGAACTTGCCCATGGCATACTTTATAAGATTAAGCCTTTCCCTGAACAGATACGAGAACGTCTGAGAGAAGTCTCGAAAGAAGAATTCTTGGCAGTGCATGAGCAAATCACTCCCATAAAGTGTAGATCATCGATAAAACAATATAACGCAAAGAAACATCATAAATAGGGATATAAAGCATTTGTTCTGAGTGGAGTTTCAGTTATGTTTTCGAAATATTTACTGGGGCCCAAAGTAATGTTGTTTCTACTGCAGCTCCAGACTTAGGCGATAGTAGTAACATCGATGTTTGGTCGATTCAGTCTGTACCTCGAAATATAATCCACAAAATATTGCTCGAAATTGATTTACAAGTGTACCCGTAGAATTGTATCCCTGCTCACTTCTAGGAAACTTTATCTTGCTGCATAGTGTGCCATATATGGCATGTACTTATTTCTCGTCAAAATTAAGTAAAAAATCTAAAAGTCAAGATTTAATTCATTTTTCAAGTTCCCATATCAGGATTTTCAATGCTGATTTTTTTCGCTAAAAGAAAAGAATCATGCGGAAAGAGGTTAAAACAGAGTAGATAACAGCACCTTCAAATTCAGAAATTAGAAATAATCCGTATAGACCCAATTTCAAATTACATTTTTTTTTCTGGAGGTTGCTGTTTCTGAAGTTCATTCTACGGCGGAAGAGCATGTCCCTGAATAAAATTAATAAAGAAGTACATATTGAGAAGATTTATTACTTCGTATAAAGAGTTTCGTTGAAATTCATAATTCCATAAACCATGAGGCTTCTATCCCAATAAATATGAAGTTTAGTTGGTAGTGAAAACTTCCTCAAGATTTATTGCATATAAAAGAGTAATTAGATTTTCATGTTTTCCATTTAGAGTGTATTATTTTGAATATCGATCATTTTAAAATTTGGTATCACTTTGGCTTTAAAGAGGGCAAACAAGTTTCTATTGCCTTTTCATATTTAATATTTAGTAAGTGCTTCTAGATGATGTAAATGCTATTGGTCGCGATTTTCTGCCATGTACATAGACACACGTGGAAATCAGACCCCTTAATGTGTTAATATTATTAAGAGTAACTGCACATTTTATTATCTTTTTCTATATTATAATATTGTCATTGGAGAATTTAAACCAAATTTCCTGTCTTTATGAATTTTTCAATTTTGAATTTTATATATACTTGTTATAAGTTTTAATTATGATTTTGACAACAATTAGGACAGGTCCGTTACAGATATTTGCAAAATTATGTCGTACTTCTGAAATCATAAGTATAATCATGTATTCAGTACAACGAATATTTTTAAAAAGAAAGTTATTTGTTAATAACGGAAGCAGTACATTTTTAAGAAATCGCTACTGGATATCCAGACACAAAAGAGCCCTTTATACACACATAGCAAAATCCAAACGCACAGAGTTTTTAAAGCGCAGTTTTGTATAATGTACACTTTTGAGACAATGACATACAAAATGACGTGTTTATCAGACTTCTGCTAGCTTCTCATTTCCGATTTAACACATCTCCATTAATACAGGAGCGCACATGTTCTTTTTTTACATTTTGGCTCAGATTCGCCCTCAGGTCGGTATTTAAAGATAAAACTATACTATGCTATCATAATTGGATATTTTCCTTCATTTATTTATTTATTTTTATATCCATATTTTTAAGTTGGACATAGACAGGACAAGGACAAAGAAACGCGACTAGTACAGATGTAGAGGACAAAAAACATACAATACAAGACACAAACCACTCAACAAAGAAATAACAATATGTGAACCTGACTAAACATTCCCTCACGAAATCATTTTAGGTGTATATGTTTATTTTTTAAGAAACGATGTAATCAAAAATTTATCTTTATAGTTTAAATCTCTCCTGTTTTAAAGCGTGTTATTCCACTTCCAACTGGTTAATTTCTAGTACTTTTTCACACTTCAATTGCATTGTCTGGTTTCTTACGTTTCTTAGAATATAATTGAGTAAGTTTCTCATCTAGTTACTATAGGTTTCACGGAGCCGTTAATATCACTAGCAGTCTTAATACCTGTATTACTGTGACGGAATTTAAACATGATCTACTATCACCGAATAAATGGCACTGACTGGTTACCAAAGAAAAGGGTTTTTTTTTGGTAATATTTAAGAAAAAACGGAAAAGTATACAGTGACTCACTATTAGAGATTGTAATATCTGAGTATACGGGAAAAGGGGGATGGGCACAAAGGTAACAGCGACAGATTTATAAAGATATTTTGGTAGGGGCTTCTCCTAGGAATATTTCGTGTATAGGAATCCCAAAATTTTGGGAGAAGGGGCTTGATGATTATGAGTAACATTTGATCCGTTTCCTATAGAAATCCTAAAATTTTGGAGCTCAGCCTCCTCGCCACTGAAGGTAACTGTGCAACAAAAAGGGCCAAAAATTGTTTAAAATAGCGCTTTGTACTTAATGAACAATCTCTTACTTTCTTGCAAGTTTGTGCCATCTATTAATTGTCACAAAAATGTCTGAACAAATCTCAATTATTGATATTGCCCATAACAGACATGAAATGTTTGGTTGCCAGAAAATGTTAGGCAAGGATACGTCAAAGAGAACAATCTTTGAGAAGACTGGAATGGGCGATAATGAGAATGGGGAAACTCTGGTAAGCGAACCAAGTAATTCAACTAAGAACCTATCCGGTTTGCCTTAAGCACCAGACTATGTCACATGATCTGGTCAAAAGTCACGTTGCTTGCTAAATCAAGTCTGGAGATTCCAAATCAAAATGTGCGATATTTCAAGCATGTAACCTCCGCGTGGAGTGACCTGGGTAATTCGAAGAAGATACATATACTTTATCATTATTATTGATTTTACTCAAACAACTTGACTTTTGACAATGTTCTATCCAAATTTACCCTATATGCTATACATCATTTCTATGTAATGCTCTTCACTACGTCTTTGTAATAAGCTTCCTATTTATTAGCCATCTCCTTATTACAGTTTTTGAGATATGTGGAAACTTCATTTTTTTTTCACTGATTTTCCATTGACTCGACTTTTCCATGTTTCGTGATCTTTTTTGACTATGTTCCATCCATTTTAGGACGGTTTCTTTCTTTCTTTTTCTTTTCTTTCTTTTTTTTTAAATGTAGAATCTGCATAGTCTGTTCAATATTTAATCTAATTTTCAGTCATCTCCATCTTTAGGTTTTTTGAGATAAGTGGAGGATATACTTGTTTTCCATTGATTTTTCCCTAACATTAATGTAAATGTTTCGTGCTTTTTGACTATGTTCCATCCATTTTAGGACAATTTGCTTTTCGAATTAGAATCTGCATAGTCTCTTCCCCATTTAAGCTGAATTTCTGCCATCTCCCAAAAGGTCTGCTTACATCATTGAAACCGGACAGGCCCTTTATTGTTCAAGTACTCTTCCAGTAATTTAAAGATTTATGGAGTGCACTGGGTATCCAAATTGCCGGGCCTAGGTATCCAAGTGCTGGGACTGGGTATCCATTTGGATACAAAAAGGTAGCTTAAAAATTGCCCTGAACTGAACTGTTAAAATTTTCTTCTTTTGTACAGTTGCCTTCTAATATAATCGAATCCAAGAAGAGGAAGTTCTCAGTACGACCAGATTATACTATATGAGTCGCAGCGCCACCGCCGTGAAAGATAAGAGAACTTTCCACAAAACTGCGCTAAATTTTACAATTTCATTTCAATAAAGACTCAACTGTTTCGCAGGCCCATAAATAAACTTTGTTGTTCATGGGCAAGATACGTTATGAAAAGAAATAGCAAAAAAATATGGTTCAATTGCTTTCGTTCTGGAAATGTCGATGTCCAAGATGCTTCCAGCAATAGGCGACCAATCAGAGACAAAGTTGATATTTTGGCAAAGGTCGAAAAGACCAGCATATAAGCAGTCATGATATCGCCAGTGATCTAAACATTCATCACCAAATAGCGTTAAATCAATTGGAGAAAGCTGGCAACAAAAAGAAGTTGGACGTTTTCGGTACAACATGATCTGAATCAAAATCATTTATTCGATCGAATTTCTAACTGTGGATCTCTACTGAAACATGATGAATTCGAACCATTTCTGAAGCTGTTGCTCATCCTGAGATGAAAAGTGGAAACTTACGTGGACAACGTACAAAGAATATCGTTCTCGAAGTGAGGAGAACTTCTACAGTCTGTAGAAAAGCCCACACCGACGTCCACAAATATATACTGTGCATTTGTTTGGATTAGAGGGGCATCATACATCACGAACTGTTGCCGCCGGGCAGAACGATAGACTGGAATATGTACTGTAAACAACTAGCAATTCAAAAGAAACGGTCGTGACTGGTCAACAGAAAGGACGTTGTCTACCACGCTGACAATTCCAAACCGCATACATCTTAAACGACTCATCAGAAATTAGGAGAACTTGGCTGGAGGTTTTAATACATCCACCTATATCCCGAACCTGTTATCGTCAGACTATCATTTGTTTCGATTTCTGCAGAACTTTCACAATTGAGTTAAGTTAGTTTCAAAAGAGGTCTTTGAATATCAGGTGTTCTTTGTTACTTCAGATCTCTCTAATATATATCCAAAGCGATCCACATAATGCTTGCTTCTAGAAACTGTAAAATATTAATCTTTTTACACGAGTATTGCGTGACGAAGTCCAAAACGTACTATCCTAGAAACAAAATTCTGATAGCCATAACGGTAACTGACATGTCAATTTCTTGTACATAATTTATTCTGTTGTTTGTGAAAATTGCAACATTAGGAAATATATGTGGAGGGAAAAAAATTATACCATAGTTTTGTTACGAGACATTACTAAAATTTCTGAACAGAAAAATTGCTCCAATCTTATTACAGTATGACGTGAAGCCTAACGATACTGCAATCAGATGCTTTTTATGTTGTTGCATCGAATAGAATAAACATCGATGCATTCTTGGTGAAATATCTATCACGCTGTTTGTACGCAAGTCCACAAGACATCGATATTTTCTACTGAAGATCGTGACGAACAAGATGTTGACCAACCATATTTTATGCCTGTTCGACGAGTTGTATATCAGGCGATCAAGTAGGCTTGAGTAATAGTAGTAGCCGTCATTATTCGAAAAAGGCCTGCACATCTAGTGAAAAATATGCTCGAGTATTTCTCTGCTGAAATACAGAGTCCAGTGATCATCTGAAGGAAATTAATGGTCTCGTACTTTTTTGATGAACCGATAAATGATGGAGTTGCTCTAAATGTGATACAGCCAATATCAGGTGTTGTGCTAAATTGTGACCCACATTACTACCCTTCTGTTTAACCGTTAATAACGTTTGACAATGTACGCTGCACATAATAGCGTTGTTATTCAGCACGCTAGACAAGACGTTAATGCATCCAATGCAATTCAAGATGGTTGTGTTTTGGGGCAAGAGAAGTGGAATACAAAAAAAATGCATGCGGTTAGTCTAGTGTTGAGCAGACATCGTCGCACAATCGATGCAGGCCAGTCCATTAATATTATCGTGCTCTAGAGTCGAGCTAACACTGAAGACGACACTGTGTGGACCGTCACTACCATGCAGTGAAAATGTCTATAATTTCATAGTACGGTCATATTTAGACATCCATTGCCCGATCATCGCTGTGTACGGTTCTTTTCTGCCATTGCTTTTCACTTTATGTACTACTGTCGTTGCAGTATGCCTTGTACGTGCACCAATTTAACGGTACCTTTCCACAAACCGCCCATGCAGTCCTCTTAAAATCAAACGTCTGTTTATACTGTGCACTTTTGCATCGACGAGGCATTGTGACGCGTCCTCATACATTTTTAGTCCGCTGGTCCACCATCCACTACCTCAATGTGCATAAATAACTCCTTCGCAGTAGTAATTCGCACGCTAGTGACGTCGTTGCTGAGTCACAATTCTGATAAAACTGTAATCGTTCGTACCTAGCATAAACAAAGTAAATAGTACAAAGGTTTCTTAGTGAATCATTAAATTAAAGTCTCTCCCTAACATCCATAACCTTTTATTCTGTACAAGCACTTTCGCACACCATGATTAAAGTGATATTACGTTTGGCCTAAAATAATAATATTTATGCACTTATCTAATTAGTTGACGAAAACCTATCCTGCATTAATTTTTCTTCAAAAATCTTAAATATATTCGTTGATAAAAAGTATATCAAATTTCTATGAACATCAAATGAGCACCACTTTTGAAAATGACCAATGTATGATCTCCAAAATGTATTACAAGACCAAAGTATTAATTTAAAGAATTATTTTACTTGTACTTATATGCACTAAATATGAAAATTTTAATGATCATTCTGTGTATTTCTATCTTTTGTAGGACACACTTCATTGAAACTGCTTTGTATTTACTTCTTGCTTCTCTTAATGACGAGCGCATCTAACCTACAAGTTAATAATGAATCAATACATCAGAATCAAAATGAGTTATTGATTCAGCATATAGTCTTTGTGTGTTATAAGTATTTTCAAATATATAAATTCCTACTTATAGTACAAACAAATAATCCAACAACATCACTTGAAGATAATGTTGTGCGCACTTTGCACACGCAATCATTAATGACAGTCATATTGCTATCTGTAATAAAAGGCAAAAATAGTACAACAACTGAATTTGATTCTCTTAATACAATAGGGAAAACGGAATGTTTTCTTATATTTATACAAAATACAGAAATATTTCCATGGGTTTTAGAGGAACTTGAAGAGAGAATTTTCTGGAACGCACGAGGAAAATTTCTCATAGTAACATTACAAGATATAATTTCCAACCATGGTTACAGAAACATTTTTCAACTCGCTTGGAAAAGGAAGAATGTTCTGCTTATACATATAATTACCGTGTCTAAAGCATTTTGTGGTGATATTTTGGGTGACAAATGTACAATCCTAATCGACTATAATCCATTTATGGAATCTTCTTTCGAAACCAGTGTTCAATTTTACTCAATTCATAACGCAGACGATATAAATATTAGCCTGTACAGTGACAAAACAAAGAATATGCATGGGTATCCAATGAGGGTTGCGTGGTATAATCTTAAGCCTTATTTTAACGCAGTAGAAGATCCAAATAGTTCAGAAAACACTTTTGAAGGAAATTTTGGTGAAATGCTAGAAACGCATGCCGTAATAATGAATTTTTCTATTATTCCAGAAATATACGAAGAAGGTGTAATTGCGGGTGTTTATATAGCAGAGAATAATACGTGGGATGGTATAGTTGGCCATGTGCTTCATGGTCGGGCAGATATAGGACCAGGTGCGATTACTCATACATATACAAGAAGTTTATTTATAGAGTTCTCAGAAACCATCTTCATTGATCATATGTTCTTTGCTGTCCCCAAATCACTTTATGCGCCTGTATGGCAAAACTTGAAAAAACCCTTATCAAATACTCTTTGGATTCTAGTAGTATTGTCATTTTGTAGCTTTTGCATTTTCCTAGTGGCCTACACTTACGTCTGTAAAAAGCTCAAAATTATTTCTTCTAATAGCTTAGATGTCCTGAAAATGTTCTCTATATTTCTATTAATCTCAATTTCGAAACCTCCAAGAAACAACCTGTTAAGAATCATTGTAGTTCTATCAACTTTAATGACATTAGTCTTATATCCTATATATCATGGTTCATTGATAAGCTTTATAACAAGTCCACGTTCATTGCCTGAAATGGATACATTTAAAGATATAACCTCTTCGGATCTTAGAGTTATTACGATACCATCTTATATTGCAGTTATTGAAGAATCTCCCAATCCTGTATTGTTGTCGCTCTCCCCAAGGACTGAAGCAACACCCAGTTTTCTAGATGGTCTTAGTCGTGTTGCTTACGTACGAGATGTAGCGCTTTTATCCGAAGAGTTGTTCTTGAAATACGAATACAACAACAAGATGAATTTCGTCTCTCTAGATGGTTGTAAATTATTTCATATTGCCAAGGAGGAAATCAATCACATTTTACTTGCTTATGCTGTTCCTAATGGATCTCCATATTTACCTCGATGGAATTCTATTATCCGATACACATTAGAAGCTGGACTTACAGACAAATGGTTGAGCGATTATTTTCTTAAAACTACACCCATTTTTCTATCGGTCAAGGAAACTGAAGTAGCTCTTAACTGGAGTCATTTGCAAACAGCATTCTATATTTTAGGTGTTGGCTTAGTTATTGGATTAATTGTATTTCTCTACGAGTATACAGGTTTAACAGTCAGATTACGTTGTTACGGAAAAGGGAAATAAACCATCTTGTACTAAATGTTGAGCAGCGCCGTAACTTACTTAGATTATTTTCTGGAGGGAGAAGCATTAATACTATTTCGTTCCCTAGAAAAATTGTTTTTCTAATTCTTGGGCAATCTCTTTTCATCTTTCTCTTACTCTTTATGGGGCCTCCGGAACCTGTGAGCCCACCTGCATGGCAAGGTCTGCGGGGCCGTTAGTTACGCCCCTGGGCTCGTTCCATACATGACAAATTAATTAAGGGGACAATATTGACAAATCTCAAAACCATACAAATAAATATTGTTTTTAGGGCCCCTAACAGTAGACTGAAATGGGTCCACGACTCATTTTTGTTTTATTTACCTTTTGTGTGCTATTTCGTTTTTGTAATGTAGTGAACCTGTTTGATGCTTCATTTATAATTTAATGTTCATATCGTATATGGAGTAAGATTTTGTTTTAAAATGAGACCCCATCGAATGGAGGGGAGCTTCCCTGGGGAGAAGTTGCCCCCTGTACCCCAAAAGTTACGGCCCTGATGTTGAATGGCTTTTGCTCGTGTGTACTAGAGTAAAAATGAAATCACAAAATTATTCATTAGCAGCAAATTTCCCAAAAGAGCATATTTAGAAATGCTATTATTTTAATATTTGTAGAAATTTAAGGCAGATGTATTAACCACATATGACAAATGTCCTTCATGAGTCTGTTGCCACTCTTCCTCTTTCACGAAGCTTTCAGTAACATTATTGTATAATTACGTTCAACTTCCGCAGTTACCGCAAGGTGATGCGAAATGCCACAAACTCCAGCAAACACAGGGTTAAATCCCATTATTTAGGTCAGAGATTTTCAACTTGAGTGTCGCGACACCTCAGAGTGTCGCGAGGTAATATCAGGGGTGTCGCAAGATTTTTTTTGCTACAAATTTAGAATATAAAACAAATTACAAACATATGATGAAACAATATTAAATCACCTTCTTTTCCTTCAGCGTATTAACTGCATGATCAAGATGTTCATTTCTACAATGCATTACCTTCAATGATGTCTGTTCTTATCGATGTATATCGGCACTTTCTATCAGTTTACGTTTTAACTTTTCGAGTCTTGACATCCCAGCGAACAAAACACAGTAAGCATTTTCATACAAAAGCCCGCTCGCTATTGAAAGGGCAAATATTTAATGTTATGTATGAACTCTATTAGAGCAAGAAAGGAAAATCGAATTTCCTAACCCTTTAAAAGACAAACTCTAGTGCACAAAATTAGTTTTCCTTTTTAATATGTTTGAAATAACGAACAACACAAATGCTACTCTACAAGGTAAGGATTCAAATCTGCTTACCATTTAACAAAATCACAGTTTTAAAAAGTTACCATCGATATTTGGATGAAAGAAGGCAATTTTGATATGTTTCCATTGACGTCTAAACGTGCAGTTAGTTCTATGATACAACAATTGGTTCATGATAACCTAATGCAATTAAAATGGTGTTACAATATGTTAGACTATGATGATATGATCTCATTTTGGAAAGTAAAATTTCCGCCCGCAAACATTTTCCTAAATTCCCTGACTTGTACTCATTTTCTAAGCTCTTGAGTCAGTTCAATTGCAAACATTTCACATGTAAATATATTCCGCTATTTGTATTCAAAGAAGTAATTATCGAAACTACTAAAAAAAAACATGAATAGACAAAGTCAGCATGATATAGGTAAGTGCTCTCGTTTAGTTATTTTTCATATATTTCAATAAATTTTTCATAGTGTTTTAAGAACCAACTTGAAAACAATCCTTTTGTCAATTCAGAATACACTATTGCAATCCTAAATTGTGGGCCTTGCCGGACAAAGGGAACATAGGTCTATGTGCCCTTTTTCCGGCAATCGTTTTAAACGATCCGCCATGTTGTTGTGATTGTGCCCAGAAAGTTTCAAACAAAAATCTCTATTCGTTAGTCTGTGGCAAAACTTTTTTTGAATCTGTGCAGCTGGAAAGAACAAAGAAATAGTCGGCAGCAGACAACAGTGGTGTTTACGTATTTTGCCTGTTGTTTTGAGGTTACATTTATAAAGGAAGTTTATTATTAAATAACGGATATTTAAAGCAATGGAGCAGTCAAAAGCTAAACGTAAACGTAAATCATACAGTAACAATATAAATCTTAAACGTGAAAATGCTAAAGTGAATCGACTTAAAGGTGAAATGTATGTAAACAGATGTGGGAAGACTGTAAGTGGCAAACAGTTTGGTTATGTTCCTGATTGTTGTAGTGAGAAGTGTTGTATTCGTTTTACTAAAGAACATCAGGAAGAATTATTTTCGTTCTTTTATAATCAAGGTAAAGAGCTCCAAGACTCATTTATTTCTAATTGTATAACAAAAACAGAACTTAAAACTCACGCCATTCATCCCAAAAAGGCCCGAATCAATACATGGACCTATAGCCTAAACGTTGGTGGTTTGAATGTATCAGTTTGTCAGGGTTTCTTAAGGAAACTACTACAAGTTAGTCCTAAAAGAATAAGGGTAATCCAACAAAAAATGTTGAATTCACAAGACTTTACAGAACGGAGAGGTCATCACACCAACCGGCCCCACAAATTGAAACCGAACGTTTTGCATTTGATGAAGACGCACCTTGAATCAATTCCACACAGCCTAAGCCATTATAGTGGTAATAAAACCTCTCTCAAATACTTTGACAACCCAGAGCTCAACATTAAAACGTTGTACACTATGTTTCAAGAGTTTTATAGGGCTGAAACTAATGAAAACTTGAAAATGGGCTACCCCCACTATTTTAAGTGTTTTAAGTCTAAGTTTAGTAATGAATTTGGTATAAGAGCACCTAAAAGTGATGTATGTGATTATTGCACAGAGTGCAAAGAAAAACTGGCAAGAAATCCTAATGACCCAATCAAAGTACCGTATCAGGTTCATCAGAGGAAGTATAAGAGAAGACAAGCTTTAAGAAATGAGTACATTGAAAAAGCAAAAAATGATCCATCTTTTTTGGTATGTGAATTTGATTATGCACAAAACTACGCGGTGCCAAGGCTGAATGTTAACAGCCAATTCTATAAAAGGCTTTTATGGCTATATGCATTCAATGTACATGTTTTTAATGATGACGAGTCTTACTTTTACTGTTTCATGGAATCACAAGCATGTAAGAACTCGAACAGTGTGGCTTCATTTTTGTATGATTGCCTTAAAAAATATGTAGAAACATCACAAGTAAAAACTATTGTTTTGTTATCAGACTCTGCGGGAGGACAGAACCGCAATGCTACAATGATTAAGTTTTGCTCTTGGTTCAGCAAAGTGTTTAATGTTGAACTAATTCAGTTGTTTCCAGTTAGGGGACATTCTTTCACACAGTGTGATCGGAACTTTGGGCTCGTTCGGTCTCATATAAAAAAGAAAGAGGTCATTGGAACTGCAAAACCATGGCTTCAAGCTATGGTTCAAGCTCGGCAGAAACCCAGCCCCTTTACTGTAATAATGGATCGAAATCTGATCAAAAGTTGGGACGAGAGCCTTGAACCTTTTTTTTTAAACATTCAAAAGACTTCAAAACATCTGAAGTTCACTATCATGAAATATGTAATGATCAAATACAAATGTGATGGAACTGTATTGTGTTCTCCCAATTTCATCCCTACCTACTCGCCTTTCAAGTTCATGAAAAATGTTAATAAAGCAACATTAGCACAAGTTCAACCAACAACAGTGCTATTTCCTCAAGTGTCACAAGCTAAAATGGTTGATGTTAGAAGTCTGATGAAGTACTTGACCGCTGAGGACCAAAACTGGCTGGAAAGTTTGCTTGAAGAGAACGCTGAGGCCTAACTAGACCTAACAAAACATCCTTTCTATGATTTAGGTATGTAATTTTGTAATAAAGTTTGTTCTTTTAAAACTTGTGTTTTGTTTCCAAACATGATAACTGGTTGCTGGAAAAAGGGCACATAACATGTCTTACAACTTTTATTTTTTACTAAAAGTACTTTTCAGTAATCACCATAGTAATATCACTAACATATAAAGAATGAAATGTCCCACCAAAAAATATTCATCACAGGTGTTTCTTTAATTATAACTAAATATAAATTACAACTCTTAACTTTGAGAGCTCATTCCCGAAAGTACACTTTTACTCTATGTGCCCTTTGTCCGGCAAGGTCCTCAATTAAGAGAGTCTGGATAGATACTTTCGAATACTGAACATGAACTAATATGCCCGAATAAGACATCCTTTTCCAACCTCCAGCATTTGTGATCTTAGTGAAGAAAAGAAACATGTATACCTAAAGAACAGCCCCACCTTAAATCTTAAACACCATGAATCTTGGTTTACTGTACAACAATTTTTTTCTCAACAAAGTACACGTGCGCTTGTCATTTTGTACAACATAATTCATGTGAAAGTGTTTCTTTTTCTATAACTAACACAAAAACAGTGGTACCTTTTCAGAATGTTATATGACGGAATGCGTGTAAATTTGTACTACCACATCCTATTCGATATAAGACTGATTTGTAACGATCGGCAAACCAATATTTGTCACTGAATTGTCAATTTTGAAGATGTAACTTTTCAATATTATTCTATATATGCAAAAGTTTTGTATATGTTAAAAAAAATATATTTCTTGTATTATACTTGAGAAATTGCTATAGAAAATTAACGTTTGTTATATAAAACACCTTCCTTACAATAGAATATACTGTATGTATAATAATTAATATTAGTGAATGAGTGTCATATAAAATTGTGTATACTAATAGGGTGTCGCCATACGGGAAGAGTTTGAAGCACTTACATAGGTGGTCGTACTAATTGCTATGCTATTGTGTCCTGGTTTCGTGAAATTTTCCTTGCACTCATTGATTATTTTTGCAATAACAGTATGTTCTTTATTTGTGTTTATAATGTGTCTACTATGTATTAAGGGTTTCAAGTTGATCTTCGTCAAAATAAATTCGCATGGGATATTACTGTCGCCTGCTGTGTGGTTAGTTGAAGGTGCTACAGATATCGTAGAAGATTGTGTACTAAGATAATTTAGTCCCTTTTGTATATCTGAATTAATTAAATATTTACTATCTATCAATAACAGAAACATTACTTTCTTTGAACAAGAAAAGATGTATTCATCATTAATAACATTTGTATTTTTATTGGATGAGTTAAGTTGATTTTAACGTCATTTCAGCAGCGAGGCTATATGATACGGGACCTACTGATTTACGTGGAATCCGAACCACATGAGGTCCCGCCAGGAATCGAATCCAGGTCTTCCACGCCAAAGGGGTGGACGCTAACCACTTAGGCACGAAGTAGCTCTCTGTTGGATGAGAACATTGCATGCTTCATTATCTTGTACTAAATATCAGTTGTGCTTTTGTATCATAGCTGATTGCGAGTATTGAACTAGAGCTCGTTCGGAAGTTATAGAACATAAAAGAAGAAAGTATCGGACAGAAGTGAAATAGTATTGTTTGGTAGGTTTCGTGGAATTAAGTGAATAATTTAAATTTAGTTCAATAGATGAGATCTCGAAATCGAGGTCAGAATGATGGTTTGCATATTGCTCTTGCGTTTCTTCTGTCGCACAGTGGCACCAAATGCTCGAATTTCTGGCAAAAACATAAAAAAAAAAACAAATCAATTGAAGCAACGCATGGAATGTACTGCTGGTTCTCCATAGAATCGGCCTTCCTTATTGAAAGCATAGAAGAAAGTGCACATTTTGCATGACAAGCTTAGTTTTGGCAGTTCTTATTATTATCGCTCATGGAGTTCAAGTGCTCATATATCCTTGGTGGTATTAGTGATTAATTTCAGGTTAAAGATGTCGTTAGTACCATCATTTAAAACTGTCTTTTAATATTAAATTATCGTTTAATGTCATTTCATGCGTTTTATTCTGGAAATTTAAAACAGAACGTTTAAAAAGAACATTGTATAAAAGTGTGTTTATTGTATAGTAGAGATTTCTTTTATATCAAGGCATATCATATCTCAAAAAAGAGTGTCACCGTTTTTCATGATGTTTGTGCCAAAAGTGATAACAGAAAATCCGCGTACTGGCTCCATGTTTTGATACATTGCATTTCATTCTATAGGATGGAACACACGACAAAATGACATTTAAAAGTTTCAAGTGATGAAATATGATACCTAAATACTGGAATTTGGATTGTCGGTGTCTCACGCAAGTATCAGACTCTTCAAATGTCTTTTGGGCCTTAGCCACAAGCTATGTCTTTAAAAAGTGGGAAGTTCGTGATGAAGAAAATAAAGCAATGAATGTATAAAGGAAAAAACTTATTTCGGACAAATTCAAGAAGGAAATGGACTTATCAGTCGACATACTAAAGCCAGAATTTGAAAGCAAAAACGATGGCAATATATCCAGACATTAGTTTGGAAATCAAGTAACATCCGCAAACTTTATGGTGTTTATGTCGAAATAATCAGAAGATTTGAAATTGCGCTATAACCTTTTTCTAGTGGTCATGAAATAGATATAGAAAAGTTTATCACTCATGCTACGGATACAGCAAATCTTTTTGTAGAGAAGAACCCTTGGTAGTCTATGCCCCCCAACTGTACACAAAGTACTCATCCGCTCTGACTGCAATAGGGCAACTCGCCGAAGAAGCATTACTTATTTCACAAGACACGACTATTTCAGGCTTACGAAAAACACGGAAAACAAACAAGTTCCAACACTTGAAAAAGAAGAATCGAGATGTTATTATCACCAGAAGTTGATTCAGTTCAAGACGATAGCAGAGAGTCGGCCTGAAGAGAGTCCAATTTTTGTATAATTAAAGAATAATTACGTAAGTTTTGTAAAGTTATGTTCAAAATGTTTATAATGTGACTAAGTGTATTTACTAAAGCATATACGTGTTCCCATTACCGATTAAAAAAGAATGAATCTCACATTTAGATTTTCCCAGAAATTTGAGCGTTTGGCCTCTCTATGTGCTCAATCATGCTATAGTTTACATGTTTTCAGGAGAAGAGTAGATCGTGTATTTGTCTATTTTAGAATCATTCCTTATACTGAATGTAGAACATAGAGCATCTGTGAAATTTTCAGCCCGTTTGAATATCAAACAAAATTGTAGGGCGGAATACACACTAATAGTGGAATAGTTCTTTCTGCATTTCAACGAAAAACAAGAGAATGGAGCAAAAGATTTTTTTCTGGGTTAACTGTGAAATAACTATATGGTGGTTTGTATATGTTGAATACGATGTTTTTGACAGAACTTTTTTTAGATACGCGAGAGGAACTGTGGTTTTTGGTTATTTATTAAATATTTTGGGTAAGGTAGATGATGATAATACCTTTTTTTGAGGACTGTTACAATTTTTTTTGTATGCACCGTTCGCAAAGGAAAGAAGCATAGAAAGTGACTGTATACGTCTAAGACAGTTAAGATGTATTTATATCCGTGGCTATTAGGAAGTTGTTTTACCAGGTCCAGGCACTGCTTTTTATGACAAAAAGACGCCTCTACATGGTAAGGCTCCTTCCTAATCACCCGATATGAATATCTGGTGCGTGCACAAGAAAGACAGTCTTGTATATACTTCGTGAAACTTTCACGCATACCCCTTCAGTGAAACATGGCCTTCGCGAAAGACAGATATCGTTTTACTCCTAAATGACCACAGTCTTGAACGGCCGGAACTACTAAATTTGTGAGACTGGCTGGAATGACCAGTAAGCAATTGTAATTTTGCGAATTTTTAATATAAATTAAACTATTATTCTTGCATATTTGTGCATCCAAATGTGATGCAATTTTTTATAATACACATCCTGTTTTTGTTTTCGTCTAACATCCGCAAGGTTTAAGAAATTTGAATTTGCTGCTGTTAGAAAATTTATGAAATGTTCCTCCTTAACCTCAGGAACCTCAGGAACCTGGCGACTCAATAAATTTGTTATTTTGTTATCTGTCCCTCGAATATGAACGAACTGAAGATCGAAACGTTGAAGTTTCAACAGAAGACGCGTGGTTTTAGCATTTAAGTTACGGAGGCCAAAGGCATAAGTAACTGCCGAATTGTTACAATGGACGATGGTTCGACGACCTAAAATAAAGTACGAAAATTTTTCGCATAAGAACAGAACTGCAGCCAATTTTAACTGAAAGATAGATAACGAATTTCTTGCGGTTTGATCCGCCGGCTCGCATAGGCAATAACCTCCGGATTATCCTGTCCCGGTGAAAATTGCGCAGCGAATCCAGCGAGGCACTCCGCAGATGCGTCGCTGTACAAATGAAAATCCAGGGAGAAGTCTGGCTGAGTTAATGCTGGAGGATTACTCAATAATTTTTTAATATAATTAAAATGCTTCGTAGAGTATTAATTAAAGTAACTTCGTAGAGTATTTTAATTTTTGATTTTTTTAAGAAGGTCATAAAATGGAGTTGTAAGCTCTGCAAAATTTGGAAAATGCCGTTTTTGCCACCCCACGAGACCAAGAAATCTTCGGAGAGCTTTTTTTGTTTGTGGAAGAGGAAAATGGCGGATGGCCTCATTACTTTTAGGATTTATTTTTACTGATGATTTAGAAATGACATGACCTAAGAAAGGAATTTTGGTATTAAGAAAATTACATTTGTGGAAATTTAAAGAAAGATTTGCTGAACAAACAATTTTGAAAATCGTTTCAAGATGATTGAAATGTTCCTTAAAAGAAGTTGAAAAACAGAGAGTATCGTTTAAGTATATGACAAGATATTTTTTGAAGGATGAAAGTTTAAAAATAGAGTGCATTACTGACTGGAAAATGGCTGGTGAAGATTTTAGACACATTGTAAGCCGTGTTATTTGATACTGATGACCCTGATACACAAAACTAATATATCTGTAAGAATCTGGATGGAGTGGGATACTGTGGTAAGATTGAGTACAATCCAACGAAGAAAAGACTTGAGCATCATTAACGCGAGCTATTAAGTTGGCAATAGGCTTAACCTGAATTTTTGGTCCAATAACTTTATTATTAATACCACGGAGATTTAGGACTGGCCGAAGACTCCCTGAGGATTTTTGCACAACATGAACTGGACACCGGTAAGGTGAAAGTCCTTCAATAACGATTCCTAATTTCAATCACTTGTCCAAGAGTTCTTTGATTTTTTTTTTTTTGCAGATGAATCGGTACAGGATATAACTTACCCACCACAGGGACGTTGTCGGAAAGTTGTATTTTATACGGCTCAACTTTTACTACCCGGGGATTTTCAGTGAAGAGACACCGGTATTAAATGAGTAGTGAAGCTAATTTTTGTTGTTGATTAGCCTGAAGATTTGTTCGTTTTGATACGAATTTTTGAATTTTTTCCTTAGTGACTGAGGGTGCATATAGAGACTCATTAGGTTCCTTTACGGACGATTCCGCGATAGCGACTAAACAGCAGTTAAGCTGATCCATCGAAATCGTAACAGTTTTAAACGAGTTTACTTCCAAATGAATTTTTTGGATTTACAATCTAAAAGCGCCTTATATTTAATGAAGAAAGGAAACCCGAGAATACAATCGGGTTTTAACTTCTGAACCACGTACAAAGGAACTTTAAAAATATAACCCTGGATCGTAAAATTTAACACCTGGAAACCTTTCACGGAATGTTTTATCTCCCGCAAAATCCCTAAGCGCTAGGTTAGTTTTGGGACAAAGCTTCGCTGACGGATAGACAGCTTGTATTTTTCTCCAGGCCTTGCCTGATAAAAGACATACGTTTGCTTCTGAATCTAATACATAAATAAGAGATAAATTTCCTACCGAACACGTTAAAGTTGGTGAGGGATAAGAGAGAAGAATGCCTTTGTTTTTTTGGACTCATACTCCCTTTTATCAATTACAAAATGTACTGAGAACAAAGGAGTGCTCAAGTTGTTTTATTTTTTCCGAATTGACCGAATCTATTAATTTAGAATTTGGAGGATATTCATTTAACAAAAGAGGGTTTAATGCCAAATTTGAATTTTGAATTTCCGAAATTTTCTCTACTTTGTTTTGGGGAGACAGGGAATCCATCTCGCAGTTCGCAATTTCCCCTACTGTAAACTGCGATATGCATTTCCCGTTCCATTCGCATTTTGTTCCGAACTCACTGTGGTTGACACGAACTGCTGATAAGACGGAAACGAACCCGCTGCCGTAGCCATGTGCACCGCCTGGGGAGGCGCAGTGTTTGGTACTGCTCCACCTCCAGGAGGAACACCTGACGCGTATATTGGATAGGTCGGCGTTCCACCAGAAGTTCCTGTACCTGTCATGTACGGCTGAGATGTACTCAGGTTGTTAAACTGTGGGCTTGCACCATATTGATACATTTGTCGTTGCTCCCCGATATACGGTTTGAAGCGTGGTCTTCCATTGCCTCTTCCCTGCGAATTCCAATTTTGATAATTCCTATTTCGCCAACTGTTTGATCTGAAG
Source organism: Thermobia domestica (assembly GCF_964235325.1). NCBI lineage: Eukaryota > Metazoa > Arthropoda > Insecta > Zygentoma > Lepismatidae > Thermobia > Thermobia domestica. The sequence continues at coordinate 82,870,866 of NC_137469.1, forward strand.
GAGGCTCTCCTTTCTCTATTACCAGTACTCGAAGTACTCTGTGAATCATTTGACGGATTTTGTTTTTTGTTTTCCTCTTCCGTTTGGGACGAGGAATTCTTCGTCTGTTTTAAGTTCCTCTCTGACTTCTTGGCAATCTTTACTTGATGCACGTATGGTCTTTTCCACTTCCGTTTAATGACAGACTCTGAGGTTTCGGGATAACCTTCAATTTCGGTTAGTTTCAGGATTAGATGATGTATAGTTTTTTGTTCTACTGCTCTTAGAAGCTTTGATTCATTGACTGGTAGACAGTCGAGTAGAATTTCCAATAGTTTTGCCCTATTGGGATTTTGAATGGCTGAATAATATTTATGGATTATTTTCCAAGCAAAATCAGTGAACCTTTGATATTTGTTCTTATTATATCGCATGCCTTGGATAATCTTTTTCTGAATTCTTTCCATCTTGCTCGACAAGAAATTTTCTTTGAAAAGTTGTACAAAGTCCGAATAACAATGAATTTTGTCTACTATCGTTCGATACCACGCTTTTGCTCGGGCCGTAAGGCACTGTGGTAATAGTAATAATTTACTACGCTCTGAAACAGCTAACAACTCAAAAGTCCGTTCAAGGTCTTCTAGAAAGGATCCAGCTAAACCATACTTACCCGCAAAAATTGGTAAATTTCTTATCTCGGATAAATTAACGTTTAATGGTCTATTACCTATTAAAGTTTTATTGCGATAGTTGGCGTTTGGAAGAGTGTTACAACAAAGTACGGTACTCTTTGCCCGTTGCGAATTTTCAAAAAGGGTATAGTTACACAATTTTGTCCTAAATGATATGTTTGTGGCGCAGAGGTAACCGTATGATTGTAGACACCCTCCGGAATTCCAACGTTCATGGAAACCGGATTGGAAACAACCTGGCTAGACATAAGAGGCGAAGGACTTAGCCTATAACAACCTTGCGAAGCATTACTAACACATTTGGACACAGGTAAACTAGAAATTCCTACAACACTCGGTATTCCATCAATTCTTTCATTGATCCGTACCGTACTCCCATCAATCGTTGACCTGTTTTAATTGTTGAACCCACATTTACAGTTACGTTAAAATGGCCAAAAATATAAAAACCAAAAATTATTAAAATTTACGTTAAAAAATTATAAAACTTTTATAAATAACTTCTAACTTTAGAATTCAATAAAAAATGTTCTAAAAACATAAAAAAAACCTAAAATATGAAGTTTTTACCACAAAAAATCACAAAACACAAAAAAATATACAATATAACACAAAAATCAATATATTACAATTTTACAAACTAAACTAACCTAACCAAAACACCATTTTTCCTAATAACACAAAATACAACCAAAAAATAAAATTTTATACCATTAAATACACGTCTATCTACAATATCTAATTTATTTATATATAGGGTGTTCCAAATTTTTTTTACATAATACCTGTCATCTTGGGAGGTATCAAGTGTAGCGGTAACGTAATGGAGTTACGATTAATAAAGCTGTCCAACATAGGTTCGAATCCTGTTCATGCAAAGAATCGATTTCTCATATTATACGTGCAATGCTTAAGAATGTGGAAGCAAACACCTTTATCATGATAGAGACAACTTACGAATGTTGGTTGGGAAAGAGCAAAGGATTTACCAGGACATTCGAAACACTTCATTGATCTGCAGTAAACACTTTCGTGTTATCGTTCTCGGAAAGAAATATTACAGCATTTGTTGAACAAAGTTTGGGTAAAGCAATCGATGGTGTAGTGGTAAAGTACCAAGCGGAAAATCTCGGTTCGAATACCCACCAGGTAGTATAACTTTATCGCATAAAATAATGGCTGCAAACAGAGATTTATCTTCTATTGGAGAACTTACAAAGCATCACTGGCGTAAATTCGAATAAACAGTGTGTGCGTTCTTCATCATACGCTGTAATAATAAGTATGTTTCATATTTATATTCGTCCCTCTTTCTCTTTCTTGACGTTTCCCTATCCTGTCGTTGCATCTTTCACTTCTCCCCCTCTCTCTCACGTATACATGCACTTCATGTGCGTGTTCCAAAGTTAAAACGGAGCAAGAGACCGATAGACCTGGTCTGGAGAATGTAATTAACTGGCAACTTCAGCGTCGAGTTTTTTGTGCTCTGGACATAACATCTCCAGTCCTGGTCATCTCTGAAAGAAATACTGTTTAAATGCAAGGGAATAAGCAAAATATCTTTTCTATCATCTGGATTACCGAGTCTCAATCGAATTACCGTGTCACTACGGTTTGAATCCTCGACCCAGTGGTAGTCCATAAGCTAACCAACACCATCCGACTGACACTATGATCCGTTTGAGCTCTAGCGTGTTCATTCTCTCTGTGCAAATTACAACGTTATATTCACAAGATGAAAGTGATGCTGGATGTTGGGTACAGAAAAATCTTCGGAAAAGACTAGAAAATGGCAACCTCTTTGGTTATTTGAAAACAAAATTTTATTTACACTAGTTCCACACAAACTTGTTTCCATCTTATAATTCAATGTGATTTATTGACGTTGAAATTTGAAACATGCAAGGTCTACTCCATCTATAAGGAGCATCCAATTTTCCATTTGAACATTTGTAACTTTTCATTATGATGCAGTTTGGACTTTTGATATAGCATATTTCTGATAAAAATTTAGCAAAATAGCATATTTCTGGAGTCTGGAATGGAAGATACGACCTTCGCTACCTACTGGGTTTATTAGAATATAGTTTGCAGCAGTACGTCCAATGAATACTACCGAATTTACAAACGAACCACGCAGAAACAAAGCATCTGTGTTAAACTGTTGACATTATCTTAGATGTGTCTGTGAGATCTACAATTCTACTGGAAATTGAGTATGCTATCCCTTATGAAAGAGACTTAATGAATATTTCAAGCATGCTCTATATATTCGAACAGTCCTGAAAAAATAAACAAAAGCAAACGTTATTTCTATATTACTGTTGGATTTCTGGTAATGGAACTTTATAATGTTAGGTTCTTTTCTTACTAAGTTTAAAATTCCACATTTTTATCTGTTCTCCCTTTTCTTTTTCTTCTTCTCTCACCTTCTCTCTCTCTCTCTCTCTCTCTCTCTCTCTCTCTCTCTCTCTCTCTCTGCCTCATTTCTCAACCTCTGTGAAATAGACATCCATTGTTTTCAATTTTTTTATTGTGTGTGTTTCAGTTTCTCCCTAAATTAACTTACGAATCTTGATTCGTCTCGGTTTTGTTATTTCATTTTATGGATACTAATGCATGTGTAGTTTGAAATTAGAATAGCGTTCATGTTGTTAGCTAATTTAAATATGGGAGAGAAGAAAGGAGGAGAGAGAGGGAGTCTCTTTACCAGACACGATTATGTGATAAGATGTTGTATATAGGGTGGAATACCTGCACGGCGTTAGCTGTCGCAATTTTTTGATGCGGAGTGTACAACGTAAATAGAACACAATTGAATCCATGACCCCCTTTGTCTGAAACACTGACCCACACTCGAAACATGGAAAATAGCTCTCTAAATTCTTCCAGTAGACATGGTTCAAATTTGATACAACTTGAATATAACAACATGTTAACTGATCACACATCTTCTGGGACAATATTACGCGCTGAAAATATAGGAAAATAAAACCGCAAATTCGTACAGTGCACATTCCAACGAAGAATAAATGAAACATATCGACACAGGTGCAACTACCGCTGTAACGGCATTCGAAAGAAAAGAAAATGACTTGAAGAAAGGAGACACACAGAACAATTAATAAATTAGAGAACAGTTAACAATAAGCTTCAGGATCTTCACTACTTGTAGCTCCTACCACGCCCGTAAATACACTATGCAGTGCGGGGAAAGCCTTAAAAACATTATAATATTCAGAGCCGTTGTTAGGAGTGTTCGCCATTGACGTTGATACAAGGATGACATCTGCGAAGCGCAGCTTGTCTGGTAGGCGCAAATCCATGTGGCATATCATTAATGGTTCCGGTAACAGCATTGATGCGAGTAATGAGCACTTTCCACGGGTGTGATATACACAACCTGTTTCATTTATACCCACAAAAAGAAATCTACCAGGTGAGGTCGCGTGATCGATGTGTCCACGGACGGGGTCCAGCCCAGTAGCATAGATCGTACTTCTCCCCATAATTCGTTGCTAACCACCTAAAATTAAATTATCTGTTTTTATACTGTTTCATTAATTTTTTACAAATTTTATGCTATTTTAGTACAATTTATGGAGATTTTATACAATTTATGGTGAGTTTATGATAATTTTATACAATTTTTGGTGATTTTCCTTACATTTTGCCACTTTTATAGTGATTTTCAGTGTTGCCATCCAACAAAAATTATTGTAAAATATTTATGATAATATACTTTGATATCTAAGAAGGTAACACTTGATGGAAACACGCAAATGGTTAAGAATACAATGGTTACTTACCGTTCTTCCCAAGCCTCTAAGAAACTTGTTCCTTTCCTTTCTTATTCCTCCCTGAAGTGGTGAAGAATAGCTGAATGAAGTTGAGGGATGCCAAGAGAGGTTTATGTTAATCTTAAATAGAACCGTGTTTTTTTTATTCAAGAAACTAATTGGAAATGGTTGAAGGAAAGAGATACATATGGTGAAAGAATGATTTGTCCTAAGGTCAGATAACCAGTGGGGGAAAGGAGCAGGAAGAGGGGAATGTCGTGGTTTTGAGTGGATTATGTCCACAAAATTTTCCTCCGGAGATCTCGGAGACCTCTGGGATATGTGTAAATGTGAAGAATACACTATTGTTTAAATGACATAGGATAACAGGTAAGGGGTGGGGAGGCTGTGAAGGTGTAGAGAATCCTTTGACGGCATGTAAAGAAAGGAATAGTGCCAGGTGGTATGAGACGTTCGTGGTCCAGATGGTTGGTGTGAAGTGGGAAGACTTTCCATGAGTAAAGGAACAATTTTTCATTGGCTTGTCACCTGTCAACCAGCTTGTTAGCGACCCTGCTACCTGAGGTTAGGGAAGATAGACCCTTCTTTACCTGAGTTTGAATTCATTATAGAGAGAATAAAATCTTTACCTAAGGTGAGTCTTCCTTTTTTCCTCTTGCAGCTAGGTTTTAAACAAGATTTCTTTAATATATTTTTGCATAAATTAGTTTAATTCTTTTTAGTTAATTAATGAATTAATTATTCATTAATATTGATTAATTGGTAATGAAAGGATTAAGAAGAATGATTTTTACGTGTTTAATGTTTATTTTAGAGGTATATTGCGATATTTATAGTACTGAGTAGTACATATTCTACATAAATGTATCGTATATTGTGGGAGGAAACAGACGCAACTGTAAGAAAAGTATTTTATGCATTTATATGGTGTTTTTACTAGCTTATACAAGATTTAAGCATAGAGTATCATCTTTTGAATGATGTTTGGATATATTTGTGTACGAAACTCCGTTGAATAACAAATTAGATGTGTATATATGAATAGTTTGTCAATGGACGTTTGTATGCATATTCTTTTTGATATGTGGACAGAAATATATGTACCATATTGCGTGCATATTATCTTTTGTTTGCATGTAAGTGTTTTAGGCATGCCTTGAATGCAATGATGGGTTGCATAACCTCTTGATGTAATGTTAGGTTGCATAACTTCCACCTTTTGGTTTGTATTGTAGAATTATATATTGTGACTTTTAATGCATGGAAGGGTTTAACCATGCCTTGAATATAATATTAGGTTTCATAACCTCCAACTTTTCGTTTGTATTGTAGGGTTATATATTGTGACTCTTTATGTATGTAAGTGTTTAACATTTCCTTGAATGTAATGATGGATATATATTGTGATTTTTAAGTATGTAAGTGTTTGTAGGTCATGTCCTAGTTGTATTTTAAACACAAATGATATCGCTGTAGTATAATCCATTTACTTGTTTATAACTTTTAACTAAAGTCTTCTAATAAAAATATTGATATGTTCACTTACTTATAAGATGATTCATCTTGTAGAAGACATTATGACGTTAACTTGGTTTACAACTTAGGATGATTTATTGTAGGAACTGCGTAACATAAAATATTATAAATACGTATAAATAACCTTATATCAAGCATACGTATTCTTCCTTTATCTTATATAGAATATACATACTTCGTAATATATCAATATTAGTTTGTATATAGGAATAAAACATAATATCGTAAATTGTAACGATTTAAATTAATTTTGTTTAAGCACTTCTAATTTTGTAATTAATTTGTATTTTTATAGTTTACAATATTCTATTTCCAATAATGGTATATATATATATATATATATATATATATATATATATATATATATATATATATATATATATATATATATATATATATATACAGTGAAACCTCTGAATAACGGACACTAATGGGACATGAATTTTTGTCCGCTATTGAGAGGTGTCCGTTACAGAGAGGTTACAGAAATGTAATTTTTCACAATGGTAATTGTATGCAGTAATATACAGTAACTGCATTATGTATGAGCGTTAATACGTAAAATTCAATATGAAAATATTCTATTTAGTATGCATTTAAATTACTGGGAGGGATGAAGGAGAAATTCATTTCTGTTAAATAATATTATTACTATGGAATGTGTTAATATATTCGTTCTTTGGATGAAAAGGCAAGTTATTGGAAGTGCATATGTTTATTGACCCAGTTCCAATCACAAAGAATATCCTCTTAGTGAAAGTGAAAAGAAAGCCGGGAAAACCCCAAACCCAGAGTTGTTCCACTGTCATAAGTAAAAGAAAATGTTGCTTTTCAAAAAAAAAAAAAAAAAAAAAAAGGTAACATTGCTCGAAAGATGCAAGGCCCAGATGAAAAACGGCTAAATTTGTTAGGGAAGGGAAGATCTTTCGCGTAGAATTCTTGGCCTTACGACTGATCTGCGTGAGTGTTATTACTTATTGAGGGTTTTCTAGGATTTCCATCAGAAAGCAGTTTATTGCGGGCATAAACAAAGAAGAATTTCAAGTTCAGCTTGAAGCTGTTCTGTTTGATGGTTCTCCAGGTCTAGACTCATGATAGATACACTTGTGGGGAAAAGACTTTTCTGTCTACTGTAATATATGGAACCGAGAATAATTCCTGTCCGTTATGAAGAGGTTATTGAAAGTTTGGGGGCAAAAAGGACTGTCCGCGTCCGTATCTGAGAGTGTCCGTTAAAGGGAGGGTTTTGTTCCATAAGAGAACATATAAATTTGCCGGGACAAAAAACACTGTCCGTATTATAGAGGTGTCCGTTATTGAGAGGTGTCCGTTAAGGGAGGTTTCACTGTATATGCAATATCCTTTAAAGGAGATATTTACTAAACTTACAATATTCTTTAATAACATATTTCCATATTTACTTTATATATACGTAGAAGTGCCAACTGACGGGTGTTGTGAAAAACTTATGAACGTATCTGAGGATATTATGACTATGTTACGACACGATGTTAACTTTACACAGTTTACTATTTACATATTTACTTATATACTTATATATACACAATACCAATCATTGAACACACTTAATACTTTGATAACCATATGGCAATGTCAGTAATACTGTCACAATTTAATCGTCGTCTTTTATTTTCAAATTTTGATGTGTTTTAGTTTCAGACCTGGATACCATGACAAACCCTGGGTTTCGTAAAATCCTTCCTGGGTTTCTAACTGTTTTTACTCAACTTTATCCCAAACTAGTTGACAAAAATGATCAAAACTAATTTGTGTGCGATGATTTAAAGTTATTCATCTAATTTTAAATACATAATCTACCTTCCCCGTTTCAACTTCTTTTGAACGATACGCATAATTTTTGGGCCCTAACCCTATAATTGCATTAATATCCCACCCTTCGGAAACATCATTACTTAGTTCACCCAGGAAGGAACCCAAAGACAGTGGAGGCTTTTCATGACGTCGCTGTACAAACATAACACTATCATAAGACTCCTCTTTCATTTTTAGGAAGGAATTCACATAATCTTTAAACAGATTTTCTCCAGATCCGGATAATTCGAATTCCCAAATTTCGATAATTTGCAGAATTTTGTATCCGAGAAGTAAAGTTACATGGAGTTCAGAAGTACTGTACGTACTAGTGATGACACGTTCGGAATCGAAGTGCATGCAGTTGTAAATACTTTTTTCCATACACGTGCGGCATAACCCAAACAAAAGGCGTCCATTACACGTATATGGCTGAATTGGAAAATATAAGTCTTTTCGAGGCAAGATGGTGCATTTGACTAATCCATGAATACTTTCCACTTTTGGAAAGTCTTCCAATCCATTTCCGGAATGACGGATTTCATTACCAGTAGTACGTTCTAAGTACCGTAACCAGTACATTGCCCTTAGGCTTTGACGATTACGATGGTCGAAGCCATAGGGTGGAATAATTGCAATAATTTCTCTGGGTAAATATAAGGTACGATACGTCAGTATTGCCTAACTAGCAATAGTTGGCACAACGATAAAACATTGGATACCATTTGTTTTGTTCTCAGTTAAGTTTGAAACTTTAATTACAGCCTCTGCTAAAATTCTCACGTCATTGCGGCAATACTCCATCATTTCCTTTTGTAAGTTGTACTGCTCGCAACTTAACACACGTTTTACGTACCAGACGATAAGTTGTTTTCGATCTACGGTGCTCCTTGAATCAAGGTCAAAATACTGTAGCTCGGGAATTTTGCCTACATAATTTTAGTTTTGTAAAGTGTTAAATAAATATAGGAAATCTCCCTTTCCTAAATTTGCAGAAAGACCTAATGTTTTCGGGAGTTTTGATAATTTAACTCCCATATACAAATACGCGTCACGGAAGTAAATCTTTTGTACTAAACGCATTTCCACAATTTTTTCCCCTGACATTAATTTTTCAGGTGTAAAATGATGGTTCATTATGGAAGTTTTAGCAGAGAATTGCATATCATAATTACTGCCATTATGGGAAAGTACAATGAATTTTTTAAACATTGGTAGAGTTATTAATACATGATTAACAAATTCATCAATGTCGTGGAAATCAAACGAACGGAATCCATTTTTATCTCCGCATACAAAGCATGTATCATTCACGAAATTAACGTGATGTTCTGGTTCACCATGTTTATTTTTAAGAAGCAAAATTGTTTCTACATCAAATATGATGTACAAAAATGTATCTACATGCGGCACCGTTCCCGTTTGAACAAAGCACATATGGTCATTTTTACATATGTATAATATGTTTTACAATAACGTTCACCACATTCATATTCAGACCTAACGTGAACGCATGTCAACCTTATCACCATACTGGACACAGATTCTCCTTGTTTCACATAAACTCTTTCCGCAAAAAATACTGTTTTATGATTTTCAAAGCATTCATCTAAATATATTGTAGTGATTCTTTGGGTGACAAATTTACCATCCTAATTGACTATAATCCATTTATGGAATCTTCTTTCGAAAGCAGTGTTGAATTTTACTCTATTCATAACGCAGATGATATAAATATTAGCCTGTACAGTGACAAAACAAAGAATATGTATGGGTATCCAATGAGGGTTGCGTGGTATAACCTTAAGAATTATTTTAACGCAGTAGAAAATCCAAACAGTTCACAAAACACTTTTGAAGAAAATTTTGGTGAAATGCTAGAAACGCATGCAGTAATAATGATTTTTTCTATTATTCCAGAAATATACGAAGAAGGTGTAATTGCGGGTGTTTATATAGCAGAAAATAATACGTGGGATGGTATAGTTGGGCATGTGCTTCATGGTCGGGCAGATATAGGACCAGGTGCGATTACTCATACATATACAAGAAGTTTATTTATAGAGTTCTCAGAAACCATCTTCATTGATCATATGTTCTTTGTTGTCCCCAAATCACTTTATGCGCCTGTATGGCAAAACTTGAAAAAACCCTTCTCAAATACTCTTTGGATACTAGTAGTGTTGACATTTTGTAGCTTTTGCATTTTCCTAGTGGCCTACACTTACGTCTGTAAAAAGCTCAAAATTATTTCTTCTAATAGCTTAGATGTCCTGAAAATGTTCTCTATATTCCTATTAATCTCAATTTCGAAACCTCCAAGAAACAATCTGTTAAGAATCATTGTAGTTCTATCAACTTTAATGACATTAGTCTTATATCCTATATATCATGGTTCATTGTTAAACTTTATAACAAGTCCACGTTGTAACGCCCCTTCCATCTAGCATACACAGAAAGCTTCCAGTCCGACAACTATTATCATTTAAACTAATAATAATAATAATAATAACAATAACAATAATCGTCAGACCGAATGCAAACCGATTAACGCCTAGTCGATGGGACTTTGAACCGGAAGATTTAGTTCTCCATCGTACATCCAGTCAGTGTGAAAATGAATTATCATTCCAATATTTCCAAACAACAGTAAATCCAAAATAAATAGGAACAATATTAAATAATAAATAAATGACGACAACCAAAATTTCAATTTTCAATAACAATTTTATTAACAATATTGGGTTGTATATTTGCACTATTGCGTTATAATAGTGTAAATATACTATTAAAAAATACAACCAAAAAAATTTATATTAAAAATATACTATCGAAATACCTGATTTATTCTATAGGCAAAAGTTTCTTTAATAAACTTGAATTCTAAATAGTAATGGTATAAAAAATAATTCTTAAATGAATGTTCTATTATGCAAGAAAATAAAAATGCAAGACGTTAATTTCCTCTAAATATCAATGATTCTCAATAATTCTATAAACGTTATTTTTTACCTGAATTCATAAAGGTAATCAAACTAACAATTTTCCAGCGCGCATCTAAATTTCTCTTTCTTTACGAATTCTAATAAAGATTTTTATTACTGAAATATTCAATTTCAAGCAAATAAGTCTATACAATATGACTCTATGATGTATTAAATAATGCATCTATTATATGAACTCTCAGTCTCAATTCTTATAAAAGTTGAATGAAAATGTTGAATCTCAATTCTTAACTTAAACATATATTATTCAACATTTCAAACAATTCTCATTCAATACCTTTTTAAATTTCTTACTTTACTCTTTTCAATAAAGTGGAATGAGAATGTTAGGGGAAAAAATGTTTGCATTCTAGTTTTTTAACGGCAAAATACTCGGAACTCTTCATATAAAATGAAGATTAACCATATACTGTAAATTAAACTGGAAATATTGGAATTTTAAGGTTTTTCAATAATTTGGTCACTTTTTCCCCCGTACTACTTAACTCCGAAAAAATGGAAAATTCCATAATATTCTAGAAATTTTCGTAAGGGTAAAAAAATTGATGGAATTGCCTTAGCAATACAACCTGAAGTGGAATTCAAATCGTACAACCTCACAAAACACAGAATAAGACAAGTCACAATTACTACTTGTAATAAGTCAAAAATTACACTCATCTTGACTTGTTTATAGTATGGATTACCTTCTATGTGTAACGCTCGCTCTCTTTTGGTAATCAGCCTTCCGTCTGAGCTTTCTGATATTCGATTGAAATCAAATTGATTGAGAAAACGTCAGTTTTCGAATGTTAAATAATTCCTTACAATAATCTTTCTATGCCTTAGTTTCCGAACGAAAATGTAAGGCAAGAAAGAATTATTTCTGGTATTTAAGCTAAATACACCAGATAGTGCCCGATGGGAATTACTAATAATGTGATCTAAGCGGGCTTTCACTCGGCACAATAGGCCCCACAAGCACTGCCCTTTGAAACTCACTATTCCTCTGCACAGAAGTAACAGAAAAAGAAAGGATAATCTTACAAAGCAAATAACTCTCTGTGCTACTAATTCACAAGCATAAAAATCACTATGAAAGAAAACTTTCACTCTGCTATTCACTTTCATCACTTAGCGGCCACAAAACGAGGAAACAAAAAGAGCCCGTTTGACTTGCCACTAAGTTTGCTTGCAAAAATAGAATAGATAAGGAATAAAACATTCCTTTTTCCACTAATCACTTCGTTATTAAACTGACATAACACCAATGTGATTTCATCGACAGTCCACGATAATACTCTCATCACACAAACAGGAATAACAACGGTGAAACAATTCTCAAAAGAGAAACACTGCCGAAACGAAACGAAACTCCATTCACTGCACAATCCTCTCGTTATACCAATACTCCGTTCTGACACTATTCCAGCTATACAAACGAACAGAGTAATCAACCGGCAATACCACTACGAAACAGAAGGGTAACCTTTCGGTTAAATAAAACGACAGAGTAACCTTCAGGCTAAGTAAATACGAACACAAGTAAAGTAGGCACGGGACCCACTTTAGCTTGTAGATTCGGTTTATAAAGACCACGCCCACAATTCGCGACTGCAATCTTTCCTCTAACAGTCTTACCAACTCTACTTACACTTTTAACAGTTTCAATATTTTTTCCTTCCTTCCTTCTAACATTTTTTACTTTTTCTTTTTTTTTCAATAGAAAACATTATATGATAATACCAATGATTCTAAAATAATCCATAGTGACTCTTACAATGAAAATTGATTAACTCCATTTAATTTACATTGTTTTAATCCTTCTTTGGATTAAATTCATCTTGTGTCGTGTCCATACTCTTCGGCCTCATTCCTCAGTCGGCCTTATTCCGGAGACGACACGGCACATTCACCAGGCCTTTAAAAAAAGTTCTGCTCCAGAATTTTTGATAATAATGGTATCTATAAATATAGAAAGTTTTCATTAATATACAAAATATAATATCATAAATATTTCATAATTTCCACACAAAAATATGTCTAACAACTACATTATTTTCTATACACAGGATAAAACTTAATTATTATATACAAAACTCTATATACAAAAATTTCGATAATCACGGCCGTGATTAAAATATATGAATAATTATATACAATTTAGTAGTTACTTTTGACATTTTATTATATACACATTTTTTACTAATTTCTAATTTTTCTTTTCCAATTTTAGCTTCCAGCTTTTCATTTTACATTTCAATTCCTCTGGACCCGATAAATCTTAATTTCGGAGACGTGACTCCACTTATACGAATCAGGATTATCTTTCTCGTCCGAAATTAGAACAATATTTGGTGTCAAGAACCTCCTGACTATAAATGGTCCATTCCATATATCACTGAGTGATTTAGCAACTTTATATTTTAAGGAAGATTTAACATGCGCACGGATTAGTACTTTGTCGCCTACCTGGAACGCTACTGCTCTTCCTCTTTGCAGCATAAGTCTTTTTCTTCTAATCCAGCTTTTTCCATATTCTTTATGGCATCCATCCATAAAGCTTTAGCTGACTTTCCGGCTATATCTGCTTCTGAGATGTCCCATCGATTGTCTAGTGGGGTGTAAGTAGGACGTCCTAAAAATATTTCGATAGGGCACATCTTAAGACCGGAATGCTCGCTAATATTTAGCGTATACTGTAAATCTGGTGTTAGAGTCGACCATAGATGTTGCTTATCTGCAAAATAAGCACGAATAGAGGACTAAAGCGTTTTTATAAAACGCTCCGCTGCGTTCGCTTCAGGGTGGTATGGACTTAATGTAATATGTTTTATCCTCAGTCTGAACAAGAATTTCTTAAAGAATTCAGAAATAAACACAGAAGCGTTATCGGTGGAAATACCTTCTGGATATCCTAAACGACTGAAGATATTAGACATTTTGTCCATTATTGAGGCTGATGATAACGATCTCAATTTCTCTAGCACTACAAATCGGCTAGCGTTATCAATCCCAATTAATATATACCTATACCCTTTAGAGTTAGGCAATACACCAATAATGTCAAAGTACCAATGCGATCCAATCCTCTTACTATATTCTGATATCAGTAACCCCATCTTTCTTTTATTCTCTTCCTTTGAAAACTGACACCTATGGCAACATCTAACATATTCAGCCACTTCCTCTTTCATATTTCCCCACGTAAATCTTTTCATTAGCTTTTTCAGAGTCCGATAGGTACCAAGGTGACCTCCTACGAGCTTATCATCATGATAGTACTCTATCAGAACTCTACGAAAAGCCTTAAAGATAAAAATCTTAAAAGGGTTGTGAACTGAATTAGTTTTCTTCATAAGTATCTTTTTGTTTAATACAAAACCAGAAATGATGTCGCCATTTTTTAATTTCTCAATTATCGCTTTCAATTCTGGGTCTTCTCTTTGAAGATCTTCTATTGGTTCCTGAATCAGAGGCAACTTCCATCTATGAGCTAACCTTAAGTTGCTATCAAAGGCCGCTAACCCCAAAGGTCCGTCTACTAAACTAAACTCAAATGGATCGTAAACTCTTGTGAGAGTGTCAGCTATCACGTTATCTGCAGACCTAACGTGTTTGATCTTAAAAGAAAACTGACATAACGTCTCAACAAGAGGGCCATACTTTAATAGACGCTTTGAGCTGCTTAAAATCCAAGTCAAAGCCTTATTATCTGTCAGGACGTCAAATTCTTTAACCAAATAGTGTTTAAATCGGGACATAGCTTTTACTAGGCTTATAAACTCTATCTCGTATATGCTTCTATGTTTGTCTCCTTCTGATAATTTTTTACTGAAGAAACAAACAGGTTGAAGTTTCCCGTTACTGTTCTCCTGAGACAAACAAGCAGCTATGCTCTTTCCTGATCCGTCTACATTTAATACAAATCTTTTATTTAGATCTGGGGTCTTTAACACAATATTATCCACCATTATATCTTTTAATTTGTCTAGTATCCTTTGGTGTTCAGGACCCCAGACAAATTTATTCTTAGGAGATTTAAGATCACTGAGAGGTCCCATCAGTTCCTGGAACTCAGGAGCGAATTTCGCGTAATAACTGAAAAGCCCCAAGATCTTCATAAGACCTCTCCTATTCCGTGGAGGTGGTATGTTTCTAATTGCTGAAACCCTAGCCGGGTCGATTTCCATCTGATCTCCGGTAATAATGTACCCTAGATAATTTATCGTACTCTGAAAGAATAAACATTTATCCGGAGATATAGTAACGTTATATTCTCGAAATCTTTCTAATACCTTAATTATAGTATTTTTATGTTGTTCTATTGTATCTGAAAATATAAGAACATCATCAAAATAAGATCGTACTCCTTCCCCTTTCAAATCTCCAAGTATTTTATGCATCACTCTATTAAGAATGTTACTACCAGTTTTAATACCTACTGGGACTCTCGTAAATTGATAAAGACCATTTGGCGTAACAATAGTAGTGATGTCACGTGAGCTGGAATCAAGTACAATTTGAAAATAGGCTTTCTTAAGATCAATCTTTGAATAGAATTGCTTGCCTGATAGGCCAGCTAAACATTCTTCTATGTTCGGAGACGGGAAAGGATCATTCACTATAAGCTCATTTGCTTTAACAAAGTTCCCTACAATACGATAACTGTTGTCCTTGTTCTTCACCAAGAAACAACTACTGGCGTAGTTCGAATGGTCTACTTCAATTAATATACCCTGTCTAACTAATTCTGAAATTTGAGCATCAAATTCCTTTTCTTTATTCTTAGGCACAGGGAATGGATTTTGCTTAAAAGGTTTGTTTTCGGACAGATATAATTTGCCTATACAACCCTTAATACATCCGATTCTATTCGTAATGACGTCAGAGTACTCAGCTCTTATCGAACCCATGAAAGAATCTATATCAGGATTCCGAAAACTCCACGATTCTCGATTAGAGTTTTTCACCTGTATGTTTTCTGGGTTTTTCACCTGCGGGAATCGGTCTGAACTATTAACTGGATCACGATTAATTTCCTCCCCAATATATTTCATATTCTTCTTCAACAAGTCGTGGAATTTCTCTGACTGCTCGACGTCCACGTCAGCAGCTTCCGAAGAACTAGCTGGTTCATTGTGTTTAACTTTCGAAGTCGCTGTAGGAATTAAAACAACGTTCTTCTTTTCCTCTTCACACACAACACTACGATCGTGCTTAATCTTTTGATCATTTACACAATCAATAATGTTTGTCTTCTTTTTCTTTGGCTTCTTCTTCTTCGATGGTTTCTGCTTCCTAATATTGGGATCCTTCTCTGAATGGATTAAATCCGGAATAGTCTTATAACCGGTGTCACAATTCATATCTTCTTTCGAATTTTTCTTATATTCAATGTCACCAACATTTGTCGAAATCATCGCTAAGTCCACTGAAGATCTACGATGTAAACCATCTTGATCACTATCCAATGACCTATGCGTGATGGAAGAGGTTTCTGGACATCCCTGATCAGTATCCAACCTCCGAATCTGCTGGTCCACACTAATGCTTTCTCTCGATAACTCTCCTTCAATTAAATTTCGTAGCCCAAGAAGCTGCGAAGCATCAGGAGCATTTATAGTTAATAAATGTTTTTCTAGATGTTGAAGATCGAGGTCGCACTGTACTCCCTTTTCGTTTGGACGGATTGAATATGAATCTGCCCTAATAAACATAGAAAATATTCCAGAAGATTTGTTAGATAAGTTCTTCTTTCGAAACTTTACACCAGTCCCTTCTCGTTGACTAGGCTGTTCTCCAGATCTAACTCCCTTTCGGAATGATTCCACAAAATCCCTGCGATAATTAAGTCGCACACGTTTCTTTCCATTACACAGAACCAACAAATGTTTCTCGTAATCCACTAACGCTGACGTTGAACACAGATATGGAATTCCCAACAAACAGTCGCAAGGAAGTTTATCAGTTATTTTGAATATCACAGATTGAAAAAATCCGGATAAGTTTATCACCAAAGTCACGTCTTCGTCCGTAACAAAGTTAAGACCAGAAGGCGCATTGATGGTTCGTTCTTCTATCTTACGAATATGTTCTTCCACATTGCATCTTTTCACTAGATCTCGATTCACTAAGTTAAAACTAGAGCCCCCATCAACACAAATATTTGTTAAAATATTATTAATTTTTCCAATGACGAACGTTGCCACCAATCCGTTCATCTCTGATGGGACACTATTCTTCTTATTAACTGGAGGAACAAATCGATTCCTATTAAGGTTCCCAGAAAATCTTGAAGAATCCGAAACCCTAAAACTATTCTTCATGAGGTTCGATTTTACATTAGGTAAAGTAGAATTCGGATTATTATTACAATATTCTTTCTTCTTTACTGAAGAACCCAAATTCGAACAAGACATTTTCTCTTTGCCTTTGTTACTCCTCAATAATTTAACATACTCCATTTGTTCCCTATTTTGCGAAACATATTGTTCTGATATTTCTAACAATTCTTGTCTATTCGCTGGACAGTAATAATTTAACATCCTAAATCTTTGATTTGGATTCATACCGTTTAAGATTATACCAACTAGTTGACCTTCATTCAAACCGAGTTGTAAAATATCCATAGATATCATTACTGATTTGACATAATCGTTAATTAATTCTGTCAACCCCTGTTTTCTATAAACCTTTTCACCTACTAGTGAATGCACAACTGTGGGTGTAATATATCTATGCTTTATATTATCCATAAAATAAACCCAATGAATGTTATTATTCAAAGCTGAAGTAACTTTCTTCAATATACTACCGTCACATTTAGAGAGAAGTACTGAAAGAATCATATTAAATGAATAACTAGTATCCATTAATATTTCTTGGATTTTAAATAACATCTCAAAAGTCTGAATGCTATTATTTCCACTAATGTTCTTAATTTCTGACAGTTTATTCTCTAAATATGCTAAAGATTTATTAAAAGTAAATTTAGTCATCAGCTTACATTCTAGATTAAGGTCTGAATATACATGATCTTGTCTATTCATAGGAAAGTTATTATCCCTATTACCTTTAGAACTATTCTGATTTCTATAATTCGAGTTATGACCATGCATTCTGAGATTAGGATTATTTAAACCCACTTTAGGAGTCGAACTCAAAACATTAGAAACTCTCTTATAATAGTTTCCAAGATTTAGATATCTACTGCATTCCAACTCGTTCTCCTGAGTTACTACTATCAGAATTATTCGGAATATTTCTACCTAAAGGCGGTTCCGAAAAAGTTACTCTAGGATCATTTCTAGTAATTTGACTATTAGATGGATTAGCCATGCGACTGGCTCTATCTAGATCAACTGAGTTCATAATCGATTGATTATTATCAATAGGAACACTAAACGATCTTACATTAAAGCTATTCGCTAATGGAGGAGTAAGTTCCAGGCTCAAATGACCAAAAGTTGAGTTCTGATCTAAACTAGCATAACCAGTAGCGTCTACTGTTAAGAAATCTGCATTCGACATAACGATGCTAACATAGTCTTGTCGAGACTCCATTATATGATCAGTATTTAAATGAACAGTGTTATTAAGAACAACAGTACAATATAAAAATAATATACTATAACTAAACATATACAAATACTATTTTCTACTCTACAATAATACTAAGATGGAAATCTACACGACCAAAGCAACAACGCTGGAAGGAACATCGAAAATATTCAAAGATTCCAATAGCATTTAATATATACAAAAATTTGTAAAGGCTGGCTGAAATATTTCAATCAAAATTCTTAAATTCAATAAAAATATTATTCATTCAATTAAATTAAATTAATTGAGTCACTATTATTTCCAAAAATTAATTCTATATTTAATTCAGTATTCAGAATTTCAAAAAAAATTTTGGTAGAATTATAATGTTGGAGGAGAAAATTTTTCTATCTCAATTTCAAAGTATTTGAATAACTAAAAAATTATTTTCCAAGTATAATTCAATATTCAAAAAAATATTAGAGACTGAGAATCTATTTTAAATATTAACAATAACAATAATATACTAAACTTAAATATAACAAAAACAAAAAAAAAATACTTGACTTGTGTTCGTATCTTGTAACGCCCCTTCCACCTAGCATACACAGAAAGCTTCCAGTCCGACAACTATTATCATTTAAACTAATAATAATAATAAAAATAATAATAATAACAATAACAATAATCGTCAGACCGAATGCAAACCGATTAACGCCTAGTCGATGGGACTTTGAACCGGAAGATTTAGTTCTCCATCGTACATCCAGTCAGTGTGAAAGTGAATTATCATTCCAATATTTCCAAACAACAGTAAATCCAAAATAAATAGGAAACAATATTAAATAATAAATGACAACCAAAAATTTCAATTTTCAATAACAATTTTATTAACAATATTGGGTTGTATATTTGCACTATTGCGTTAGAATAGTGTAAATATACTACTAAAAAATACAACCAAAAAAATTTATATTAAAAAATATACTATCGAAATACCTGATTTATTCTATAGGCAAAAGTTTCTTTAATAAACTTGAATTCTAAATAGTAATGATATAAAAAAATAATTCTTAAATGAATCTTCTATTATGCAAGAAAATAAAAATGCAAGACGTTAATTTCCTCTAAATATCAATGATTCTCAATAATTCTATAAACGTTACTTTTTACCTGAATTTATAAAGATAATCAAACTAACAATTTACCATCGCGCATCTTAATTTCTCTTTCTTTACGAATTCTAATAAAGATTTTTATTACTGAAATATTCAATTTCAAGCAAATAAGTCTATACAATATGACTCTATGATGTATTAAATAATGCATCTATTATATGAACTCTCAGTCTCAATTCTTAATGTTGAATGAAATGAAATGTTGAATGAAAATGAATGAATGAATAATAAGTTGAATGAAAATGTTGAATCTCAATTCTTAACTTAAACATATATTATTCAACATTTCAAACAATTCTCATTCAATACCTTTTTAAATTTCTTTACTCTTTTCAATAAAGTGGAATGAGAATGTTAGAGGAAAAAATGTTTGCATTCTAGTTTTTTAACGGCAAAATACTCGGAACTCTTCATATAAAATGAAGATTAACCATATACTGTAAATTAAACTGGAAATATTGGAATTTTAAGGTTTTTCAATAATTTGGTCACTTTTGTCCCCCGTACTAATTTTCGTAAGGGTAAAAAAATTGATGGAATTGCCTTAGCAATACAACCTGAAGTGGAATTCAAATCGTACAACCTCACAAAACACAGAATAAGACAAGTCACAATTACTACTTGTAATAAGTCAAAAATTACACTCACCTTGACTTGTTTATAGTATGGATTACCTTCTATGTGTAACGCTCGCTCTCTTTTGGTAGTCAGCCTTCCGTCTGAGCTTTCTGATATTCGATTGAAATCAAATTGATTGAGAAAACGTCAGTTCTCGAATGTTAAATAATTCCTTACAATAATCTTTCTATGCCTTAGTTTCCGAACGAAAATGTAAGGCAAGAAAGAATTATTTCTGGTATTTAAGCTAAATACACCAGATAGTGCCCGATAGGAATTACTAATAATGTGATCTAAGCGGGTTTTCACTCGGCACAATAGGCCCCACAAGCACTGCCCTTTGAAACTCACTATTCCTTTGCACAGAAGTAACAGAAAAAGAAAGGATAATCTTACAAAGCAAATAACTCTCTGTGCTACTAATTCACAAGCATAAAAATCACTATGAAAGAAAACTTTCACTCTGCTATTCACTTTCATCACTTAGCGGCCACAAAACGAGGAAACAAAAAGAGCCCGTTTGACTTGCCACTAAGTTTGCTTGCAAAAATAGAATAGATAAGGAATAAAACATTCCTTTTTCCACTAATCACTTCGTTATTAAACTGATATAACACCAATGTGATTTCATCGAAAGTCCACGATAATACTCTCATCACACAAACAGGAATAACAACGGTGAAACAATTCTCAAAAGAGAAACCCTGCCGAAACGAAACGAAACTCCATTCACTGCACAATCCTCTCGTTATACCAATACTCCGTTTTGACACTATTCCAGCTACACAAACGAACAGAGTAATCAACCGGCAATACCACTACGAAACAGAAGGGTAACCTTTCGGTTAAATAAAACGACAGAGTAACCTTCAGGCTAAGTAAATACGAACACAAGTAAAGTAGGCACGGGACCCTCCTTAGCTTGGCCTCATTCCGAAGACGACACGGCACAACGTTCATTGCCTGAAATGGATACATTTAAAGACATAACCTCTTCGGATCTTAGAGTTATTACGATACCACCTTATATTGCAGTTATTGAAGAATCTCTCAATCCTGTATTGTTGTCGCTCTCCCCGAGGACTGAAGCAATACCCAGTTTTCTAGATGGTCTTAGTCGTGTTGCTTACGTGCGAGATGTAGCGCTTTTATCCGAAGAGTTGTTCTTGAAATACGAATACGACAACAAGATGAATTTCGTCTCTCTAGATGGTTGTAAATTATTTCATATTGCCAAGGAGGAAATCAATCACATTTTACTTGCTTATGATGCTCCTAATGGATCTCCATATTTACCTCGATGGAATTCTATTATCCGATACGCATTACAAGCTCGACTTACAGACAAGTGGTTGAGCGATTATTTTCTTAAAACTACACCCATTTTTCTATTGGTCAAGGAAACTGAAGTAGCTCTTAACTGGAGTCATTTGCAAACAGCATTCTATATTTTAGGTGTTGGCTTAGTTATTATATTAATTGTATTTCTCTACGAGTATACCGGTTTAACAGTCAGATTACGTTGTTACGGAAAAGAGAAATAAACCATCTTGTACTAAATCTTGAGCAGCGCCGTAACTTACTTAAATTATTTTCTGGGGGAGAAGCATTAATACTATTTTCTCCCCTAGAAAAATTGTTTTTCTAATTCTTGGGCTCTCTCTTTCCATCTTTCCCTTATTCTTTATGTGGCCTCCGGAACATGTGGGACCTCCAGCATGGCAAGTTCTGCGCGGCCGTTAGTTACGCCCCTGGACTCGTTCCATACATGAAAAATAATTAAGGGAACAATATTGAAAAATCTCAAAACCATACAAATAAATATTATTTCTAGGGCCTCTAACATTAGAACTTTTTTTACGGAAATGGGCCCGTGACTCATTTTTGTTTTGTTTAACTTTTGTTTGCTGTTTAGTTTATGTAATGTAGTGAACCAGTTTGATGCTTCATTTCTAAGTTCTTATTCATATCGTATATGGAGTAAGAAGATTTTGTTTTGAAATGAAACTCCCTCGACCGGGGGAGAGCTTCCCTGGGGAGAAGTTGCCCCCTTCACCCCAAAAGTTACGGCCCTGATGTTGAGTGGCTTTTGCCCGTGTGTACTAGAGTAAAAATGAAATCACAAAATGATTCATTAGCAGCAAGTTTTCCAAAAGAGCATATTTAGAAATGCTATTATTTTAATATTTGTAGAAATTTAAGGCAGATGTATTAACCACATATGACAAATGTCCTTCCTGAGTTTGTTGCCACTCTTCCTCTTTCACGAAGCTTTCAGTAACATTATTGTATAATTACGTTCAACTTCCGCAGTTACCGCAAGGTGATGCGAAATGTCACAAACTCCAGCAAACACAGCGTTAAATCCCATTATTTAGGTCAGAGATTTTCAACTTGAGTGTCGCGACACCTCAGAGTGTCGCGAGGTAGTATCAGGGGTGTCGCAAGATTTTTTTGTTACAAATTTAGAATATAAAACAAATTACAAACATATGATGAAACAATATTAAATCACCTTCTTTTCCTTCAGCGTATTAACTGCATGATCAAGATGTTCATTTCTACAATGCATTACCTTCAATGATGTCTGTTCTTATCAATGTATATCGGCACTTTCTATCAGTTTACGTTTTAACTTTTCGAGTCTTGACATCCCAGCGAACAAAACACAGTAAGCATTTTCATACAAAGCCCGCTCGCTATTGAAAGGGCAAATATTTAATGTTATGTATGAACTCTATTAGAGCAAGAAAGGAAAATCGAATTTCCTAACCCTTTAAAAGACAAACTCTAGTGTACAAAATTAGTTTTCCTTTTTAATATGTTTGAAATAACGAACAAGACAAATGCTAATCTACAAACTAAGGTTTCAAATCTGCTTACCATTTAACAAAATCACAGTTTTAAGAGTTACCATCGATATTTGGATGAAAGAAGGCAATTTTGATATGTTTCCATTGACGTCTAAACGTGCAGTTAGTTCTATGATACAACAATTGGATCATGATAACCTAATGCAATTAAAATGGTGTTACAATATGTTAGACTATGATGATATGATCTCATTTTAGAAAGTAGAATTTCCGCCCGCAAACATTTTCTAAAATTCCCTGATTTGTACTCATTTTCTAATCTCTTGTTTCAATACAATTGCAAACATTTCACATATAAATATATGTTCCGCTTTTGTATAGATAAAAGTAATTATCGAATCTACTGAAAAAAACATAAATAGGCAAAGTCAGCATGATATAGGTAAGTACTCTCGTTTAGTAATTTTTCATATATTTCAATAAATTTTTCATAGTGTTCTAAGAACCAACTTGAAAACAATCCTTTTGTCAATTCAGAATACACTATTGCAATCCTAAATTAAGAGAGTCTGGGTAGATACTTTCGAACACTGAACATGAACTAATATGCCCGAATAAGAAATCCTTTTCCAGCCTCCAGCATTTGTGATCTTAGTGAAGAAAAGAAACATGTATACCTAAAGGACAGCCCCACCTTAAAACATAAACACCAAGAATCTTGGTTTACTGTACAACAATATTTTTCTCAACAAAGTACACGTGCGCTTGTCATTTTGTACAACATAATTCATGTGAAAGTGTTTTTTTTTATAACTAACACGCAAACAGTGGTACCTTTTCAGAATGTTATATGACGAAATGCGTGTAAATTTGACCTACCACATCCTATTCGATATAAGACTGATTTGTAACGATCGGGAAACCAATATTTGTCACTGAATTGTCAATTTTGAAGATGTAACTTTTCAATATTATTCTGTATATGCAAAAGTTTTGTATATGTTAAAAAATATATTTCTTGTATTATACTTGGGAAATTGCTATAGAAAATTAACGTTTGTTATATAAAACACCTTCCTTACAATAGAATATACTGTATGTATAATAATTAATATTAGTGAATGAGTGTCATGTAAAATTGTGTATACTAATAGGGTGTCGCCATACGGGAAGAGTTTGAAGCACTTACATAGGTGGTCGTACTAATTGCTACGCTATTGTAACCTGGTTTTGTAAAATTTTCCATGCATTCATTGATTATTTTTGCAATAACAGTATGTTCTTTATTTCTGCTTATAATGTGTCTACTATGTATTAAGGGTTTCAAGTTGATCTTCGTCAAAATAAATTCGCATGGGATATTACTGTCGCCTGCTGTGTGGTTAGTTGAAGGTGCTACAGATATCGCAGAAGAGTGTGTACTAAGATAATTTAGTCCGTTTTGTATATCTGAATTAATTAAATATTTACTATCTATCAATAACGGAAACATTATTTTCTTTTGAACAAGAAAATATATATTCATCATTAATAACAGGTTTATTTTTATTGGATGAGTTAAGTTGATTTAAACGTCCCTTTCAGCAGCGAGGCTATATGATACGGGACCTACTGATTTACGTGGAATCCGAACCACATGAGGTCCCGCCAGGAATCGAACCAGGTCTTCGACGCCAAAGGGGTGGACGCTGACCACTTAGCCACGAAGTAGCTCTCTGTTGGATGAGAACATTGCATGCGTCATTATCTTGTACTAAATATCAGTTGTGCTTTTGTATCATAGCTGATTGCAAGTATTGAACTAGAGCTCGTTCGGAAGTTATGAAACATAAAAGAAGAAAATCTCGGTCAGAAGTGAAATACTATGGTTTCGTAGGTTTTGTGGAGTTAAGTGAATAATTTAAATTTAGTTCAATAGATGAGATCTCGAAATCGAGGTCAGAATAATGATTTGCATATTGCTCTTAGGTTTCTTTCGTCGCACAATGGCACCAAATCCTCGAATTTCTGACAAAAGCCTAGAAAAAAATTACAAATCAATTGAAGCAACGCATGGAATGTATTGCTGGTTCTCCATAGAATCGGCCTTCCTTATTGGAAGCATAGAAGAAAGTGCACATTTTGCATGACATGCTTACACATGGCAGTTATTATTATTATCGCTCATCAGTATGTTTAAGCGCAGTCTCTGAGATGGAGTTCAAGTGCTCATATATCCTTGGTGCTATTAGCGATTAATTTCAAGTTAAAGATGTCGTTAGAACCATCATTTAAAACTGTCTTTTAATATTTAATTATCGTTTAATGTCATTTCATGCGTTTTATTCTGGAAATTTAAAACAGAACGTTAAAAAAAAATATTGTATAAAAGTGCGTTTGTTGTAGCCTATAGTAGAAATTACTTTTATATCAATGCATATCATATCTCAAAGAAGAGTGTCGCCGTTTTTCATGATGTTTGTGCCAAAAGTGATAACAGAGAATGCGCGTACTGGCTCCATTTTTTGATACATTGCATTTCATTCTATAGGATGGAACACACGACAAAATGACATTTAAAAGTTTCAGGTGATGAAATATGATACCTAAATACTGGAATTTGGATTGTCGGTGTCTCACGCAAGTATCAGACTCTTCAAATGTCTTTTGGACCTTAGCCACAAGCTATGTCTTTAAAAAGTGGGAAGTTTGTGATGAAGAAAATAAAGGAATGAATGTATAAAGGAAAAAACTTATTTCGGACAAATTCAAGAAGGAAATGGACTTATCAGTCGACATACTAAAGCCAGAATTTGAAAGCAAAAACGATGGCAACATGTCCAGACATTAGTTTGGAAATCAAGAAACATCCGCAAACTTTATGGTGTTTATGTCGAAATAATCGAAAAATTTGAAATTGCTCTATAACCTTTTTCTAGTGGTCAGAAAATAGATATAGAAAAGTTTATCACTCATGCTACGGACACAGCAAATCTTTTTGTAGAGAAGAACCCTTGGTAGTCTAAACCCTCCAACTGTGCACAAAGTACTCATCCGCGCTGACTCCAATAGGGCAACTCGCCGAAGAAGCATTACTTATTTCACAAGAAACGATTATTTCAGGCTTTCGAAAAACCCAGAAAATAAACAAGTTCCAACATTTGAAAAAGAAGAATCGAGATGTTATTATCACCAGAAGTTGATTCAGTTCAAGATGATAGCAGAGAGTCGGCTTGAAGAGAGTCCAATTTTTGTATAATTAAAGAATAGTTACGTAAGTTTCGTAAAGTTATGTTCAAAATGTTTATAATGTGACTAAGTGTATCTACTAAAGCATATACAGCACGTGTTCTCATTACCATTTAAAAAAGAATGAATCTCACACTTAGATTTTCCCAGAAATTTGAGCATTTGGCCTCTCTATGTGCTCAATCATATTGTAGTTTACATGTTTTCAGAAGAAGAGTAGATCGCGTATTTGCCTACTTTAGAATCATTCCTTATACTGAATGTAGAACATAGAGCATCTCTGAAATTTTCAGCCAGTTTGAATGTCAAACAAAATTGTAGGGTGGAATACACGCTAATAGTGGAATAGTTTTTCTGCATTTCAATGAAAAACAAGAGAACGGAGCAAAATTTTTTTTTTTGGGTTAACTGTGAAATAACTATGCAGATGTGTCATTTATAAACGCCTTACCTCAGAGTTTAAAGTAAGAAGACCAGAAAAATGTAATGCTGTAGTTCCGCGTTTTCGCTAATTATATAATTACAGAAAACTAAGTTGATTTCTTACATTTCGAAAAATTACTGAGGTGCTTTATTTCCATATGATATAAACATTGAAGTGTTTATGATATCTCTTTATAGTCTAGTCCATACATGATTGGTATGTATTATTGAATAACTAAGAAACACCTAAAGGAAATATTGGGTTTCTGATGGAGATTTATCAATGAGATTTAAGAAAAAGAGAACTATCGTCAAGGAAAGACTAAATTATGCAGTTTTCTTCTAGAAATAACTCGTCGGTAATAAATTTCGATCGTAGACCCATTGCATTTTACAAATCTATTTTTTGTTTCTATTTCAATTCTATGATTTTTTGTGGCAAACTGCAGTTGAGTTCAGTTGATTTTGAGTTTAACGTCCCTTTGAGCATATATGAGATGGGGTCTACTGATTAACGTGGAATCCGAACCATATGAGCTCCCAACGGGAATCGAACCTGAGCATCCCACGCTAAAGGAGGGTAGGCTAAACGCTTAGCTACGGGGAGGCTCGTATGGCCAACTGCAGCAATATAATTATTCCAACGATCCAAAATATAACGGTGCTTGACCATGGGTGTCTTAGGACAATGGGATTGCCCTAAATCTAATAGCTTTTCTTTTATTTTCTGCGCGAAACTCATTTTTGATGAATAACTCTGTTTTTCACAAGTCAGTGGCCTCTTAAACCAGGGCAGTGGGTAATCAACCTATTTCCTCTGATATAATAGGAATTTAATCACTGATAGCTACTTCCCTCGGAAATGCTACGTCAAATTTTTACGTATTATGAGACATTATTATTGCAATATCTTCATTTAACATCCTTTGAACTTGAATACTCAACTTCCCTTTCTTTATAAATTTTGCTTTACACTTTTAGAACGGGAAACGGAAAGTGACTAGACAGCTGTTATAGAAGAAAATGTTTAGCTATTCACTTATGATGATTTTACTTTTTACTGCTATTCTTTAACTTGTTTTCTTTTTTTTTTAAACTTCATTTTTTAAAAACTATTTTTTTAAAATTCATTCAGGGGGATTACGAACATCCAACCATTGGATCATGTACCTGCATTTTGATTTTTGGTGTTGCATTTGCATAAAGGAGAGTTTTACGCAGTTATTCCCAGACAGCCGTCGGACATGCACCCCTAGTGCAGGGGGGCCCTGCTGGACCAAGAGAATAAGATACCTGTGACCCCAAGCTTTGCATGGGAAAGGATTTTAGACACTTATCGCCAGACAGACCATCGAACTTTCATCCCGTGAAACGGGCGGTTCTGCTGTCTAGAGATAAAACTGCCTGTGATCCTCCCCAACTAAGTGGTAGGGATTTTAGCCACTTATCGCCGGACAAACGAGTCGAACTTTCATCCCGTAAAACGGGAGGTTCTGTTGCCCAGAGATAATACTGACTGTGACCCCTCCAAAGCTAGCAGAAGCATAAGCAGATTTTAGGGTTTTGCAAGTACATGAATCAAAAGTTGAATTCTGTCCTAACACTCGCGTCCCGATTTTACCTTTCCATCACTACACAAGAAACATCGTGAGGTAAACTGAGTCTTGCTCTGCGGAACCTAGCAACTATTCCGCTGACTTATAACAAAGCGAGAGAAGTTGAGAATAGAACATTTTCGTCGCTACTTCACTCCTTGTAAAACGCACTACTTAGAGCAGAAAAAATTATACTTGTATATCAGAGTCATAAGCTGAACACCGCCTAGGCCAAGTACGCCACTGAACTTTACTGACTTTACTTAGTACAGATACACCACTTGACTAGTCAAAAGAAAAACTTCGCGTACACTTTTACATTTTTATATATTGAAAACTCTTCGATAAAAAAAATCACTCACGATTTGCCCTGAAACGCAACTGAGATTTTTGGTTCCCCTATAAAGTGAACGAGCACCAGAGATTTGTTTAGAGATTCCAGAACACACAGTTCGTTACCCGGCGAACACCGAACACCATAAAACTGTTATGTTGTTTTTCTTGAGGTTGGCATTATATTTGTATACACTTTCTTTCGTGAAATCGTATTTGAGATCACTCTTCTACTCTCCACCCAGTATGTCAAAGTTGGTTCTGAGTCCAACTCCCTTTGAGCCTCGGTATTGAAACGTCATTGGCCTACTGGTTCGAAGATGATGAGAAAGTGCACTAAAAGTCTCAATAATGGGGGGAGACTCGTATTTCAGTGGTAGAGCTTGTACTGGAAACCGAAACCCAGGTAACATATGAAGACTGTGAGCTGAATCTAGATAGGGAGGGATAGCTTGACTAAATTAAAGAGACCATTCCATTGTACATTTTATTTATAAGAATAAAAAAAGAAAATAAAAATGAGGATACAGATGAATCTCACAAATCGGTTACTTGGAATTACAACTTGAAATTCTTACTACGTCACATTTATGGGCACAACCCCTTCGTAACCAAATGGATGCTAGAAGGTTTTTATACTAAACCGCGATTTATTGAAAATAGTGAAATTGAAAATCCGTACACCGCAACTTGCATTGGCCCCAAAGGAAAAGTGTTAATTCTCGAAGAGGGAATTTGGTCTCGTGTTGAAAATAAACTTCATATTTGTCACTAAACAATCTCAAGGTGCTCATCCCGAGTCGAGGGGGGACTTAGAAAAAATAATCACATACCTGATTTTCTGACGAGCGTCCCTGTCAAGAGCAAAGCACACTGGTTGACGGCAGGCCGGAGAATCACTCGAGCAGGGCGACAGGCCTCGCTTATATAGGGACTTCATCCCATGCATTTCTGCCAGTTCTAACGTCGCTCGAAAGCTACGTCACGAGCCTCGACGAGCTTGGAGAAGCTTCTTCACGCGCATGCTCAATAGTGGCTAAGATTTATAGTTTTTCTATGATTTTCCCCCATCACGCCGGGGTTGAAGTATCTATTTTATAATTACATTTACATTTTTATTTCACGCATAGCTCCAAATACATAATGTTTTTCATGTACTTATCGCTTGCGTGGTATTAACTAAATTTGCACCCGCGACCCGGCCCTGTGATTTGAGTAAATCAAAGCCAGGGTCATACCACCATTTTTACATGCGTGTGGGTTGGTGTCAATGAGGCATCAGTTTGCTAATACAATCAAAGCCTCACCTGACTCCGTTCTCCCTTTCTCTCTTTTCTTTGCTGCACACACAATTTGAAATGCGCGGGCGTCTCGCCCCATAATTTGAGTCCGGCTTAGGACTTCGAGGCATAACTGCGTAACAGTTATCCGCCGACCTCAGTAAAAAAAATTAAAAAAATGTCGAAAATTATCTTCCTAATATCTATATCCAAATACAGAAACGGTTGTCCAAGGCAAGTCTCTGGGATTTAAAGGGTTAATATAGAACGGGCCTTACGTAAGGCGCTAAGAAACTAAAAAAAAAACTTTCTTGAGAATGTTAGAGATTATGAACGAATAAATTGCAAGAGAGCGGGATTGTAAGATTTCATGTGTTTTAACTATACTACGTTTAAATGCTACAACAATCCTACTAACAAAATAGTAGATTAGAGAACCATGTTTACTACGAAGCTTTATGATCTGAACCTTGTAGAATGAAACCTTACAATCATGGTATCCTTCTAGCCTATAATTACTAAGAGGTTTCGTGTGAACCATAGTATTAAGCATGACTTTGTACCAATTACGAATACAACTTTTAGTATCATAAGGAAAATTAAGATGTTGTGAGTTTACTGATTTACTAAGTACCATTATATTTACTGTACTGAGTACAATTATAGTCATACGTGTTAAATGTGATTGTCTCAGGCTACTAATATGATTCAGCTAAAAATGAAAGAAAATCAACATTAAATACACTCAAACAAAATTAGCGTGAAGCGCTTTAACGTTTGACTGAGATGGACGATAAAATTACAATAGCAGTTTTCCTTGTTTATAGTATAAACTAAATGGGAAACACATGATATAGAATAGTACACTCGATCGTTTTTTCCTTATTTCGTAAAATCTTGCGGGGTTGTGCCTTACAATTTGTGAACAAAGTTCATTATGTTGTTTCAATATACCATTTATAATTAATAAAACATAGGTGATACTCTACTTTCCTATAAAACCAGAATCAAGTGAATATTGAATAATTATGGCATATGAGGAATAATATAACTTGGAAAGTATTTGATTACAATGTTACATATCCTGTAATATATTTCTTGTAATACAGAAGCGATTGCATACTAACTGCTTAAATCGCGTATGTAATGCAACATTGAATAATGAGCGACTAACGATTAATACACCATGTTTAATAAGTATTGTCACGTGCGTCTATAAACATTTGATATTTAAAACTGGTCCTAATTTTATCGAAAATATAACTAACATTATTAGCTATTACTCTCTACATTTTACTGCATAACTGTGTCCTATACTAGTGATCAGAGTATATATTTTTATTTTTCGTTGTAAATGTTGATGTATTTTTCGATGTTGGCGTTACGCGCAACATCGTGAGTCCTTTTTAGCAGCTGGATTCACTTCCGTCACCTGATAAGAGGTGATTTCCTTGTAGTTTTAACGCTGAATGAGAAGCGGGTTTTGAGGAAGTATCCGCGAACAATTTAAAAAAAATTCATTAAGCAAAATGATATTCGATTAACTTTTAAATTTTAAAAAGTACTACTTTTGTTTGTTTTGTTTGACCACTTATTTCACTTAAAATGATAATTACCGTCACGTTTTTATATTCATATCCTAAAGTTCGTGTGCGCCGTGCGCTGTTGTGATGCAGTGTTTTCCACCTATTAACCAGGGCCGCTTATGGAGGGGGCCAACAAATTTTGAAAGTCTCATGACTTGTAGTTTTTAAATCTTTTGTTGAGTATAATCATAAGTTTTATTTTGACTCAAATCAAGTTATTCTATCCCAGATTCATTAAAAACAAGTTGACAGAGCTCGAATGTCCTTAATATGTGTCATGTAAATTATGAAGGATTCTATTATTCGAGTATTGATTCTCATTACGACATGATGTACACGTAATGATTTTCCTTCAGTGTTTTATTATTATTATTATTATTATTATTTTAATGTACAAGTATGCGGGTTTTAATACCACTCTGCGTTATAAATCAGCGTTATATGCCTTTTAATCAAATCACGCTAAGATTTTAACTTATATCAAGGCAGTTACACAGGGATGATTGAAAAACATGAGTATAGTGGTGTAGTGGTAGGACAACATCTGGGAAGTGATCATAGCTTACAATGATGTCATTCTTGTAACCGTTACTTTACATAACATGTCGGTAGTATTACAATCAAGTTAGTTACAAGAAGCGGGTTCTAGCCCATTACCCAATGATGGGAGGACATAAAAAAATGGAGGGGGCTCGATCTACCCCCAATGTTCTTACGAATTACATATGGTAGCCTTAACACTAACCTAAGTTTAACTTGCCACGATGAAATAATGATACAATATGATACTATCTAGTATTTGATAAATATTATTAATGCCCGTATAATTGAAAACATTATTCTAGAATGAGCATTAGCTTTAATGAGCTTATCTGTTAATACTTGATCATAACTAAAGGTAGTGTAATCTTACTGACTGAAGGTAGCAAAGTATAGTACACAGGTAGCTATTTACATTCTTTTAAAAAAATGAATGGCCGATACATATATAATTGTAAATGCATTATGTACAATATGCGCAGTATGCTAGTACATTGCCGTAGTTTGGCAATAGATTGGTCATTGCTAACAGATGGGCAACTTTACAGAAGCATAAGGTCACTTGTGCTCACCCAGAAAGGTCGCAGGAAAATTTCACGTATATATATGGATACTAAGTCCACAGCAGCAGCAGAAAACAATATGTCAGAGATCTAAGGCGTATTTCTTCCCCAGTTTTGTTTGCTTTTATTTTATTTTATTTTATTTTATTTTTATTTTTTTTAAATGTAACCTATATGCTTCCCGCCCGAACTACGCGAAAAAAAATAAAATAAAAAAATAATAATCGCTCAAAGAAAAACAAACGGGGCAGGCATTGTGTGGAGTAGCCTATGTAAATATCTGGTGGGGAGAATCAAGCTTCCTTTTTGTGTTATCCCGGGTAGACAACCCAGGTCAAAAGAAAGCGACACCTAAACATTAACGCGTTTACCATAAGTAGGAATAGGTTTGTAGCTGAGCAACCAAAAATAAGCAATATTGACTTTGCTTTATTTTGCCAGGTTGATGCATTCCTAGACACGAAGTGGGAGAGCGGCGAGTTTCTTAAGTGAAAGAAATAGAATAATCAGGCGTCGGCAACGGATGGATTCCTATAATGTGAATGAGGAGTTTGCAGCTGCAATGATGTATTTTTAAAGTTGGAGTTGATTATACAATAAGGTACACTTGTACGTATAAATGTTTGATATTACTAATAATAATTTCTCTTTTCAGCTAT
This sequence comes from Thermobia domestica, assembly GCF_964235325.1. NCBI lineage: Eukaryota > Metazoa > Arthropoda > Insecta > Zygentoma > Lepismatidae > Thermobia > Thermobia domestica. Next base: position 82,904,051 of record NC_137469.1, read on the forward strand.
GTTAACACTTGTTTTCCTTATAGGTTCTCTGTGTTTGGCAGCATATTGGGAGCCTTATAGGAGAAGAAGAAGGGTAACTCATTTGTGGCCGGCCACATTCACACAAAGAACAAAAAAAAATATTAATCCCAATATGTTGGCAAAACATTCATTTAGGTATCAACTCGACATAACTTTTTCTGTGACGCGTCTAACATCCTTGGTATGATAGGTATGGTAGGGCCCTGATTCTAAAAATGACTTATTTAATCCTCAGATCAGTTTTTTCTTAGCTCCGCCGACTAAGATGAGTGCCTATTATCCATGGCCTACTACTGCCTTTTACAGCATCGAAGGGAGAGGGGGGATGGATCCCAGAAGATAAAAAGAGAATCAACTTTCTGTTTCTGATTGATGAAGAGTATACTAAACAGTTTTTTTTTTACAATTTCACAATGTATACCTTTAGGCTCTATCTATAGCCCTGTATGCACGTGTTCCGGTATGCCAGAGGTCATGTTGGACTACGTGTACTCCACTTTTTAGAGGTCTATACGATATATGAGATATTTAACACACTCACTAAATAATATACTCCAAGTGTTTCCTCTTTTTTTTCATAAGTTCGTCTAAATTGAGGCGACTAGGCCTCATGGTCGACTTGTACGTTACGCTTAACATTCCTCGTCCTCACTATCGCTAGAAACTTCCAGCTCGCGTGAGTTGTCTCGGGGGAAATACTTCTTTAATCTTTCAATGGTTACAATCTGAGTGTGGTTAGGGTTTGCTACTGATTCAATTTTACAGGCATTTGTGGGAGAAATACTCCTTAAGTAATACGGTCCCATAAACTTGGGTGTCAGCTTAGGTGAAATATCCTTCTTAGGTAGATAATCTCTACACAATACTAAGTCACCAACTTTTAACTTAATAGGTTGTCTAGGTAGATCAACTCGTACTTTAGTCTGCTGCTGTGCATGCGTCATAGCCTGCTGAGCTAGCTTACGGATTAACTTTAGCTGTTTCTGATGTTCCTGTATTTTTGTGAATTGATACTGGGTGTCTAACTGAGTGGGGAATCTTGCCTTTCGACCAAAGACAATCTCGTATGGGGAGTATTTTCTAATAGGTGAGGTTGATATATTGTAAGCATATGCACACAATCGGACATATTCTGCCCACTTAGTAGGCTGTTTAGCCGTGTACTTAGAAAATTTGCAATGACAGAGTTAAATTGCTCACACAGCCCGTTTGTTGACGGTTTGAATGCTGCAGTTCGAACATGTTTAATGTCAAATAAGTCATTTAGTTCGGCCATTATCGCTGAGAGAAAATTCGTTCCTCTATCCGTCAATATTTCTTTAGGGGGGCCAAAACGCGTGATTAACTCGTCTAACATGTCTCTAGCCACTGTCGGAGCTTTCATATTTCGTAGCGGTACTAATATTGCGAAATGGCTAAGATATTCGATCATAACCAGGATATAACTGTAGCCTGCACTACTATGCAGCGGGCCAAAAATATCTAAACTCCAACGGGAAAATAGTTCCTCTTTTACAGGTAAGGGGTGAAGAAAACCTTGTTTCTTTTCTCGAGGGATGTTCACCCGTTGACATTCATCACACGAGCGCACGTATTCCTTTACTATTTTCCCCATGTTAGGAAAGTAGTAACGTTCGTTTACTTTAGAGTAAGTGCGAGAAAATCCCGTATGGCCTCCACACAGCGGAGACGAGTGGGTTTCTTGTAAGACGTCGGGAATTGCCTTTTCCGGTATCACTAGTTTCTTATCTTTGTTCATGACTCGATATAGAACATCGTCAATTACAACATAGGGTTTTAGAGCGCGATCAGTAGGGTTATCTTTCTTCTTTCGTATTAGTTCTCTAATTTTATCGTCCTCTTTTTGCATTGTTCTGATATCTATTTTGGGACATAACACTAGATTGCACACGTCTGGACAATCTTCTTCTTGACCAAATTTTGAGGGTAACTCATCCTTCAACGGACACCTTGACAAAAAAATCTGCGGTCACGTTATTGCGGCCTTTTACATGCTCAATCCTAAATTGATAAGGTTGTAAACGGATGGCCAAACGCATAAATCGAGAATTTAGCATCTTATTATTTCTGAGGTAACAGATGCCGTGTGCATCAGTCCGAACAATAAAGGGACGATCTGCCAATAAAAAGTGGAAATGCAAAATTGTCTTAGTAACTCCTAGCGCTTCAAGCTCAACCGTAGAGTAGTTGAGCTCCGCTGGAGGCAAAGATTTCGAAAAATAGGCTATTGGGTGTTCTTTGTTATCTTCCTTAATTTGTGCGACGTATCCACCTATTCCGTCTCGACAGGCATCCGAATAGACTATGGCGTCCTGATTCGGGTCAAAGTGTGCAAGGACGGGAGCAGATATAAGACAAGATTTCAAGGTATCCCATGCTTGTTTCTCGGTTTCCCCAACTGCGAATTTGGCGTTCTTTTTAGTCAATGAAATGAGTGGTTTTGCAATAGTAGAAAATCCTTGCACAAAGGCTCTGTAAAATTAACAAAGTCCAATAAAACTACGTATTTCTTTGACTGTAGTGGGGTATGGTACCTTTGATATGGCTTCAGTTTTGGCGGGATCTACACAAATTCCTCGTCTACCGACGATGTGACCAAGCACCGAGGCTTCTTCGTAACCAAAGTAACATTTCTTAGGGTTGAGTTTTAAGTTACCTCCCGGAGTCGAGATAAAATAATTCTCGTTCTTTCTATTAAAGCTGGGAAGGAAGGACTAGGGCAAACCAAATCGTCTAAATAACAGATTACATATTTCCACATCATGTCACCAAAGATAACATTCATCATATTTTGAAAAAGGGCCGGGGCCGTGGTTAGGCCGAATGGTAGTCTCAAAAATGCCAATTTTCCCTGGCTGCAGATGAATGCAGTCTTCTCTATATCGCACGGACGGATAAGCAATTGATGGTATCCATTTTGCATGTCCAAAGTATTTATGAATTTGGTCCCGTTTAAGAACGCTAGTACCTCATCTATGCGCGGCACTGGCGTATAATTTGGCCTTAATATCGTATTTAGCCCTCTAAAGTCCACGCATATGCGCGGGGAGCCATCTTTTTTAGGTACTATCACAATTGGTGCCGAATATGGGCTCTTACTTTCCCGGATAATATTGCTGTCTAACATTCTCTGGATCTCTTCCGCGACTATCTCTCTCTGTTTTGGTGTTTCTCTATATGGGGGGTGAGAAACAGGTATATTTGTAATGACCTCTAAAAGGCACATAAATTTATCGGTAGCCGCAGTCAGACGAGACTTGTCCCAGGCTACAACATCCCTAAATTCCATCAATAAGTCCAGCAACTGGTTTCTTTCATCTGGGTTTAAGTTTGGACCAATATTTAGTACTTGAGCTAATTCTTCCTTTGTTTGGGGGACTTTCTGGGGTTGTCCAGGGACTTCCATGTCGTCTGTTTCATCTTTGTTAGTAAGGTGTATGATCTGATTAACGGCCGGTACGTCATTGTCTGGCTCGTCATTTACGGACTCGACCTGGGGAACAAGTTTCCCTAAATAAAGGTTTTTAGACAAACATCTGGTTCGATCTGAACTATTAAAAATAGTCAGAGTAATATTTCCATTGTCAGTAAAAACTGGACCTCTGGGGATCAAACAGGAGTGCCAATATCGAATTCCTTTGGACGGTAAGAATTCCCAAATATGCACGTTCGCGGTTGGTGCGGTAATTTCTATGTCATACGAAGCCTTGGACGGCACGCGGACATTTGCTGGAAGGTGTACTTTGTAGGTAGTGTCCGGATAGATATCAAAAATTTCGTCGCTTAACCCCAAGGGGTTTGGCACGACCTTTTTCTTACTATGATCCTGACCAGAACTCTCTAGGTCAGGGAGAGTTGCTGGATCATTTACACTTCCTTGCGTTGTCAAGGGTTTTTCTAATGTTTCTAACTGTCCTCTATTTGATTGGTCCTCTACAGGCTCATAAGGCGCCTGTGAGGCCAGGGGTGGTTTTACAGAGGGTTGGTTCTTTTTGCTATATTTTGTCGCACAAAACGCTTTCTTTTTCTTTCTAGGAATAATCTCTGTACCCGAACTTTCTGTAGAACTAGCTACCAAGGTTCCACTAGGGCCTGGTTGAGGGTCAAGGCTGCAAAGATTCTTTTCCTCTTTTTCTGTCAGGCGAATTGGTAGGTTCCAGCTCAGGAGCACTGGAAGGTACCTTGCTTTTCTTAGTTCGTTTGCCTTTTTACGCCTATTGACTTTTACATTCGTTCTATTCGTAGGCTCCGAGGAAAATTTTGTAGTTTCCCTGGAACACACGAATACTCGAGATGTAATTTCTTTAGCAGGGAGTTTTTGTCTTTTATCAGCTACTCTAGCGACGGGATTTATGGGATTTCCGGTGACCAATTTTGGAGACGGATCCTTACTCCTAAGTGGGAGGTTCCGTTTCCTATAAGTTGGTTTGTTTCTATGAGGGGGGATAGAGAAAGCCGTTTGTCTGGCATTATCGTTCTGTATTGATTGGGAATCGGTAAACGATCTTTTTCCTACTGACGGTGGGTATCGTTCAACATGTGTCAAGTCTAAGGTATGAATCACACCTTGACGATGCCCATATGTACCTTTTGGGATTGTGAACCATAGGTCTTCAACATTATTTCCGTCTTTATCTGCTAGCTCCAAGTATTTGGAATGAATGGTTGTGACATACTTGTGCAAAAAATCTATCCCTAAAATGACATCATAGGCGCAAAACTGTGGGTCAACTATAGCTACGTCTAGAAATCTTCGTTTGGTTGTTTTCAAGTGATCCTTGAAACAACACGCTATTCTCACCACCGGAATGTAATCTGTGGGTTGAGCACCTACGCCACGAAGCTTTACATAACCCTTCAGTCTTTCAGTTAGTGGGAATCTTGGGGGTAAGAGGGTTTTCGAAGCCAGCGAAATTTCTGAGCCTGTGTCTATAAGACCTTGCGCCCAGCGGTCTCCTATTTTTATCTTGACTGTACAAAGCTGCGCCTGCCCATGGCCAAGGCCATAGGCATTTTGATGAGTGTTCCTATACATTTTGTAACCCGGTTCTGCTACTACTTCGTCTGAGTAACAAGAACTAACCTGTACAAATCCCGGTTGGTGTTGTTCTTTAATGCTTGACCAGTCCAAGCGGTCATTTTCCCATATTACGTCATAGCTAATTCTCTGACTAACTAATTTTTGTGCTGTGTGAAGTTTTCTAAGATATTGCAGGCACTGTTCGAGATTATCACAATCATCCACTTCAAGCATCAGCTTATTTAGGACGTCTGGTAACAAACTCATTCTAAGCTTACTTATCAATTCACTTTCATTAACCCAACCTCGTAAGAATTTCAAATCCTTTATTAACTTATAAATGAACGCTAAAGTACTTTTATTTGGTTGTTGTTTTCTTGTATCAAAGTCATATTCTAATCTTGCAGTATACTCAATACTAGGAAATGCCTTTTTAAGTTTTTCTTTCATCTCGTTATAATTTAAAGGTGAAAGGTTTGCTAGGTCTACTAAATAGAAGGAGAGAGCTTCCCCTTTCAGACAATAAGGAAGGTAATTTACTATCTCTAGGGTTGACCATTCGTATATGCTAGCCACTAATTCATAATCTTGCAGGAAAATTTCCACACACTCATGTCTATTACCAGAGAAGGAGGGAATTTCAACATTTGGATAGATCTTGAATGCTTGGGGTTTAGCACCAATAGTAGAATTTTGATTGTCACCCTTGGGAGGAGGGTTGCTAACTTTGCCTGTTACAACAGTATCTGTAAATTTAGGTTTCTCAAAACTATATGGTATAGATGGCTCGGTAGCCGGACTAGTTTTAATTTATTGCTCAGATTTTAAATTTATATGAGGCTTATCCTCAGGATCTAATTTTAAAAATGGCGAAAAATTTGATTTTTGCTTGTCAGAGGTCCTATCTTCACTTGATGAATGTGAAACGAGCTCATCTTTCAGTTCTAAGGACCTGTCTAAAGAAGCTGAGGTGTTGAAATTTTCAGAAACGGACCTATAGTCGGTATCAGTTACGCTTCTATTTTCTAACTCCGAGGTTTGTTCTGGACTAAATTCTGATGTATAAGATCTATCTTGTTCGCTATGTATTGATTTTTCTGACTTTTCCCCTTCGCTAAACTCTAATTTCTCCATTGGGGTCGTGGGTGTAACTACGCTACTAGGTGGCGAAACAAACACTATCTGTAAGGGATCTAACTTTTCCTCTTGTTGGTACTTTTTCATTTCCTTGGTCGCAGGTGATTCACCACTTTCATTATAGGAACTAAATTTAGAACTAGCACTAACTGAAGGTTGTAAACCAATATTCTTAACACTATCAGTTTGTTTGTTAGATTCCCTTTGGGTTGGAGAGGTTGAGGGATCGTCTCTATTTTCTACCTCATCTAAGCAAATTACTGACGCACCAAATTCCGCGTAATCAAAGATTTTACCAATGTTTTCGTTTATTCTACTCTCAGACCAGGAATCGTGGTCTTCTTCTTCGTCATCAATTTGCTTCTGGTGGTCGAAACAATCTGAGGGAAAAACATCATCACTTTTCTTCTCATCGTCTAACCTCTCAACTAGAGCAGGGGCGACGAGGTCATTTCTCTGGTCAGCATCCTCTGTAGGAGGGTCTTGGTTCGCTGCTCGGGGAGTAGAAACCGTGGGAGGATCCCAATGGTCATATCGGAGTTCTTCTTCGGAGTTCCGTGAAGGTTTTGACTCATCCTCCAGGGATGGCGCAGGAGAAGACTCCGGGTTGTCTTCTTGAATTCGGGCTATTTCTTCGTTTTGTAATTTCTGTAGTTCGTATCCCAACCAATCGTCTTTCAACGATTCACCCCCATCTGTATCTGAACTACTAATATCTCCGTTTGACCACTTAACTTTAGTGACTACACTGAGTATGTTATCTATACTGTCCAAATATTGCAGTTTCTCTTGGAGGGTAAGGCTATCTTCAAACATGACAGGGTGGGTTTGAGTAGCTGTTGTTCGAATAACCTTAATTTCACGATCTGTGTCAATCCTGATCATTTTAGGAAACTTATATTCGGTCTGAACACTAACATCTTTCTTTTGGAAAACGTCGGTCTGTATTCCCATATCAAAATTTCCAACTACATTTTCCTCAGGTAATAAATCTTCAAAGGGGGCTGAGGGGTCAGCTTGAAATAAAATACCTAATTTCTCTTCGTCGTCACCTTGGCGACGAACAACTGTGACCTGTACTTTCTTGTTCCGTAGTTGTTTAGTTAAAGGTCGAATTAAGTTTTCTACGGCCGGGGACAGTTTCGTTTGTAATGAATGCTTAATCTGGTCTATTAATGCTTTATCGTTAGGTTGTGTCAGAGAGCGCAATTCATTTTCATTATTCTCGTCAGGGCTCTCAATTTTCGTTTCCCTTGGTTCGGTTCCTATATTTGCATAAATTGGCTCTTTATTTGAGAAATTCTGGGGTTCGAGACCAATATTCTCGTAAATTGGTTCTTTACTCGTTGAGATTCGTGATTCAGTATCTAAGTTAGCATACATAGTTCTAGGACCGATCTCAGCATAAACTGTTTCATCACTACTACCAGCATAAAAAGATTGAAAGGTCGGTCTTTGCATTTCTAACGGCGTTGTAGGATCTGACAGTTCGTATTTAATAGGAAAATATAGCGCTACTGGGCTATCTGGTTCTTTTGATACACCAATATCTTTATTTCCTGAACTTAACACTAAGTTACTTAATCTATTGTCCTTATCAGCTAACTTATTATTATCTAAGGGTCTTTGGTTCGAGGGGACATCAGGCAATACACCTGCTGTTGTTTCTATTTCAATTGTTGCTTGAGGGCATTCCTGACCTGCAGTTATTAGCTCTGCAATTTCTAATTCATCTTTTAAATTTACTTCATTCACTAGAGTTTTTGGATCTACTCCCGGTGGGGTCTCGTCAGTATCTGAATTTACATATATAGTCCTAGGAGCTGGTGTTGGTTTATCACTCGAATCAGCACTCTGTATTTCTGTATCATTTCTAGTCGGGATAGGACTAGACGCGGCAAGCGGCGTTAGATCGCAGCCACTCGCCGGAGCGTCAGGAGTTTGCGGGCTAGCGATCATTGGTTCGAGATATCTGGGCTGACTCCACGTATCCAAGTATCTCGGTAATGGATTCTTTTTCCAACGCCCAAATTGAGGAGGTGAATGCCCATGTACTTTTATTTTATTGCATTCAATACAATAATAATTATTCCAAAGATCCAAAATATAACGGTGCTTGCCCGTGGGTGTCTTAGGACAATGGGATTGCCCTAAATCTAATAGCTTTTCTTTTATTTTCTGCGCGAAACTCATTTTTGATGAAGAACTCTGTTTTTCACAAGTCAGTGGCCTCTTAAACCAGGGCAGTGGGTAATCAACCTATTTCCTCTGATATAATAGGAATTTAATCACTGATAGCTACTTCCCTCGGAAATGCTACGTCAAATTTTTACGTATTATGAGACTTATTATTATTGCAATATCTTCATTTAACATCTTTTGTACTTGAATACTCAACTTCCCTTTCTTTATAAATTTTGCTTTACACTTTTAGAACGGGAAACGGAAAGTGACTAGACAGCTGTTATAGAAGAAAATGTTTAGCTATTCACTTAATGATGATTTTACTTTTTACTGCTATTCTTTAACTTGTTTTCTTTTTTTAAAAACTTCATTTTTTTAACGATTTTTTTTTAAATCATTCAGGGGGATTACGAACATCCAACCATTGGATCATGTACCTGCATTTTGATTTTTGGTGTTGCATTTGCATAAAAGAGAGTTTTAGGCAGTTATTCCCAGACAGCCGTCGGACATGCACCCCTAGTGCAGGGGGGCCCTGCTGGACCAAGAGAATAAGATACCTGTGACCCCCAAGCTTTGCATGGGAAAGGATTTTAGACACTTATCGCCAGACAGACCATCGAACTTTCATCCCGTGAAACGGGCGGTTCTGCTGTCTAGAGATAAAACTGCCTGTGATCCTCCCCAACTAAGTGGTAGGGATTTTAGCCACTTATCGCCGGACAAACGAGTCGAACTTTCATCCCGTAAAACGGGAGGTTCTGTTGCCCAGAGATAAAACTGACTGTGACCCCTCCAAAGCTAGCAGAAGCATAAGCAGATTTTAGGGTTTTGCAAGTACATGAATCAAAAGTTGAATTCTGTCCTAACACTCGCGTCCCGATTTTACCTTTCCATCACTACACAAGAAACATCGTGAGGTAAACTGAGTCTTGCTCTGCGGAACCTAGCAACTATTCCGCTGACTTATAACGAAGCGAGAGAAGTTGAGAATAGAACATTTTCGTCGCTACTTCACTCCTTGTAAAACGCACTATTTAGAGCAGAAAAAATTATACTTGTATATCAGAGTCATAAGCTGAACACCGCCTAGGCCAAGTACGCCACTGAACTTTACTGACTTTACATAGTACAGATACACCACTTGACTAGTCAAAAGAAAAACTTCGCGTACACTTTTACATTTTTATATATTGAAAACTCTTCGATAAAAAAAATCACTCACGATTTGTCCTGAAACGCAACTGAGATTTTTGGTTCCCCTATAAAGTGAACGAGCACCAGAGATTTGTTTAGAGATTCCAGAACACACAGTTCGTTACCTGGCGAACACCGAACACCATAAAACTGTTATGTTGTTTTTCTTGAGGTTGGCATTATATTTGTATACACTTTCTTTCGTGAAATCGTATTTGAGATCACTCTTCTACTCTCCACCCAGTATGTCAAAGTTGGTTCTGAGTCCAACTCCCTTTGAGCCTCGGTATTGAAACGTCATTGGCCTACTGGTTCGAAGATGATGAGAAAGTGCACTAAAAGTTTCAATAATGGGGGGAGACTCGTATTTCAGTGGTAGAGCTTGTACTGGAAACCGAAACCCAGGTAACATATGAAGACTGTGAGCTGAATCTAGATAGGGAGGGATAGCTTGACTAAATTAAAGAGACCATTCCATTGTACATTTTATTTATAAGAATAAAAAAAGAAAATAAAAATGAGGATACAGATGAATCTCACAAATCGGTTACTTGGAATTACAACTTGAAATTCTTACTACGTCACATTTATGGGCACAACCCCTTCGTAACCAAATGGATGCTAGAAGGTTTTTATACTAAACCGCGATTTATTGAAAATAGTGAAATTGAAAATCCGTACACCGCAACTTGCATTGGCCCCAAAGGAAAAGTGTTAATTCTCGAAGAGGGAATTTGGTCTCGTGTTGAAAATAAACTTCATATTTGTCACTAAACAATCTCAAGGTGCTCATCCCGAGTCGAGGGGGGACTTAGAAAAAATAATCACATACCTGATTTTCTGACGAGCGTCCCTGTCAAGAGCAAAGCACACTGGTTGACGGCAGGCCGGAGAATCACTCGAGCAGGGCGACAGGCCTCGCTTATATAGGGACTTCATCCCATGCATTTCTGCCAGTTCTAACGTCGCTCGAAAGCTACGTCACGAGCCTCGACGAGCTTGGAGAAGCTTCTTCACGCGCATGCTCAATAGTGGCTAAGATTTATAGTTTTTCTATGATTTTCCCCCATCACGCCGGGGTTGAAGTATCTATTTTATAATTACATTTACATTTTTATTTCACGCATAGCTCCAAATACATAATGTTTTTCATGTACTTATCGCTTGCGTGGTATTAACTAAATTTGCACCCGCGACCCGGCCCTGTGATTTGAGTAAATCAAAGCCAGGGTCATACCACCATTTTTACATGCGTGTGGGTTGGTGTCAATGAGGCATCAGTTTGCTAATACAATCAAAGCCTCACCTGACTCCGTTCTCCCTTTCTCTCTTTTCTTTGCTGCACACACAATTTGAAAAGCGCGGGAGTCTCGCCCCATAATTTGAGTCCGGCTTAGGACTTCGAGGCATAACTGTGTAACAATATATATATATATATATATATATATATATATATATATATATATATATATATATATATATATATATAGATAGATAGATAGATAGATAGATAGATAGATAGATAGATACATACATACATACATAGATACATATATAGATAGATAGACATGGGAGGTGACTCCTGCCACCGAGACAAGAAAGGATTCTCTTGAACTTTCGCCTAGTGGACATAGTTTCGGAGCTACAAGGTGCCGAAAGCGAGGGAAAATGACTTTCGGATGCCAATAGTTTGGAAACTATGCAAAGTAAAGAGGACGGGTAAAAAAATTAACAGAAGAAGCCATACCAGCTATATTGAATTATACATGTTTCACAATCCTATCATTCATGAGCAAGGAACATAGGGAGTCCAGGATAATCTGCCAAATGAAAATTGGTTTAAATGGATATGAATTGATAGGGTTTCTACCAGGTAACAACAATTCGTCTGTATGAAGTCGATATCTTGAACAAATACAAAATGGCATCATTTCCACTGCTTAAGGATTTCATTGATTCTTTAGGTGAAAAACTCTCTGCTGAAATGCAGAAAACACTTCTACGACACTTGGAAAAATTAGCTGCAAGTTTTCGAGAATATTTCCCTGTTCCACAACCTGGTAATGGTTGGATTGAAATCCTTTCACTAATGTATAAATCCGTGAAATACAATATATAAATCTCTCTAACACAGAACAAGAACAGCTATTGGAACTATCCTACGATACTTCATGGAAAAAACGTTTTCAAAGAAAATGAACTTTGTAGCTTTTGATTGTATGTGCGCTGTGAGTATGAAGAGTTGTCTAAGAAGACATTGCAACATTTGATGCCTTTCCCTAAAACTTACTTATGTGAGCAGACCTTTTCTGCTCTTTGCAGGATTAAAAACTTAAAACGAAATCGTCTTAATGGGGAATCGGACCTGATATTGATGGTGACAAAACTTATTCCAGATTTCAATGCATAGAAAATCACAAAGAATTTCATTTCTCACATTAGTGAACCCGTATTTAAGAATTTATCAAGTAAATTTCCTTTTAAAAAATTATTTTCAGTCTTGAAAGTTACTGTATTTCAATTGGAATTTTGTTCACTAGGAAACAATTACGTATCTTTAGAATTTACTTATTGCATTATTTTTCTTTACCTTTTTCTTGTCAGTGGTAATTCTAATTAGTATAGTTTTTTAATACCATGTGAAATTTCTGATAGCATTGCAAGGGGATTCGGGTTATCAGAAAGTTTGAGAACCACTGCTCTAACCCATCAATGCGAGACTATCTATGAGCTAGTAGCCTTCCCTTCTTAACAGGTTCCGACATTACTACATCGTAGTGACTTCTACTGTACAATATTTGAAATAGTATAACTTCCAAATCTATATATATAAAAGAGAACGCACAAATCCTTTGTTACCTCATCACGCTAATACGGCTGAACCAATTTCTTTTATTTTTGGGGGGTTATTAGGATTTGGACCCTAGATGGTTTTTATCATATCACTTTAATTTTTAATTACCAGTGTCTTGAGATAATTGACCATTCAAGTGTCCATAACGTACAAATCCTTTGTTAGCTCATCATAGCTAAATCTAACCGTATTTATATGCAACCCACATGACCGTGTCACTCGGCGGGTTAACATAAATGACAGGCGATATAATGTTAACATTCTTCTATGGTTTTTATCATATCACTTGAAAGCGAAAAAGTAAAAATTATCTAAGTAACAAAGTTTATTGCGTTCCAGGGTGACCGCAGCGAAGCGGGGTGAACGCTGCTAGTATTTAATATATCTTGTCTTGTCTTGTCTCATTCTCTTTCGAGGAATTCAGGTTTGTCACAGATTTTTTCATCCCAGTTCACCTATGTCTCGCTATTGAGGTTAATGATTCTTGGTGTTAAGTTCTTTGTTGAATACACTGAGAGCAAACGCTGGATTCTTCTTTTAACTGAAAGGGAAGGTAACAGACACAAAATCAAATGTAAATTTTGTGGGATAAACGAATTATTATTATTATTATTATTATTATTATTATTATTATTATTATTATTATTATTATTTGACGATAAAGCTTAAAATTCAGTATTCTTTGTAATCTGCCATCTGATATTAAACTAATTGTTTTGATGTAGGAACTGTAGAAAGACATCTAAAAACTCTTGATTTATGGTTGTGAAAAGCAAATTAATATTGACCTGGTATAGTATGGAAATATTTAACAATTTGTTCCATAAACTTATTTCGATTTTTGTTAAATAATTCACATTGAAATATCAAGTGATTAATTGTTCAAGTTGTTTTTACCACACGTGAAATAATACAGTTGCTGTTCTGACTACGTTTACAGGAGTACCTATCTTCATTTTAAGCTGGATTTGTAAGTGACGGAAACAGACCGCTATTTCTTCTTATTTGTTTTTATTTTAAACCATCTTTCGAGCTCCCTCTTAAAATGTTAAATTGTTGTATCCTTGAAGAACATTAGTATATATATATATATATATATATTGTCCCTATATGTCTCCAACATCAGAATAAAAAAAAAGAAGACTCCCTAACGAAAAGTTTAGATGTATTGGCAATTCTATCACTTTTATATTTTTCGCGAGAGTGACCAGTATTTTTACATGCCCCGGTAAATGCCCCCCCTCCCCCGGTTCGGATTTTGAAAACGAGAAACCTTTTTGTCTTGGTCTGGGGCCTGGATCAAGGTACCCGTGACCAAATTTTGGTAACTCGGTCCACTCATCTGGTCCGCTGGCGCACACAGACACAAAGATATTTAGATAGACACACAAAGAAACTCTACTTTATTTATATTACATTCTTCGCTCAATAATTGTGCAGATGAAAGATTTGAAAAACACAAAAATCTATACGGCAAACTGAATGACTTGATATCCACCTTTCCTAATACTTTTTGCTCAGATCAGCTTAAGAATGAACTTATGTTCCGATAGAACAAACACATTTCTCTTCCTGAATACTTGAAATATATTCTCAGTAATGAATTTCAAAGCGTATATCAGGAAACAACAAAGCTGCTAAATATGGTATTGAGCATTCCATCAACTCCAGTATTTTGTAAACATTCAATGAATGCCCTGAAAAGAGTGCAACTTACTTAACAAACAGGATGACAAACTTTCTGAATTACGGACACTTACAATAAAGAACTTGGTATAGAAGGTTTGTAGGAACCTGAATTCAAAAAAAAATAGTTATTAATGTTTTCGCCGAAATGAAGAACAGGGTATAAAGCTCATTCACAAAACTGTAAGGTATTAATTAGGTAAGGTATTTGGTATTAGGTATTAAGTTAGGTGTTGTAAGGTCTTTGGTTTTTTACTTCTATCGTTTTTTTTTGTTCACTTTACAGTTCATTTCTAAGGTATTTAGAAATGACTATCCCTAAGGAGGGTATGGGGAAATAATGACCCCATTTCTTGCAAATGAGGCACCATTCAGAAATCTATGCTTCGAAAAAAAACTATTCACCAAATTTCACTAATTATAAAATTTTATACTTAAAAAGAAGAGAGTAAACATATGCCTTACAAATACTATATATATATATATATATATATATATATATATATATATATATATATATATATATGTGTGTGTGTGTGTGTGTGTGTGTGTATGTATATGTACAGCGAAACCTTTCTATGCTGGCCAACATTGGTTCCATTGAAAAGTGGCCAACTTACAAAAAATAAGTGTGATTCGTGTATTTTTAGAATAGGATTTCTAGTATTACTTGGTTGTTAATAAGCAATGGCACGGCAGCTACTTTAAAATAATGTATATAGATTAATCATTTAACTACTTTTTGTTAATGAGCTACAAGTGTTTTCCTCGGAGCAAAAGATGTTTCGAGAAATGTTAAGGGAATTCATATTTCAAAACCTCCACTACCTTTTGACAAGAAGTCATGTGCCAATAGTTGACAATTGAGATGGTTAGCTTTAGCCTTGAGAATTTCCCAAAATTACTAAAGCTCCCCACTGATGAACGGAGCTGATAGGCTATAGCTAATGATTTTACCAAAACAGATAGGGTAAACAAATACGTGCTATCATTTCCGGAATTCCTGTACGTGCTTTTTCTTATTCATATCTTCCTTCCCCAACCCTTTATCAGGGTAGTGTTCTAGCCTTTGACTTCCAAGAACAAATCGTGGAAATCTATACTTCTTTGTCTCCACTTACAAATACAGAACATCTGCTTCGCGTATGGGAATACGAAAGAGTTAAGAAAAACGACAAAATGGTACTTTGCGTGGCCAAGATATGCAGG
Source organism: Thermobia domestica (assembly GCF_964235325.1). Taxonomy (NCBI): domain Eukaryota; kingdom Metazoa; phylum Arthropoda; class Insecta; order Zygentoma; family Lepismatidae; genus Thermobia; species Thermobia domestica. Next base: position 82,919,380 of record NC_137469.1, read on the forward strand.
TAAATTTATCATTATCATCATAGGGAAAACATTGTTTCAATGTGGCCAACTTCCAAGATAGAGAGGTGGCCAAGTTGACAGATTTTACTATATATATATATATATATATATATACATTGTGGCCCATTTTAATCTTTCCACGGAAATATCTCAAGAACGGTTGAACATAAATAAACTGAACAAAAACTCAAATAAGAAGTACCATGGGGCAAATCGAATGATGATATCAGGGTGCCCCCAGGGCCACTCTTCAAGTGGGCCCGAGGCCAACTTAAAAATTTTAAATGGAAACATGGGGCGAGTGACACTTCCTTCGATAGATCATTAAAAACTAAAAAACGATGTGGCAAATGGTTTTTCATATAGGTCACCGTATTCAAAATGACCGTCAAAATATGTTGTCTATATCAGATAAACGTCTAGTATCAATAATATGAAAACGGTTGAAAATAATAGTGGATGAACAGAATAGAACTCCTATAGGAAATCACAGAGGGTGTTATTCATTGCACGCCTCGAGAATGATCCTATGGAGAAAAAGATTATTAAAGTATAAGTGATAATGCTAAAGAGGAACTCTAATTCTTAGAAAATTATCTTTCCAATCTCCTTCCGTAAGGGGTGAAGCGGAAATGAATGGTAAAATTACAAATGAGAACCCCCACATTTACTTGCAGTAGGTATGGTTTGTCTGAAACAGTTGGTTGAGTTGATTTTGGGTTTAATGTCTCGTTCAGCAGCGAGGCTATATGAGACGTGGACCTACTGATTAACGTGCAATCCGAACCACACGTGCTCCCGCCGGGAATCGAACCCGGGTCTCCCACGCCAAAGGCGCGTACGCTAACCGCTTAGCCACGGAGGAGCTCCTGAAGCACTTGGGGTGTACAAGTGACTGGTACTGTAATGAACCAATATTCTGCAGACGACTTTTGAGAAAACCAACGTTTCTACACATGGTTCTAAAATTACATTGTTCGACAAATTGGTTTCGCATTTCAGTTGATTCATTTTGCACAAATTGTTTCCTGCAATCAAAATGGAAGGTACCGTTTAACAAGAATTATACCTACTATTTTCCATTACAGACATATATCTCAAAAAACATGTAACAGATAATTTTGTTGTGTAGATACAATTTGCAAAAACTAAGGTGCTTGTTTGGAATTTTACCGTTCCTTCCCATCCCCTTCACCCACTTATCGTTGGACCGTTTTCTAGGAATTAGATTTCCTCCTTTGCATTATGGCACCTTTACTCTAATCATCTCCTCCGTTGCAACATTTTCGAGCCGTGGAATGATAAATACCCTCTGTGATTTCCTATAGGAGTTTTATTCTGTTCATCCGTCATTATCTTCAACCGTTTTCATACTAGTGGTACTGGCCGTTTTATCTGATACAGGCAAGTTGTCTTGGCGGCCATTTTGAAAACGGTGGCCCATATGAACAATCTTTTATCACAACGCTGTTTAGTGTATGAAGACCTATCGAACGAGTTATCACGTGACCCATATTTTCATATAAAATTTTTAAGTTGGGCCTGGGCTAAGATGAAAGGCGGCCCTGGAGGCACCGCGAAAACATTATTCGATTTGCTCCACGACTTTCCTATTTGAGTTTTTCTTTGGTTGATTTATGTTCAACCGTTTCCATATTAGTGCTACTGGACGTTTATGTGATACAGGTAACATATTTTGGCGGCCATTTTGAACACGGTGACCTCTATGAAAAATCTTTTGCCACATCGCTTCTTAGTTTTTAAAGATCTATCGAATGAAGTCTCACTCGCCCCATGTTTCAATTTAATATTTTTAATTTTGCCCCAGGCCCGCTTGAAAAGCGGCTCTGGGGGCATCGCGACATCGCCGTTCGATTTGTCCCATGGTATTTCCTATTTGAGTTTTTGTTCAGTTTATTTATGCTCAAACGATTTCGAAATATTTCCGTGGAAAGATTAAAATGGGCCACCCTGTTATATAATGTGTGTGTCTACTCCGCCACTGATTTAACGTCCCGTTCAGCAGCGAGGCTATATGAAAAAAGGCATGTGTGTCACAACTTGATGCTAGAATCTTCCTACAAACTACGTTCATCATCCGTTTCAAAAGCACCGTAGTCTACATTATTTATTATTTCCGTAATTTCTCGGGGCGAAAATACGCCACTGTCATAAGAACCACGTCTTGTCGCGGTGGTATTCATAGCCAAAAGCTCAACTAAAAAGAAAAATAGTAAGCAAACTACAAGAGGGATGTGAAACAACCATACACACTTCCACTGGCTAATAAAAAAGGGGAAAACAAAAATAGCTACATGTTTTTGCCTTTTGAGTACTCATATGTTTTTGAGAATATATACTTGACACATGTCATTTAATCTACGCAATACGTGACCTGTACGCATGAAGGTGAAAAATGTTCGTGAAAAGTAAACAGAAGGGACTAGTTGTTGCTGCTGGAACTGACCTTGATAGGTACTGACTAAATGTCTTGTAACAAGAGGGCAACTAATTACCCATAGGTCTCTTGCAGCTATACAGCGAGCTGTGTGCTTGTGTGTCACTCCCTCTCTAAGCCTGGCTGTGTTTGCTTTTCTTGCCTTGGGGCAAGGATTAAGAAGGCACCCTTGCACAACTTGGGGAATGGGACGGAGTAACATAAAATGATCGAAAGACAACCGATGTTAATATAGAGTTAATAGTTTCGAGCAGTGGCATATACTGGTTTGAAAGCATGGGCTACCACTGACCTTGTATATTATTATTATTATTAATGATGATAATAGAAAAAGTAATAATAATAATAATAATAATAATAATAATAATAAAATTTGCATAGCAATGAACAAAAAGTGGTTGTGTTTTTGTTTTGAGACCATTAATGTTTTCCACCGTAAATGAAATTCCACCATACATTTGCGCAGTTCTCGTGAATTACATTCGTAAAACGTTAATTTATAAAATTGTAACTTCCATCAAAAGTCGCCTCTGTTACTGACGTTGGTTGTCATTCCTTAACAGTCTTCGCAAAAATTCTCAGAACGGTCACGTAGTAGCTCCGCTGAGATCCGAACGAGACAATTGTGTTTCCATTTGATATGTTATAACTAGATGAATTCCCAAGTTATACGTGACACCGAGCGGAATATCGTGAGTTACAACATATTTTGTAATATAAAAGCTACAAAGCTGGCAGAATAGTTTGAACCGAGACATTTGTTCGCAAACAGTTTAGTAAATGGAAAACTCGGACAATACGTGTCCCATCATTTTCCACGACAAACATTTTTGGGGTAAAAACTTTGTCCCAGGGTCCCCCGCAGGGTCCTAGACGGGGTCCAACTCAAAATTTTCAAATGGCAAGGGGGGTTAAGTGGCACATCATTTGAAAGCTGTTGTAAAATGAAAGAAAAAGCAGCAAGTCTCGACTCTCTACAACAATCCTGTGCAAAATGGCGATGTGTCAAAGTGTAAACGAAAACTTAATTGAAAAGTCCATGGTCACCCTTATAAATCGGAAACTGTAAGACAAATGTGAAAACATTAAAGGATGTGTGGCATTATTTTCAAAATACAACGATTAAAGTGAAAACGTCTTGTCCCAGGGTCCCCACATGCTCCCAGGTGGGGTCCAACTAAAAAGTTTCAAGTGGTAAGAGAGGTAGGACATCGTTTGAAAGCTGTTGTTAAATAAAAGAAGACGGAGCGCATCTCGACTTTCTACGACAACCCTGTCCAAAATTTGTCCCGGGCTCTTTGACGCGGTGCCGTTTGACTCAGCGGCTGCGGTGGTTCACTGGTAGCGCGTTCACCTCTGCTGCTTGGAATCCCAGTTCGATCCCAGCCCACGCCAATTGAACTTTGTGGTGGACAAACACCGTTGCGTGGGTTTTCACCTGGGCTCGTTTGACGCAGGACCTTTTGACTTGGATCATTTTGTCGTGGAACCCTTTTGATGCGGGCTCTTTTAATGAGGGGCCTTTTGACACGGGCCCGTTTGACTTGGGAACTTTTGTAGCGGGACCCTTTTAATCCTGGGCCCGTTTGACTTGGGTCATTTTGTCTTGGGACCCGTTTGACCGGGCTCTATTTATGAGGGGCGTTTTGATTCGGGTCTTTTCCATTCGGGCCCTTTTAATCCGGGGCCGTTTGACTCGGTCCCTTTTGCAGCTGACCCTTTTTCTCCTGGGCCCGTTTGACGCATGGCCTTTTGACTTGGGCCATTTTATCGAGGGGCCCTTTAACCCGGGCTCTTTTTATGAGGGGCATTTTGATTCGATTCCTTTTGACAAGGACCCGTTTGATGAGGGGCATTTAGATTCGGGACTTCACTCGCGCCGTTTTGTTGCGGAGACCATTTGACCCGGGCTCTTTGACGCGGGGCCGTTTGACTCAGGGGCCGCGGTGACTTAGTGGTAGAGCGTTCACCTCTGCTGCTTGGGATTCCGAGTTCGATCCCAGCCCACGCCGATTGAACTTTGTGATGGACAAACACTGTTGCGTGCGTTTTCACCCGGGCTCGTTTGACGCAGGGCCTTTTGCCTTGGGTCATTTTGTCGTGGAACCCTTTTGACCCGGGCTCTCTTTATGAGGGGTCTTTTGACTAGGATCCGTTTGACTAGAGACCTTTTCTAGCGGGACCCTTTTTCTCCTGGGCCCGTTAGACGCAGAGCCTTTTGACTTGGGTCATTTTGTTGTGGGACCCGTTTGACCCAGGCTCTTTTAATAAGGGGCGTTTTGATTCGTCACCTATCGACTCGGGCCCTTTTAACCGGGAAATTTTGACACAGGGCCGTTTGACGCGGGTCGTTTTGTAACGGACTCCTTTTCCCCCGGGCCCGTTTGACGCATGGCCTTTTGACTTGGGTCATTTTGTCGTGGGACCCTTTTGACCCGGGCTATATTTATGAGGGGCGTTTTGATTCGGCTCCTTTTGACACGGGCCCTTTTGGTGAGTTGCGTTTCGATTCGGGGCTTTTGACTGGCATCGTTTTTTTGCGGAAACCTTTTGACTCGGACCCTTTTGACGCGTGGCCGTTTGACTCAGGGGAGGCGGTGGCTCAGTGGTACAGCGTTCACCTCTGCTGCTTGGGGTCCCGGGTTCGACCCCAGCCCACGCCAATTGAACTTTGTGTTAGACAAACACCGTGTGCGTGGGTTTTCTCGGGGTTCTCCCGTTTCCTCCCACTCTTCATTCCACCATTTCATTCATTACTCATCATCACTGTCTCCCTTAGCGTAACCGGCAAAAACGTGGGACGTAAAACTCAAAGATTTTTCTATATGGGTCTTCCCCCCCGTTGGAAAAAATTCTGCGGCCGTTAGTGATTATGATGTTGCTTAGTTACTGTATTATATTGTTTTATACACGGAATAAATACTTCTGTGTTTTATATAATAATGAGAACCTTATTTACATTTATTACGGTCTTTGCTTTACGACAGCGAAACATATTCACGTTCAGCATAATCAGTTTCCATTCCCAAATAATTACAGTGAGGCGAATGATATAGTTCATGCACAGATTTAGGACTTAGGAAACATACCGTAGTAAATTCCTGAAGAGTGAAAAGCGCTAGTAGCAGTAATTAGCTCAGTAAGTCCCTATAGTTCCTTAGTGAATTACATAAATCTTACAGATGTTGTATCTCTTTCTTTCTCTTCTCTCTACATCATGTCTGGAGATTAGTGTTTGGACAAATAAGCTAAAGTGGCAATTTTAAAAAGTAAGATGATCTACGCCATAAGTGACAGATGTTGTGATTTTTAACTTAACATATAAGGCAATAAATTGAAAAACAGAGATGACAGTGCACTGATGATTGAAATCTGTGCCTTTACTCTCTATACCTACGTTATTTCCCTAGTCAAAATAAAAACTCTTCAAAATTAATCACAAATTCTTATGCAACCATCCCTTCCTTAGAGTACTGCGCAGTCACATACCCGTCACGGCGATGTAAAGGCACTTTTGGCGACGAGGATACAAATTTTACAAACTAAATTCAAATTTAGTTATTTTTGTTAACGTGAACATAACTACTTTAGAAGGTAATTGTATAAATTTTACAAAGACAAACTAACTTCAAATTTAGTTCCTTTTGTTAACGTGAACATAACTACTTTAAAAGGTAATTGTATAAATTTTACAAACTAACTTCAAATTTAGTTCCTTTTGTTAACGTGAATATTACTTTAAAAGGTGATTGTATAAATTTCACAAAGACAAACTAACTTCAAATTTAAATGTTTTGGTTAACGTGTATAGGAAAGAGGGGCAAGAGGGTAATTTTTATTCTAATTAGTGTATTATTGAAAATAACATCCGCAAAAAAGAATTTTTGCTTGCATTTTGAAATTTGAAGTTTAGAGCACCAAATATTTGCATCTCATATATATATATATATATATATATATATATATATATATATATATATATATATATATATATATATATATATATAATTATTATAATGCAGGATACAAGAAACGGAAATATCAAAAACATACAATTGCGTACATCTGCCCCTATATGTGGGGTAGGAGTACGAATGTGAAGAGTTAAAGTACGCACTACGAAAATTTAACATAAATCTCAAACATAATTGTCAGTTCCTTCCTAAGATGTACATTGCTAATGCCACAACACTTTACACTTATTACATTTCATCCAGTCTTCTGTTGGAGGATCACTATAGATGCTGTCGCATGCTGGACACTTGTATACAATTTTATCAGTATTCTTGTTTACTTTATTAGAAGAGCTTTTCATTTTCGATTTTCTATAGACATTTTTCATGTTCTCCCGCTTGTCATTAGTTGTTGTAGCCTTAGAACGAGAACGTTTCTGAGACAAACTCTATTTAAAAGGTGACAATGTTAATATTTCAGACTGTCTGCCAGTGGTTTTGCATTTCACAGTTGAGGAACGTGTGACTGCTTGTGGAGGGCTTATTAAGACTAATGAACAATATGACGTCCGGGAGTGATAGTGTCTTTTGATGAACAATGAGCTTCTGATCGTTGAATTTCAAAAATGGGGAAACGTTTGTTGAAACTGAAGGTATATTTTCATCATCGGAACCACTATAATCATTTTTTGACTTGCTTTCGAAAATTGATACAGTAGATGGCAAAAAAGTCTCGATCGGTGAATATTTTTTTATCTGGTGGATTTTAGCGATTCGTACGCTTGCCCCCTTCTCCTCTACATACAACAGCTAATAATAATAATAATAATAATAATAATTTATTTGTACTTAACACCCAAAGGCAATTACAAAGTACAAATTGTTATTTTTATAATGGTGCAGAATGTGCTACATGTAAAGTAATTCTAACAACTAACCATTACTCATGTTTTGTTCACTTACAGTCAATAAGTAACAGATATAATAACAATCTTTACACTTTATTAAGTAACATTTGGACGCATTTTTGTGTAAATATTGAGCATTTCAATTGAAATATGTCCAAACCCATAGAATGTATTTTATTGCCTCATCCTATACATTATCACATATCCTATACAACGGAGAGTTTTTAGCTAAATTCGTTTTGTTATCAGGCATATAAAACATTTTTCTGAATCTTAGGTTTTGACGAGAGCAATAGAATGATAATTTACCTAAGAAAGACATATTATCCTCTTGGTTATCAATAGTGCTCTCTACGGGTCGGGTCGGGTCGGGTTGAAGACCGACCCGACCCGACTGACCCGAACCGTGATTCGATCTGATTGACCTGACCCGATAACCCGACCCGAGCTGACCCGGTTGACCCGACCCGACAACCCGACCCAAGCCGACCCGATTGACCCCACTGATTCGACCCGACAACCCGACCCGAGTTGACCCGATCCGAGTCGGGTCGGGTCGGGTCAACCCGACCCGTTTGAGAGCACTATGGTCACGACCTTGGGCGAACGCCAAAATGCACTCACATTGGGAATTAAACCCGGACCACGTGTACCGAAGTCTTACACGTTAACCACTAGCTAGATCAAGTGGGGGATTTGTATATGCATCTTAATGAATATTTCGCACTTTTGAGGTTTAGTTATTTCTTTTTATAACTGATACCAATGTCCGACGTGGGAGAATTTTTTTTCTTGTTTTAGTTCTATGTGACGAAATTTTTCTTCAAGGTCAGTGTTCTCACCTGCTCGGACGGTAAGGGGTCTTCTCGGAAGGCAGTAGCAAGAGTATCTTGGCGGAGATAAAAGGAAATCGTTTAACTACAATGATAAGGGTTGAGGAAACGGGAGAACAACTGTGATTTTTTCCAACCCTTCAACTTTCTTTCCAAAATAGGTTCCTATGATTCCGGGACCCGTGCCACTTTGATTTTTCTTTCTCGGTAATTAAAACGTATTTTACAGTACATATAGTTGCACGTAAGAAGATACATAATATGAATTTTGTAATTTAAAATTTAAAAATACAGTATGATAATTATTTATAAAGTACTAATTTTATTTCATCACCTTCAGCCCAACAAATGAAATTCAAACAATTCGCTCCCTGTGTCCTTTGTCTTGCAGTCAAGTCTTGGTTCTGCATTTCGTAGTCTTGGTTATCTTTCATGCTATACAAGAGCCAAGAATGCTCGCCTCATCGGTACAAATGAAGACCAAGTGTGATTTTGATTATGGTCTTTCATACTATACGGAAAGCAAGAAAATATGCTCATCGCTACTTGTTGATCACCAAAACAAGGCCAAGAGCAAGATTACTATGCACTTCGTCTTGCATATCCAATCTTTATCTTGTTCTTGTATCGGTGTCCTTGGGCTTGGTGAAATAAAATGAAATATTCAGTTTAAGGTCCCTCGATTCTGCACCGAGGCTAAGGGATATGGTGACCATGAGAAATGAATGAAATGGTGGAATGAAGAAAGTGGGAGGAAACAGGAGAACCCCGAGAAAACCCACTACACGGCGTTTTTCCACCACAAAGCCCACTTAGCACAAGCTGGGATCGAACCATGGACACCATCAGTGGCGGAGCCAAGGGGGCCAGATAATGGGGATTCAGGTCCCCCTAGTGCCCCCCCCCACACACAGATTATTATAGGTCTACAAACGGTGAGTTGCCAGTGGCTACAAGTGAAACTACTTCCAAAACATCTCTCGACAACAAAGCTACGAACTGCAGAATACCGTTGTGTTCCGAATAAAATATGCTCCACTCGTTTTAGTTTGTAGTACGCGCGAAGATCTAATTCACGGAAATATGTGGGATGCTTGCATTGACCTCGCCACCTGGACATTCATTTTAACCTCTGTCCATTATCTAGTTATCTCCTTTGTTTTTGACAAACAACCAGAAAAATAGAAAGTCAGTCGGCATTCTCATTCGCTTCAATGTTGAAAGTCATACTAAAATATGATATGCATACTTACAAATAACATGCACTGCAGAAAAACATTACACTTGTGTTGGACGAAAAAAGTCTTCGTACACTAAGTAATTGATTTCCATTAATTATGGCGACATAGAACAAATGCATAGCATCCATTAAATGATTCGGTATTATTATTATTATTATTATTATTATTATTATTATTATTATTATTATTATTATTATTATTATTATTATTATTATTATTATTATGAGTTTATCTACCAAACAACTATTTATTGATTAATAAAAATGATTAATCAATTATATTTAGTTACGTATGGTAGATGACTTCAGATTATATTATTTACTGACCGACAGTATCCCACGCTGTCGTATCTGTGCATAAGAGGTAAGTTCTAATCTTTTCTTTGTAAAAGTTAAGTAAAAGAACCTGTTTTACCTTGAAATGCTTAATTACAATTTTATTTACACAAAGACAATTCTAACATACAAGATGATACTAGGAATGCAATGGATATACTCGATTGCAATGAAATGAGCTGAGCGAGCTTAAGCAACGTAATCAGTTTATTGTGACTTTTTAAAACAATCAGTATTTTTCATAAGAATCGCACAATTCTTCGTCTTGACCTTTTGTTCCGGCTAAAAAAAAAAGTTCAAAAAATCGTTAATTTGCTTTTAAATTGTGATTGAAATTGTAAATTTTTACGCTAAAAAAATAAAAGGGCTTCGCCGGAATTTTTGAAAATCACGCGCAGATTTTAATTGTTGAGAAAAAAATCACGTGAAAACTTTTTCCCCATGTTAAGTCTATGGAAGCGTTTTTCGGTGATTATTCCTCGATGGTACATCGGATTTTTGATTTCGACCTATGTTCTCACTGAGCACGACATACTCTATCAGCGTGCTAAGTTTGGTTGAGATCGGCCAAACGGTCTAGGAGGAAGCGTTTTTCGGTCATTATTCCTCGATGGTACATCGGATTTTTTATTTCGACCTATGTTGTCACTCAGCACGACATACTCTATCAGCGTGCTAAGTTTGGTTGAGATCGGCCAAACGGTCTAGGAGGAGTTCGCGGACAACCAAACGGCTAACCCGAGTATAAGAGCTGAGCGAGCGAAGCGAGCTCAGCTCAATTAACGATGCTATTTGCATATACGAGTTACTTGCCACAAAAACTAATTACGCTAGGAAACTAAAACTATGCTCAGACTGTCTTTCTTAGCTAACTTTTACAAGTGGTAGCAATTGAAACTCACATGAGTATATGTTGACCTCTCACCCGAAGTCCAAGGTTAATCTCTTTGCACATGGCTAAAAAAAAGTCTCTGTTGCCTCCGTTTTCACTCTTCCCCTGTGCCAGCCTGAATCCCCATTATATTACCAAATGTTATCAATCTTTAATTTCAAGTTAAGTGCTTTATGATTTTTTTTTTCACTTATAAAGTCTCATTAGTTTCTATCACCGTTGTCCCTTAGGACAAGTTATTATAAGAAAGGAAAATCATATTAATGGTTCCTCTTGATTTCTTTTCAAGGCTTTTTCTTATAATTCACTTAAGCACTATCACTTTTTTTTTTACAAATTATCATATCCATTTATTCCTTTTTTTCATAAAATCTGTTTTCAACACATTATATTATCATGCGGTATTAAAACAAATCTGGAACTTCTGATATTTATTTACCTCCATCATTCCATCCAGAAAATTAGTGTGATCTGTACACGAGGGAATGTTTTCGGGCTTCTAAAATTAAGATTACTCGTGCCGTGCTATAACTTTGAGTTTCGCCTTATCTCAAGTAGATGCAGACATGTCAGAAGGTTTGATCCTTGTAGATACACTAGTTCAAACGCTGTCCAAGATGAGGTCTGGTAAATATGACTATCAACGAACAATATTCGAACAAATTTATCAAGAATGTTTGCAGATGTGCAAAGAAAATGGTCTCGAATTCCAGAGCCAGAAACAAGTAGAATATAGGGGTTCCTCGTGGAAACAAACTAGACATCCGCCATCGAAATATCACAAATTCATTTTGGATGAATCTTTTCCTTCATTGGATGCAGAAAACGAATTTTCTATAGATAATATATCTATCAAGAAACATTTTTCTCCATACTATTGATATAAAAGCCTCCCAAACACAATTAATAGAGCAACCCAAAAGCATAAAAAGCATATAAAGCATAACAGCAATTTACACATATGGTTGGTACCTTGAACATGATTCTGATTGTCTAAGAGTCCAGAAGAAACTAGTTTTAAAAGCATAATTTTAGAAAATAAGGCATAAAGCATAATTTAAAATATATAGGGCCTAGCACAATTCTTGGAAAATTCTCTTTAACTGAAAGTTTAACATACTGTGTTAATATTTTTTAAAACCCATATTTACAATGCAAAATCATTGAGAACATAACAATGCAACAATGAAAAGCTTATTTTCATTTCTGTAAACTTTTCGATGTAATCCTTTGATGTGGAGAAAAGAAAAAAGTAAAAGAAGAAATTTTTCCGCCAACAATGAATAGTATGCAAGAACTCCATACTATATTGTTATGTTTACTTTTTGAACTTAAGCACTTTCTGTACTTTTTGGTGGCATCTTTTACTTTCCCTTTCTGTATATATGTACCTGTAAGGCGCATACAAATTATAGAAAAAATTTATTCGAGCAAAGCACACATCTCTTTACAATGAATTAAGTAGAAAGTTCATTAAATATGAGAGAAACTAGTTGTAAAAAATATCAATAAATAGATCAAGATATTAAAACGAAATATATTATAAAAACACTTCGCTTTAGCCCTGATTCGTTTATGTACCTTTAAATCACTACGTTATTATAATAAATATATCAACTACTAATTACTAACCATAAACATGAATTGTGTCCAGATATCGTCGATTTATTCTTCTGTTTTATACGTACATGAAATATCAACAGCAACCATAGTTTTTGTACATATCTTCCAATTTCGTGTGTATAACTCAGTAATGATCTTTCCCATAACAACTAATAATCTTGTCAATAACAAACTGATAGTTTTTTTTATAGTCTTTTTCCATGACAACATGTCCTGTCAATAACAGCATTCTTTCTTTTAATTACATCTAAGCTATATGCTTAATTATTGCGCCTCTGATCAGTGTTGGTAAAATGGGTACAGATTAATTATAATAGGAATGTATCGCTGTATGAATGTCGCCCAGAACGGGAATTCCGTAACAGTATTATAGTGAAGGAAAGAACCCTGTATATTTTCAAAACATTCACTTTTTGAATAGCCCTCGTACTAATTATTACTAAATCAACTCTCCTATTAATTATTATTATTACATCAATATAAGTAGTTTTCTCTTCTCTTCTTTCTCCATATATATATCAATTCATTTATAACAACATTTTTCTTTTATTACTAATCACATATCATAAAGCGTCGATTCATTAAAAAATATTATTTGTGGGTCTATTCAAAATTATAAGTAACTGATGACTTACACAGAGTTACTAGTTAATTGTTCCTCTTTTACATTGAGCGATAACATTCATATACAAACAACATTATTTACAATTAAGATTGCCATCATATCACACGTCAATAGCAAGATCAGAAGGTAATAATTACATTTAAAAGCTTCAATTTAAGTTCACTGTCATGGAGTTAACACAATCAAATCTCTTTTGAACATGTAAAGTAAAATAAAGGTAAACATAACATTCAAAGTTAATACAAAGATAAGATAAATTAATCACATCATAACATATTGCTCAAATATAAAGTCCAAATGAAGTATTCATAACACAACTCATAACATCTGAGAGAATAAATTAAGAATTGTTATCCTCAAATAAATTACCATCGTTCTCAAATAAACTATTAGATGAACTTTGAGACGAATAATCATGAGAACCTTCAGCTGATATGGGATTAACCCCAACCATATCAGCGGGTTTTAGTTTAAATTATGGTTAACAAACGAGTCAATTAAAGTACATTGAACACCACAATCTTGGTTATTTTCTCTTGATCCATTTCCTGTTTCATTTATTACTTCGGTCCTATTCCGACAGTTCCTGCCATCTCGAGATCTCCAATTGCATCTGTTTTGAGTTACACCGGTATGCATGACATTGCTACTGTAATTGCGTCTTCCACGAAAGTTTCTCCCGTTCGTGAAACTGTTCCTCGGATTATTATAATTCGTTCCATTTCTACCGCTAGAATTGAATCTTCCATTGGCTCCAGTTCCAGTACGTATAACAGATCTCTCACTAACTCCAATGCCAGTATTGTCACGTGATCTCTCATCGCTGCGAAGATTTTCGGTATTTTCATTAGTTATATTCAAGTTTCTGACGGCAATCGGATTCGATGGATTACGATTACTCCCATTAGGATTCGGGAATTGATTCTCAAAGTTTTGAACTAAAATTATGAGATGATTGAAGTTTACGCATTGAGCTGACAACAGAATTTGTTGTAATTTATACGGCAATAAAATGCGTACGGAAGCGATTATTCTGGATTCGGGCTGAAACGGATTGACGAGTTTAAGTTCATTATATGCATTGATTGTAAAATCCGTAAGAGATTTATCGACCCGAGGTGAATAGTGTCGAGTTCGCACCATCGCATCACGGTTAGCTAACAAGAAATCATTTTCGTAATTAGCCAACAAGGCCCGTTTAAATTCTTCGTAGGATTTTATATGGTCGCGAATAGCCTTAAACCACAAGGAACAAGGAGGAAGTAACAGATGTGGTAACAATTTCATAAATTTAGATTGATCTACACCCATAATTTCACACTCTGCTTCAAATTTTTCTAAAAACGAGCTTGCGGTTTCGTCACACTTACCGCTGAATTTAGTCATGGCCTTAATTTCACTGACCTTAACATTTATTTTGCTATAGTTATGTTTTTGTTGGCGTTGATAATGGTCTGGAACCCTTTCGCACTTATTTATCTCCTTTCTCCTTTTGCGATCTGGACTTTGGAATCGCCTTCTGTGGTTTTCCACAACTAAACCATCATCAATAGAACTCTTAGAAGAAGATATCCCGTCAGTTTCTATTAATGGAGTTCTCGGGCAGTGATGCAATGCTTCCTGTTGAAGATGCAATGTTTCCTGTTGATGATGCAATGTTTCCTGTTGATTGGGAGTACCCAAAGCCTCCTTATACATAGGATTATTGTAGTCACATTCCCTCTCTTGTAACGATCTGATTTCCTCTTGTATGTTGGATATCAGTATGCTATGTGAATTGACCTGGGCAGTAATATTCGCTATCTGACTTTTTTGTTGGGCTGTCGTCGATTCCATGGTTTCAACGACTTTCTTTATCGACTCGGTTTCTAGAGTTAGTTGATCCTGTCTATCTTGCCATTTGTTACTAAATTGTTGAAACCTGGTATCAACTTCTCGTGTCATATCATTTGTAATTTTGATGGTAACTTCATCAGCTAATACTTGCAAATTTTCTTTCAAATTGTGTTGCAAGTGGTCAAAATTCTCTTGCACACCTTGTACTTTATCTGCAAGAGATTTATGCTGCACTAGTATCTGTTCTAGCTTTTCATCTAGCTTTTCATCTAGCTTTTCATCGTACAATTTTTGTTGTTGATCAAATTTCTGTTCTAGCTTTTCATCTAGTAGTTGACTAAACATATCAATAAGATTAGAATAGGAATGTTCAGACACAGTTACGGCATTTCCAGATATGGTTTCATTTGAAATACTGGGTACTTCTTCAATCTCGGAATCCTGCATATTGCTAATTCTTTGGATTCTCTTCCCACTTCTCAAAGTAGTGAAACTCATAAAATACGTATACACATAAACTCAGTTCTTACTATTCTTCGGAACTAAATGGTATAGTATAGTCCCGTGTCTTCGGCACCAGATAAAACGAAATATATTATAAAAACACTTCGCTTTAGCCCTGATTCGTTTATGTACCTTTAAATCACTACGTTATTATAATAAATATATCAACTACTAATTACTAACCATAAACATGAATTGTGTCCAGATATCGTCGATTTATTCTTCTGTTTTATACGTACATGAAATATCAACAGCAACCATAGTTTTTGTACATATCTTCCAATTTCGTGTGTATAACTCAGTAATGATCTTTCCCATAACAACTAATAATCTTGTCAATAACAAACTGATAGTTTTTTTTATAGTCTTTTTCCATGACAACATGTCCTGTCAATAACAGCATTCTTTCTTTTAATTACATCTAAGCTATATGCTTAATTATTGCGCCTCTGATCAGTGTTGGTAAAATGGGTACAGATTAATTATAATAGGAATGTATCGCTGTAATATTTAGAATATTTAATCTATAATAAATATTATACATTATACACGATTAATGTAAAATAATCATTGAAATTAACAATAAAGCATAATTTGAAAAAAAGCATAATTAAAAAAGAAATAAAGCATAATGTGGGTTGCTCTAACAATTAAGTTGTATGAAGACGAGAAGAAAACCAAAGCTGATTCCTTAACGAATTTCATTGATCTTCTTTGTCTCTACAAAAACGCATTCCTAGAAACCTACAAGCTAGGTATCATCTCTGTGATTATATCAGTTTCTAGTGCTACATGTGAAAGATCATTCTCTTCTTTGAAAAGATTAAAGACTTGTATACGCAATTCAATGACTCATGATAGGTTGAAAAACTTAGTGTTACTTTATATTGAGAAGAAAATTGCTAAATTGTTAGATCTTTAACAAGTTGTGGATATGTTTGCTGCTGCCCACACGAATAGAAAGATCCTCTTCAAGTAGAGGCATGAACCTATAAGTTATTTTCTTTACCTGTAAAAGTGTGTTTGCTTCCACTTAAGTCAACCAGCTACATATATTTTAAACGCCATGATTAAATAACTATTTACTTATATTAGAAATCAATTGCATTAATGAATCCTAGTTGTTTGAGGTACTAAATTCTTATATTTTCACTGTTTTCCAAAGAGATATATATTGAGATGGCCCCCTCAAAATCCTCTTGGGCCCTTCAGTGCCCCCTCCTGAAAAAACTCTAGCTACGCTACTGAACACCATGCACCAGAGATGAATTCTCTACCACTGAGCCACCGCGGCCCTGCTTGGGCTTGGTCGTCCATATCCAATATAGGAGGGTTACCAAAGAGCACGCACGCCCTAAGAGCGCGCAGTGCCAATTACGCTGAAGTGGTAACACACAGAATTGTTATTGCTACGCTGTTTGATGCTTCTTTGTGTGAGAGTTGAAACGAAGAAAAGGGAAGTTAACGTATCGCTGGAAACAGAAAATACAGCTAAAAATTACTTTTTTGAATTCTTGATGTAATATTTTAATACTCTTAGTTAAGAAATTATTCTGATATAGCAGCTAACTACAGTACCCTTGTTGCATGGTAGAAAACATGAATGCAGATAGAATTGTTTACCATGGTTTTGTTTCGGGGGTCTTGCATGTGTAGCCACATGGATGAATTTTACTCGAGTTGACTGCTGTTTCCCAAAGAATGCGCGTTAGTGAGTTACCAAAGAACGCGCACGTACTCTTTGGGAGAATTTCTTTGATAGTGTGTGTGGGTAGCGGCATTCATATTACAGACTGTGGTTATTCTCATCAGTTACTCTCGGAGTGTAATCTGATGTTTGAATGGATTGTAGAATTATTTGTAATTGTTTGTCTTCGATTCAAACACCAACTGTAAATCATCTATAAGAAGTATTTTAAATTCACAAAATGTCTTAAATTACAATGATGGTATGGTGTTCTGCCCCAAGGTAGGCCTTTGGTCCATGGTAGTTTGCCATTGCCTTTCATAGTATGATGTCGTCCTAAGAAGTAAGGAAATTATCAAAATAAAGATTCTGGAAGTTTTCTGGAGGAAGATGCTGAGCGTAATATGGCTTCTATTACGATTGTAATGAAACCACGAACTAAGAATTAAAAAAAGGACATACACTAAAGGTGTTGTTCAGGATTTTTTTTTTCAGTTGGTGGAATAATTCAATGAAACCACGAACTAAGAATTTAAAAAATCATCATTAATTTTACTCATAAAAATCATAATTTTTGGAATGAAACTAAACGAAGATTTTCTTTAATGTTTTAAATTTTGTGTAAGTTCATAATATATTTTTAAAACCACATGGAGGTGTAATCAAGAAATTGTTGGAAGCAAAAGCAAAATAATTTAGAATCATCTGTATACTAACAATTGGAAGCAAACCTTAGGGTAAATTAAAGTTTAAAATCCTTTTTACTTTTACATCGTTAGATAACAATATTTTTCAGAAAATGTTTTTTTCCTAACTCAAGTCTTACAATTTCATTACACCATAGAGAAAGGAAACGTTTTACACCTACAGAAGCCGCAACAACAATCACATCTGTTCATCCTAAATACATCATTCCTCTTCCGAAATAAAATAAAAAATTGCGACAAATTGCACGTACCAAATGTCGATCTGAAATTTTTACTATTTCTTCATTTCACAAGTTTCTTCAGAGCAAACGAGTCAAAGAAAATGTTAAGTCAAAGAGAAAACTCTTTGATCATCCCGATGAACCATCCACTTTAACACAGAAAACTGCAGCTGAGATCAACCAACACTTCATGCGCAATGTGTCACGAATTGAATGAAGAACCAATTGACGAAGACTGGATTCAGTGTATTAATTGTAAACGATGGTGACATGAGCAGTGTTCGTCTTACGAAGTGGTTTAGGTTTCAAGTATGATAGGTGTTGAGTGCGCCCTCTTAGGGACCGCAAAACTCACTCTTTGGGACACAGATCCTTAAAAGTACGCATTTGAGTTTTTTAACTTTTTAACGTATATCTCCATTTCTACATATAGTAGTAAACTTTTCTATTTCTTACAATGTAGCCTAAACTTCAATTAAAATTTTCTACAATTTATATAATTTTTCCTTCATTACTTTCGGAGCTATTTGAAAATGAATATTAAGTGCGTGCTCTTTGGTAACCTTGCTTGCTCTCTTTTGGCGTTGCTTAAACTACTTCTAGTTTTGTTCTAAATCCAGATTCCCTATTGGCGTAGATATTAATATTACAGTCGATTGGTAAAATCAATCTTCCACATTTAAAAATTAAAGTACACACAAGTACAAAAATACGCATTTACCATAAAAACACTAGCTGCAAGTGTTCAAAATAGATTTATGGTTTCTATAAAATCAATTGAAAATTGCTATTTTTAATTCGGCAGCTAGTGAAAAACAGCAGCTTTCCACTCCAGCCGAGTTTAAACTCAACCTAAACTCAGTTGACCAAAGTGAATTGACCCGACTGACCCGACCCGATAACCCGACCCGAGCTGACCCGATTGACCCGACCCGACAACCCGACCCGAGCTGACCCGATTGACCCGACCCGACCTGACCTGACTGACACGACCCGACAACCCGACCCGAGTAGCCTGACCCGACCCGTTTGAGAGCACTAGTTATCAATAAGTTTTTTCAAGTACAATACACATTGAATAAACCTTTTATCCTCCAGTGACAAAAGCTGAATCCTCCTGAGAAGTATATTGTAAGATACACAACGAGTTGATATATTATCAATTTTATAATTAATATGTTTTAACATTTTCTTTTGTACCTTTTCTATTTGTTGCTTTGGTTTTTGGTAGAATGGTTTCCAAATTATAGAAGCGTACTCTGATTTTGTTCTAACAAAAGAGTTATATAATGTTAATATTGTTTTTATGTTTTTGAAATGACAGCACGACCATTTAATAAATCCAAACATTTTAAACGCCTCATTTGTTTTGATATCCATATGATATGTAAACTTAAGATTTGCATCAAATCATACTCCCAGATCCCTGACAACTTCTTTCCTTTCCAGTACTTGATTCCCTATAATATATTTAAATATAACAGGTTTCTTTGTGATCGAAAATGTTACAACATTACATTTTGAAATATTGAGTTCAAATTTGTTTCTTTCACACCATTCACTCAACCTCACCAGATAGCTCTGTAATTTTTCACAATCATCTCTTGTAGAAATTTGTTTGTATAATTTAGTATCATCAGCAAACATTAAACACGATGAATATAGGAACTCTTCAGGTAAATCGTTTATCATAATTAAAAATAGTAAGGGCCCTAAATTGGATCCTTGGGGTACTCCAGAATATTGTTTTGATATAAATTGTTATATGTTACATATTGGATTCTGTTGCTTAAATATGACTTAAATTTACTTACTTACAGCTACTTACTTACTTACAATGTACTTACAACTACAGTAAGTATTTTGACAAACACATGCTCATGAGAATATAAACTTTATTAAACAAAATGCTTCACAACTGTAATGATACTTGAGTAACAGCACTAAATACGCTATTATCACAAAATGAAGAACATTTACCAAGATCACGTTCCATAGCTTTTTAAATACATTTAATTATTTCACTATTTGACTCACCTTGGAACCAGATATATATTTAGGCGAAAACGATTAACCTTGAAAGATATTCTTATTCACAGTGGCGTGTACAGAGGGGCTGACTAAGTTCAAGCACCTTCCTATTACAGTGATATTGAAAATTGATTCGTCTTCCATGCAGTATGTTCTATTCATGATCCTCGATTATAAGAAGCCCTTTGTTATGATTTATCACAAAAAAACAAAGTTACTTCCCAGAGGCTCTAATTTTAGCCAAGGGCTGCTTTATAATATAGTCAGGAAGTTACTTGTCTTTCTAGTTAATATGAAGAAAGATATTAAAAGGAACAATTATGGACATGTATTTCTATACACGAATGAGGGACGACTGAATGAAAATTTTAGCTTTTTAATACGGAGTCTTCAACGTTGATTGATGTCCATGAAAAAATTGGGAACATAGTAGAAGTCATGGTGCTTGATTGATACTACCCTCTGTTTACGTTCTCTAGCTTGGTTCTTTCTTGCATTCTCCTGTCTAAGAGAACACCCGTTTAAACGTCTTCAGTTACGTACAATGTAATCACACTTCTACCGTGACTAAATAAACTTGTTTTATGCCTGTCTCCGTGCGGCAGGCGAGAGCAGAAGAAAAAGGATGAAGTTTTAAAGCTGATTATGCAACTGCATGGGCTGTATATAAACAAAATGAGATGAATTTGTTCTGCTAATCGTGGAGGAAGACTGACTCATATTGTTTCAAAAGCGAAAGAATTCTGCAGCAGATTTTTGAAGCATTGTAAATTCTCAGCTACCCTCATATACAAATTATTATGAAGAAAATATAAACTACTTTCTAGAACCACTTCAGAATTTTGAAATTTAATAATACCTCATGTAACGAATTATTTCCAAACATTTAAGTAACAAATTAAAATTTTGGAATACACACTAAATTGATTTATCTCTGAAATGTTATTGTAAAAATAAGCATGCGAAGCCACAGACAAATATGTAAGTGTTACACTTGCAATTCAAACAAGTGACTATAAAATCCCAGTAAATAGAGAATCGTCAAGTAATGTAGGGTAAGATTAAGGTGGAGAACAGCCACGGGGTTTCAGTAAATTTAGACAACGCTATACTGCAATTCGCCAAACGTCTGTGTACAGAAATGAAATACTACGTGTCGCAAGAGTCCATGAAAGAATATGACCAGCCATATGCGGTACATTTCAGTTTTAAACCTGAAATATACAAAAGGGGTGGTATGGTGTCCCCATTTGTTTATTTACTTACAGATTGGACGTTCTGACGTGTTTTGCTTTTTAACGAGTTTGGTTTATTAAATTTTTTTTACACTTTGTTCTTGTTTCCGTCCGCACAGGAGACAAAACAAATGTAGAACTACTTCATGGATCACTATCAGCTTTTTATCAGGATGTGTAGGGTGAAAAGCAGTGCCGGATTAGGAAGGGTTCTTAAGGGGGCTGTAGCTCCGGGCCTTTACCCTGATCAACATTTCAACTGGCTACCTAAAATGAATCATAAAGATACAATCAACATCATAAGATAAAATATGGCCAAAAATATGAAACATATTTCCTTAACTTTCCTGCTGTACTTTCACAGAAAATTAATAGGCGAAGTCAGCAGGGGTCACATAACTTTTCTAGCCCCGGGCCTTCAGATGGGTTAAGCCAGCCCTGGTGAAAAGGTAGAAATCGATTCGTTTATGAAAATGGTATTCAAACTGGAAGTAGTACAAATCAAGCATTTCAAGTTCGAAAGTAAAAACGGTAATAGATAGCAAGAACAATTTCTTGTAATCGAGTTCAGCGTCCCAAGAATGCATTCCATTCTTAACTCTCTACAAGATAGAAATCCACTAGAACTTCTGATATGAATATTGCTCTATATAATGCAAAAAGACAAGAGATAACGAGAAACTTTTTTGTATTGATTTAGCGTTCTAAAAATAGATATCATCTTCTGTATTAATGGGGATATTCAAACAAAATTGGCAAGCCTCAATCACTTCCGATTTTAACGTTGATCGCTATAGAGTGAAAACGAAAATAGAAGTGTTTCTGCAAATCACTTAAGCATCCCAAGAATATATTCCATTTCCATTTTAATCTAAAATTGAAAGTGATAGATATCTACTACCACTTGGGGTTCGATATTAATTTGAGAAAACATTACGAAACACACCAAAATTCTTTACGTGGTGTACACATGACAATGCTACTGTTCGTATTTTTAGTTGAAGTCATAATCTACAATTATTCTGACATGTTTTCGTCGATTTGAATTTGTTGCTGGTTTTTCATAGCTTTTTACTTTGCGGTTCCCTGACACCCTATCTGTGTGTTGCTGTTTATTTTTTTTTTATTTGAATTTCTGTACCAGTTGTTTGCTTTTTATATAAAAAATTAAATTGCTATGGGTCGCTTGCACCCAACAGATACTGACTTTGTAAATGCTACTCGTAATATTGTTGATTACATAGAGGACTGTAACATTTTGAAGACTTAAATGAAGCTATAGATAAAGTCGAAAGTTAGTTTGCTAAAATTCAGTTCAGAGTAAATACAAAATACAACATTCTGTATTTATATGTACTGTATATAGTCTAAAACGTAGGCCTCAATATTAACTAATATCCAACAATCACAATTTACTAACAATCTCACTCGTATGGAAACTCGGTGTGAGAGTTGAAATAAAATGATTTCAGCTAAATTTAATCATCAAAGTATTAAGTTAATATTTGTGTATTCCAAAGTTAATGCATCAGCTCCCAACACCATTTCTGATCTCTTCAGGCCAGCATCTATAATGCTACATAATATCGCAAAATCACAGAAACGAAAAATAGTATGGCAAAATGTGACCTAGTCACAATTTACTACCGAAGTAAGTTATTTTTGCCACTTTAACATTTCTTCCTTCATCTTAGAAAAGATATGTATTTTTACCTCAATATAGTTGTTATAACTTTCCTCTCGAGAACCTGTTTCCCTTTAGGTGTCTCTTATTCCTGAATAACACAAATCAATGCACTATGGATCACACATCTTATTATCGGAAACTGGGTGTAGAATTGACAATGAAAAAGACCATGTGTACTTCGGCATTTTATAGTATTGGTAATGAAAAATCTCAACGGGCCTTTGAATTACAAGACCTCATCTTACTTTTCGGAAATTAACTAGCGAAAACACGAAGTTTTACAAAAAAAGAAAATCTTCTATGTCTTCTGTTGATTCAAGCTCTGATAACAAATTCATAAATGACATATGTATATAGTTATTTCATAGCATATGTATATAATAGTTATTTCATAGCAGAAATAATAGTTTTGAAATCCACTATTGTAAATGGTAAAACAAGTGTTCACTTTAAAAGTTTAAAAATAAATTTTTAAAAATAATTTAAAAAGGAACTAAATCAGGCAGCATTTGGCTACAATGTGTGCTAGGAAATATATGAAAGTAAGTTGTTATCCTTTTGTCATAAAAATAAAAATTTACTTGGTGCGTTGTATAATGCCAATTTTAGTTTCCTGAAGGAATTACGGATTTAGAAAGCTCCAACCGGATACATTCAATCTGTAAAATGATAAAGTTAGTACTTACATTTTTTTCTACTTTACTTTACACTATTATACCTCCTATAATAACAAACTAAATTAAACATTTTGTATTTCTACTGGTGCGGAAAAATATTATTTTAAAAATTATAAATTGCAATACAAATTTTTTTATCAAACTGCTATGCAAACCTTAAAATTATATATATATATATATATATATATATATATATATATATATATATATATATATATATATATATATATATATATATATATATATATAATATGTATGTGTGTGTATATATATATGTGTGTACTTCTACGACATAGCAATTACGTACCATCATTACGTTTCTCTGACTACATCACTGCTTTTTCTAACAATATTCAACGATTTGGTATGCATATCATGCCACTCTAGAATCTAACTTGAAATACATTAATTTGTATATCATTATTGTTTAAATAGAATAAATGCTTCTGGATCGCATCCTACTACCATACCTGATATAATTTACTAATAAAACTCCAACTGACCAAAGCAGTATATATATTTTAAGATTATATATACTGCTTTGGTCAGTTGAAGTTTTATTAGTAATCTTGAAGATTCCAAAGCTACAATGAATAATTTATAAGCTGATATAATTTGTTCCTTCCCACATAGCCGTGTAAAAAAATAAACTAAAGGTAACGAAAACTGTTTCGATTCGTTTCATAGTAACATTTCCACGTGCTTCTATCTTTACTAACAAAAACAAGACTAAACTAATCATTCAGAATTGCTCGCTTTAAACTTCCTGATATAATAAATGCTTGAAGGACAAATTTCTTTCTCAAAAATGTCATACATAAATTATAGACTGACTTGAGTACTACAGACGAAAAGAAAAAAATCGTTTAGATCTTTTCACAAGACTTTGATCGCTACGATTCAAGTAGTAGTGAATACTATGGGTATTAATTCCTTTACGGATATCAACCCATTTATTATTATATGGTCTCTATTTTAAGCCATGATTTAGAAGTTTTTAAACCATTTCCGAATTCCAGATTTTTCCGAAATCTGGATTTATGTGAAATCTGGATTTTATCCGAAATTCGTATTTTTCTGAAATCTGGATTTATCCAAAATTCAGTGTTTTTTTTTTTTTTTTTTTTTTTTTTTTTTTTTTTTTTTTTTTTTTTTAGAAATTGGAATTTTATCCGAAATCTGGAGCTTCTACAAAATTCGATTTTTTTTCTAAAATTCATATTTTATCCGAATCCGGATTTTTCCGAAATCTGAAATTCTTCGATTTTACTATCCGAAATCCGGAAAATAAAATATCTGAATTCGGCTGCCCTTAGTACAAACGAGAAATGTTTCTTCTCCGTTATTGTTGGAGATCTTCGTAGCTTTATACTTCAACAATTTCAACCCAACCAACCGGAGCAATTCTAAATCTTCGATGAAATAGACTTTTTGTCGTTAAAATGGGGGAAATTTGTCTACATGACCTTGAGTAATGTTAAGCGAAGCACTAATTCCTATTGGAAAAATGAAATCTTACAAATTAACGTCCATGATTAGGCACTTTAGACCAAGGCAGACGTATGATTAAGGCAAGTGAATGATGCAAGAGTTGTTGGAATGAGATTGTGGGAGGAAACAGAAGTACGCCGAGAAAACCCATGGATACGTTGTTGTCCACCACAAACGTACTCGGCCTAGGATTGAACCAGAACCTCCACGTACAAGTGATAAGGCTTCTACCACTGAGCCACCGTGCCCTCCTCCCCCATAAACCCCATTGGAATCCTGAAAGAACATCTTCCCAACATTTCATGGAGATCGAATAAGTTTAAGAAAGTTGTGGGGAGAATTCACCCTCTTGATTTTGAATGACGTTTCAACCCAAAGTGACAGAAGTATCTTCTAAAGCGGTTTGGCTCACTCATTCTCAGAAGTTGTCTACCTTACATCAACGTTAAGAACAAAATTAAGATTTCCATATTAGTAGCAAACCATTTTACAAAATCGTTATCTTGAAAACATGAAATCATTATAAATTGTGTGAAGAATTTATCCAGACTTCAAATGCAGATTTATCATCAACTTATAATCGAGGAAAGATGGATAACTCAGGCATATCATCTGCCTACACTGTTAGAAAGAAAAAAATATTTCTAAAAATAATCTAGCCGTCAACAGGACTGGAATAGTGTTACATCACGTCCTACTCGTTTATATAATGTGAACTTTAAAAGAAAAAACTCTAAAACACTGTCACGAACACTAAAATGAAGCAAACATAGTGATATGTTACGCTTCAGAGTATAATAATTTTAGTGATAGTTATATTGATAATTTTTTAGATGTCCAGCAAATAAAAATAACAGGAATTATATCAAACTCAAATAGTGAAAACTACCTATTAGTTTACCTGAAAAACACACTAATAGGTAGGAAATAAAGGCAAGTGACATGAAGAAGGACGCCACATAGAAACGAAAACACGAATATCATAGTAACGGGTAAGAAATGACATCTGTATTCCAGTCTAATAAACTCAAGTTCCTAATTAATTATATGTGTGTATATATATTACATACAATTGAAATTTTGTTTTTAGTTTGATCGGCGAAACTTTTAGGACATCAACATGAAATTAAATTCTTTGCACATCCTACTGTATATGAACTATGTCACTAAGTTGCTACGAAGATTTTGTATGTAACAATGATCTACAATAGAAATGACTTGTTAGTTCAATAGATAATCCACATAAAGCGTAACTATTTTTACAATTATAAATTCGTTGTGGTAGTTACAACTAACGTCTCCGCATCACCAGTACTTCACAGTGTTCTAATGGCGGTGCATCAAGAATGCAGTATATCAGTTGTTCCTATGTATTTAAGAACATGAGACGAGTCTATGCAAACAAAGAGAAAATCTGAATCCTTTATATTACTGCTAGGAAACCCAAAAATATTTTGTTGGGCTATGGATAAACTTGAAAGTACTTCGTACTAGAATAGAAGAGGAAGATTTCTAGTAATACTATTACGAATTCTGAAACTAGCTACGAAAGGATATTTCATTTTGCCTGGAGAAGGATGAATATATTGAATATGAATGTAATCATTGTATCTAAGAGATGTGATTACGTGTCCTTTGACCAGGGGTGCCCATTCCCCCCAAAGCTGATGGCGCACTCCCCCCCAAAAACTAATAATCTCTTCCCTCCTCAAAACTCAAGTCCTCTAAAAACAATTGCCCAGTGTAGCAGTAGTTTTTATGGTACTAGTAATTGTTATTTTTGTTATTGTTTTTATTTCCTGTAGTATATTATAGAATGCTTGTAGTAGTAGTAGGGGCCAGAGTTGGCGTGGGTCAATGAAAACTTGACCCACGACCCACTGACCCACCACCTATCATGACCCACTCTGACCCACGACCCACCGTGACCCACTCTGACCCACGACCTACCATGACCCACTGTGATCCACCATGACCCACCACTCACGGTAACCCACTGTGACCCACCACCCACCGTGACCTACCACTCACGATGACCCACTCTGACCCACCACCCACCGTGACCCACAACTCTCATACACTTTGACCTACTCTGACTCACCAAAATCCATCGTCATCAACTCTGAACACGATCCACGGCCTCTTCTGAGCTGACTAAAGAGTTTACACTTGTAATAAAACAAGACTGTGAAATTGTCACTAATCGGAGTTTGAATTTCTAGTCAATCGCTCAAGCACCACTCTGTTACAATAACGGTGGATCTCACCTTTACGATATAAAATGGTACAGTGTTTGTCAGTGAGGAAATTGAAACAGTTCGAGGTGGGGGGAAATTAGTGTGTGCCTGAAATATACTTGTACTAACAGAGTATTCTTGCAAGTGTTAATTTCTGAACACATTCCACAAGAAACTTCTATTCGCAGGAAAATGCCCCTGTACA
This sequence comes from Thermobia domestica, assembly GCF_964235325.1. Lineage (NCBI taxonomy): Eukaryota > Metazoa > Arthropoda > Insecta > Zygentoma > Lepismatidae > Thermobia > Thermobia domestica. Next base: position 82,946,766 of record NC_137469.1, read on the forward strand.
ATATGGAAAAGGTTATTGTTTCTCAGTTCACAGTATTTTTCTCACAAAAGACTTGAAAAATCAGTTGTTTATAGGGTATAAAGGTGCTCGGGTACTCTCTGTGAGAGCATCTCCATAAAGTATGCTCATAATTGTAATTTGTGTAATCACTAAAACACCACGTTAAATTTAAGTTACAAATATGCATAATTGCAATTATTATGAATATTTATTCAAAAGTAGTTTACCTAAAGCAAAGAAGAGAGTTACTAAAAAGTAGGTACAAAGTTGAAAAACACAAATAAACCATTAGTAATACAAGTTTACATTTTCTATAACTCGTCATTTTCCACCTTAAAACAAATCTGAAATCAGATTTATTTCCTGTTAGTAACTTTTTGGCGGTAAATTATCCGCAGTGGAATGATGCCCATCCTTCAGCCAAGAAATAACTAATTCGTTTACTTTGAGCTTGTCTAGCGGTGGGCCATAAACATTGATGAGCAACTAGTTAGACAATATTTGAGCACTTAATCTATTTCTAATATCAGTCATCTGTAAATTCATAAGGGGAAATCCCCGTTCGCACTCTGTCGTGGAAATTGATAATACTTCTACCCGATTTCTGCAACTTCTTATCGACAATCTACTTGTTAGACTTAAGTCTGATAACGATTTTTCTCGGTCAGTTTTGAAATACTCACAAGAAGTATCATCTCTCTATCACCATACAACATCTTTTCCATATCGACCATTTGGCAATGTCGACCCATGTAGAACAGAAACTTCATCTACCACGCCTTTGATAGGGAATCTTTTGAATAAATTATCAAATAAAGCCTCATAAACTGATGATTTCTTATTTGTTTATAAATTTAATTTTTGTAATTACACATGAAGTTTTGATACCATTACCAAGTTCCCTTCCCCGTCTAAAAAGCGAAAGGGAACGAGATTTCTGGAAAGTATTCAGAGGTGAATGGGAATTTCCCTCCTTCAACTTCAATTACCACACTGCTTTTTGCCATGTGCCAAATTACGATGAATTTCAATTAAATTATCATAATATATTTCTTTGCTGAATTATCAATACTTTTCAGTGAAAAAAGGATGAAATTTCAAAGTTCCAAATCAAAGTAAGTAGACCAACGTAAAGGGAGAAAAGGGTAAAATTTTCCATACAATTATGCGTACAATCCAAACTTAAAATTTCCGTGTAATTAAGCTTACAGTACAAATTTTATGATTATTTTTCTCACAAATTTATGGGTTGATTGCCCTGTGTTGTGAGCGCTCCATATAATAAACATAAGCTTCAGCAATTATTATAGCAGAAAGCAATGGATATATGAAGCCAAGCACTGTATTTTTTGTTTCTGAAATAACATCGATCGTTTTCGATCCTGTTTACAAACCAACTCACTACCAATTTTCCATATATAAAAAGTGCCCTCCCCCCCCCCCCCCATAAAGGAGAATTTAAAAAAATGCTAGGACACATTCTGTTTATTTTCAATAAAGAGTTAATACACTGAATTTAACGGCTTGCGAGATACTCATTTTTTTTTCGCAAAAATTCGGATCCTCACTACCTCCTTAGGATATTATGCATTATAATAAAATCAATATAACATCCCAATTTGGATTAAGGCCTGACTATATACCAAAAGTAATTTCATTTGACTTTGCAATTTGACCATGGTGATCAGCACACATAGTTACATTCAATTTTTTATAAATAATTTATATATTACAGTGATTCAAAAATGTATTTTTTCCAGTAGTTAGCTCTAAAAACTCACAGGTCTCGAAAGCCAAGTAGTAGTGTAAGTCCTATTGCTATTATTACAATTAAAAATATCAATATCCAAAAGTGCTTGAAGTTCTTTTTTTCACTTGGTTAGATATACTCACCTCAGGTAAGCAGACAGAAACAAGTGGAAAAGAAAGGGAAAGGAAGGTCTTGAAGGTAAAACGGAGACAAATTTACCAGTCTTCAGAAGATACTGTCTACAATGCAGTGAGCAGAGAGGGTCGGTAGATCATACTGAGTCGGTGGGTCGCAGTGGGTCACGGTGGGTGGTGGGTTACAGTGGGTCACGGTGGGTGATGGGTCATAGTGGGTCATGGTTGGTGGTGGGTCGCAGTGGGTCACGGTGGGTGGTGGGTCACAGTGGGTCACATGCTGTTGACCCACGACCCACTGACCCACTCAGAAAACTTGACCCAGTTGACCCACTGACCCACCGACCCACTCCATCTCTGGTTTGTAACTGTTGTTCACTAGAACTTGGCGCTCATTTTTGTGATTTCACTTCCTTTTAATTAAGTATAAAATGTAATCTCACAAACAGAAAACTATACAAAATATTATCATTAATTCATTTATTATACATCATGTAGCAATTGAACAGCATTACTTATTAAGTGTCGTACATGGTATAAATAAGAAATAAATAAATGCTCCCAGCAGAAAATGGGTAAATTACCTACACAAAGCGATAAACCGACCAGCCCATCCTTTCATATAGCAATTTGCGCGGTACTTCATTCATAGAGTTTCTAAGCAGGGGGTAGGGGGATTCATTCTCGAGATTTAAAAAAAAATCGCATCGTGTTCCAAAGTTATTCTGACGACAGCAAAATTACTTATTCGACATTAGAGTAAAATTCTTCCCCAATTTTTTTATTCCCCCCAATTTTTTTCTCGATGGCACAACTTGCGCCATTCATCCTCCTGTGGGCGGCCCTTTTCTCTTAAAACGAACCAACCTTTCCTTTCATACGGCTACTTGCGCGGTACTTCATTCATCTTCTCAAAATTAGCTTCTCAAAATCGTGTTTTAATGCTATTCCGACAGTAAAATTGCTAGTTCGAAAGTAGAGTAAAATCCCCCCCAAAATTTTTCTCAATGGCGCAGCTTGCGCCATACATCCCCCCTGTGGGCGGCCCTGCCTTTGACCAATGTAACACATTAATCGAATATAATACGTTTGTGGAATATGCTTCGATGAACAACAGTTGTAAAATTTATATAGTCCGTAACGCAAATGACATGAATCGTGTTAGTTTATTGAAAGACAACACAAAGAACATGTATGCATATCCGATGAGAGTTGCTTGGTATAATGTTTTGCCGTATTTTAATGAAATAAAAGATTCTAATAGTTCAAAGACTTTCGAGGGAAATTTCGGTGAAATGCTTGAAACTCACGAAAAATACTTGAATTTCTCTATTGTCAAACAGTGTTTCAAGAAGGTGTAATTGGAGGAGTTTATTTTGCCCATAATAACACATGGGACGGTATAATTGGGCATGTATTGTATGGTCGTGCAGATGTTGGACCATGTAGTATTACTCATTCCTATACAAGAAGTTTGTTTACTTAATTTACCAATACTATCTGTATAGACCATTTATTTTTTTGCAGTACCACCATCTGCATCAGTTCCGCAATGGCAAAATTTAAAAAAGCCTTTCTCCAACGCCCTCTGGATTTTGATAGCAATGACATTTGTTTTCATTTCTAGCTTCACATTAGTCCATTCATATTTACGTGAAAAGCATAACAGTGATAACTCAGACAGCATAAATATACTGAAATTATTTTCTTTTTTACTTTCCATTTCATTTCCAAAACTACCCCAAAGTAATCTCTTGAGAATTGTTTTACTTCTATTAACTTTGATGACACTAGTTTTAGATTAATTGCATCAAAGTTCGTTGGTAAGTTTTATGACCAAACCACAACAATTACCTGAGATAGATATATTTGTAAACATAATGCTCGCTAGTATTAAAGTTACTACCATCCCATTATATACGACGTTCATCAAAGATTCACCAAATCCTATTTTGTTGTCACTTACTCCTAGAATAGATGTAACTCCTAGATTTCAGGATGGACTAAAACGTGTCTCTGAACTACGAGATGCAGCACTTCTTGCAGAAGAATTATTTTTAGAATATAATAAAAATATAAAGGTTGTCGGTCCTGATGATAAGAAGTTATTTCATATTGCCAAAGAGGAAATTAACCACGTGCTACATGCTTATGCAGTTTCTAATGGATCTCCTTATTTACCTCGATGGAACTCCCACGCGACACACCTAACACAGTAGCCACTGCCGTCACACTCACTCCACCTAACCGCGCACCAACAATTTGCCCTCTTTGAAAATCTGAGAGGTCTCCCATTTTACACTACCTCCGTCTGCTGCAGCCACTGGACACTGCTGTTACACTGCGCCTGACGTAGTATGGAGACCGACCTAACACACCACCAGCGGTCCGGCGCTGCGGGCGCCAAGACTCCACTGCCAACCCATAACTCTGACGTGTTGCCAACTACAGGTGTTTCCATTTTTCTGATCACCATCTGTATCTCCATTTAATTTATCACAACCTGGAGGTAGCGTCAACCATAACAATTACAATGCATATCATATTACATCACATTAAATTTTAGACTTTTTTTTAAATAAAGAGATCTGTGAACACAATGAGTTTCAGAAGGTGTAATTATATTTTCTTATTTTTATATTTTTTTTAAAAAAAAGGTTTTATTTAACTGACTTTATGTTTATAGATTCTGAGATTCTGTATTTCTAGTGTGACTTATTAGATTTGTACAGAATACCAGTATGTAGAGAGAATGTGTGTGAGCAATATCAACTTTTAAGAAATCGCAGAAATTGAAAAATAAAAATTTCTTCGCAATTGCGAATATATTGTGTTTAGATTCTTTATAATTTTAATACATTCAGAGGGAAATGTTTCTAGTGATAACGGACTTTTAAAGATGGCAAGTCTCGTATATCAAAAGAAAGTTACAATGTATTATATTCAGGGGTAAGAGTGGATCTGAAAAGGTAGGGGAACGGTAGATAGTGGCATGAAGTCACGCCGTCCACCATACTATCTTTGACCATTGTAATTTTTTAGGAACTGGGTGGACGCCGTACATATTTTCTGGAGGTGGGAGAACCGTGTTCCCCCGCGTTCCCTTTCACTTTTATCCGTGATTACATTTAATAAAAAGTGGAGGAAATCCACTGTGATTCTCAACTCTTATATAAAACTTAATAGTTATATCCAATATGTGTTATTGTTCATGCAAATACACAAATAAAAATATTTTTACATATGAAGTTTATAATAAAGCATGGCGGTAATACAAATTTATAATAGTACAAAAATATCCTAAGAATACGTTAAACTAATAAAGTACAGAAATAAAATAAATTTATATTAATTTATTTCCTTGTTTTTCGCAATTATGTTTGAAGGTTTCTTTTTTTTACTTTCTAAATCTATCATCATGTAAAATTCTTCTATTCTATCTTCTTTGTTTCTGTTCAGTTTCACTTTCTCTAAACATGAATTAACATTGTAGTTCGTATTTTTGCTTCAATATTTTAACTTCAAAGTGTTTGGAAAATTTTCGACAACATATGAAGACTACAAGGGAAAAAGGAGGTAAGTCAGTTTTCGATAACTTGTGCCCTGTTTTCCACTGACTTACCTGCTTCTTCCCTTGTAGGCGAAATCTTTAACATTAAATTTCTTAGTGACTAACCTTCTTCTTACTGTGAGATTTAGTCCATACAAACCACACCTCTCAGGCTACATAATTCTGCTGTTAACTTATTTTCGACCATTTCTTGGTTTACCTCCTTTTCCCTTGTTTATGTTAATGTATGCTATATAGTGATATTGTCACGTAAAAAAACTATTGCTTTGACAAAATAAAACTATATTAACAAAACTTTCAAGATTTTTCTTTTTACTGAATATACAGTATTTTCAATATTCAAGATTCATACTATATAAACAAGTAGGTTTCGTTTCACAATGTGAAATTACTGTGGATTCCCAAATTATGGCGATTCAATACCTAAACTTGAAGTATATTTATAACTACTGGTTGCAATAGATTAGTAAGATCAAAAATAAAACTTGTACCTCGCATGCTAAATCAACATCGCTATGCCTTACCATTTTTGTTCTATGGCGATAAATGTTGGAACCGGAAATCGTTAATTTTAACAGCTTCCGAATTCAATAGAGCGTTAAGGGAGGAAGCAGAATCTACTCTTGGGAAGCTGCATCAATTATAAAAGAAACTGCATTTAAATGTCTCTTACCATTTTGCTCTACGAAAATCAGTATGAAACCGGAAGTAATAGTAGTAAATTTCAACCACTTTCGGTTTTGGTAGAGTGCTGCGGATTGTGATGGTATGTTCCCTTGACACCATGAATAGAGTGCAGAAAACCACTTATATATATTTTTATTTTTGTTCTATAGTGATAACAGTTGAAACCGGATATTGTTAATTTGAATTACTTCCGGTTTGAATAGAGGGTTAATGAAGAAGATGGAAACTATTTTAGGGACGCTGAATCGATTGCAAAAAAATGTATTTTGATGTTCTTACCGTTCTTCCTCTGTGTTGAAATCAGGATTGGAACAGAAAGTAATATTAAATTTCAACTGCTTCCAATTTTTAGTAGAGTATTTGGAATAGTCATGGTACGTTGCCTTGAGATGCTGAATCGTGTCCAAAAAGACACTTCTATCATCATTTTCGTTCTATGGCGTTACACATTGAAACCAGAAATGACTAATTTGATCCACTTCCAGTTTCAATAGAGACTAAACTGAGGAAATGGGACCTATTCTTGGGACGTTGAATCAATTGAAAAAAAAAGCATCTCAATACCTCTTACCACTCTTGCTCTGATACATGTCGACAGACGGACGGACAGACGGAGCCGTTTCTATAAGAAAACCGACACTTACACATAGCATAGTTTGGAAGTCTAAAAGTATCAAAAGCTTCAAAATGTTGCAAGTTATGGTGGTTTTGGACGACAGTACGTAAGGATATATTTGGATAAAGATATGTATATTGCAATATTTTGTATAAGTAGAGTTAATAATGGACCGAGAATTTAGCTGTTTACCGATTTATTTATGAAAATACAAAATAGTTTTTGGGTTTTATAAAGTTAATATATTAGATTTTTTTATGACTAAGGGTGAAGGAAGTAACGTTTTATATGGTGGCTTCGCTCATGGCAGCCAACGAGGTGTCTTGTAGCGACTCCAGGTTATGATCCTGGGAAACCTCCTCGGCTCATGGCAGCCTCGTGAGATATGATTTATGTTTGGGGAATCCCCTTCGCTTCAGAGCAGTCTCCATGGATAGTAGGATAGATAGAGCCCCTTAGTCCAGTGCGACCTCCAGAGCTATTGTGGGTAGGCGATCAGTGGTCAATTGATGCCTCCTTTCTTTGTAGTTTTTCTTTTATAGATCCTCTTCAGGTGGCTCGTCCTCTTTCTGTTCCCATCGTGTTGATCTTTGTATCTTCCTGTTCAGTATCGTTTGCTTGTTTGTAAACGTTAACACGTGTCGTCCATAAACATGCGCTCGTGTTGTGATGTAGGGATCCTCACACACACCCACACTGGAAAAAAGTAATCTACAAGATTATTTAAAAAAAAACACATCCACACACATTTGTAATGAAGTGGAGTGAGAATCCTTACAATGTGAAAGTGTAGTATTTATTGGTTTCAAAAATCTGAACATACTTACTATACATAGCGGCGTAGCAAAAGGGGTGCTGACACCCCGAGTTCTGATGCTAACCACCAATCATAATGGTTAGGGAATTCAACTAGCATTCTTCAAGTGAAAATAAAAAAATGTCCTCACATTTTAACAGTTTGTCTGCATAGCTCTTAGGAGGTACTACAACAAATAAGGGACGTTAAAGATCAAACTAACCGATCAATTTGACTAACGTCACTTAAAACGAAAATATACGTATAACTATAAACATGTATGGTTTCTTGCATGATCCTGATCATCCACCCATTTTAAATATAGAAGGAGAAACGGCCCACCGCTGATGCAAGGGGTTTCTGGTTCAATCTCAGAACAAATGAGTTTCTGGAGGATAACTTCATGTTCGTGAGTTTTCTCGTAGTTCTTCCGTTTCCTCCAATATTCTTAATCAACAGTTTGTTTCATAATCATCCACTTGTATTAATCACCCGTCTTCCTTAGCCTATAGGGCATAGCCATTAGACGTAAAACACACATATTTCGTTTTTCGTTTAAAATTGAAAAATAATAAAGTTGTTCTCCAATTTCATCCATGTCCTTCGCTTGTTTTATCAAGGAAAAGTAATTTTTTCCTAGTTCAAAAAATAACACGATTTACCTTTGTTATCTTTTTTTTTTAAATACGGCAATCTGCAAAGAAGTTCCAGACAAGACAAATTGAAGGACATACCTATAGGCTATGAACAAAAACCAGTTATGAGTTATATCACGTGAAAGAGTTTGGCTTGAATGGCGTAATACTTTCTCAATGAATATAGTAAACGAAAGTGACCAAAAAGTTCTACTATTTCTGTTTTTAGTAGAGGGATTAGAGTGGAGATGGAAGATACGATATTCTTGGGACGCTTAATTGATTATAGAAAAACGCTTTCCGCTATACATAACTGTTTCTACTCTTCAGCGATCGTCGAAAGTGGTTTATATCTGTAGCTTCTGGTTTGAATAACGGGTTATGACTGAAGTTCCCGTACTCGTTCCCGAAATACCAATTCTTAAAACTCTAAATCGACCCCTCCCCAGAAAGAAAATATTTTTCGTTACCTCTTGTCGCTTTTGTACTATGATATTGAAATCGGAAGTTTTAGTGAATTTCCATCACATTGGTAGTAAGTTAAAGACGCAAATGAAATTATGCTTGAGACCTTTAATCGATAGCAGGAATTTGCTTCTCGCTATCTGTTACCATTTTTGCTATAAAAGTGATCAACATTAACACCGGAAATGGTTAATTTCTACTATTACCGATAGATGACTGATCTGATTTTGGGTTTAACGTCCCTTTCAGCAGCGAGGCTATACGAGACGGGACCTACTGATTAACGTGGAATGCGAACCACATAAGCTCGTGCCGAGAATCGAACCCGGGTCTCCCACGCCAAAAGCGCGAAGGAACTCTATTTTCGATAAAGGGATCTCCTCCAACTTTTGACTCTACATTTTGCCAAAAAAAATATATGGTGATCTATTCAGTAGTTCTTGGGATTTCGTCTCTCCCGGACGGACGGACGGACAGACAGGGACATGGTAAATATTATATGAATAGTTTTGGTAAACTGAACTCTTTAAAAGATGAAGGATTATCAGATGTTATATTACCAGGGGTTATTATCAAGTAATGACAGCTACTGTTTTTGTAATGTGTTGATTTCATCAAGTTTTATCCTAACACGAAACTTAGTTTAACATGTGCTCCAAAACCTACACGCGCCATGAATCACGCTATCTTCTATATCAAGTCTTGAAATCCAATAACCTATTTCGTCACGCAATAATAACAACACTTTTCTTGATGTTATCTTCGTGCTAACTGTATAGCCGTATTTCTTATTAAAGGACAGTAAAAATATACACTCTACTTTGTAATATTGATGTTTTTATCTGTATTGTACGCACCACGTAAACTCTTTTGAATTATGTTTATTGTTGTTATAAATTTCATATTGGAGGAAAACTTCTAGATACTTTAACTGATGGTTTTCAGAAGTACTGTAGAAAGCAATTCAGGTACTGCTAGATTTAAATTTGGGAATATAGAGGATATATTGGGAATGTAGTGGTTATACCAAAATAATTTTTAGTAAAGAAGTAATATAATATTTAGAGCTAAGTCCCTACATATACAAGAATGACACTAACACAGTAGGTACGTACGTACGTAGTTAGCTTTTTTTTTTTGCTAGCCCAAAGCTAGCCCCACCCAAGGGTTACGCCCTCGACTCGGGAAGAGGTCATCGGGAAAATTAAATATGGACTACTTTTGTTGGGATAAGTGATATTGGTTTATTTATTTATTCATTTATTTATTAACATTTAATTGTCCTTGGATTTTATGATCTTGTGATCATAAACATTAGCATAGGTAGATATGGAATGATTATGTGGTATGAAAGTAATGAGTACGTGCAATACACATCACAACACATAGGTGAGGTTAGAAAAACAAGTGAGGTTATCTTCTCGCCCCGGGGCAACGCGGGGCATTGATGTAAGACAGTTGGTGCCCTGTTAGTACAGTAGGATTACTGTGGATGATGTGATGGAAAGATGAAATGTGAATGAATATCGAGATGAAATGCATCGAGAAGAGGAATGTCGGGGTGATTCGGAGGGACAGTGTATCGATAAAGGGTAAAAAGCAGAGATAGAGGGGTGGGGCGTAATGGTGTGAGAGTAACGAAGTCGGCTGCAGTATATACTGTGTCCATGAGTAGAGGGTGGTTCATTGTCAGTCGATCAGTGATATATTTTAAGCGAAGATGTTCTATGTGGGAAAGAAGTGTGGGAAAAGTAATGCGACTATAGAGATCGGCAGTGGGACTAGGTAAGGATATACGGTAAGCGATTCTGAAGGCGTGACGTTCTAATATTTGTAGTTTTTTATAAAAGAAAGGTGCTGCAGGTATCCAGGCTGTGAATCCGTAAATCAGTACTGGTCGGAGAAAGACTTTATACGTAGTTAGAACTGTAGAGGCTTTCAGACCCCAACTGGTGCCAGTTAAGCGACGGAGTAGGTTAATTCGATTATAGGCTTTGGACAAAATAGATTTTAAATGAGGTCTCCAGGTGAGATGTTTGTCCAAGAGAAGTCCTAGATATTTGGCTGTGTTGGAAGTGTGAATTCTTGTTCCGTGAACGTAAACATTCAGCAGTGTTTCGTAGTTAGCACGAATATCATGAATTCACTATAAAAGACAAAGGAACGCCTGTGGAAGCAGAGGTAGGAATATGCCCAGAGTACTTGTAAATCTATTAGTGTATTAACCTATTAAGTATTCAAACTGTAGAAATAAATTATTTCAAACAATTCACATCGACACTTGTAAAATCTTCATATTAAAACAGACTTATCTAGTTCCCTACTTGTCTCTGCACTGTTCGTAGATTTCCTGAAGAAAGAAGAATCGTCAATTCACTGAAAAATATTTCCTTTTCTTTTCAAACTTTTCTTGGTTTGTTGAGTGTCCAACTCCTTTATCATATAACTGACAGAAGATATATGATAAGATTAATTTAACTATATTAAAGGAAGTGTCAGGAACATTTATTTCATACATTTGTTTTTCACTTCTATTTTTTATTTTATCCTTCACTTTTCTTTTTACAAAAGAATACAAATAAATACACTCTGCCCACAATGGGTGCAAATTATGCTACATTGAACACACACACATACATACATACACAAACTATTGCTATTGAGTTAGTGTATTTCTGAAGAATAATAATAAAAAGTTATATTAGTCAATCAGTCAGAGCAAAAATTTCCCTGGATTTTCACGAGTTATGGGAAAAGTCCCTTTTCTTCCATTTTGTTAAAATTTACCTACCATATTTTCCCCTCAAACTACGAACATTCCTTTTGTGCTCTCTTTTTTAGTTTATAAAATTAATTCGATGGCTAATGATCCCATTTTATGTTTAATAGAGAGTTCAACCGACTTTCGCAATAATGCTTTGTAAAAATGAACGCCGTACGCATAGTTGGGTAGGGGTCATGTGATACCTATAACAAACAATAATCAAATATTTTTAATTGGGTAAATCTAACGTGGAGTCATCAAATTACTAACAATGTCATTTTCATAAAACTTGTGATAGCACACACATCTTTTAAATACATGTAAATTAGCCTCTCTGTATATTCGTATAGACATATGTTTTAAAATATTAAATTCTCCGCTCCTTCAAATGTTCGAAAAAATGTGTCAAATTCTATTGCTGTGCGACGTTTGATAGTATGATATACTCGAGAACTCGAATTTCAAAAATTGCCATGTAAATTTGTGTAGAAATGTAAGAGAATTTTGAAATTATGTCAGTGTGCTTCGTGGTGTCGAATATAATTCGTATCAAATGTTATTCATTTCCATCGGTTGGAAGTCGAAGATGCCTAATATCTCCTTAATCTGCTAATTGCTTTTAGAATGTACGAAAAATCTGAAATATTGCTACTGTGTCTTCTGGGTGTCAAGCAAAATGTACAAAAAATATTTTTTCCGCGATGTTCGGAAATATATTACCATAATCTCTAAAATTAGAATATTGAATAATTGTTTTATGTTTCCCAAATGTCTGTAATTTTAGCAGTGTGAAATTTGATACCGTAGGCAATCGGTAAAAAAATATTCTGCATTGTTTAGAAAATTATTTTCCAAATGACACCCAGTTTGCAAACCTTGAATATTTACCACCCTGTAAATTAGTGCATATAGAGAAAATCTAAAATTTTGTCGATGTGTTTTTTCAATGTCAGTGTACCGCTTTATGAAGAATCTGAATTCTTTTGAGCGAGTTTTGTGTATACACAAGCTTAGAATATCTCTCAGGTGCGTGATATAGGCGAAACTTGATAGTTTTGTGACTTTAAAAACACACCAAGTGTATCGAAAAATATATATCAATAAGAAATTAAAGGATATAGTCATAGGATAGTACGCTTCCGATTTACAGAGAAAGAAACTCATCAAATGTTATCACTACGAGGTGGAAAATCGCATAATTGCTAGTAGAACATTCACGTTTTGCATTTGTTTACAAACGAGTAAAATGATGTCGTTTACTATGCATCAGAAAGTTTGTAGTTATTTTGATTTGCTGCAACCTACAGCAAAATTCAGACAATAATATGGATAAGATCAACCAGACCATCATTTCATTATGTGATGGTATGAAAAACGTTAGAAACAGGTTCTGTATTAAGGATGGGGAGAGCCATGGCAAGAAATGGGTGAGTGAAAACAAGTGGAGTCAATTTGGAAAGCTTGGCCCTCAGAAATACAACAGGCGGGTGAGTACGCAACTTCAAATTCCTCGATCGAATATATATACGACTCCAAAAGTGCATTACCACCTGCAATTCTCACTTTCCTCCAATAGTGGGCAACCCAAAAAGCTCGAAAGTTGTGTTCGTTGAGAATTCGAAAGGCGTTGGACAAGAACTCAATTTTGTTACAAATATATCAGTGTGGCAAACTGCAAGTAAGATAATAAAATAAATTAAGAATAACGATTTTATTACTGTGAAAGCAATAGATGACATAAGAGTTACAAAATAATCTTACTTAAGGAGTTCAAAGAAGATGAATGGCAAGAAATAGATATCAGAAAAAAGCATTTCTCTCCTTTTTCCAAAAAAAAAAAAAAAAAAAAAAAATCTTGTAGAAAAAGAAAAAGTTACATAAAGTACATGTTTAATATAAACGCTTAACAGCAAAAACAAATATCCACACGAAACAAAAAGAGAGACAAACACAGAGTTAAAGACACCAGTGGCGTACCAGAGTTCAGGGCCTCCCACGCAAGATAAAGCGAAAGAACCATAGTTGTAAAAGTAATAATAATAATAATAATCTTATTATTCTTATTCTTATTCTTCTTTTTCTTATTATTATGAAAAACTCGTTTCCATTTCAAAATCTCTGACTATGCCTAAGGGCATATGTGCATATAGCGGTTATGTGTGCACTAGGGATGGCCAAAAATTTTCTGATACGGATATTCCGGATCTTGCCCGATCCGGATCTCGGATCCGAATCTCAGATCCGGATCTCGGATCTGGATCCGAAATTCGAATCTCAGATCTTGATTCGTATCCAAACCTACATCTGAAATTGTGATGATAAAATTGAATATCTAAAATTCGTGAAAACTTTTTTCGGATTCACTAATATAGTACGTTGCTGTGCTTTTAAATATTTCCATATCACGTTTGTGCTACCTTTGTTCTTTATTTTATTTTAACCTTGCAATGTTTACATGTTACACTTTCTGTTGAACCAAGTTTAACTTCTTCCCATTTCAGAGTATACTGAATTGTCTGAAAACTGACGTAAATGGTAATAAATTCTTCTGTTTAGCTCCTCTTCGAAACTTAATGTTAGCTTCACATTGAAAATATTTATTTTATTAAACTTTATTATGTTGTCATATACAAATCAAATATCTTTTAGATAAGGCCCTTCTAATTGCAGAAATACTAGACGAAACAAACTCTTCGTTAATAGAAGTTTCTGACTCACTAGAGTCCAACCATCAACAAATGTAATAATGAATATCTTTCACTTTGAAGGTATATACAACAAAAAATATAGACTGGTTGGCGTGGAACAACAGTAGATTTTTAAACATACAAACGAGAATTTCAGGAGAGCGGTTGTGTTCGTTGTATGACTTTATTACCTAATTTATGGCTTGTCCTTCTGAGGTCGGGAGTTTGTTGAAGGAGTAAATATAAAAGAGATTTCTGTTATTTTTTCTTCACCATCCAGGTTTCTTTAATCATACATTGCAGAACGTAACCAAAACATAACCATGCATCGTATCATTGAAGCGTTTTGTGTTTTGTATATTAAAATGTTCAAAAATATTTAACGTGTGGGTTAATTTAACTAACGTGTGGGTTAATTAACGTGTGGGTTAAATAAATAATTAACGTAAATTACAGCCTCATAGTCCTAATAGATAGCTAAAGTTTTAATATCATATTCGCATTTGTTCATGTAATCTCACGTGCAATTCTCGGTGGGAACACACATTAGAAAATTGAAAGCTGAAACAATATGAAAATAGTATTTAAAAGTCAGGAAATTCATATTAAAACTTTAGCTATCTATTGGGACTGTAAGGCTGTAGTTAAATTAACCCACACGTTTCGTGAAGATATATATTACGTCGTTATTGTTTATGTCCTATAAGCTACCAGATACATCCCCAAAGGCCACTTTACACTGTAGTAATCAGCAGATGAAAACATTGGAAAAGAAATGGAAGGAAGGTCTGCAGAGCCTTAGATCAAGGTACTAACCTAGCATTTGCCCTGTATAACTGAGGAACAACCCTGGAAAATCCTCAGTCAGGATGGCTGGCCTCCGAATTCGAAGGTATTATCCAGTAGCGAAGCAAGAATTTTAACAAGTAGCCTGAGCTCGCTCCGTATTAATATTATTATTTAATTAACGTGATGTTTTAAAATTAGTACAAATTAAACCCTACTTTCTTTCTTGCTGATGTTATAGTTAATAAGTCTACATGAGACATTAGTCCCCCATCAAGAAAGAATACTACAACTGGAATTCAGGAAGCGGCGGTGAATAGATTAATGAAGATGCAAAAACTATGTACGATGCAAAAACTGAATAATTATGACTTCATCACAGATATATTCACTTACATACGTCACCTAATATTTCTCTGGTACAGGGCACTCTTACTTTCTACAGAGCACTTTTACTTTCTACAGTGGTAGGAAAATGGCCCGCTTTTGTAAACGAACACACTAAGCACGTGCGCATAGGCGCAATGTCCATGCAAAGAAACATAGGTAAAACTAGAAAAAATAGGGAAAACGAGGGGAAAATGATTAACCGCCCTTCAACTTAAAAAAGAAGCTAAAAATAACTAAACTTAGAGCTACGAAAGACGCGAGGCAAATTTTATTGAAAAGATTGTTTTTCCTTAGTGATTAGCTGTGTTAACTATGAACATGAATTAAAAAGAAAACAGGTAGCTAGCTCTGAGTTTCACAAACTAGTTGAGAAGAAAATATTGGATAAAATTTAATAATAAAGAAGGCATTTATGATAATTAAAACAAACTAAATTCTTGGCACGACTGTCCTTTGGTTCCTACCAGACGGCTTACGTTCAAAGTGGGGATGTGTTGTCAACGCATCGACACCCAAAGTCCCTAATGCCGGCTTTCTAGACTGGAGTCAACTACCTCTTACTTAAAATAACTCCCCAATTGTCCTCACGATGCTGGGTCAACATCGAAATTGTTGAGTGTCTCTCCGGAAATTGAACCCATGACCATGGGCACCGAAGGCACGCGCTAACCACTGTTTTTTTGTATATATAAAGGTAACAGCTTTTTGTCAGATTATTTAACCTGTTGAACACTTTGCACGGATTACACTGTAACCATTATGACACCACACAGACATAGAAGTAAACGAGGACAGTTAAAAACACCTATGCCCGAAGCGGGATATGAATCCAAGACATCCACAGCAACGATCCACAGCCTAATGCTGCAGACCACTCGACTATGGCTGCCGGGTTTTTTCTGCTAATCCGTAGCACATTTAAAGTAACTGATTATTTTACTGATTGTCTCTTGGGCGTTAACTTTCAAAAGTTTATTTGGGGGCTTTTGCCTTTCGGACATCAACTTTAAAATTATGGATTGGAGTTTTTGCCCCCAAAACCGTTTTTCCTGCCAAAAGAACGCATTCCTTCATTTTTATGTACTGTCCATACACAAAGTTTCGTTGCAATTCTTCATGTCTTGTACACACCTCTGACATACTGTTACTAGCACATTTGATATTTCATCAAATGTTTGTAGGGGTCCGTGCCACACTCAACCGTTTTTCTTTCAGGAAAATACGTAAACCATATTCCCTCATTTTATGTGTACAATTTCATTCACTTCGGTTCACTTCCTCTTTCCTTTCTGGCTTCCAAATATTTGGTGGGGGTTTTGGCCCCTAAAACCGTTTCTCCGTAGAAAATAAAAACCCGTATTCATTTTCTTTTTGCGTATTGTCCATGCGCAAAGTTTCGTTGCAATTCGTCATGTCCTTTACACACATCCGACGTATTTTTATTAGCACTTTTGATGTTTCGTGATGAAAGGTTAGGTAGGGTCAGTGGCCCAGCTAACCGTCTTTTCCAGGAAAATACGAAACCCGCATTCCCTCATTTTATGTCTACGAAATCTGTGCACAATTTAATTCACTACGGTTCACCTCCTTTGGCATTTCGGGCGCCAAGTTTCAAAATTTTGGGTGGAGCTTTTGTCCCCTAAAACCGTTTCTCCACAGAAAAAAGCAAGTATTCATTTATTTTTTGCATATAGTCCAAACAGAAAATTTCGTTGCAATTCTTCATGTCCTTTACGCATATCTGACATACTATTAGCAGTACTTTTGATTTTTCGTGATCAAAGGTTTAGAGGGGTCGGTGCCCCACCCAACCGTTTTCTCCAGGAAAATGCGAAGCCCGTATTCCCCCATTCTATGTATACAATATCTGAGCTCAATTTCATTCACTTCGGTTCAATTCTTCTTGCCTTTCGGGCGTCAAAATTCAAAACTGTATGTGGGTACTTTTGCCCCTAAAACCGTTTCTTCGCAGATAGTAAAAAGCAGAATTTTTTATTTTTTGCGTACTGTTCATGAGCAAAGTTTCGTTTCAATTCGTCATCTGCTTTACACACATCTGACACACACTTACCATCATTTTTGATATTTCGTGATCAAAGCTTTGGAGAGGTTCGTGTCCCACCTAACCGTATTTTCCATGAAAATACGAAACCCGTATTCCTTCATTCTGTGTCTGCAATATGGGTGCAAAATTTCATTGACGTCGGTTCACTTCTTCTTACCTTTCGGGCGTCAACTTTCAAAATTTCGGAGTGTGTTCTTCTGCCCCTGAAACCGTTTTACCGCAGAAAATAAAAAAACGTATTCGTTTATTTTTTGCGTATTGTTCACACGTAAATTTTCGTTGCAATTCTTCATGCCCCTCACACACATCTGACATACTAGCAATTTTGATACTGTATTTCGTGATCAGATGTTTGGAAGGGTCTGTGCCCCACCCTACCTTTCTTTCCAGGAAAATACAAATCCCGTATTCCCTGATTTAATGTCTGCAATATATGTGCACAATTTCGTTCACTTCGATTCAGTTTTTCTTGCCTTTCGTATGTCAGCGTTCAAAATTTTGGGTGGAGCTTTTATATTAAACCTTTACATTATGAAACCTTTTTATTATTTTTTGAGATTCTTTTTTGGGGAAGGAGAGAAATGCTTTCCTCTGATATCTGTTTCTTGCCATTCATCTTGTTTGAACTCCTTAAGTAAGATCATTTTGTAACTTTTGATGTCATCCAACTCCGTCCAGATAATAAAATTTTGATTCTTAACAATTTGTTTTATTCACTTATTTACAGTTTGCCACACTGATATATTTGTTACAAAATTGAGATTTGGTGCAACGCATTTCGAATTCGCAACCAACCCAACCACGGAGCTTTTTAGGTTGCCTGCTATTGCAGGAAAAGGAGAATTGCAGGTGGTAATGCACTTTTGGAGTCGTGTATTCATAAACGCAATTGTTATTGCTAAAATGAGAGTAATGAATGGAATTTTTTAGACCAATGGTACGGATCCACGTAGCTTTTATTGGGCACAGTAAAAGCAACACTCTAACATTAATTAGGTTTATACAGCTTATCATCTTCTTATTACATTCGCCTTAGACCGAAAGTTTTCAAAAGTGCAGCGCGTCTCAGTTGGTAAACGTCAAAGTTTTCAGCGGATGTGGGAGAACTTTTTTTTTTAAAAAAAAAAAGACTTAAAATGAACATATTTTTAACCCTAAGGATCTCAATGGTAGCTCCTGGGACGGGTTTTGGCTCTTGAGTATTGGGAATAAGGGTGTAAAAATTCGAAAATCTAACTATTAAAATTATACTTCATTCTACGTCCAAAAATAAATTTTATGTAAAAATTAAGTGCTTCCACGCTGGGACTTGTAGGTGCAATAAAAGTGGGAAAACTACAATAAATATTACCAGTGAGGCGATTCTTACTTCGTATAAAAGAGTACGTAAAGGTAGATAATATAATGAAGATCCGATGCTAATATTCGAAACAGTTACTGAGACATGTCGTTACATTTATTTTTGTAACGTAATCACTGTATGCATCATTTGGATTCCTAGGGATTCAGTGTAAAGAGGTAAAAATTAGAAGATCTAGTTATTCGACCACATTTCATCTTCCAAAAAGAAGAAAATAATGCAAAAAATCAAGGGAGTGTCGCAGTGGGATACTAGAGCTGAGCCTAGTTATGCTCCTGTATGATATATGTCTATCTGTGTATATGTATCTGTGGAGAAATCTATGAAGGTATCCAACACCGCACCGTCAGGTATGATCTGTGGTACTTCAAGTATGCATTCTGACTTATAATTTATCAGGAACTAGAGATTGATGATGAATTGATGTTAGAAGGACATTGAAATGTAGAAGGTAATTTCTTTGAATTTCATTTGTTCAGCGGGAGAGGTAACACAAACAACAATATAGATAGGCTTATACTGTCATAGTTAACAGTTTTATATCAATATATATCGTAATGTCCCACATGACGTGATAAACAAACGATCCCACACGTCAGTGTTTACAAACACCACCACGTGGTTTGGCAAGAAGATTTCACAACAGATGGATCTACAATCACTTGCAGACGACGGTTTCTAGCACCTCCCACGGAGCAGAAGACGACATCGTAGCAGCAACCCACCGCCACCCAAGGAACGCTATAAATTGGATGGACCACCCCAATTCTGTACCAGTTTTCTGGTGTCCCTCCTACTGTTTGCCACGGAACATTAGCAGTAACCTAACACCAGGCCTCTAGTCTGCTACGGGAATACGCCTATCCTATCTCCTGGCTTAGCCTGCTACGGGGCTCTATGTGGGAATCCTGACCTCAGGCGCTTAGCCTGCTATGGGGCTCTGTTGGCCACTTAACCCGCCTTTGCTTGCTACGAAGCATTGGATCCCTAACTCCACTCTGCTTAGCCTGCTACTGGGCTCTGTGGAGATTTTGTCTGCGACCTTAGGGTCAAAGACTACCTATAACTAACTTTGTATATTAGAAAGTTTATTTTGTACAGTATTTTTGTAAAAATACTTTATAGTGATTATATATATTATATATAATGATATATATATATATAGTGTTAAGTGTTGTGATCATTTCTCTTCGTTCTGCTTTTAATAGTATTTTAATAAATAAGTATAGTGTCATTTATCCCAGTGCGTTTTCGTTATATGTGTGAATGATGTTTTCGTACGTTATGGTCTGGATGACCGTGTGATCGTCCGTGAGGTTTTCGAGACGAGATACCCGAACCTCTTGGCGCCTAATGCTCATCTCATCATTGAGACCGACGAGCGATTTGGAAACAATTTGTAATCCTTTGTTGGAGAGGTCCTTCATCGTCCTATCCAAGTAAGTTCAGGTCTCAGGAGAATACTCATTATCAGAACCACGAACAGTGACCCGAACAAGTCGGTTACAAATAAATGGCCGCCCGAACAGAGACGACGAATTGATAATAAATAAATGGCAGCCCGAACAGTGACCCGATACCTGAATTGGTAACAGATTGTGACCAATCAGCTTAGCGATTCTAAAACTATGCAGTTAATACTAACATTGTTAACTTTAGTCATGTTACTTTTCACCCCACCATGTCAATGAGAGATGAACTTGGACATGATTGGCATTTGAAGTGTCACTGTTCATCTCAGCAACCAGTCGCTAACGCTCTCGCCTTGGGTGAGAGTGGTCTCGGGTTCGATTCCCGGTGGGGGCACTCGGTCGAAAAAGTATAAAAACTTTTTCATGCCATCCATCCTCAATGAAGTCTTCCTGGGTTTCCTCACTCATACCAGACAAATGCCGGGGTGGTCCTAGGCCGCTGCCTTCCTTCTCTTTCCCCGGATATTGTGCTTGCCGAGAGATGTCATTCCTCATACGTGACGGGCTAAATGGCCATAGATGGCGAAAGCCCATAAATCTAAATCCTCAATCCTAAATCATCTTAGCTACTCAGAAAAAATGTTAATTTGACATTAATATCTCTCGGGACTCCCTCGTTTCTCTATGGTTGGAGTATGCTACTTTAGCTTGGGAGATCTGTGTTCAATTTCCAGCAACAGCTCATATGGTTCGAATCCCTCGTTAAGATGTTGAAGATATATCTGTGTACAAAGTTTGATGGCTCTAGGTCACTCCTTTGTATGCAAAAAGCTGATGGCAGACAAACACAGACAGGTTAAGGCTATCAGAACTTTGCACCAAATCTCTGACATGTACAAAAGAAACAGACTGTGATGTAAAAGGGGGTGAAAAGGGGTAAGAAGGGAGTAACTTTCAGGAAAGGTTAACCTACTTGCACTTACTTGTAGGTCTGATTGTTGCCCCCTTGACGATTCCTCCAGCGAGCCGACGTCCGTCCATCTCTCTGTTTGGCTGGCTGGTCGTTCAAGTAACCAAAGGTTAAGAGTCAGCAAAACCCGGACTGAGAAACCAACTTTGTGAAGACCGCAATTTTAGTTAGAGTCGAAACTTGCTCTCAAAAAAACAATACATCGTCGTTAACAGCTATCTGACGTTAGCTGAAACAAAGGTGCTCTACAGTACAGAGTAAGGCTATGTCAGTCGTAAATTCCAAAGTGAGGTTCGCGGTCTACATCTTAACTCCTTTCTAACTTCGTGTCGACTGTCCCTTTCAAAAGTCTCTCAATCGATTTTGTATAACGTTCCTTCCGGGTTCATATCCTGGGTTATTCACTCTGATTTGCGTCTCGATGAAAAAGTGCGTGCTCGTAGATTAACCAAGGTAAGGTGATAGTAGGAATGCGGACGGGGAAGCAATCTGTTGTTTTTATTAATTGAGAAATTACAAACGTAAGAAAGAAATGACGAACAGCAATAAGACTTCCTAGTAAGAAAGCCAAATGAACTTAGAAAAAAAAAGTCGAAAGGTGATTTAACTTAAAATGAATTGTAATTCTTTTCACTGTAATGTTCTTTTAAAATAAAATGTCCCATTGTTCAAAATTAGATACCTTGCCATGTGTCCAAATGCACATATCTTCACACAACTACACATTAGGTTTTGTAGTAATTAAAATTCTGAGTGACCTCATAATTACTTTTAAGTAGTCATTAATAGGAACATGATCCGCATGCACTAGTAAAAAACTTCTATCCTAATTTCTAGGAGCTGTCTACTTGAATCCAGAATGAATTTATTACAAGAACCACATCAAAGCTTGAACAGGTTGAATGGTAAGTTGGAAAAAGATATAGGGTATCTGAGTTGCTATTGTTTTTTATAACGTGCGAAATAAATAACCCATGGAAAAAGTTGTTATACTTATGCTTAATCTAGTGTGTATGACCTGGGTTGTGATTCCATGAGGTGCTCAAAGTGGCTGCCATTGGGATATGTAAAACACGATTTTCCATGTTAACAAGGGTTTGTAAAATTGTTTCCCAGTCAGAAGACGAATTCCGCACAGAACTTTTTCTTCGGTGATTCTTCTTGGTTTTCTCTGATAAACTGTAACTCCTGGGATCATAAATAAGATGACTGCAATGCAACAATCCTTTCGACATGACATATCCAGGGTAAGTTATTACATTAAAACTATGGTCTCTGTGAAGGTGTAACACGTTGACCTCTTGTTGGAAGTAACCGGAATTGTGTTATTCACTTGCATTACAAAAGGAGTGGATATATTTCATGTGGACAGAAGTATTGTAACATAGATGGATCAGATTATGTGATTTCAAGTAAATTGGCATTCGATTTTTTTGTCTATATATATTGTAAAGATTCCCACATCACAACACAAGCACATGTATAACGACACGTGCCATTATTTACAAAATCAGACGATACACTAAAGAGGAAGACATGAAGGAAACCGAAAGGAGACGGACCACACGAAAGGATGCGAAAGAGGATGAACCACCCGAAAAGGACAAATAAAAGCGGTACCACGAAGGAACCTGGTATCAGTATGACCACTGATCGACTAACCATTACCTGCTCCGAGGTCGCAGTGGCCTAGGGATACACCTTTCCTAAGCTCTATTTCACACTGGACTAGGGATGCTAACTGCAACTAAAACTTGGAGAGGCTGCTGTGAGCTGAGGGGGTTATCCACAAATCTCACATATAACCTTGCAAGTGTTCTGGATGTTGCAATGAGCGGAATGAGCACCATGCAAGATACCAATCTCCTTCATCTGGTCAATTAAGAGAAAAAGACACTATTAATTACTCTTTGTAAATTAAAGACATTGTATTTAAAAATTTTACGGTGTATAATCAAATTGATGAAGGGGAAAAGACACGCCTGGACCGTTATTTGAGTCTACCTATAAACACATTTCAATATACATAGTATAACGCTTGCAAGAAAATGCATGCGAATTAGCACTTACTCAAACGCACATATTTTGAGGATTATAATGTACTCACTAAGATGGAACAACGCTTGTTACGCAAGTCACGTTTTGTTCTGTTTTGAATTTTAGTGATGAAGTTCTGAAACCATTTGTAGTACTGGAACTCTTTGCTTCATTATTGGCTTTCAATTCCTGAACAATGGTGATGAATGAAGTGTGCTAATATTGACAATCCTTCAGCTTGTGTTTTCGGATGTAAACGTTCTTGTGCCAATTTTCGCAA
The DNA here is from genome assembly GCF_964235325.1 of Thermobia domestica. Classification (NCBI taxonomy): domain Eukaryota; kingdom Metazoa; phylum Arthropoda; class Insecta; order Zygentoma; family Lepismatidae; genus Thermobia; species Thermobia domestica. Next base: position 82,970,171 of record NC_137469.1, read on the forward strand.
AGACATTTTTGGATAAAACAGTGTGTTCCATATTGACTTATCAGAGACGATATTCCCTATGCACATTCATCAATGTATTCGTTGTCTCCAGTCTCTTCATAACATACTGAATACAGAAATTTACGTTTTTTTGCGACCTACAAATTTTGACAATTTATCGTTTGAATAACTTATAGGCGTATTTCAAAATTTGCGATTTTCAGTTAATACCGGTATTTTATGCGATTTTACGAGATTTACCGATCACTCCGCCTTCTAATCAACTCGACATCCCAGGAATGAAGCCTCTTTTGTCTATGATTCTTATAAATTCTTACAGTGATCAATAGATCTCATAAAATCCTGTGTCTTGCCTGCTAGCGACGGATACATCTTACGTTCACTCTACTCGTGCCTGGTACGAAGAAGAAAAAATGAAATGAAATCATTAAGTTGTACGTCCCACGGGTATGCCGGTTAGGCTAAAGGAGACGGTGATGATGAGTAATGAATGAAATGGTGGAATGAAGAAAGTGGGAGGAAACGGGAGAACCCCGAGAAAACCCACGCACACGGTGTTTGTCTACCACAAAGTTCACTTGGCGGGGACTGGGATCGAACCCGAGATCCCAAGCACCAGAGGCGAAGGTTCTACCACTGAGCCACCGTGGCCCTTGGTACGAAGAAGAGTTTCACCGTTCAGGGCTTGGTTTCTCACCCTCACCCATCCGTTTTCAACGGCACTTTTATTTCGAATTCACGTTCTTTCCAAAGTTGTAGGGAAAACTCCGGGGCCAATAGCCAGTGGAACGCACTGTGCATATATTACAACCTCAAACCAAAATATATAATTAATTAGCATTGTATATAAATTTAATGAGATCAGGTTCAGAATACGCCTGGGCCGAGAAGTCTGGTGCCTGGGGTAGTGTATTTGACTTCCTTTCTTTCACCTTATACAATATATTAAAGAATAAATTATAATAGTAAGTGCTGAGTACATTATCGACGACAATTTGGTCATTGTAACTCACAACAAAGTTTAAAAGCTCCATCAAAATATACAATTTTCTTTAAGTATTAAAACAGAGTGGATAACAGCGCCTTCAAATTCAGTAATTAGAAATAATCCGCATAGACTTAATTTGAAATTACATTTTTTTCTGGACGTTGCTGTTCCTGAAGTTCATTCTACTGAGAAAGAGCTAATAAAGAAGTACATATTGAGAAGATTTATTGCTTCTTATAAAGAGTTTGGTTGAAATTCATAATTCCATAAACCATGAGGCTTCTATCCAAATAAATATGAAGTTTAGTTGGTAGTGAAAACTTCCTCAAGATTTATTGCATATGAAAGAGTAATTAGATTTTCATGTTTTCCATTTAGAGTGTATTATTTTGAATATCGATCATTTTAAAATTTGATATCACTTTGGCTCTAAAGAGGGCAAATAAGTTTTTATTTCCTTTTCCTTATATATCTAATATTCAGTAAGTGCTTCTAGATTATGTAAATGTCATTGGTCGCGATTTTCTGCCACGTATATAATAGACACACGTGGAAATCAGAACCCTTAATGTGTTAATATTATTAAGAGTAACTGGGCATTTCATTATTTATCTTTTTCTATATTATAATATTGTCATTGGAGAATTTAAACCAAATTTCCTGTCTTTATGAATATTCAATTTTGAATTTTATATATACTTGTTATAATTATGATTTTGACTACAGTTAGGAAAGGTCCGTTAGTGATATTTGCGAAATTATGTCGTTCTTCTAAAATCATAAGTATAGTCATGTGTTCAGTACAACGAATATTCTTAAAAAGAAAGTTATTTGTTAATAACTGAAGTGTTAAAATTTTCTTCTTTTGTACAGTTGCCTTCTTTATAATAGAATCCAAGAAGAGGAAGTTCTCATTCCGACCAGATTATACTATGTGACTCGGAGCGGGTTAGGACTAATGCCACCGCCGTAAAAGATAAGAGAACTTTCCTCAAAACTGCGCTAAATTTTACAATTTTATTTTAACGAAGACTCAAATGTTGCGCAGGTCCATAAATAAACTTGTGCTGTTCATGGGCAAGATGCGTTGTGAAAAGAAATAGCAAAAAATATGGTTCAATTGCTTTCGTTCTGGAAATATCGATGCTCAAGATGCTTCTAGCAATAGGCGACCAATCAGAGACAAAGTTGATATTTTGGCAAAGGTCGAGCAAGACCAGCATATAAGCAGTCATGATATCACCAGTGATCTAAGCATTCATCACCAAATAGCGTTAAATCAATTGGAGAGAGCTGGCAACAAAAAGAAGTTGGACGTTTTCGGTACGACATGATCTGAATCAAAAACATTTATTCGATCGAATTTCTAACTGTGGATCTCTACTGAAACATGACGAAATCGAACCATTTCTGAAGCTGTTGCTCATCCTGAGATGAAAAGTGGAAACTTACGTGAACAACGTACAAAGAATATCGTTCTCGAAGTGAGGAGAAGTTCTACAGTCTGTAGAAAAGCCCACACCGACGTCCACAAATATATACTGTGCATTTGTTTGAATTAGAGGGGCATCATACAACACGAACTGCTGCCGCCGGGCAGAACGATAGACAGGAATATGTACTGTAAACAATTAGCAAGAGGGCACCTAGCAATTCAAAAGAAACGTTCGGGACTGGTCAACAGAAAGGGCGCTGTATACTACGCTGACAATTCCAGACCGCACACACCTTAAACGACCCATCAGAAATTAGGAGAATTTGGCTGGAGGTTTTAATACATCCACCGTATATATCGAACCTGTTATCGTCAGACTATCATTTGTTTCGATTTCTGCAGAACTTCCACAATTGAGTTAAGTTAGTTTCAAAAGAGGTCTTTGAATATCAGGTGTTCTTTGTTACTTCAGATCTCTCTAATATATATCCAAAGCGATCCACATAATGCTTGCTTCTAGAAACTATAAAATATTAATCTTTTTACACGAGTATTGCGTGACGAGATCCAAAACTACTATCCTAGAAACAAAGTTCTGATAGCCTTAACGGTAACTGACATGTCAATTTCTTGTAAATAATTTATTCTGTTGTTCGTGAAAGTTGCAATATTAGGAAATATACGTGGAGGGAAAAAATTATACCACAGATTTCTTACGAGAAATCACTTCAATTTCTGAACAGAAAAATCCTTCCAATCTTATTACAGTATGGCGTGAAGCCTAACGATACTGCAATCAGATGCTTTTTAGGTTGTTGCATCAAATAGAATAAACATCGATGTATTCTTGATGAAATATCTGTCACGCTGTTTGTACGCAAGTCCACAAGACATCGATATTATCTGCTGAAGATCGTGACGAACAAGATGTTGACCAACCATATTTTATGCCTATTCGACGAGTTACATATCAGGCAATCAAAAAGGCTTGAGTAATAGTAGTAGCCGTCATTATTCGAAAAAGGTCTGTACTCCCATGCGCAAAAAAAAAAAAAAAAAAAAAAATGCGGGTATACTGTAACTGAAGATTTTTCGTATTTATTCCATTTTCCTTACGTTTATAGGTAAAATTCAGTTATTAGTATGTGGAGATAATAGAAAGCAATCCATCTAAGGAGATATTTCCAAAAAATATAATAAAATAATAAAAATATAAGCAAAAAACAAAATTATGCTCGGTTTTGTGTATACTGGCAACGATGATTTCTAGGGATTTTTTCAGTAGCAGAGCATGATTGCGGAGGGAATTCAGTAGGGGAGTCGAGGAGTTGGATCAAGGATCAAGGATAGTGGACTAAAATGTTGCATTTATTGGTTAAAACCTAGTGTGTAGATTGCCTGCGATATATTTAGCTTCTGTAACTAAGATGTCGTACGAAAATATAGAATTAAACAGAAAAACTCTTATCTTAAGGTTCGAAGCGATACGGACCATGGTTATGAAGATTATGTCTTTAAAAAAAAAAAGCCAACACCACGTAACCTCAGTGGTTAGGTGGATAGAGTGGCGGACTTGTAGTTATTTCATTATTTTGACACCACATCAAATCCCATCCCATCCCATTCTTTTTTTTTTTTTTTTTTTTTTACAAAACATTATAATTTTCATGTTAATAAGAACCGAAGCAATATAATGACAACTTACTGATATTTTGCTGTAATGACGTATTTATCCAGGATTAGAGAACTATTGTTAATAGCTATTGTTTTCTGTTCATGCTGTTGTATAGCTTCTCTCATCCTGTTTTCTTGGGGGAAGAACAATTTTGTCTCCAACAAAGTGTGAAGGATATATACGGACAGAAAAAGACATCTTAGTACCAAAAGTGATTTATCGTGATGAAATGGACTAGTTTGCCATTATTATTAAAAAAAAAAACAATTATTGAAGTTGGCTTTTCTTTAGGTTTTACCTAATTTTTTTTTCTTTATAAGACTATACTTTATGAGGCAAGGTGTGTGATCATACCCACAAATTTAGCTAGGGAGTGAAAGATAATTGTTTATACAAACATTTTACAGGTTTAGGTGCGTGAAACACCAATACACCATGGTCTCGCTTATCCGACCATCCTTTGTTCCACATACCGTATGATCCGATATATCATTGCAAATAGCACCAATCGGCAAGAAGAACTGCAAGTTGTGGTCTTAATCTATTTTTCATGCTCTGGAGTCTATCGCCTAGCGCGGCCTCTACACCTTGACTCATACGTCTATCATTCAGTGCAGACACGTATCCAGGTTTTCTATTCGGAGTGGGCCCAACACGTATGATTCTAATTACGTAGAATTACGTCCTCGTAAGCACGTAATTCTAATGTTTTAAAAATATCAATAATAATAATAATAATAATAATAATAATAATAATAATAATAATAGTAATAATAATAATACAGTTCTGTACTCCTCTTAAACTTTTTCCTACTTTTCATTTATAAACCGCATTTACTTTACATTTACTTTGTATACTGCATTATAGCACAAACAAAGTGAAACATATTTTCGAGAAAAATGTAACTAAAGAAAACTGTCTGCTACGTATATAAATAAAAATAGCAAGAAGACATTGAGTGTATCGTTCTAATATATTAAAGTTAAAAACAGAACGGAAAAGAAATGTTAATCCTATTTAAAACTGTTCTTTAATTCCACCTGGTATAATGGCATTATGGTATGTTCTTAGAATTATAACAAGACAACAGCACATTGCCCAAAGTTTGGACACTGACTACTAGTAAACTGATATAAAAGAACCTAAAAAGGGTAAAAAAAAAAATTTATTAAAAAGTGCTTGAGTTTCGGAGAGTGACAGCCCTGAGGCTCTCACGCTGGATACGTCCCTGATTCAGTGCAGTGCAGTTATTTGTTATAAAACATTATTATTAGATGCGTAATATGTAAAATTATATCATAAGTTTTACTTTTAATAGGTCTTTTCTTAACACATCCATATTATCCAGCGTTCTGCCTGCCTGTTTATGTCGGATAAGCGAAACTCTACTGTATTCCCAAAGCTAGCATATACATGAACTAGAATTGTATAATCCTAGAAGAGACAATAGTGTGAAATGCTTATATTAAAAGGCTGGAATAAAAAAAAAGCGTAAGTACTGTTTTGGTAGCGTGAGAACAAATTAAAAACAATTGAATATATTTCCTAGGTATCAGATTATCATCTTATTGTGTCGATGTGTTTTCTTTTTTAAACATTGTTTTAAGTCATACCATTCGCAATATTCCTAAGGAAATCGAAAGAAAAACTCCTATGTGCCTCTATGGCAAAGCGGCTTAAGTGCATGGTCCGAAACCGATTCCCACGTTAAGGTATAGATAAAGTTCCCGTACTTCAAAAATGCAAATCCGGGACGCTAATAAATTACGAGAATCTTTGAAATGCTTAAAATTGAAAGAAGTGTTTAATACTAATTTACTTTCCTCCATTAGATAGAGTTATTCAAGTATTACGTTATCACATTTTTATTCATTTCACTAGACCTTCCAAGGACGCCAATTTCTCTGTAAATTGGGGGGGGGGGGCATTCAAATGCAGAAGATATATATATATATATATATATATATATATATATATATATATATATATATATATATATATAGAGAGAGAGAGAGAGAGAGAGAGAGAGAGAGAGGAAAGTACCTAAATATGGAATAGGGTTGAAAATATGGAATACCACCTTATCTACCATGGTGGGTAGTGCACTCTCGTAAAGGTGCCCGGAGACGCTTGATTATGTACCCTGTCATGCGTTTCTGGTCAGTTTGTGGTGAAGTAAGCAGTTTGTTGCACGTCATATTTCAAGGAGTGTATGTTCGCAGTTGTTGATTATCAAAGGTGAGTGTTTCAGAAGTAATTTTCTTAGTCACATTGTAATTTGAAATTATTGACAGTCAATCACCCGGGAAGTTGGTGTTTTCTAGCTATATTCTATGCAAGTTAGATTATTTTGTACCTAGGCTAAGTACTATTTTGTGGTTATGAAAACAAATATGGCGAGGCTTGCAATATGGAATACCATAAGGTTTTAAATATGGAATAGTATTCCATATTTAGAGTCTTAAGCAATCTTTTTGTTTCGTTTCCCAGATGAATAAACAGCGGAAGACTTGGGACCGTAACGCAATGAGGAGTGCAATTCACGATGTGAGGAAGAAGACAATGGGATTTTTGAATGCGGCCAAAATATATAATGTACCTCGGACAACACTTTTCCGCTTGGCGTCATCTAAATTGAGTACTGAAGAAGCTGTAGTGAAGAAGCTAGGAAGAAAACCAATTCTAACACCGGAAATGGAGGAGGAAATGGTCCAATACCTGTTAGTTATGGAAGACAGATTTTTTGGTCTTACTTGGAGGGATGTGCGAATAATGGCATATCAATTAGCCAAACAAAATGGACTTGCACACTCGTTTTCAAAGTGCCACGAGTTTGCAGGGAAGACTTGGCTGAAATTGTTTATGAAGAGACACAAGGGAAAAGATTCTTTCAGAAAACCGATACAAATCTCATACAATCGAACCGTTGGCTTTTGTAAAGAAAAAGTGATCCACTTCTTTGACCTTTTGCAATCGGAGATTGATAATAAGAAAATTTCTGCTGATCGCATATTTAACGTTAATGAGACTGACTGTCGTTCAATCAAAAGTTCCTTAAGTTCTTGCACACAAAGGAAAACGTCAAATAGGCGCAATTAGCTCTGCAGAACGAGGCTCTTGAGGGACCGTAATAACGTGTATGAATGCCACGGTTATTTATACTCGTCCGATGCTAATATTTCCAAGGAAAAAGTGGTCAAATCACCTCATGCGCGGTGTTCCTGAAGGATCTATTGGAGCGTGTCATCCTTCTGGGTGGGTACAGAGTAATCTCTTCACTGAATGCTTCAGACATTTTATTAAATACACAAGGCCATCTGAAGAATCTCCATTGTTGCTCATTAGAAGTTTTATATTTGGCGAGAAGCAATAATGTCTCCATACTTTGTATTCCTTCACATTCGTCGCACAAACTGCAGCCTCTTGACAGAACCTTCATGAGTTCCTTAAAAACGTACTACAGTGAAGAGATCAGGATTTGGATGAGAACTGTTAGGACAGAAGACGGTTGTGTGTGGCCTCTCTATGCATTTGAGGTAGCAGAACTCTTTGGAAAAGCATACGTGAAAGCACAAACTGCTTCAAATGCCATTAATGGTTTTAGAGTGACGGGTATTTGGCCCCTCAATCCCCACATTTTCAATGATAGTGACTTTCTTGAAGCAAAGCACGCACAACAATATAGATCAGTTCCTGGCTTTGAACCTTTACGAGATTTCTCTTCCCCTCCTATACCACTACTAGGCTCTGAACCTTCACCTGGACTCACTCCTCCTTCTACATGAATCATATCAAACACTTATCTTCCATATACTTCAGACAACCTTTCTTTTACCTCTGCTTGTCCAATCGCCATTGAAGCTTCAGCAAGTGGATCATCTGGCAGCAGTATAACTCCATGGAAAATATCACCAGTGCCCACAGTGAAGTAGAGGGCTACCTCTGCAGTCATAATTACTTCATCACCTTACAAAAATCAGTTAGAGAAGTCTGTGAAAGCTGTCGATAGTGGAAAACCATTAAAAATGAAGAACAGTGCAAGAAACAAGGGTAAGAAACAGAAGAATGCAACAGAAGAAAAGATAAAATTAACTAAGAAATACACGAAAAGTAAGTTACGAAACAAATGTGATGACAGTCGTCCCCAAAGTGAAACTTCAGATTACGAAACATCTATGTCCATCAGCGCATATGATCATCAATCATCAACGTTTAGTAACATTCCCGATAATGATCAACCAGAGACAGGAGAAGACGCTGAGTGCCACTTCTGCTCAAAATTTTCTAAGATAAAGGCGGTAAAAAATGGGCGATGTGTATGATTTGCCAATAAAGGGTTCACAATGAATGTGCTGGATATGACAAAGGTGTTTATATCTGTGAGTGCTGTGAATAGACATAGATTTCTCATTGGACATTTTGCAGCATATCTAACATTAGGCAGCATATCTAATAATTTTTCTTTTACCTAACTTTACAACTCTAAGATATAAATGTTGCATATTTTGCTTCTATGTTTCTTTTTGTAACTTTACAGCTCATTTACTACATTTTTGCATTTTTCAAACAATCTTTGGAATATTTACATTTTTATATCATGTAATTAAAATATTTGTATTGGCAACTTCCTTTGTTTTACTTAGCATACCTATATTAGAAGCATGTAAATCATTCTGGTATATTTCATGAGAGTTGTTTATGGTATTCCATATTTAGAGTACTTTTTTTCGAGTACCAATTTTGTATTGTTTTGATTTTCATTTATTTTTGGGGTCTCTTTTTTGTCATTGACTGACTTCAAATGCAAGAAATTATTACCATATGTGTACAGAATGCACACACATTTTTTCATATGTAGAATCGTGTAAGGTGAGCTACAGTTGCCCAAAAATGGAACGGTATTCCATATTTAGGTACTTTTCCCTATATATATATATATATATATATATATATATATATATATATATATATGAGGATTTTAAGACAAATTACACTCAAATTATGCCAAATATTGTATATTCATAAATACAAAGGTGGCCTACATGAGCTTTGGGCGGGCCCGGCCCCCCAGGATCGGCGCCCTTGCCTTCTTCCTAGTTAAGAAAACGTATGCAGATGATTTACTCCCTCCCCCTGGTAAGCAAAATTGTTTTTTTTTTTCCTCAAGATCTGTTGTGTTTCGTGAAATAACAGCAGGAATTTCCTGATTACTTAACCATCTAAATGAATGTTTTCACTTAGAGCCATCCCGTCGATTCGCGTTGCCTAGGACTAAAATAAATTAAGGGTCAATAATGAAGATGAGACTTCCATATCAAACATGAAGAGACATGTGGATCGAAGATCTTTCTTTGTTCCAACTTTGATTTTTTTCAAATCCATGATGGGAAATTATATTATGAGTACAATTTTCGAAATTAATAGTATACAATCGTAAAAATATCTTACAAAACGATGGTTTATTGTAAAATACTTTGACTCAAAGAATGAATTACAAGTAATAAACTTGTTACTTTTCCTGAAGAGTCTAAGTCTTGAATGAGACGGAAGCTGTCGAGCGTAGTGCTTGGAACGATTGCCTCACTTGTTCTACCTTCCCGTGGCGCAGCCTTGATTCGACATGATCCTAAACGTATTATTCAGAAGTCGAAGTCGGAAGATGTTTCCCATTTTTCCAAAACAATCTTGGTCGATTACAATCTGCCTCACTCGTGAGGGGAAAATCCCATGCCGTAAGCGTCGGTGGACCACCGATAGGCAACTAGAGACATGCCCCCAAAAATTGGCGGTCCCGCAGCCAAAAATTGGTAACACTTCCGTTTTGAAAATTATACCACCACCGGCAGAGAAGCGACGGGACGCCAACGAACCACAAAATTATTCCCTTAAAATACGTTAAATCGCCTATATGCGTAATTTCTTTGCATCAAGGTGTCTAAAAACATTTTTTAAAAAATAAAACAAAAGTGCCGTGAGCTGGGCGTGAACCATCAACCTTAGAGTTACTAGTTGCGTAATCTTCCGAACTCGCCACGGAAGCGACTATGAAGACACAGCTTGTAGAGTGATAAATCGTTGAAGTCTTTTTAATATTTCTAATCAGAGTGCTCCTTTAACCGTGTATATTTGAAGATAACTGTTTGGAATCAGATCAAATGCACTCGTCATGTAATTTTATAACAAAATGGCAAGCGTCTATTTACTTTTTTCATAGTTCTCCCATATTCACTTGCTAGTGATCGGCGACAGTTGCCAACTAAATTCATACAATTATACGCACCCATCTCAAGATTTTTTAACTTCATGATGTAAAGGCAGGAGTTACTCTTGACTCCCGGAGTTTAAGTATTCTCCTTATAATAACAATTCGTCAGCGAAAAATAATATATAATAATAACCGCATGCACATGACTCGTGATAGTTCATGTTGGCCCCTTTACGATTCTCCGTGACAAATCAAACGAGCGCGGACCAAAATGAAGTCCTCGTTCTTACGTGGTGGTAACTTCAATACCCCCGATTTTTTTCTTTTTTTTTTCTTTTCTTTTTAATGCTCAGATCTGCCTCTTCAGTTTCGGCATCTGAAGACTTTAACAAAACGTGCTATCATAATCGCATTTTGTTTTTCTTTAGCCTTTTTCAACATCCTTTATTTGCAATAATTGGAAAGAAGACAGGGAACAGGGAAAACGGTGGGAAGGACGAGACCACAACACTCAACATCCAACAATAATGAACAACAAATAAAACAAAACAAAATTTTAAAAACAAAAAGAAAAACGAAAAGAAAAACAAAAGGACTTGAGCTATCTAGTCAATATTAACTAACTAAACAAGAATTAAATTACTATCTAATTCCTACCTAATTTTATTATCGTATTACGTAACAAATTTGATTGCTATCTAGCTACTACCTAAATTGTCATATATAGTAAGTTGACAATTGTTTAATATTTCCAAAACATACATTTTCTATTTTCGTCTTATTGATTTTAAGAGTTTATTAAATAACACGAAAAATTCCTGTTATCACACTCTGATAACTTCGGTGTCTGCTTACTGCTGACTGCTGATACTCTTCCTAATCTTGGTTTCTCACCTAAATGATTTTCACCTGTATGTGCGTTCCTCTCCTGTGTCACGGTTTCCCCTGTGTGGTTAATAATCACTAAATACACATCACTTCACTAAACACTACACTACACATCACTTCACTAACACACCACTTTTCTATAATGCATTTAAGTGTCATATCGATAAAGTTGATTCACTGATTTTTTAAAAATTTTGATTATGGCTGTATTTGTTGATGTAGCTGTATTATTCATTGATCTCGGTTCATCCTACACATCAGAAACGGACCGTGAGTATCGACATGAGGCCCAGGACACACTCGGAGCACTTAGTGCGGGCCCTGGTCAGTTGTATCCCGCCGCCGCGTACCCACAGACCGAAAGTCACACGCTATCGTAACCGAATCGCGAAGCGGCTTCAAGATGATGCTCTATTTCCGAGTCTTCATGTCAAAATTGGGATATTTTTATATGATTGTTTCTATTACATATTAGTGTATATTTATTCCCACGGCTCTAGATTTAACACTCATTCCGTCACCATCGCATCACACATACGCTCCCAGAGCATCCGGAGTTCCTTACCAGTCAAAGACCGAGAATGCTCTAGGCACTCACACACCATCACTCAACCTCCTTCCTGGGGGCGCGGAGATCCAGCGCTTCCAGAAGTTTCCTTCGGTCCAGGAGGGAGGAATCCTCACTCATTCTGTTTTCCATATTTTATGTTCATTTAGTTTGTGTTTTCTCTGTAAAATGTTTTCTGCATAGTTCTGAGTATTCCTCTGCTACATGTGCCAGGATTCTATAATCCTCTTCATCTTCCAAGATAGCTTTTATATCTTTCTGTCTAATTTGGTCACGAATTCGCAAGTACTCCTCCAGGAACGGGCACCACAGAACACTGTGTTCAGGTGTCCCTTGTTCTCCACATTCACAGCTATCATGTTCTTTTTTGTTGATTCTATAAAGATGGGTTGGAAAGGGACCATGTCCTGTTAGGAAATGAATTAGTCCTTTGTTGGGATTGAAGTAATTCCATTTGAGTCGAGTTCCAACGTCTGGAATAAACGTGAATAATCTTCTTGATGTTTTGTCTACTTGCCAGTCCTGTATCCATTTTTGTTGAATTTGTCTTTCTATTTCATCGAGTTTTTGTGCTTTGGTCCCTAAAAGTTCTTTCGTCTTATTTAAATTTCCTTTTTTTATACCAATATGTTGCCGCTCTCTGGATTACTGTTAAATACATTGGTTTGAAACCCATCAAAATACACAACGCGCTGTGCGGTGTCGTGCTGAAGGCACCAATGAGCCGAATTAAAAGGTTTCTTTGTGGGTGATTTATTTTTGCTTTTAAGGACTTATTCTCTAATAATCAATGTGCCCATACGCTGGAAGCATAGTTCATCGAGGCGCTTAGGATTACCTCCTGATAAGTCTTAATTAATTTTCTCGGTAGCCTATAATTTGTTTGAGCCAATGAAATGAGTTTATTAGTTACTTTATGACCCTTTTGAGTAACATAATTAATATGCTCTCCAAAATTCAGTTTATCGTCTATCATAATCCCTAAATATTTAAATACTGATACCCTCTCGATCTTACTGTTGCCTACTTTAATTATTGGTCATCTTAATAATTTACTTCCAAAAATCATGTATTTCGTTTTCCTCTCAGAGATTTTTAGCTTAGACTTTCCACACCAATCAAGTAATTCGTTTATAATTCGTGCTGATTTTCTTTCCAATTCTATTCTAGAGTTTGCTGAGATTATTACAGCCAAATCATCAGCAAAAGCAATTACTTGTTCAGTTTCCTCTAATTGGTTTAGTCTTTCTAAACACGGCTGGTATTCCAAATCCCACATCAATGGTCCTAAGATCGATCCTAGCGGACATCCCTTTTGTGCAGTAACTTTGATATTTCCCAGGTTTTCATGGATGATGATCTGTCTATTCAAGAAGTAATCCCTAACTATATTTACTAAATATTGTGATAAATTTAGCTCTTTTAACCTTTCAATGAGAGATGGTATCCATAAAATATCAAACGCTCCCTCTATGTCAAAAAACAGGGCCAGTGCATATTTTCTTTCCATGCTACTTTCCTTAACTTGATACACAAATGCATTTAAGGCATCTTCCGTAGATTTGCCCTTTCTGAAACCATATTGTAAACTATCATCTTCGATATTTCTATGCTTTCGTCGAATTCTATTTGCTATTATCGTTTCTAATAATTTTGAGATGTTTCTCAAAAGGCAGATTGGACGGTAAGAACTCACTTCTGTTAAATCTTTATCCTGACTTTTTAACAAAATTAGCAATTTCGATTCTTTCCACAACGAGGGAAATATCTGCTTCTTAAGTAGGGTGTTGAACAATTTTGTTAAGTATGGAGTCCAAATATCCTTTTTATTTTTGTAGATCTCATTTACTATACCATCCAATCCCGGAGCTTTTTTAGTTTTTAGTTTCTTAATTATTGTTTCAACTTCCTCGTTGTCCGTTAGTTCGATATCTTCCTCTGCTGTCAATGCGATGGGTTGCAAATATTTTCTTCCCGATACCCCCGATTCTAGATATCTGCTTTGACTCGACGAAACCCTGCCACTAGTGGCACACTAGCGGCAATCCTTCGACGCGTCGCTACATCGACGATCGCCATTTACCGGCAAGTGGGCCACTAGGAGTTGGCGACGTTTACGGCATGGGGAAGCTAATAAACAAACAAAAAAATAAATCGCCTTATAAAAAAAGTTTTCCGAAAATTTACATCTAGCAAAATCATTTGTTGGTATTCCAGAACTGTGAATTCACCTTTAATCATAATTTATTTCTATCGTAGTTTTGATATGAGAATGATATGTCTGAAACTGTAACACAGGTCATTAATACTTTTTTTTTTTTTTTTTTTTTTTTTTTTGCTTTACTCAGATTTAACAGTTTTACTTAACAGTCAGTCAACTTGGATATGTGATATCAGAGTTTTAGAGATTTCCTTAAATTTTTCATTTCTAAAACAGTTTGCAACTAACACCATTAACGTATCTCTTTCGATATTTCCATATGTAATGGCTTGGTCACTCCCGGTATATTTCAAACAATAAACTATTTACGGTGTCTTACTCCATTAATCCGAACTACATTTTATATCCAACAACTCTGTGCATTTTCCCTTAAATCTGCAAACTTTCTATTAGGTTAAAACTCAGTATTTTCTATTTTCTTCCTTTCTTGCTAAAACGAAAGTATTCTTTAGGCAACCTGAAATGATGACTCTATACTACATTATGTTGCATAGGGCATTTTATGTAGCATATCATTTGAAAGTTGGACACTTTCTTCGTATATTGAAAGCAACAGGGATTAAGTCCTTCTACACTTACATGAGAAGTAAACACATTCTTTTTAATTCGTGGAATTGTGCCAATGCACTAGGTCCAGAGAGATTTTAATTTAAGCTAATTAATAATAATAATAATAATAATAATAATAATAATAATAATAATAATAATAATAATAATAATAATAATAATAATAATAATATAATGATAATAATAATAGTGATTATTATTATTATTATTATTATTATTATTATTATTATTATTATTATTATTATTATTATTATTATTATTATTATTATTATTATTATTATTATTATTATTTTATTGACAGGTTTTTCTGAATATTAAGCAATATTTCTCAAAAAGCTGGTATTTTTAAACAAATGTGTTCGATATCAAGTTTTCATAAAGTAGTCACTCTCTAATATAAATAATTTCAGAGGGGCCGCGGTAGCTCAGTGATAAAGCGTTCACCTTTGATGCATGGGATCCTTGGTTCGACCCCATCTCGCACCAAGTGAATTTTGTGGTGGAGAAACACCATGTGCATGGGTTTTCTCGGAGTTCTTCCGTTTTCTCCCACTTTTTTCATTCCACCATTGCATTCATTTCTCATCACCGTGTCCTTTAGCCTAGCCGGTATAACAGTGGGTCGTAAAACTTAAAGATTTGACTTCAAATAATTCCAACCCAAACAGTTGCAGGAAGTATGTCATTTCGAATAAAACAAACTACTCTATAAAATTCTGAGTATTATTATATTTTATATATACAATTCTAGCGGACCTTATTTCTAAATCGAAGGGTAAGAAGATTAAATTCACTCTCTTATTATTATAAATTCATTTCAATTGAAGCAGTTAAAATAGTTGGGAAAAATTAGAAAGCCATACCCTATATTCCAGTGTGCCACAACCGGATAACGGGGCACACTGGCGTGCCCAGCAAAATGAATAGTGTGACGCAAACTTTTACCTATTATTTACAAGAATATTTGTCGAGTTTATTTTATTTATTATTATGAACGATTCTTCCACGGATCAGCTGTCTGTATACAGTTAAACAAACAAGTGTCACATTGAGGGAATGAGTGTAATTATTTACTTTAATAGTAATAGAAATGTATATTTTCTTGTATTTTCTACCGGGAATAACTGCATCCGGTCTAGAAAGCTGCGACTAACAACAAAGGAACCCGATGTGCCAACACACACCACCTACGCACTTCAATACACCAACAAAAGGTGCAGACTATTCATGAGTTAAAGTCTCTCACCCAATGTATGCTCCTAACATGTCTCTCAGCGATTACAACATTTTTTGGTATCTCAATCATTTCCTAGTAGGATAGCTTTACCTAGAGACCACTGATTAACCTGGTATTGGATGTTTCACTGTTTTACCTTTGGAGTTGACAGTCATCGTTTGGATATCTCACACGCAAATATCTAATATTAACAACGTTTCTTCTATAATTTCGTAACATTGTATTATTTCTTTGTATTATTCATTAGCTTGGTTAAGCTTGTTTAAACACTTTTCTCTTTGCACCTACTTATTACCTATACCTTAACGTTGAATAAAAATACACTAACTCTCACCGGGAATCAAATCCAGAACCAATGGACTTGAACCATTTGGCCACAACAAGGCACATTTAAATAGAAGTTTCGATTTTGTTAGGAAAATTGTGATTAGGTGTAACATTTAAAAATATATTTAAGAATGAAAATGAAATGAAATCTTTGAGTTTTACGTCCCACGGTTATGCCGATTAGGCTAAAGGAGACGGTGATAATGAGAGATGAGTGAAATGGTGGAATGAAGAAAGTGGGAGAACCCCGAGAAAATCCACGAGCACGGTGTTTGTCCACCACAAAGTTCACTTGGCGGGGGCTGGGATCGAACCCGGGACCCCAAGCACCAGAGGTGAACACTCTACCACTTTTTTTAAACTTCGTGGCTATTTTTTTCTATTTTAACCACTTCTCAGGACTACTGGACACGACAGGGACACAAACACAGAAACATCTAGGACAGTTAAAATTCCACCCTTGCTCTTCAGAGGGACTCGAACCCCCAATGGGCTTCACCTTACGATCATCAGCCTAACGCCTCAGACCGTTCGGCTACACCCACCGGCTACCACTGAGCCACCGCGCCCCCCATATTTAAGAATGGGTACGGATGAAACGCACTGATTTTTCTCGCTCGAATTTCTTAAACTGACTCGTGTTAGGCTGCAGCTATTACTGAAACATTTATTTGGGAAATGCGAATAAAATAATGTGTTTTGGAAAACTTTGTTCAAAGCAACTTATGTCCAAAAGTAAAGTACCCATTGGTCATATTTCTGTTAGAAATAACATATGCCATATATTAGAATTATTAAGGAAATAATTGTATGTGAACTATGAGCAAAAGCGTCTGAGTACTTTCTGCGAAATCGTCAAAAAAGTCATCCCGAAGAATAAAATATCCCTTGTGTATCTTTTCAGGACAAACGAGTTATGCTATTTATGAAATACGAACGAAATTGCCAGAGTCATTCTCGACAAAATCGTAGGGTAATTACTTGCTCCGAAAAGTAATATACCACTTCTAGCTTTTTAGGATGATGGAATTATACCATATCGTTAGGTTATTTATGTAACATTTATTTATGAAATATGAACAAAATTGCGTCAGGCGTTAATGGGAAAATCGTCGGAGAAGAGTAAACTACTCCTTCTGAATGTTTACAGGACGAACGAGTTGTGTCATATTGTTAGGTTATTAATGATACAATTATTTATGAAATGTGATTGAGAAAATTGTTCGAAAAAACGCATCCCATACAGTAAATTACACCTTATGTATTTTTTTTTCAGAGCAATGATTCATACTATACTTGTAAAAAAATAAGCAAAATCTTTAAAGCTGTTTTTGAAAGAATTTAATTATTTTAAATTTTCATTCATCAGTAAACTACCATTATTTTTAGGTGTCGGAGGATATAGAATTCGAAACGATAAAGTGTTATAAAAAATTCGTCTAGAATTCGGTCCAGATACGTCGAACAGTATGGCCTCTATTTGAATGCATGTAAAAGCGTGACGAACCGACAAACGAACAGATGGACAGATATCAAAATAACTTTTTCGATATGTGGGGACGTGAAACTTGAAGTCATTGAAATCTCGAATTCGATTTTTATCACTATTACTACAATTTCTTCTTTCGTCGCTTGAACGTGAAAAAGAATAGGAATACAACGACACGTAAGGTGATAATTTGTAATTCCCAAAATTTAATGAGTTACGTTTAATGTGTTGCCATGCTAGAAAAAAAAAGCTTATGCCTGTTTGTTATATCATTTTAATATCAGTTTTTCACGCTACTATATAATGTAGAAATATGGTATGATTATCGTTCATATTCATGCTATCTTTTGGAAATATTCGTGTTCCGCATACATAGATCTGTATAATTTAGTTATGTTCAACGAAAGCATTCTTGCACTTGTGGATATGAAAAAAAAGAGATACAGAAAGTCAATACTCTAAAAAGCAAAAAACACAAGCACACACACACATAAACGATAATTTAACATCAGGTCGATGTAACAAGGAGTAAGACTGGATAGGCTGTCAAGGTCGCGTATGTTCTTTTTCCTGTTCCAGACACACAAACCCGAAGTGAATTGTCTGCTGTTCAAGAACGGGAAGTAACATACAAGACTATAAACTGAAAACAATAACTGTTTCCAATAGTACACGTATTCTAATGCAGAATAAATACGTCGATTAAAGGATACTATCAATAAATTATTTCCTTATTATATTGTTTCGGTTCTTATTAACATCAAAATTATACACTTCCTATAATGTTTTGTAAAAAAGATGGGATGGGATGGGATGGGATTCGATGTGGTGTCAAAATAATGAAATAACTACAAGTCCGCCACTCTATCCACCCAACCACTGAGGTTACGTGGTGCTGGCTCTTTTTTTTTTTTTAAAGACATAATCTTCATAACCATGGTCCGTATCGCTTCGAACCTTAAGATAAGAGTTTTTCTGTTTAATTCTATATTTTCGTACGACATCTTAGTTACAGAAGCTAATTTATATTTCGCAGGCAATCTACACACTAGGTTTTAACCAATAAATGCAACATTTTAGTCCACTATCCTTGATCCTTGATCCAACTCCTCGACTCCCCTACTGAATTCCCTCCGCAATCATGCTCTGCTACTGAAAAAATCCCTAGAAATCATCGTTGCCAGTATACACAAAACCGAGCATAATTTTGTTTTTTGCTTATATTTTTATTATTTTATTATCTTTTTTTGGAAATATCTCCTTAGATGGATTACTTTCTATTATCTCCACATACTAATAACTGAATTTTAACTATAAACGTAAGGAAAATGGAATAAATACGAAAAATCTTCAGTTACAGTATACGCGCAATTTTTTTTTGCGCATGGGAGTACATCCCGTCATACATATGCTCGAGCATTTCTCTGCTGAAATACAGAGTCCAATGTTCATCTGAAGGAAATTAATGGTCTCGTACTTTAACACTTCTTAATGAACCGATAAATGATGGAGTTGCTCTAAAGGTGATACAGCCAATATCAGGTGTTGTGCTAAATTGTGACCCACATTACTAACCTTCTGTTTAGCCGTTAATAACGTTTGACAATGTACGCTGCACATAACAGCGTTGAAATCCAACACGCTAGAGAAGGCGTTAATGCATTCAATGCAGTTTAAGGTAGTTGTGTTTTCTGGGTCAAGAGAAGTCGAATACAAAGGAATGCATGAGGTTAGTCCAGTGTTGAGCAGAAATCGTCGCAAAATCGATGCAGGCCAGTCCATTAATATAATCGTGATCTAGAGTCGAGATAACACTGGAGACGACACTGTGTGGACCGTCACTATCATGCAGAGAAAATGTCTATAAATTCATAGTGCGGTCATATTCAGACATCCATTGCCCGATCGTCGCTGCGTACTTTTCTTTTCTGTCATTGCTTTTCACTTTATGCACTACCGTCGTTGCAGTATGCCCTGTACGTGCACCAATTTAACAATCTGCCTTTCCGCAAACCGACCATGCAATCCTCTTAAAATCAAACGTCTGTTTATGTTGTGCACTTTTACGTCGACGAGGCATTGTGACGCGTCCTCATACATTTTTAGTCCGCTGGTCTACCATCCACTACCTCAAGGTGCATAAATAACCCCTTCGCAGTAGTAATTCGCACGTTACTGACGTCGCTGCTGAGTCACAATTCTGATAAAACTGTAATCGTTCGTACCTAGCATAAACAAAGTAAATAGTACAAAGGTTTCTTAGTGAATCACTAAATTAACGTCTCTCCCTAACAATCATAACCTTTTATTCTCTACAAGCACTTCCGCACACCATGATTAAAGTGATATTACGTTTGGCCTAAAATAATAATATTTATGCACTTATCTAATTAGTTGACGAAAACCTGTCCTTCATTAATTTTCCTTTTAAAATTCTTAAATATATTCGTTGATAAAAAGTATATCAAATTTGAACTTCTACGAACATCAAATGAGCACCACTTTTAAAAATGACCAATGTATGATCTGCAAAATGTATTACAAGATCAAAGTATTATTTTAAAGAATTAATTTACGTGTACTTATATGCACTAAATATGAAAATTTTAATGATCATTCTGTGTATTTCTATCTTTTGTAGGACACACTTCATTGAAACTGCTTTGTATTTACTTCTTGCTTCTCTTAATGACGAGCGCATCTAACCTACAAGTTAATAATGAATCAATACATCAGAATCAAAATGAGTTATTGATTCAGCATATAGTCTTTGTGTGTTATAAGTATTTTCAAATATATAAATTCCTACTTATAGTACAAACAAATAATCCAACAACATCACTTGAAGATAATGTTGTGCGCACATTGCACATTCGATCATTAGTGCCAGTCATATTACTATCTGTAATAAAAGGCAAAAATAGTACAACTGAATTTGATTCTCTTAACACAATAGGCAAAACGGAATGTTTTCTTATATTTATACAAAATACAGAAACATTTCCATGGGTTTTAGAGGAACTTGAAGAGAGAATTTTCTGGAACGCACGAGGAAAATTTCTCATAGTAACATTACAAGATATAATTTCCAACCATGGTTACAGAAACATCTTTCAACTCGCATGGAAAAAGAAGAATGTTCTGCTCATACATATAATTACTGTGTCTGAAGCATATTGTGGTGATATTTTGGTTGACAAATGTACCATCCTAATTGACTATAATCCATTTATGGAATCTTCTTTCGAAAGCAGTGTTGAATTTTACTCTATTCATAACGCAGATGATATAAATATTAGCCTGTACAGTGACAAAACAAAGAATATGTATGGGTATCCAATGAGGGTTGCGTGGTATAATCTTAAGCCTTATTTTAACGCAGTAGAAGATCCAAACAGTTCAGAAAACACTTTTGAAGGAAATTTTGGTGAAATGCTAGAAACGCAAGCAGTAATAATGAATTTTTCTATTATTCCAGAAATATACGAAGAAGGTGTAATTGCGGGTGTTTATATAGCAGAGAATAATACGTGGGATGGTATAGTTGGCCATGTGCTTCATGGTCGGGCAGATATAGGACCAGGTGCGATTACTCATACATATACAAGAAGTTTATTTATAGAGTTTTCAGAAACCATCTTCATTGATCATATGTTCTTTGCTGTTCCCAAATCACTTTATGCGCCTGTATGGCAAAACTTGAAAAAACCTTTCTCAAATACTCTTTGGAGTCTAGTAGTATTGTCATTTTGTAGCTTTTGCATTTTCCTAGTGGCCTACACTTACGTCTGTAAAAAGCTCAAAATTATTTCTTCTAATAGCTTAGATGTCCTGAAAATGTTCTCTATATTTCTATTAATCTCAATTTCGAAACCTCCGAGAAACAATCTGTTAAGAATCATTGTAGTTCTATCAACTTTAATGACATTAGTCTTATATCCTATATATCATGGTTCATTGATAAGCTTTATAACAAGTCCACGTTCATTGCCTGAAATGGATACATTTAAAGACATAACCTCTTCGGATCTTAGAGTTATTACGGTACCATCTTATATTGCAGTTATTGAAGAATCACCAAATACTGTATTGTTGTCGCTCTCCCCGAGGACTGAAGCAACACCCAGTTTTCTAGATGGTCTTAGTCGTGTTGCTTACGTACGAGATGTAGCGCTTTTATCCGAAGAGTTGTTCTTGAAATACGAATACGACAACAAGACGAATTTCGTCTCTCTAGACGGTTGTAAATTATTTCATATTGCCAAGGAGGAAATCAATCACATCTTACTTGCTTATGCTGTTCCTAATGGATCTCCATATTTACCTCGATGGAATTCTATTATCCGATACTCATTACAAGCTGGACTTACAGACAAATGGTTGAGCGATTATTTTCTTAAAACTACACCCATTTTTGTATCGGTCAAGGAAACTGAAGTAGCTCTTAAGTGGAGTCACTTGCAAACAGCATTCTATATTTTAGGTGTTGGCTTAGTTATTGGATTAATTGTATTTCTCTACGAGTGTACTGGTTTAACAGTCAGATTACGTTGTTACGGAAAAGAGAAATAAACCATCTTGTACTAAATCTTGAGCAGCGCCGTAACTTACTTAGATTATTTTTTTTGGGGGAGAAGCATTAATACTATTTTGTCCTCTAGAAAAATTGTTTTTCAAATTCTTGGGCCCTCTCTTTCCATCTTTCTCTTATTCTTTACGGGGCCTCCGGAACCTGTGGGCCCTCCTGCACGGCAAGGTCTGCGGGGCCGTTATTTACGCCCCTGGACTCGTTCCATACATGACAAATTAATTAAGGGGACAATATTGACAAATCTCAAAACCATACAAATAAATATTATTTTTAGGGTCCCTAATAGTAGACATTTTTTTACTGAAATTGGTCCACTACCCATTTTTGTTTTGTTTACCTTTTGGTTGCTGTTTACTTTATGTAATGTAGTGAACCAGTTTGATGCTTTATTTCTAATTTCATATTCATATCGTATATGGAGAAAGAAGATTTTGTTTTAAAATGGGACTCCCTCGAACGGAGGGGAGCTTTCCTAGGGAGTAGTTGCCCCCTGCACCCCAAAAGTTACGGCCCTGATGTGAGTGGCTTTTGCTCGTGTGTACTAGCGTAAAAACGAAATCACAAAATGATTCATTAGGAGCAAGTTTCCCAAAAGAGCATATTTAGAAATGCTATTATTTTAATATTTGTAGAAATTTAAGGCAGATGCATTAACCACATATGACAAATGTCCTTCATGAGTCTGTTGCCACTCTTCCTCTTTCACGAAGCTTTCAGTAACATTATTGTATAATTACGTTCAACTTCCGCAGTTACCGCAAGGTGATGCGAAATGTCACAAACTCCAGCAAACACAGGGTTAAATCCCATTATTTAGGTCAGAGATTTTCAACTTGAGTGTCGCGACACCTCAGAGTGTCGCGAGGTAGTATCAGGGATGTCGCAATATTGTTTTTGTTACAAATTTAGAATATAAAACAAACATATGATGAAACAATATTAAATCGCCTTCTTTTCCTTCAGCGTATTAACTGCATGATCAAGATGTTCATTTCTACAATGCATTACCTTCAATGATGTCTGTTCTTATCGATGTATATTGGCACTTTCTATCAGTTTACGTTTTAACTTTTCGAGTCTTGACATCCCAGCGAACAAAACACAGTAAGCATCTTCATACAAAAGCCCGCTCGTTATTGAAAGGACAAATATTTAATTTTATGTATGAACTCTATTAGAGCAAGAAAGGAAAATCGAATTTCCTAATGCTTTAAAAGACAAACTCTAGTGCACAAAATTAGTTTTCCTTTTTAATATGTTTAAAATAACGAACAAGACAAATGCTACTCTACAAGGTAAGGATTCAAATCTGCTTACCATTTAACAAAATCACAGTTTTAAGAGTTACCATCGATATTTGGATGAAAGAAGGCAATTTTGATATGTTTCCATTGACGTCTAAATGTGCAGTTAGTTCTATGATACAACAAATGGTTCATGATAACCTAATGCAATTAAAATGGTGTTACAATATGTTGGACTATGATGATATGATCTCATTTTGGAAAGTAAAATTTCCGCCCGCAAACATTTTCCAAAATTCCCTGATTTGGACTCAGTTTCTAATCTCTTGTTTCAATTCAATTGCAAACATTTCACATGTAAATATATGTTCCGCTTTTGTATACAAAAAGTAATTATCGAATCTACTGAAAAAAACATAAATAGGCAAGGTCAGCATGATATAGGTAAGTACTCTCGTTTAGTTATTTTTCATATATTCCAATAAATTTTTCATAGTATTTTAAGAACAAACTTGAAAACAATCCTTTTGTCAATTCAGAATACACTATTGTAATCCTAAATTAAGAGAGTCTGGATAGATACTTTCGAATACTGAACATGAACTAATATGCCCGAATAAGAAATCCTTTTCCAGCCTCCAGCATTTGTGATCTTAGTGAAGAAAAGAAACATGTATACCTAAAAAACAGCCCCACCTTAAATCTTAAACACCATGAATCTTGGTTTACTGTACAACAAATTTTTTCTCAACAAAGTACACGTGCGCTTGTCATTTTGTACAACATAATTCATGTGAAAGTGTTTCTTTTTCTATAACTAACACAGAAACAGTGGAACCTTTTCAGAATGTTATATGACGAAATGCGTGTAAATTTGTACCACATCCTATTCGATATAAGACTGATTTGTAACCATCGGCAAACCAATATTTGTCATTGAATTGTCAATTTGAAGATGTAACTTTTCAATATTATTCTGTATATGCAAAAGTTTTGTATATGTTAAAAAAATATATTTCTTGTATTATACTTGGGAAATTGCTATAGAAAATTAACGTTTGTTGAATAGAACATCTTCCTTATAATAGAATACATGTATAATAATTAATATTAGTGAATGAGTGTTATGTAAAATTGTGTATACTAATAGGGTGTCAACATACGGGAAGAGTTGGAAGCACTTATATAGGTGGTCATACTAATTGCTACGCTATTGTAACCTGGTTTCGTGAAATTTTCCATGCATTCGTTGATTATTTTTGCAATAACTGTATGTTTTTTATTTGTGTTTATAATGTCTACTATGTATTAAGGCTTTCAAGTTGATCTTCGTCTAAACAAATTCGCAGGGAATATTACTGTCCCCTACTGTCCCCTGCTGTGGTTAGTTGAAGATGCCACAGATATCGTAGAAGATTGTGTACTAAGATAATTTAGTCCCTTTTGTATATCTGAATTAATTAAATATTTACTATCTATCAATAACGGAAACATTATATTCTTTGAACAAGAAAAATATATTCATCATTAATAACTGGTGTATTTTTATTGGATGAGTTGAGTTGACTTTAACGTCCCTTTCAGAAACGGGGCTATATGATACGGGACCTATTGATTTACGTGGAATCCTAACCACATGAGGTCCCACCAGGAATCGAACCCAGGTCTTCCACGCCAAAGGCGTGCACGCTAACCACTTAGACCCGAAGTAGCTCTCCGTTGGATGAGAACATTGCATACGTCATTATCTTGTACTAAATATCAGTTGTGCTTTTGTATCATAGCTGATTGTGAGTATTGAACTACAGCTCGTTCGGAAGTTATGGAACATAAAAGAAGAAAGTCTCAGACAATTGAAATACTATTATTTCGTAGGTTTCGTGGAGTTAAGTGAATAATTTAAATTTAGTCCAATAGATGAGATCTCGAAATCGAGGTCAGAATAATGGTTTGCATATTGCTCTTACGTTTCTTCTGTCGCACAGTGGCACCAAATGCTCGAATTTCTGGCAAAAACATAAAAAAAAAATCAATTGAAGCACGCATGGAATGTATTCCTAGTTCTCCATAGAATCAGCCTTCCTTATTGAAAGCATAGAAGAAAGTGCACATTTTGCATGACATGCTTAGTTTTGGCAGTTCTTATTATTATCGCTCATCAGTATGTTTAAGCGCAGTCTCTGAGATGGAGTTCAAGTGCTCATATATCCTTGGTGGTATTAGTGATTAATTTCAGGTTAAAGATGTCGTTAGAACCATCATTTAAAACTGTCTTTTAATATTTAATTATCGTTTAATGTCATTTCATGCGTTTTATTCTGGAAATTTAAAACAGAACGTTTAAAAAGAACATTGTATAAAAGTGTGTTTGTTGTATAGTAGAGATTTCTTTTATATCAAGGCATATCATGTCTCAAAGAAGAGTGTCACCGTTTTGCATGATACATGTTTGTGCCAAAAGTGATAACAGAAGATGCGCGTATAGGCCCCATTTTTTGATACATTGCATTTCATTCTGTAGGATGAAACACACGACAAAATGACATTTAAAAGTTTCAGGTAATGAAATATGATACCTAAATACTGGAATTTGGATTGTCGGTGTTTCACGCAAGTATCAGACTCTTCGAATGTCTTTTGGACCTTAGCCACAAGCTATGTCTTTAAAAAGTGGGAAGTCGTGATGAAGAAAATAAAGCAATGAATGTATAAAGGAAAAAACTCATTTTGGACAAATTCAAGAGGAAAATGGACTTATCAGTCCACATACTAAAGCCAGAATTTGAAAGCACAAATGATGGCAACATCTCCAGACATTTCTTTGGAAATCAAGAAACATCCGCAAACTTTATGGTGTTGATGTCGAAATAATCAGAAGATTTGAAATTGCGCTATAACCTATTTCTAGTGGTCACGAAATAGATATAGAAAAGTTTCTCACTCATGCTCCGGATACAGCAAATTTTTTTGTAGAGAAGAACCCTTGGTAGTCTATGCCCCCCAACTGTACACAAAGTACTCATTCGCGCTGATTCCAATAGGCCAACTCGCCGAAGAAGCATTACTTATTTCACAAGAAACGATTATTTCAGGGGTACGAAAAACCCAGAAAATAAACAAGTTCCAACATTTAAAAAAGAAGAATCGAGATGTTATCACCAGAAGTTGATTCAGTTCAAGACGATAGCAGAGAGTCGACTTGAAGAGAGTCCAATTTTTGTATAATTAAAGAATAGTTACGTAAGTTTTGTA
Source organism: Thermobia domestica (assembly GCF_964235325.1). Taxonomy (NCBI): domain Eukaryota; kingdom Metazoa; phylum Arthropoda; class Insecta; order Zygentoma; family Lepismatidae; genus Thermobia; species Thermobia domestica. Next base: position 82,996,859 of record NC_137469.1, read on the forward strand.
AAGTTATGTTCAAAATGTTTATAGTGTGACTAAGTATATCTACTAAAGCATATACAGTACGTGTTCCCATTACCATTTAAAAAAGAATGAATCTCACACTTAAATTTTCCCAGAAATTTGAGGGTTTGGCCTCTCTATGTGCTCAATCATGTTGTAGTTTACATGTTTTCAGGAGAAGAGTAGGTTGTGTATTTGCCTATTTTAGAATCATTCCTTATACTGAATGTAGAACATAAGAGCATCTGTGAAATGTTCAGCCCGTTTGAATATCAAACAAAATTGTAGGGTGGAATACACGCTAATAGTGAAATAGTTCTTTCTGCATTTCAATGAAGAACAAGAGAACGGAGCAATTTTTTTTTTTTTTTTTTTTTTTTTTTTTTTTTTTTTACTTTTGAAATAACTATGCAGATGTGTTATTTATAAACGCCTTACTTCAGAGGTTAAAGTAAGAAGACCAGAAAAATGTAATGCTGTAGTTCCTCGTTTTCGCTAATTATATAATTACAGAAAACTAAGCTGATTTCTTAAATTTCGAAAAACTACTGAGGTGCTTTATTTCCATATGATATAAACATTGAAGTGTTTATGATCCCTTTATCGTCTAGCCCATACACAATTGGTGTGTATTATTGAATAACTAAGAGACACCTAAAGGAAATGTCTCTTAGTAATTGACATATTTGATGAAGATGTTTGATGACATATTTGATGATATTAGTAATGTAATATTTGATGGAGATTTATCAATGAGATTAAAAAAACTATCGTCAAGGAAAGACTAAATTATGCTGTTTCCTTCTAGAAATAACAGTAATAAATTTCGATCATAGATCCATTGCATTTTACAATTCAATTTTTTGTTTGCATTTCAATTCTATGATTTTGTGTGTCAAACTGCAGTTGAGTTGAGTTGATTTTGAGTTTAAGGTCAGTTTGAGCAGCGAGGCTATATGAGATGGGTTCTATTGATTAACGTGGAATCCGAGCCATATGAACTCCCGACGGGAATCGAACCTGAGCCTCCCACGCCAAAGGAGGATAGGCGAACCGCTTAGCCACGGGGAGGCTCGTATGGCAAACTGCAGCAATATGATAGAGCTTTATATAGATAGATAGATAGATAGATAGATAGATAGATAGATAGATACATAGATACATAGTTAGATAGATAGATAAATATGGGAGGTGACTCCTGCCACTGAGATAAGGAAGAGTCCTCTTGAACTTTTGCCTAGTGGACATAGTTTCGGAGCTACAAGGTGCCGAAAGCAAAAGGAAATGACTTTCGGATGCCAATAGTTTGAAAACTATCCAAAGTAAAGAGGAGGGGTAAACAATTAACAGAAGAAGTCTTACCAGCTATATTGAATTATACATGTTTCACAATCCTATCATTCATGAGCAACGAACGTAGGGAGTCCCGGATGATCTGCCAAATGAAAATTGGTCTAAATGGATATGAATTGATAGGGTTTCTACCAGGTAACAACAATTCGTTTGTATCAAGACGATATCTTGAACAAATACAAAATGTCAGACAACTTCATCCCCGTGGTGTGTGGTTGCGTAATCGCCAGGTACGGATGCTGGCCAACACTGACGTTCTGAGTATTAAGTGTAGCGAATTTTGTAGTCAAATGCTCTAGAAAGACATCTGAAGTGTTGGTAAAACACAACAGATGGAGCAGGGTGATTCACATGTGTGGAGACATGTAATGAAAAATATCCAAAAATACACTCGTACTCAGTAAAAGCGAGTTCAAAGTGTCGAAATGTAAGGAATAGCATCAAGAACATGAAAGCCATTCCCAATTCTCCAATAATATTCCCTCAAACCGATGCAATATGATGTACACGGTTGCATACTAATAAGGATGCGCCAACTGAGGCCAAGTTGAAATTGCGCAAAGGGACTCACAAAGAAACTGAGGAAACTAAAGGAATATCATTAGTGCGATCGCATGATCGATATTGAAATGTGGATAATGTGTGTGTGTTGATATGGACATGTCTAATGGACAAATCGCAACATGTCCCTCTATTCCTGGGACACCGTCCCACGTGCGCAAAATAGGAAAATAACGTTGTACATTCTGTTATTACACTTGGTTCGTATTGTAGTGCAACATAACAAGAACACAATTGAATCCATGACCCCCTTTGCCTGAAACACTGTCCCACACTCGAAACATGGAAAATAACTCTCTAAATTCTTCTAGTACACATGGTTCAAATTTTGATACAACTTGAATGTTACAACACGTTAACTGATCCCACATCTTCTGGGACAGTATTACGTACTGAAAATATAGGAAAATAAAACCGCAAATTCGTACAGTGCACATTCCAACGAAGAAAAAATGAAACATATCGACACAGGTGCAACTACCGCTGCAACGGCATTCGAAAGAAAAGAAAATGACCTGAAGAAAGGAGACACACAAAACAATTAATAAATTAGAGAACAATTAACAATAAGCTTCAGGATCTGCACTACTTGTAGCTCCTACCACGCCCTCAAATACCGGCACACTATGCAGTGCGGGGAAAGCCTCTCAAACATTATAATATTCAGAGCCGTTGTTAGGAGTGTTCGCCATTGACGTTAATACAAAGCTAACATCGGCGAAGCACAGCTTGTCTGGTAGGCGCCAATCCATGTGGCATATCACTAATGGTCCCAGTAACAGCATTGATGCGAGTAACGAGCACTTTCCGGGTGTGATATACACAAGCTGTTTTATTTATACCCACAAAAAGAAATCTACCGGGTGAGGTCGGGTGATCGATGTGTTTACGGCCGGGGTCCACCCCAGTAGTATAGACCGTACTTCTCCCCATAATTCGTTGCCAACCACCTAAAATTAAATTATCTGTTTTTATACTGTTTCATTAAATTTTTACAAATTTTATGCTATTTTAGTACAATTTGTGGTTATTTTATGATAATTTTATACAATTTTTGGTGATTTTCCTTATATTTTGCCACTTTTATACTAATTTTCAGTGTTGCCGTCCAACAAAAATTATTGTAAAATATTTATGATAATATACTTTGATATATAAGAAGGTAACAGTTGATGGAAACACAGAAATGGTTAAGAATACAATGGTAACTTACCATTCTTCCCAAGCCTCTAAGAAACTTGTTCCTTTCCTTTCTTATTCCTCCCTGAAGTGGTGAAGAATAGCTGAATAAACTTGAGGGATGCCAAGAGAGGTTTATGTTAATCGTAAATAGAATTGGTTTTTTTGTATTCAAGAAACTAATTGGAAATGGTTGAAGGAAGGAGACACATATGGTGAAAGAATGTTGGGTCCTAAGGTCAGGTAACAAGTGGGGGAAAGGAGCAGGAAGATGGGCAGGTCGTGGTTTTGGGTGAATTATACCACAAAATCTTCCCCAGGGGATCTCGGAGACCTCTGGGATATGTGTAAATGTGAAGAATACACTATTGTTTAAATGATATAGAATAACAGGTAAGGAGTGGGGAGGCTGTGCAGGTGTAGAGAATATTTTGTCGGCCTGTAAAGAAAGGAATAGTGCCAGGTGGTATGAGACGTTGGTGGTCCAAATGGTTGGGGTGAAATGGGAAGTCTTTCCTTGAGTAAAGGAACAATTTTTCATTGGCTTGTCACCTGTCAACCAACTTGTTAACGACCCTGCTAATTGAGGATAGGAAAGATCGACCCTTCTTTACCTGAGTTTGAATTCATTATAGAGAGAATAAAATCTTTACCTAAGGTGAGTCTTTTATTTCCTCTTGCACGTAGGTTTCAAACAAGATTTCTTTAACATATTTTTGCATAAATTAGTTTAATTTTTTAAAAATTAATTAATGAATTAATTATTCATTAATATTGACTAATTGGCAATGAAAGGATTAGGAAGGATGATTTTTACGTGTTTAACGATTATTTTAGAGATATATTGTGATATGTATAGTATTGAGTAGTACATATTGAACATAAATGTATCGGATATTGTGGGAGGATACAAACGCAACTGTAAGAAAAGTATTTTATGCATTTATATGGTGATTTTACTCGCTGATACAGGATTTTAGCATAGAGTATCATCTTTCGAATGATTTTTTGGATATATTTGTGTACGAAATTCCGTTGAATCACAAATTAGATGTGTATATATGAATAGTTTGTCAATGGACGAATGTATGCATATTATTTTTGATATGTTGACAGAAATATATGTATCATATTGCCTGCATATTATCTTTCGTTTGCATGTAAGTGTTTTATGCATGCCTTGAATGTAATGATGGGTTGCATAACCTATTTCATGTAATGTTAGGTTGGATAACATCCACCTTTTGGTTTGTATTGTAGAATTATATATTGTGTCTTTTTATGCATGTAAGGGTTTTAACCACGCCTTGAATATAATATTGGGTTGCATAACCTCCAACTTTACGTTTGTATTGTACGGTTATATATTGTGACTATATATGTAAGTGTTTTAACATTTCCTTGAATGTAATGTTGGGATATATATTGTGATTTTTACGTATGTAAGTGCTTGAGTCATGTTCTAGTTGTATTTTAAACACAAATGATATCACTGTAGTATAATCCATTTATTTGTTTAGAATTTTAATTAAAGCCTTCTAAAAATATTGATACGTTCACCTACTTATAAGATGATTCATCTTGTAGAAGACATTATGACGTCAACATGGTTTACAAGTTAGGATGATTTATTGTAGAAACTGCGTAACATAAAATATTATAAATACGTATAAATAACCTTATATGAAGCATACGTATTCTTCCTTTATCTTATATAGAATATACATACTTCGTAATATATCAATATTTGTTTGTATATAGGTATAGGAATAAAACATAATATCGTAAATTGTACGATTTTATTGAGTTTTGTTTCAGCACTTTTAATTTTGTAATTATTTTGTATTTTTATAGTTTACAATATTCTATTTCTAATAATGGTATATATTTATATTTCTATATTTATTATATTTGCAACATTCTTTAAATAAGATATTAATAAACTTACAATATATTTAATAACATATTACCATATTTACTTTATGTATACGTAGAAGTGCCAACTGACGGGTGTTGTGAAAAACTTATGAACGCATCTGAGGATATTATGACTATGTTACGATACGATGTTACCTTTACACAGTTTACTATATACATGTTTACTTATATACTTATATATACACAATACCCATCATTTAACACATTTAATACTTTGATAACCATATGGCAATGTCCTATAGTCAGTAATACTGCCACGATTTAATCGTCGTCTTTTATTTTCAAATTTTGATGTCCTTTAGTTTCAGACCTGGATACGATGACAAACCCAGGGTTTCGTAAAATACTTCCTGTGTTTCTAACTTTTTTCTAAACTTTATCCCGAACTAGTTGATAAAAATGATCAAAACTAATTTCTTGTGTGCGATGATTTAAAGTTATTCCTCTAATTTTAAATACATAATGTACCTTCCCCGTTTATATTGTGACTCTTTATATATGTAAGTGTTTTAACACTTATTCGAATGTAATGTTGGGATATATATTGTAATTTTTACGTATGTAAGTGCTTGTAAGTCATGTCCTAGTTTTATTTTAAACACAAATGATATCGCTGTACTATAATCCATTTACTTGTTTATAACTCTTAACTAAAGTCTTCTAAAAATATTGATAAGTTCACTTACTCTTAAGATGATTCATCTTCTAGAAGACATTATGACGTCAACATGGTTTACAACTTAGGATGATTTATTGTACGAACTGCGTAACATAAAATATAAATACGTATAAATAACCTTATATGAAGCATATTTCCATATTTCCTCTAATTTTAAATACATAATCTACCTTCCCACTTTCAACTTCTTTTGAACGATACGCATAATTTTTGGGCCCTAGTCCTATAAATGCATTAATATCCAACCCTTCGGAAACATCATTACTTAGTTCACTCAGGTAGGAACCCAAAGAAAGTGGAGGATTTTCATCACGTCGCTGTACAAACATAATACTATCAAAAGACACCTGTTTCATTTTTAGGAAGGAATTCACATAATCTTTAAACAGATTGTCTTCCGATCCGGATAATTCGAATTCCCAAATTTCGATAATTTGCAGAATTTTGTATCTGTAAAGCTACATGGAGTTCAGGGGTACAGTACGTACTAGTGATGACACGTTCGGAATCGCAGTGCATGCAGTTGTAAATACTTTTTCCATACACGTGCGGCATAACCCAAACAAAAGGCGTCTATTACACGTATATGGTTGAATTGGAAAATGTAAGTCTTTCGGAGGCAAGATGGTGCATTTGACTAATCCATGAATACTTTCCACTTTTGGAAAGTCCGCCCCATGTATATTTTCGTTTACCTATAGGCAATGGCTTACTTGCCATGGCCCACGGATATAACGATGTTACATCATAATATGCCACGAATTCTTCGTTGGTACATTCGTACAATGTATTGAAACATTCGGTACGTCCACCATGAAAACTATCCTTAGGTACCAGGTGATCGACAAGATCATGACACTGTGTTTGAATAAGCTCTTGTAATTTTTGTCGTTTCTCAAGAGGTGGTCCCATTCACATTCCCACATTTCGAAGACATTAAGATTTAAAATTTAAGAAATGCTATTTTCGTAGTTTTTTCATACCGGTCTTGTAGCGATGTACCTTGCTTAGAGGGGGAATTTAAGCATACGTGTCGCAGTGTAGGATAACAGTTCAGGCACCTGTCATAGTAACACCCATGAAACTCGTAAACTATTAGTTTTACCTTCAAACCCATCCACCTTATGCCTTCCAAATCGTTTTTCCAATCCATTCCCGGAGTGGCGGATTTGATTACCAGTAGTACGTTCTAAGTACCGTAACCAGTATACTGCCCTTAGGCTTTGACGATTACGATGGTCGAAGTCATAGGGTGGAATAATTGGAATAATTCCCCTGGGTAAATATAAGATACGATACGTCAGTATTGCCAAATTAGCAATAGTCGGCGCAACGATAAAACATTGGATACCATTTGTTTTGTCCTCAATTAAGTTTGAAAATTTAATGACAGCCTCTGCTAAAATTCTCACGTCATTGCGGCAATACTCCATCATTTCCTTTTGCAAGTTGTATTGCTCGCAACTTTACGTGCCAGACGATAAGTTGGTTTCCATCTTCGGTGCTCCTTGAATCAGGGTCAAAATACTGTAGCTCGGGATTTTGCCTACATAATTTTGGTTTTGGAAAGTTTTAAATAAATGTGGGAAATCTCCCTTCCCAAAATTTGCGAAAAGACCTAATGTTTTCGGGAGTTTTGATAATTTAACTCCCATATACAGATACTTGTTACGGAAGTAAATCTTTTGTCCTAAACGCATTTCCACAATTTTCACCTGACATTATTATTTCAGGTGTAAAATGATGGTTCATTATCAAAGTTTAGCAGAGAATTGCATATCATAATTACTGCCATTACGGAAAAGTACAAGGATTTTTTTAAACATTGGTAGAGTTATTAATACATGATAAACAATTTCATCAATGTCGTGGAAATCAAACGAACGGAATCCGTTTTTATCTCCGCATACAAAGCATGTATCATTCACGAAATTCACGTGATGTTCTTGTTTACCCTGTTTATTTTTAGGAAGCAACATTGCTTCTACATCAAAGATGATGTACAAAAAGCTATCTACATGCGGCAACGTAGCCGTTTGAACAAAACCAATATGGTCATTTTTACATATGTGTAACATGTTTTACAATAACGTTCACCACATTCATGTTCAGACTTACGTGAACGCATGTCAACCTTATCACCATACTAGACACAGATTCTCTTTGTTTCGCATAAACTCTTTCCGCAAAAATAGTGTTTTAGGATTTTCAAAGCATTCATCCCTACAAAACAGTCTATGACAATCAACGCATTCGAGTTTAATATTATTATTACAAACATTGTGATACTTTTCGCACATTGTGCATTTGAAGTTACACTTATGATTGTCTGTAGGATGATAACCTTCCAAACAATACTGGCAATAACTTTTCTTGTTTAATAGCGTTGTATTATTAGTAATTAATTTATAGTGTCCTTCAGTATACAAAATGAAAATTTTGATTGGTCCATGTATTCCAGGATAAACTACATTGTAGTTTCGAGTTAAACGATCCTTTTTGTAAACAACAATTTGATAATGAGGAATTAACTTATTTTGAAACTTTTTTACATCATCAATAGTACATCCATGTTGGATTTCAATGTCAACTTTAACATTGACACAAAATTCCTTTGCCTGATTTAAGAAACGTTCAGAATTGTTTTTGAATGCATGTAAGTAGTTATAACGATGATCAGTTTTACCCATTCCTAGAATAATACTTTTGTGAAGATAATACACAACCTTTTGTATAGGAATAATACATTGCTGCATGTGTGTTACAAGATCAGCATATTTTGCTGAACCGATAGTTCGTCCCTGCCTTTACGTGAAACAACAATATGAATTTTGAAATTTACTTTATCACCAAATAAATAATTTTCATTACTATTTAACACTTTTTCAATATTACGAAATAGAATGTCGGAGTTTAAATCTGACTTTTGACGCCACGAAATGTATATTGGTTTATTAATCGTGGAAGCAGTACTTTCTATTGTTATACCAACATACATATCATCGTCGGCATCATTTAACACATGCTCCTTTACAAATTCAAATAACAACTTAATATATTTTTCAGGATCATCAATTCAATTTTTGCGCATACGTTCAATTGTAACTTCCTTTCCTGTTAGTACAATATAAGTATAATGTTTGGTTGTACTATTAAAAATACGAAAATATTCATTTGTTACACCACTCTTATATATGTTAGGTTCTGATACACAATTAGTGTTTGGACTTGGAAAGTTTATAGGTCTTTCCATGAACACGCTAAAGTCATCTATAGTTAAACCGTTAATTTTTCCTTCAGACACAAGGCTCACAAACTTTTCACGGGCTAAATTTCTCAGATTACCTTAATGAAAGAAGCCTACGTGATATAAATCAATAATATCTTTTGCAGACTTATAATTCTGCAAAACAACATGAGGATCACAACCAAAATGCATAAACAGCGCTTGCAATAGCTTGGAAGAAACTACATTGCTTACCCTCGCACCCGTACCATGGTATTGCGTTAACACTTCCCACGTAAATAAAACTTCGTTACGATTTTCGTATCCGCGCGCTTCTTGTGCTGACAACATAGTACAGATCATAGATTATCCTTCGATTGTATTATTGTTGCACAAAATATGTAATTGCAGTTTCAATTATTGTTTCTTAGAACAGTGAATATTTTAAACAACGGTGTACTATACATAAATTTATAGCGTTATTCACCGTGGACACAGAAGTTTCGATAATTCTTTTCGTAGTTTTTCAAATATGAAGGTTACGTAGCTAGACTTTCATATGATCCAGAATATGTTCACCGAAGATACACTTTTAAGAATCCTTTCACACTTACCAGTAACTATAAATCATAATGTCCCGGATTTTTTCAGTTTACGAAAGATTCAGTTCTAAGTTTACCGACAGTACACTTGAAACCTTATATGCAATTGCACTGACCCTTGCCGTTAACTATAATAATAGAATTTCCCGTAACTTTTTTCAGTTTAGCATAGGTGCACTAGTACTTGCCACTAACTAAATTTTTAGTTCACCGAAGATATACTTGTAAGTTTATCGGTTAATCCTTCACTACTTTTTGATAATTGTAATTTACAAAGTGCCGCAATGAAATTGTCTTTAGACTAATTACAGCACACAGCGTACAACCAGGAAACGTCTTCACTTTTTCAATGATTCTTCAATATTGAATTACAAATAATGTATTGCCTTATTAACACAAATAATTGGAAATTCCAAGAATTCTACACGAAGGTATTCGAAGATTGCCGAACTTTACCAAAGATGAACATAAGAGTTTATCGATAATTTCTGTACACGTTTTGGTAAATGTAACTTACAAAGACTTACACCTTTGAAAATCAAATCGCTTTAGTAAAATTAAAAGTGATAAAATCGCTTTAGTAAAATTAAAATTAGGAGGGCAGGATTTTACGCATCCTTTTAGAGTGGATAAAGATTTTCCGTATATTAGCATAGTTGACCAAGATTTTTTGAAAAATCATCTTGGAATGATTGATAAAATAAGAATTCTTTTAGTTACGTTAAATTTGGTATTCCTCCAAGACTTGAATTGCCGCCATACGTATCTTTTGATGAAATTTCTAACCATATAGCGAAATTATATAAACCTCAATTTTTAGTAGCTCGCTCTGTTGTTTTACCTCCTAATTTAAGTGTTCAAGTTACATTAAAAATAGTAAATGATCTTGCAGGTAATCGTAGTTTAGTGTGTCCTAATGAGTTAATAGATATGCAGCAGAAATTTTTGTGCGTAAATCAGGTGTAGACGAAATTCTTCCGGTAATATCTGTGATTAATCCTACCAAAAGTAAACTTTACTTGAAAAAAGATGTTTTGGGTTCTGCCGAATATGTTATCAGTGATACCAACTTCAAGAAAAAAATAGCACTAACAATAGGGTCCTTCAAGTCAATAAAGTAGATAGGAAATTTTTTCTTATAGGTTATGATAAATATCGAGTAAACGTTAACCCTCAATTGTTGCCACATCAACAACAGCAATTATATGACTTAGTAGAGGAATTTTCTTCTAGTTTTTCTTGGACTGAATTTGGTTATGGTTGTGCTAAGGGATATAAGCATAAAATTGAATTAGTAGAAAATATTCCGGTAAATTGACCCCAATTTCCATTACCAACGGGATGAGATCAAAAAGCAAGTAGATATTTTATTGAAAAGCAAGATCATAGAGCCTAGTATTAGTCCGTATAATTCTCCGGTAATGCTTGTTAAAAAGAAGAAAGAACAGTATAGATTTATAGAAGATGGGAGATACATAAATAAAAATGGTTCCTGACAGTTTTCCGGTTCCTTCCATCTAGGAGATTTTGACTAATTTGACTGGACGTAAATATCTGTTCTAGCGATGTTGGTGGAGCATTCTTTAATATTCTCCTCACTGAAGAATCAAAACCTATCACAGCTTTTTCGATTCCGGGCTTTGAATCGTACTATTTTAATTTTTTGCCTTAGGGTGTTAAGCCATCTACTAGTGGTATGAATAGATTAATAAAACTCACCTTAGAAGGTCTTCCACAAGATAAAATATTTGCCTGTTGACGATTATTTTTGGTCTAGTGATAGTTTGGATGAAATTGTGCAGTTAACTCGTATGTTGCTTAAAAGAATAAAAGAAATTGGATTAAAGCTTTCCTTAGAAAAAACAAAATTGGGATATTTTTCATTAGATGTTTTAGGTCAAACTTAGTAAAGATGGTTTGTCTATTTCGAAACGAGTAATTAACTCAATTTTCAACTATCAACGTCCCAAAACAAAGAAACAAGTGAAAAGTTTTTTTTAGGATTGGCTTCTTTTGTTCGTTTATATTTACCTAATTTTAGTCATTTGGCAGAAGCGTTACTTTCTTTGTTGAAAAAAGACGCTCCTTTTCGTTGCAAGGAAGCACAGGAGACAGCATTCAATAATATCAAACAAGCCATAATTTCAGCACCATGTTTCATGCGACAAAAGACTGATTATCGTCTGTATCTCTATTTTGATGCCAGCAAAGTCGCTCTTTCTGGACTAATTAAACAACCTCAAAATTCACCTGACGATACAAATCTAGTTCCCATTAGCTATTGTAGTCGTGCAACGTCTCCTAGTGAGAAAAAATTACACCCATATCAGCTTGAATTACTAGCATTATTGTACTCTTTACGTTCATTCAGATATTTTCTCTTGGGACGTCATTTTTATTTGAACACAGATTGTCATAGTTTACTTTATTTGAAGCAAAGAATGTAAGTAAAATTTCCAGAGGTTGTGAAATTGAATCGTATAATTTTAGTATTTCACACATCAGTGGCTCCAGTAACATAGAGACGGATGCCATTTCACGATTTTCTAACCCCCTTAGAGATTTGGAAGACGAGAAAAAGAATCAAGAACATCCGAAAATTTTGTTTACTCAGAACACAAATTCATTTTCAATTTTAGATGACCCAAATCTGGCAACAGAACAGCGTAAAGATCCGTTTTTTAAAGATATTTTTTCTTGGTTGGAACAGACAGAGAAAATAGAAATCATAAAATAGAACGCTGTTGGGATGTAGTATGGGCAGGAAGTTACATGATATTGTACACATGCCATTAAGTAGCTGTTGTTAGAAAAATAATATTTGTTGTTGATAAAAAGAGAGAATCGCTAGATTACGAAGTAAATAATGGATGTACTTGTGAGTTGAGATTATTTAATATGTTTAGTTAGAAGCCGTAGAGATTGTATATCCACTAATAATAGTTGGATAGTTCTTGTGAAGAAGTGTATACCAATAAGAGGTATAGAAATAAAAGGGATCATTGGTACTTAAGTGCGTTATTGATCTGGGCAAGTTTGCAGTAATACATTAATCGCTATTGAGGTGTGTTTATATTTTTTTAGTAAGAATATAGAATTTTACATTGGCGCAGTCGTTCATTGAAGTTACGCTCTGTTTAATCATGTCTACCATTCCAAGCTTTCCGATCTTTAATGTGGAAACTGATCGCCTCCAAACTTATTTGGAACGCTTTGAGTTTATGTGCATAGCAGCACAAATACCAGAAGAACGAAAAGTTGCAACATTATTTACAGTAATGGGGACTGAAGCCTATGATCAACTATGCAACATTTGCTGGCCAGATTCTCCATCAGCAAAATCTTATGAAGACATCAAGATCGTAATGAAAAAATATTATACTGCAAAAGTAAATATAATTTCGGAAAGATATCAATTTCACATCATGCGACAAAAGCCTTATCAGTCAATTTCATCTTTTGTATTGGATTTAAAAAACACTCAACCTTTTGTGAATATACCTGTTGCTTGGACGAAAATTTGAAGGATCAATTTGTTTTGGGGATTGCGGACGAATCAATTCGTAGAAAGTTACTCAATACACGAGATCAAACATTCAACGATGCAACAGAGATAGCATTAGCAATGGAGAGTACCGAACAACAACTTCGGCTTTATAAGACATCTGACAAAACTGAATTAAACGCTATCCAATCGTCAAGAGTTCATCAAAAGAAAAACAGTACATCAACATCACTTAGCGCTTCGTCATCTGCTCAGGCTTCACCAAAGTCAGAGTAATTGCCGATATTGTTCGATGCAGCATAAAAGAGGACGTTGTCCGGCATGGGGAAAGATTTGTTTACGTTGTGGACGAAAAAATCATTTTGCTTTGACGTATAAATACGATTCGTTTGTGTCTTCAGAAACAGAACGTCAAACACAAGGTTCAGTAATTCTGGGTATCAAGAGACTGCAATCATTGATCAAGATGAAGCACAAGAATTAAGTAATTTGGCTAACATTTTACGGCTTGATACAATCTGGGTGGAAACTCCAAATGCAGATATGGCAGGAACAGAAGCAACTTCGGCTTCGGATATGTTACCAGCAATGGCAGTCAGCACAAGTATCAGTATGGAACAGCCAGAGGTTAACGAACATACATTACGTACTTCTGTAGATTCTGTGACGGACGATGAAATGGGATTGAAAAACAATTCAACGTCAAATGATGAAATCCAAAAACCAATACATATTGTACAGCATAAAAGACGCATGAGAAAAAAAGAGCATCATCACACCGGCAACTAAAATCAGCTACTGGTACCGAAACAGAAGAAGCAAATAAAAAAGTGTAGTAGAAAAGAAGTCGACAGATGGCATGGCTAGCAACTCGAATGGTGAAGATCCTTTGCATAAACGGTCAATTGATCGAGATAAATTGTTAATTGCGGTAGTTGAGAAACTAGAGAACTTAGAGGCACAGATTGATGAGCTGAGGACCTGGTATAAAGCACCGAAGAAGAAAGACAAGCGAGATTGACAATTGAGACTGTATTCATGATTAATTGTTGTAATGGAAAAAAATACTAATTGTATATAATGTTGTTTTTGTGGCGGCGTTTCTTTTTAGATAACAGGGGGAGAATGTTGGGATGTAGCATGGGCAGGAAGTTACATGATATTGTACAAGCCATTAAGTAGCTGTTGTTAGAAAAATATGTGTTGTTGATAAAAAGAGAGAATCGCTAGATTACGAAGTAAGTAATGGATGTACTTGTGAGTTGAGATTATTTAATATGTTTAGTTAGAAGCCGTAGAGATTGTATATCCACTAATAATAGTTGGATAGTTCTTGTGAAGAAGTGTATGCCAATAAGAGGTATAGAAATAAAAGGGATCATTGGTACTTAAGTGCGTTATTGATCTGGACAAGTTTGCAGTAATACATTAGTCACTATTGAGGTGTGTTTATATTCTTTTAGTAAGAATATAGAATTTTACAAACGCCAAGCATTATATTTTACTATTAAAGATGGAATTTTGTATAGAAAACAGAAAATTTCTCAAGGTATAAAATTTTAGTTGCAGTTCCTACTTCTTTGCGTTATAAAGTTTTTAATGCTTGTCATACGTCTGCATTGGGATAATCTCATTCTGGTTATTCTAAAACCAATGACATGTTAGTAAAACAGTATATTTTCCCAACATGAAGACATATATATATATATATATATATATATATATATATATATATATATATATATATATCAGAAGTGTAAAGAATGTAAGACTTGTCAAATATCGCAATCGAAAATTGGTTCTCCGTATGGAACATTGCTTACTTATACCCCAGTTCCCACCTTCTATCGAGTACACATACATGTAGCTGGGAATTATTTCCTCAATAATGTTAAATAACAAATATTTGGTAGTAGTAGTAGACAGTTGTACTAGACATATAATTGCAGATTCCCTTCCTGATGTTACAGCAAGTACTTTGCCTTCATTTCTCTATCATAAAGTAATTGTAAAGTTTGGAATTTTTTATGAAATTGTCTTAGACAAAGGCAGTGCATTCACTAGTGGACTATTAAAAAATTATGTGCTATGATTGGTGCTAACATGCGTTTTGTAAATGTACATGGGCATTACAGTAATAGTGTTTGTGAAATTAGTATTAGGAACAGAACAACGATTAAAATCAGCTTTATGTGACAAAGATTTAGGAGAATAGATTGACTTATTACAACCTATAGTATTTTCGCTTAACGTCACCAAGAATTTATCGTCTCAAATTTCAACATTTGAATGTATTTTTGGCTTCAAACCTAGATTACTTCATCAGGCAATTTTCAATAGCCCGTGTCAATATCAAGATAATGCGATTCGCTTACAGCAATTACAAGAGAATAGAGACAAAGCGCAAGAAAATCTTTATAAACGTCATAAAACGGCGACAATTTTTTTGACAACAGGCATACGAAACCTGTTTTTGAAGAAGAATAATTTTGAATATTAGACACCACTAGAAAAAAGGTCACGCCAAAGCATTCAGCGGAAAGTTCATTGCTCCAGGCATAATAGAACGAGTGAAAAATCCAAATTAGTATTTTGTTAAGTATAAGACCGCCCGAGGATCTTACAAGATATACAGCATAGCAGTCCAGAGATTGAAGAAGTTTTATGAGAAGGAAAACTCGGAAGAGGAAGACCACCTTGAAGATTCTGACGAAGAGTTTCCTATCAACGTCTGCACGGAAGACCGTACGATGAAGAAGAAGACAAGATGCGAAGACCATCAAGTACCACCAACTGAAGAGATTTTCAACCCCAGGAAGCAATGTTTAGAAGAAGAAATTTTCATCCCTTCTCTTCGTATCAAAGATGTTGTGATTGCCGAAAATCTACCAACGTGGGCAACTATACTGTAGAATTCCACAGAAGAAAAACCGAAATTTGCTTGTAATACTGCCATCAATCACAAGATTAGTATTTATAAAGGTAATATAGTGGACATAAAACCAGATGCCTTAGAAAACCCGACGAATGAAGCCTTAGCTCCTTTAGGTGGTGCAGATAAAAGCATTCAAGACCCAGCAGGATCTGAATTTTTAGAAGAGTGTTTGACCATATCATCATTGAAGCCAGGAGAGGCGAAAATTGCGAATGGTTATCGTTTACCAGATAATTATGTAATTATGATATGTGGACCACGGAATTCAGACAAGAAGATTTTACAAGAGACGTACAAAAATTGTTTTAAAGTTATGTTGGAGAATGGTCTTTCTACAATTGTACTACCAAACACTTCGACTGGTGCAGTTACATTTCCGAAGTTAGAAGCTGCCAAAATTGCCTTGGCTACAAGAATATTTTTAGAGGAACATATTGATGACGCAGACCGTGTCGTATTTTGTATTTATGATAGAGAGAATTGAGTCATTTATCAGCGGTTACTCCCATATATTTTCCCGTTGATGAAGAACCTGTTAGTCCGTCTGTCAGCACGTAACTTGTATGTGGATTACTTTTCTTGAAGAATGGATTGTGGATAGGAACATCTTGTAGATGTATGATGAACTTTCTTTTAGCACTGACCACGCTAAGAAGTTAGTTTATCTTGGTTTTCAATTATGCATCCAAATCTACCGGTAGAACACTTTGAAATTTAGAACAATTTGAAACTTGGAACACTTTGAAACTTCGAATACTTCGAAATTTGGAACACGATGGTATCTTCAAGAATTGTACCATTTCATTTGATTTTACAACATATGACTACAAAAGTTTCTTATTTTTATTTTTTTTGAAATGTGAGTATGTAAAGAATGAATAAAATCAACGACACGCATATGGATAGATGTTTTGATGGATACATTAAGAAGATTGAAGTCAAGATTGCAAGAACCATGCTTCATCCTTTCAGATGTCTAGAATTCGATGCCATGATTGATGTCCAGCATTCGATGCCTGAAGACGACAAGATTTAAGAAGAAAGAAGATGAAAATAAGAAGAATTTATATGATAGGGTTATAGGTTATATGTAGTCAATAATTCTCTCGTCCTGATTTCACATAGTTTGATTACAGCCAGTATATGGGGCTATAACCATATTTTGGAATTCTTTTCCAGTCTACGGACGCTTTAAGCCTAAAACACTTAAAGCTCATTTGTCTCAAACTGAAATCAGTACCCTTCTTGTGCAGTTTAACTTTACTATCTTTGGTTAGCTAGATAGTATTACGTTCTTTTCTTCTCGCGTATTAATCACGATTAATGTTGAAGTTATTTTCTGCATTAGAGGAACATATACATACATATATATATAGAGAGAGGTCTACATTAGAATACACTACATTCATGAAATATTTATTTATTTATTTATTTGATTATGATTTTTTTATTATACGTATCTAAGTTTTGATACTTTGTATTAGTAATAATTAAATTTAGTCTTATTCCTACCTTTCATTTCCCTTTCCTCAGCACTAACGGGACTCCACAACAACACCTCAAAACACGTCACTCACAATGATATTATGCAAGCACTAATGTTTATTTTTCTTTTTCTTGCTTTCCATCTTCCCAGAGACGCTGTTGTCACATACTCCATGGTTACCCAGTGAACTATATGAACTGTTCCAGAAACACACACTCAGCAGTTTGCGGTCGAGGATTAATTCAAAACAAACAATATGTTATATAAAGAACTCTTTTATCTTCAACAAACATTTTTTGGAATTCCTTCAATATTTTCTGTACTGCAGAAAATTAAAATTTTCGTGTGTTTTCAGTTAAGAGGAGGGAGTGTGAAGTAACTGTGTATTGGATATGAAGTGACAATGAGATAATTGTATAAACTCTAATTTAATTCACCAAATTCGATTATTTTATTAAATTGCATTATTAACGAAACAAACATCATCTTTTAAAACCTCATTGGAAGAAAACTATGATCAGGATTGTACATTCTCAGACATCTGTTGTAAACGCATATTTGTCAAAAAACTCGACTAGCTTCCTCTTTACCTTTCCGCATATCTTCAAGCATAGCCTGATACTTCCTGATTCACTGGACTCTTAGGTCATCATTCTTGAGCTTAACAAAACCACGAGGAACACAACAACAAGGGGTATTCAACACACGATTAGGATAAGTCCAGGATCATCGGAGAGAAGCGGATCGCACCGTTGGAGAATAACCAGCTCCATAAGTCAATAGTACCATTCTGTCGGTACATCGCCGTTGCCACCTTTGAGTTTGTCAGCGGAGTAGTGGAACAAAGATGTAGGAGAACATCATCGTAAAGTAGTATTATCGACACCCCTTGCAGATCAACAGGATAGAGATCCAGGTGTTGACTGTATCCAGCTATCCAGGCTGCTCCAAGGGAAAACATTCATCATTCCAAATGACTAGGACGACGCCAGTCTCGTTGAATTTATCAGGCTAGTGCTCATTAGCATTTCTATTACTTACATTAGTATTTCTTAATTATAACCTTTCTTTTTAACTTACCTTTTCCCAACTAGTCATCTTCAAACTTAAAACATTCGAATTTCATTTAACCCTTTCCGGATCCTGGCTTTTTGGGCTATTTTTTAGACTTTCAGTCAAGCAGCTACTGTATCGTCACTATTTACCCTAGGATCATTGATCATACCTCATTCTCTTCAGAATAGAGCTGGCTTTCAAATGGTACCACTTGAGTGCTCATACCATATACCAGAAGCGGGAAAAGATGTCAAAATGAAAGTTTCGGAGGGAAATTTTTTCTCGAACTTTGCCCCCCCTGGACCCCCCTGTGTCAACGTAGCCATCTAAAAAAATCTGAGAAATAGTACTTGGTATACTGAATGTGTGTGCCAAATTTCAAGATTCTATCTTGAATAGTAAGGTAGGGAGAAATTTTATCAAAATTTCCCACCATGCCCCAAATTACCAAAAAACACTACGATCTAAGGGAAAAAATTCCTGAGACATCCCTAATTACCCTAGGGTCATGTGTCGCCCATATTCTCTTCTGAATAGAACTGCCTTTCAGGCGGTACCATTCACATGTCTCCATCATGTATCTAAGGTGGGAAATTGCAAAAAAGGAATTTTTTGGTCTAAATTTCCCTTTTTTCAACTTTTAGCCTCTCTCGTCCCCCCCTGTTTTAACGCAGAAATCTGAAAGAAAATCTGTTAAATACTACTCGGTGGACTGAATGTTTGTGCACAATTTCAATCTTCTAGGTGTAAAAATAAGCCAGCCAGGAAAAAAAATCAGAAATTTCTCCATGTTACCCTATACAGAAGTATATTTTGAAAAAAATCACTGAGACGTCCCTAATTACCCTAGAATAATAATTCGACCGTCATTCCCTTCAGAATGGAAATGCCTTTCAGACGGTATGACTCACGTGTCTCCATCATGTATGTCAGGCGGGAAAATGACGAGAAACTGGATTTTGGGGGTAAAAATATCTCTTTTTTCACCCCTTTGCCCCTCTGGTCTCCCCCTGTTTAGCACTGACATCGGAACAAAAAATCTGGTAAAAACTACTCCGAGGACTGAATGTTTGTGCAAAATTTCAATCTTCAAGGTGCAAAAGTAAGCCCGCCAAAAAAATATACCAACCATGTCCCATTTTTCCCTGTATAGAAGTATATTTTTCAAAAAATCCCTGAGACGTCCCTAATTAGCCTAGGACAATGATTCGACCGTCATTCTCTTCATAATGGAACTGCCTTTCAGACGGTATGACTCACGTGTCTTCATTATGTATGTGAGGTGGGAAAATGACGAGAAACGGGATTTTGGGGGTGAAAATATCCCTTTTTCACCCTTTTGCCCCTCTGGTTCCCCCTGTTTTAGCACTGACATCGGAACAAAACAACTGGTAAATACTACTCGGTGGACGGAATGTTTGTGCAAAATTTCAATCTTCTACGTAGAAAAATAAGCCCGCCAAAAAATATTGAACATAGGCTTAGAAAATGAGAAAAGAAATTTTTGAATTATGACGTCATCACCTCCTATGTCTGGACGCAGGACGGTCTGAAACCATACGTAATGTCTTCTACAAGGCATCTTGGAAAACTAAAAAACCGGACGAAAAAGCTCAAAAAGAAGAGAAATAACGCAATGTACCATGAAAAACGCGTATGGTACAAAACTGTACCATAGGATCCCAAAGGGTTAAATTCAATCATAATTTCGTTGTTAAGTACCGTGTTGTGCATCAGTTCCATCCCCTATTGTTACATTATTCTATGATTATTTGGAGATTATTCTGAGCTACAACTGATGGCACAGCACCGGCACAATAATATGAGGAATTTAGCCCTTGAAAAGTTTATGGAACTTGTGTCTGAAGGAAAAATTAACGGTTTAACTACAGATGACTTTAGCGTGTTCATGGGAAATTCTATAAACTTTCCAAGTCCTAACACTAATTCTGTATCAGAACCTAACATGTATGAGGGTGGTGGAACAAATGAATATTTTCGTATTGTTAATAGTACAACCAAACATTATACTTATATTGGACTAACAGGAAAGGAAGTTGCAATTGAACGTATGCGCAAAAATTGAATTGATGATCCTGAAAAATATATTCAGTTGTTATTTGAATTTGTAAAGGAGCATGTGTTAAATGATGCCGACGATGATATGTATGTTGGTATAACAATAGAAAGTACTGCTTCCAAGATTAATAAACCAATATACATTTCGTGGCGTCAAAAGTCAGATTTAAGCTCCGACATTCTATTTCGTAATATTGAAAATGTGTTAAATAGTAATGAAAATTATTTATTTGGTGATAAAGTAAATTTCAAAATTCATATTGTTGATTCACGTAAAGGCAGGGACGAACTATCGGTTCAGAAAAATATGCTGATCTTGTAACACACATGCAGCAATGTACTATTCCTATACAAAAGGTTGTGTATTATCTTCACAGAAGTATTATTCTAGGAATGGGTAAAACTGATCATCGTTATAACTACTTACATGCATTCAAAAACAATTCTGAACGTTTCTTAAATCAGGCAAAGGAATTTTGCGTCAATGCTAAAATTGACATTGAAATCCAACATGGATGTACTATTGATGATGTAAAAAATTTCAAAATAAGCTAATACCACATTATCAAATTGTTGTTTACAAAAAGAATAACTTAACTGGTGATGAAATCCGTCATTCCGAAAATGGATTGGAAAACGATTTTGAAGGTATAAGGTGGATGGGTTTGAAAGTAAAACTAATAGAGTTTACGAATTTCATGTGTGTTACTATCACTACACTGCGACACCTATCCTTGAATTGCACCTCTAAGCAAGGTACATCGCTACAAGACAGGTATGAAAAAACCCACGAAAATAATATTTCTTAAAAAATTAAATCTTAATGTCGTTGAAATGTGGGAATGTGAATGGGACCACCTCTTGAGAAACGACAAAAATTACAAGAGCTTATTCAAACACAGTGTCATGATCTTGTCGGTTACCTAGTACCTAAGGATAGTTTTCATGGTGGACGTACCGAATGTTTCAATATATTGTACGAATGTACCAACGAAGAATTCGTGGCGTATTATGATGTAACATCGTTATATTCGTGGGTCATGGCACGTAAGCCATTACCTATAGGTAAACCGAAAATATACAAGGGTCCGTACTTTCCAAAAGTGGAAAGTATTCATGGATTAGTCAAATGCACCATCTTGCTTCCAAAAGACTTATATTTTCCAATTCTACCATATACGTGTAATGGACGCTTTGGTTTGGGTTGTGCCGCACATGTATGGAAAAAAGTATTAACAATTGCATGCACTTTGATTCGGAACGTGTCACCACTAGTACGTACTATGTACCCTGAACTCCACGTAGCTTACAGCTCGGATACAAAATTCTGCAAATTATCGAAATTTGGGAACTCGAATTATCCGGATCGGAAGATAATCAGTTTAAAGATTATGTGAATTCCTTCCTAAAAATGAAACAGGAGTCTTCAGGGTTTCCCAGCTGGCGTAAAACTAAAGAAGACAAAGAGAAATATATTGCAGACTATTATGTCTATGAATGCATTCAGTTAACGAAATATAACATTCAATCGAACGCTGGTCTGAGGTATAGTTCCAAAATATTCCTCAAACTCGCTATATGGAAAATTGGGACAGCGAACAGACTTATCGCAATCTGTAATTTTTGATAATTCAGAAAATTTCTGGGTTATCTATGGGCACCACAATATGAGGTACAAAGTGTATTACCCATTGGAGAGCAACATCTCATTGTAATGTATAAAAACATTGAAAACAAAAACTAACCATAGAAGTTTTCGAATGTTGCCCTTGCAGCATTCATCACCTCGTGGGCACGTCTAAAACTTTGCGAGTTATACCAGCTGTACACTCTGATCGTGTATTGTACTGCGACACTGATAATATTATGTTTGTACAGCGACGTGATGAAAAGCCTCCACTTTATTTAGTTCCTATCTGGGTGAACTAACTAATGAAGTTCCCGAAGGATGGGAAATTAATACATTTATAGGATTAGGGCCCAAAAATTATGCGTATCATTTAAAAGAAGTTGAAACGGGGAAAGGAGAATATGTATTTAAAATTAGAGGAATAACTTTAAATTATCGCAAACAAAAAATTAATTTTGATCATTTTTATCAACTAGTTCGGGATAAGGTTGACAAAAAAACAGTTAAACAGCACAGGATTGATTGTACGAAACCCAGGGTTTGTCATCGTATCCAGGTCTGAAACTAAACCACATCCAAAATTGAAAATAAAAGACGACGATTAAATCATGACCGCATTACTGACTATAGGACATTGCCAAATGGTTATCAAAGTATTAAATCTGTTAAATGATTGGTATTGTGTATATATAAGTATATAAGTAAACATGTATATAGTAAACTGTGTAAAGGTAACATCGTATCGTAACATAGTCATAATATCCTCAGATGCGTTCATAAGTTTTTCACAACACCCGTCAGTTGGCACTTCTACGTAAATAAAATGTAAATATGGAAATATGTTATTAAAGAATATTGTAAGTATAGTAAAATCTTATTTAAAGAATATTACAAATATTATATATATATATATATATATATATATATATATATATATATATATATATATATAATGTACATATATATATACATTGTTGAAAATAGAATATTGTAAACTATAAAAAACAAAATAATTACAAAATTAAAAGTGCTTAAACAAAACTCAATGAAATCGTTACAGTTTACGTTATTATGTTTTATTCCTATACCTATATACAAACAAATATTTATATATTACGATGTACGTGTATTCTATATAAGATAAAGGAAGAACACGTATGCTTCATATAAGGTTATTTACACGTATTTATAATATTTTATGTTACGCAGTTCCTACAATAAACCATCCTAAGTTGTAAACCATGTTGACGTCATAATGTCTTCTACAAGATGAATCATCTTATAAGTAGGTGAATGTATCAATATTTTTATTAGAAGACTTTAGTTAAATGTTGTAAATAAGTAAACGGATTATACTACAAAGATATCATTTGTGTTTAAAACACAACAAGGACATGACTTACAAACACATACGTAAAAATCACAATATATATCCCAATATTACATTAAAGGTAATATTAAAACACTTACATACATAAAGAGTCACAATATATAACCCTACAATACAAATTCCTTTCTTTACATGCCGTCAAAGGATTTTCTACACCTTCACAGCCTCCCCACCCCTTACCTGTTAAAGAATAGTGTATTCTTCACATTTACACATATCCCAGAAGTCTCCGAGATCCCCTCGGGAAAATTTTGTGGACATAATCCACCCAGAAACACGACCTCCCCCTCTTCCTGCTCCTTTCCCCCACTTGTTACCTGACCTTAGGACCCAACATTCTTTCACCATATGTGTCTGCTTCCTTCAACCATTTCCAATTAGTTTCTTGAATACAAAAAAATCTAGTTCTATTTAAGATTATCATAAACCTCTCTTGGCATCCCTCAAGTTTATTCAGCTATTCTTCACCACTTCAGGGAGGAATAAGAAAGGAAAGGAACAAGTTTCTTAGAGGCTTGGGAAGAACGGTAAGTTACCATTGTATTCTTAACCATTTCTGTGTTTCCATCAAGTGTTACCTTCTTAGATATAAAAGTATATTATCAAAAATATTTTACAATAATTTTTGTGGGATGGCAACACTGAAAATCACTATAAAATGTCAAAATATAAGGAAAATCACCAAAAATTGTATAAATTTGTCTTAAAATCACCATAAATTGTATAAAATCACAATAAATTGATCTAAAAATTGCACAAAATTAGTAAATATTTAATAAAACAGTATAAAAACAGATAATTTAATTTTAGGTGGTTGGCAATGAATTATGGGGAAAAGTACGGTCTATACTACTCACCTCCTGATAATACAGTGATCGCCGAAAATGTTGTTGAGTACGATCCTGGTTTTTCCCGGTCAAAATGCGCGGAGGCACCTCGTGCTGAAACCAGATATTCTACGTTGTCTATCTACGAGCGCTACGTTTCCTAAAAGTTCTGGGAATAGGTCGTGAAGAAACACATAATAATTCCCACCGTTCAAGGTAATAGGCAAAATATGCGGGCCTATCAAATGATCACCTACGATGCCGCACCACACATTCACTGTGAACCTGTGTTGATGATGGCGCACAAGTATTACGTGGGGATTGTCCATATCTCTGACGTGACTGTTGTGACTATTGAAGATACCATTTCTAGTAAACATAGATTTATCAGTCCACAACACTATTTTTGGAAGATATGGAATGGCATGTGTTTGTTGCACATACCATTGACAAAAATCCATCCGCTAGGGAAAGTCCGTAGGTAGTATGTACTGCACCTTCTGCAATTTGTATGACAACAAACCCTCTTCCTGAAGAACGCGGAACACATCAGTATGATGAGTCGAGCATCGAGCATCAAGTCCTTCAAAGAGTGTATGTGCTAGTTGCTATCTATTTAGATAGCGTTTTTGATATATATGCCGTGCTTGACGGCTGTTTTGGTGTGCTTCCCCGTAGATGAGATGAATATAGGCAAGTTCCTGGGTAGAGTATTCCACCATTATCCTGTTCCAGAGATCATGACCACGACGGGGGGAGGATTTACGTCCCAGTGACAGATGACGACTGTTTTGATTCGCACCCACGTAATATCACATAGGTGTTCACGCACAAACCCAAAAGGAACACTGTAATATGCTCTGAAGGTAGAATACTCTTTGGCGTAATTCAACGAGAGACACAAGCCAGACTAAACTCAGAACAGCAAAACGAAGGATGTTCAACACAATCATTGTCGATTAAAAACAGTTGCTAGGTGTATTCACTAACGCTAATACGTCACACCAGACATAGGTACACTTCCGACGCCTCTAGTGGCGCTTTCTGTATTACATACCTGAAATCATTATCAACCTACTCTGACTACATACTTTCATTTTAAGACGTAGTTCTTCAAACAGCCTATTGTGATTCTTATGAGTATGTTTATTATTATTATTATTATTATTATTATTATTATTATTATTATTATTATTATTATTATTATTATTATTATTATTATTATTATTATTATTATTATTAGTGGCCGTTCCTTTCATGGTAGCAATTTCACATCAACTTGTCATTGAGTCGTACGGACTCATCAGAAAGGATGGCTTTATTTCCTTAACTTGTTTGTGAGATGACTTCCCTCGCCAATTACAACAGAAGGTGCTAAAGCTGATATGGAGTTCTGGACTGAAGTAAGTTTTCGATTCGAAATTTATAGGCAAGGTGAAGCTGATGGTTTGCCTGGGATGATCATGACTTCTACAGTTTAACATAGGATCCGAACCACTTTTATCCCCACTCCGGACCACTTGATTACAAGCAAGAAATATCCTTGGAAATGTCTGGAAACGTTACCTGCCATCGTGCGTGTTTACTTGACTTTCTTCGTTTGCTTTTGTTAGGGCGTTTAGCGTCTCTTTCAGCAATAGGGCTTGTCAGAAACGGAACCTAAACTTTAAAGTGGGATTCGAACCATTACTTGGGTCTTGAATCTGAGGCCGTGGGCTCCGAGCAGCATTTGAAACTGCGATCACAAGCGCCAAAGCGGAAGCGCTCTAGCCCTGAGGCTACGAAGGAGCTACAACATCTTTCATTCCTTTGAGAAGTACAAATTTTCTTTGGCAAGCGCTCCTGTACAGCCTCAAGACATGCTTGTGTGTTTTATTTTGTTATTCCTACTGCACTGTTGTAAACAATCAGAGCTTTAAGATTTCATGAGTTTTTTTTTTTTTTCCTGTTTCTCATGTCGTTTTATTTTCATTTGTATGGTGTACCAGTAGTAGTGTTACATGTGCTAAATTGGTTCATCTTTCTCCTTGTCCTGGCATGTGCACTGTGTGCAAGATACGAATTTCTGGTGGTATTTTCCTATATTTCGAGTACGTCATATGTCTCAGAAGACGTGGGGCATGATACAAGTTTGTTACTTTCACGTTCTATCAGAATCTGAACCATGGATTAAGAGCTTTCTTTTCATATGTGTAGAGTGTGGGATAATGTCCCAGGCAAAGCGTGACATTAATTCAATCATGTTCTAATTACGTTCTACTAGAATTGGCACCAGGTGTCATAGCAGAATTTACAACATTATTCTGCTATTTTTCGCACGTGGGACGGTGTCCCAGCAGTAGTGGGACATATTGACATTTGTCTATTAGCTACATGTCGATATCCACGCACACATTATCCACATTTCAATACCGATCATGCGATCCCACTAATGACATTCCTCTAGTTTCCCCAGTTTCTTTGTTTGTCGCCTTGCAAATTTCAACTTGGCCTCAGTTGGTGCATCCTTATTGGTATGTAACCGTGCACATCATATTGCATCGGTTTGAGGAAATATTATTGGTGAATTGGCAATGGCTTTCGTGTTCTTAATGCTATTCCTTACACTTTCGAGCCTTTGAACTCACTTTTACTGAGTATGAGTGTATTTCTGGGCATTTTTCATTACGTGTCTCCACACTTGTGAATCCCTCTGCTTTATCAGTTGTGTTCTCCCAACACTCTAGATGTCTTTCTAGAGCATTTGACTACAAATTCGCTACACTTAATACTCAGAACGTCACTGTTGGCCAGTATCCGTACCTGGCGATTACGCAACCACACACAACGGGGATGAAGTTGTCCGCCATTTTGTATTTGTTCAACATATCGACAAGATATACAAACGAATTGTTGTTACCTGGTAGAATCCCTATCAATTCGTATCCATTTAGACCAATTTTCATTTGGCAGATTATCCGGGACTCCCTACGTTCCTTGCGCATGCATGGTAGAATTGTGAAACATGCATAATTCAACACAGTAGGTCAGTGGCGTATTTACGATTTTGTGTCGGGGAGGTCTTTTCTAACTTTCGGGGAGGGGCTTTGCCTGAAAATGTGAAAATTCAGCAAGATATTTCATAAACTTTACAATAGTAAGTAAGATTTCGGGAGAGGCCTTAAGCCCGGACGCCCTCCCGCAGCAGGTATGACTTCTTCAAATAACTTGTTACCTGCCCTCTTTACGTTGGATACTTTCCAAACTATTGGCGTTCGAAAGTCATTTTCCCTCGCTTTCGGCACCTTGTAGCTCCGAAACTGTTTTCGATAGCCGAAAGTTCAAGATGGGTTTGTCTTGTCTCAGTGGCAGGACTGTCCTCCCAAGAGTGTGTAGGAGTGACACACACACACATTCTATCTTTCACACCATTCTATCTTTCACTTTTTTTCTTCATTTTTCACTTCCCACTTTTCTCTAACTTTTGTCCTGTCCAACTCATCTATTGAAGTAATGCTCAATTCACTGACGTTGGCTACGAATATTCGCAATCTAAATACATTTGCATTATTGTAATTTAATTTACAGTAAAACAATGAGATAAAGCTATATTTGAGTAAAAAAATGTATATTACGCATATTGTCGTTGAGTTTGCTTATATGTAGAAAAGTTTTGAGCTCTAGTTAATGTGAAATATCTAAAATTTAAATTATAAGATTTGACTCCAACAAATAGAAATGTAACCTAATAAAAATATCGTAATAAGAATCTTTGAACATAATTTTTTTTCTAGGTAACAATTAATATCACCTTTTGAAAAATGCGAACAATTTCTCCAGTATATTTTCGGTTGATTACTTTGGAGTTAGCGTTCCCTTTCAGCAATGAGACTATAAAGGTAACCAAGAAAGTTCTTTTGCTTTTTGTTGTGGTCTGTGTTCAATTGGCACATCGTGAGTTGAATGCGAATGGAGATAAGGCGAAGGTCAGTTGTTGGTGTCGATATATCCAACATATTACCTGGTTGTGGCTGATCAGTTACACCGTGAACTTGCGTAAGAACAGAGTGAACATGGGACCTCCACAGAGCATCATAAAGACGCGTATGCTGTACGAGTTCAAACTGGAGTCAAACGCCGCTGCAGTTGGGCGAAAGATATACCAGGCCAGGTATCGTAACTACGCGGACAGTGCAGAAATGGTTTAACAAGTTTAAGGACGATGAAGAAACACTCGAAGACGCACCACGTGCTGGACGACCAACACATGTAAAGAAGAATGAAGATCTTCAAGCAGCAATTGAGGCGAACAGTGGCCAGACATGTGAGGAACTGAGACTACAATTCAGTTTGAGTAGAGAAACCATTCGGCAGCACCACCATCAACTAGGCAATCACTACAAGGTGGTCGATGAGTCCCACATGACTTCACTCCAGACCAGAAGGCAACGCAAGCAGACACCTATGTTTGTTTGCTCTCACGTCTGATGAAGGAGCCATTTCTGGACAGGGTGTAGACATGTGATGAGAAATGGGTCCTGCAAGAAGCTCCACGGAGCCGTCGTCATTGGTTAACATTCCATGAACCGGTTCCAAAAGAGCCGAAACAGCACTGCACCAAAAGAAGGTTCTCCTTTGTGTTTAGTGGGCTGCTCGCGGCATCGTACGTCGAGAACTGCTGCCAGCTGGTCAGAACATCAATGTCACTGTGTACTATCAGCAGTTGAGCCGTGTTCAAGAAAAACCCAAAACTCTGGAGCCAGCACTTGTGAATCGCAAAGGGGTCCTCCTGTTACAGGACAATCCTAAACACCTTTTGGCTAGGATGACAAGGAACACCATTCTACGCCTTGGATGGGAAACACTATTGCATCCGCCATACTCCCCAGACATTGTACCTCCGAATATCATCTGCTTCATTCCTTAGACAATTACCTTAGAGGACGCCAGTTCAAATCCCTAGTAGGGGTGGAAAATACAGTTGATACTTTATCCACTTTACGGCCCACCATGTTCTACCGCGATGGAATCCATGGCTTTCCAGAACGTTGGCAGAAGGTCGTTGATGCTGATGGGGACTATTTTTCATCTTCCAGGTACGTCTTAGGTGACATATTGATGTTCGAAGGTGGTGGCTCAAATAGCGACCGAAGTTTCTTTGTTACCTTTAGGCCTACATATGAGGTATGATGGACCTACAGGTCTAATGTGGAATCAAAACTAGTATAATGCGTTTGACAACTGGAAATTATGACCGTTCTGACAGTTTTTACGGATGTTTCGGTAGGATTCTAAGCCAAATTGGTGGCTCTGAAAGGTGAGTGATCATTGTAACCATTGGGTATTTTGTCCTAGTCCAACTATATGTACTAATATGAATGCAAATAATTAAGGACGACGTGATACGATAGTTTAGTTAGCAACACTTAATATGTCCGACCTTCTGGCACCTTTATATATCGATTATCATGTACTTGAAAACAAAATCAATTCTGTAACCTACTAATTTAGTAAAGTTGTCTATTCATAATAATACGCACGTGTTGGAAATAAAAA
Source organism: Thermobia domestica (assembly GCF_964235325.1). NCBI lineage: Eukaryota > Metazoa > Arthropoda > Insecta > Zygentoma > Lepismatidae > Thermobia > Thermobia domestica. The sequence goes on from NC_137469.1 coordinate 83,026,837, forward strand.
TGTGTGACTTTAACACAATGGAATAGACAATAACAGGTCTTTATAGTTACAACTGTCGATAACATTCAAATACAATTGCGACAGAAGCAGTAAACCAGCACGAGTAGCTACAGTAAGACCTTGTACGAAGACAGAATAATTTCAAATTTTATTGTTTTTGTTAACCTGTACAGAAATACTTTAAAAGGTAATTTTATAAATTTTATAAAGATAAACTAACTTCAAATTTAGTTCTTTTCATTAACATGAACATAACTACTTTAAAAAGTAATTGTATAAATTTTACAAAGACTAACTAACTTCAAATTTAGTTCTTTTTGTTAATGTGAATATAACTACTTTAAAAGGTAATTGTATAAATTTTACTATGACAAACTAACTTCAAGTTTAAATGTTTTTGTTAACGTGTGTAGGAAAGAGGGGTAAATTTTATTCTAATTAGTGTATTATTTAAAATAATGTCCACAAGAAAAACTTTTGCTTGCATTTTGAAAATTGAAGTTTAGAGCACCAAATGCAATATTTGCATCACACACACACACACACACATATATATATATATATATATATATATATATATATATATATATATATATATATATATATATATATATATATATATATATATATATATATATATATATATATAATAATGATTATAATGCAGGATTACAAGAAACAAAAACATACAATTGCGCACATCTGTCCCTATATGTGGAGTAAGAGTACGAATGTGAAGGATTAAAGTACGCACTACGAAAATTTAACATAAATCACAAATATAATTGACAATTCCTTCATAAGAGGTACATTGCTCATGCCACCATACTTTACACTTATTACATTTCATCCAATCTTCTGTTGGAGGATCACTATAGATGCTATCGCATGCTGGACACTTGTATAAAATGTTACCAGTATTCTTGTTTACTTTATTAGAAGAGTTTTTCATTTTCGATTTTCTTTGGACATTTTTCATATTCTCCCGCTTGTCATTACTTGTCGTAGCCTTAGAACGAGAACGTTTCTGAGACAAACTCTATTTAAAAGGTGATAATGTTAATATTTCAGACTGTCTGGCAGCATTTCAGAGTTGAGGAACGTGTGACTGCTTGTGGAGGGCTTATTGAGACCAGTGTTGCTAATTTGGGGAAAAGTCGCTAAATCTAGGGGATTCGCCATCCAGGATAACGACAAAGATTAATTTCTCCGATTAGCGACTTTTTTGGTGATTTTGGAATGACGATTTGGCGACTTACTTACAAATCCAGCTTCTTTTGTGCTGCAAGCAATTTGTCCTAAAATAAGTACTATTAGCTCGAATCAGTTCAGATATATATGTCTTTTTCCTTTTGCTTATTTGAATCAGAGCAGGTGTTGACGAGCTGGGAAAGTATACAACATTTATATGGGAAAATACACAACATTTATCTCTATATTCCCATTTTGATTGCTGTTATCTCTTATCTTCTACCGGGGACCAACTCTAGCTTTTAATGATCTTTAGTTTACAGAGCTTTCGTTTAGAGGCACCGATAGCAAACTGATTATCTGTAGAAGCGTGAATAGAAGTGAAGTAACATTTTTTTTTCTAGACCTTTAATTTTTTCATTTTTCTAAACTCATTTTTGATTTCGCTGAAGCAAAATTGATCATAAAGTTAAAAATATTTAAAAGTGAAATTATTGTTAGTTATATATGAGTCTTTCATATACGTTCTTGTAGATAGTATTATACCTTGAATTGATCACGTATCTTTTATATATATATATATATATATATATATATATATATATATATATATATATATATATATATATATATATATATATATGTGTGTGTGTGTGTGTGTGTGTGTGTGTGTGTGTGTATGAAAGGCAAATTTCCACGAAAAATATTTTAGCGACTTTTCACCCAAAATTGGAGTCATTTCATCTTCTATTTAGCGACTTTTTGTAACAACTTGTTGGCAACACTGATTGAGACTAGTGGACAATATGACGTCCGGGAGTGATAGTGTCTTTTGATGAACAGTGAGCTTCTGATTGTTGAATTTCAAAAATGGGGAAACGTTTGTTGAAACTGAAGTTATATTTTCATCATCGGAACCACTATAATCATTTTTCGGCTTGCTTTCGAGAATTGATACAGTAGATGGCAAAAAGGCTCGATCGGTGAATATTTTTGGATCTGGTGGATTTTAGCGATTCATATCCTTACCCCTTTCTCCTCTACATACAGCAGCTACAATAAGTATTTTGACAAACACATGCTCATGAGAATATAAACTTTATTAAACAAAATGCTTCACACCTGTAATGGCACTTGAGTAACAGCACTAAATACGCTATTAATCACAAAATGAAGCACATTTACCAAGATCATGTTCCATAGTTTTTTAAATACATTTAATTATTTCATTATTTGACTCACCTTGGAACCAGATATACGTTTAGGCGAAAACGATTAACCTTGGAACATATTCTTATTCACAGTGGCGTATATAGAGGGGCTGACTAAGTTCAAGCACCTTGCTATTACAGTGATATTGCAAATGAATTCGTCTTACATGTAGTATATTCTATTCGTGATCCTCGATTATTATATGAAGCCCTTTGTTATGATTTCTCACCAAAAAACAAGGTACTTCCCAGCTGTAATTTTAGCCAAGAGCTGCTCTATAATAGTCAGTAAGTTACTTGTCTTTCTAGTTAATACGAAAAAAAATATATATTAAAAGGAACAATTATGGACATGTATTTCTATACACGAATGAGGGACGACTGAACGAAAATTTTAGCTTTTTAATACGGAGTCTTCAACGTTGATTGATATCCACGAAAAAATTGGGAACATAGCAGAAGTCATGATGCTTGATACTACCCTCTGTTCACGTTCTGTAGCTTGGTTCTTTCTTGCATTCTCCTGTCTCAGAGAACACCCGTTTAAACGTCTGCAGTTACATACAATGTAATCACATTTCTACCGTGACTAAATAAACTTGTTTTATGCCTGCTTCCGTGCGGCAGGCGAGAGCAGAAGAAATAGGATGAAGTTTTAAAGCTGATTATGCAACTGCATGGGCTACATATAAATAAAATGGGAGGAATTTGTTCTGCTAATCGTGGGGGAAAACTGACTCATATTGTTTCAAAAGCGAAAGAATTCTGCAGTAGAATTTTGAAGCATTGTAAGTTCTCAGCTACCCTCATATACCACTTATTATGAAGAAAATATAAACTGCTTTCTTGAACCACTTCATAATTTTGGAATTTAATAACACCTGATGTAACGAATTATTTCCAAATATTTAAGTAACAAATTAAAATTTGGAATACACGCTAAATTGATTTATCTCTGAAATATTATTGTAAAAGTAAGCATGTAAAGCCACAGACAAATATGTTAGTGTTACACTTGCAATTCAAACAAGTGACTATAAAATACCACTAACAATGTAAGTATAGAATCGTCAAGTCATGTAGAGTAAGATTAAGATGGAGAACGACCACGAGGTTTCAGTAAATTCTTACCCCGCCAAACTGCAATTCGCCAAACGTCTGTATACAGAAATGAAATACTACGTATCGCAAGAGTCCATGAAAGAATATGACCAGCCATATGCGGTACATTTAAACCTGAAATATACAAAAGGGGTGGTATGGTGTCCCCAGTTGTTTATTTACTCACAGATTGGACGTTCTGACGTGTTTTGCTTTTTAACGAGTTTGGTTTATTAAAAATTTTTACACTTTGTTCTTGTCTCCGTCCGTACAAGAGGCAAAAAAAATGTAGAAAAACTTCATGGATCACTATCAGCTTTTTATCAGGATATGTAGGGTGAAAAGCAGTGTCGGATTAAGAGGGAGTATTAAGAGGCCTCTAGCTCCGGGCCTCTACCCTGATCAATATCTCAACTGGCTACCTAAAATGAATCATAAAGATACAATCATTATCATAAGATAAAATATTACCAAAAGTGTGAAACATATTTCCTTAACTTTCCTGCTGTACTTTCACATAAAAATTAATAGGCGAAGTCAGCAGGGGCCATATAACTTTTCTAGCCCCGGGCCTCCAGATGAGTTAATCCAGCCCTGGTGAAAAGATATGAATCGAGTTCTTTGATGAAATTGGTATTCAAACTGAAAATGGTAGAAATCAACCATTTCAAATTCGAAAGCAAAAACGGTAATAGATAGCAACAACGATTTCTTGTAATCGAGTTCAGCGTCCCAAGAATACATTCCATTCTTAACTCTCTACAAGATAGAAATCCACTAGAACTTCCGATATGAATATTGCTCTATATAATGCAAAAAGACAAGAGATAACGAGAAACTTTTATTTTCTATCGATTTAGCGTTCAAAAAATAGATATCATCTTCTGTATTAATGCTATATTCAAACAAAATTGGCAAGCCTCAATCACTTCGAATTTTAACGTTGATCGCTATAAAGTGAAAACGAAAATAGAAGTATTTCTGCAAATCACTTAAGCGTCCCAAGAATATATTCCATTTCCATTTTAATCTAAAATCGAAAGTGATAGATATCTACTACCATTTGGGGTTTCGATATTAATTTGAGAAAATATTACGAAATACGCCAAATTTTTTTTACGTGGTGTATACATGACAATCCTACTTGTTCGTATTCTTAGTTGAAGTCATAATCTACAATTATTCTGACGTGTTTTCGTCGATTTGAATTTGTTGTTAGTTTTTCATAGCTTTTTACTTTGCGGTTCCCTGACACCCTATCTGTGTGTTGCTGTTTATTTTTTTTTATTTGAATTTCTGTATTAGTTGTTTGCTTTTTATATAAAAAATTAAATTGCTATGGGTCGCTTGCACCCAACAGATACTGACTTTGTAAATGCTACTCGTAATATTGTTGATTACATAGGGGACTGTAACATTTTAAAGACTTAAATGAAGTTAAAGATTACGTCAAAATTTAGTTCGCCAAAATTCAGTTCAGAGTAAATACAAAATACAACATTCTGTATTTATATGTACTGTATATAGTAAAATATACACTTCAATATTAACTAGTATCAAACAATTTGAATTTTCTAACAATCTCACTCGTCTTGAAACTTGGTGTGAGAGTTGAAATAAAATGATTTCAGCTAAATTTAGTCATCAAAGTATTAAGTTAATAGTTGAAGTTCATCAGTACCGCATCTGACTATTAAAAGGCACACAAACTGTTTGTGTATTCCAAAGTTAATGTATCGGCTCCCAACGCCATTTCTGATCTCTTCAGGCCAGCATCTATAATGCTACATAATATCGCAAAATCACAGAAATGGAAAATAGTATGGCAAAATGTGACTTAATCATAATTTACTACCGAAGTAGGTTATTTTTGCCACTTTAACATTTCTTCCTTCATCTTAGAAAAGATATGTATTTTTATCTCAATATAGTTGTTATAACTTTCCTCTCGAGAACCTGTTTCCCTTTAGGTGTCTCTTACTCCTCAACAACACAAATCAATCCACTATGGATCACAAATCTTATTACCGGAAACTGGGTGTAGAATTGAGAATGAAAAAGACCATGTGTACTTCGGCATTTTATAGTATTGGTAATGAAAAACCTCAACGGGCTTTTGAATTGCAAGACCTCATCTTAATTTTCGGAAATTAACTAGTGAAAACACGGGGTTTTACAAAAAGAAAACCTTCTATGTCATCTGTTGATTCAAGCTCTAATAACAAATTCATAAATGACATATGTATATAGTTATTTCATAGCATATGTATATAATAGTTATTTCATAGCAGAAATAATAGTTTTGAAATCCGCTATTGTCTCTCACCGCTATTTGAAATCCGCTATTGTAAATGGTAAAACAAGTGTTCACTTTAAAAGTTTAAAAATAAATTTTTAAAAATGATTTAAAAAGGAACTAAATCAGGCAGCATTTGGCTACAATGTGTGCTAGGAAATATATGAAAGTAAGTTGTTATCCTTTTGTCATAAAAATAAAAAATTTACTTGGTGCGTTGTATAATGCCAATTTTAGTTTCCTGAAAGAATTACGGAATTAGAAAGCTCCAACCGGATACATTCAAAGTCAATCTGTAAAATGATAAAGTTAGTACTTACATTTCTAAAGTTAGTACTTTACATTTATTGGACTATGGATAAACTTGAAAGTACTTCTTACTGGAATAGAAGAGGAAGATTTCTAGTAATACTATTACGAAATACTGTTTCTGAAACTAGCTACGAAATGATATTTCATTTGGCCTGGAGAAGGATGAATGTATTGAATATGAATGTAATCATTGTATCTAAGAGATGTGATTACGTGTCATTTGACCAATGTAACACATTAATCGAATATAATCCGTTTATGGAATATGCTTCAATGAACAACAGTTGTAAAGTTTATATAGTCCGTAATGCAAATGACATGAATCGTATTAGTTTATTCAAAGATAAAACAAAGAACATGTATGGGTGTCTGATGAGAGTTGCTTGGTATAATGTTTTCCCGTATTTTTAATGAAATCAAAGATTCTAATAGTTCAAAGACTTTCGAGGGAAATTTCGGTGAAAAGCTTGAAACTCGCGAAAAATACATGAATTTCTCTATTGTCAAACAAGTGTTTCAAGAAGGTGTAATTGCAGAAGTTTATTTTGCCCATAATAACACATGGGACGCTATAGTTGGGCATGTGTTGTATGGTTGTGCAGATGTTGTACCATGTAGCATTACTCATTCCTATATAAGAAGTTTGTTTACTGACTTTACCGAAACTATCAGTATAGACCATTTATTTTTTTACAGTACCACCATCTGCATCAGTTCCGCAATGGCAAAATTTAAAAAAGCCTTTCTCCAACGCCCTCTGGATTTTGATAGCAATGACATTTGTTTTCATTTCTAGCTTCACATTAGTCCATTCATATTTACGTGGAAAGCATAACAGTGATAACTCAGACAGCATAAATATACTGAACTTATTTTCTTTTTTACTTTCCATTTCACTTCCAAAACTACCCCAAAGTAATCTCTTGCGAATTGTTTTACTTCTATTAACTTTGATTACACTAATTTTAGATTCATTGTATCGAAGTTTGTTGATAAGTTTTATGACCAAACCACAACAATTACCTGAGATAGATACATTTGAAGACATAATGCTCGCTAATATTAAAGTTACTACCATCCCATTCTATACGACGTTCATCAAAGATTCGCCAAATCATATTTTGTTGTCACTTACTCCGAGAATAGAAGTAACTCGTAGATTTCTAGATGGACTGAAACTTGTCTGTGAACTACGAGATGCAGCACTTCTTCCAGAAGAATTATTTTTAGAATATAATAAAAATATAAAGTTTGTCGGTCCTGATGGTAATAAGTTATTTCATATTGCCAAAGAGAAAATTAACCACGTGTTACTTGCTTATGCAGTTCTTAATGGATCTCCTCGAAGGAATTCTATTATACGCCATGCGCTGGAAAGTGGACTTACCGATAAAGGTTGAACGATTATTTCCGAACGACGGCAACTATTTTTGTTTCGTCTCCCGAAAAAGAAATAGCACTCAGCTGGAGTAATTTGCAAAGTGGCTTTTATATATTAAATATTGTTTTTGTTATCGGATTGATGGCTTCCTTTGTCGAATATGTTCAGGTGAACAAAATTCTGTCTTGCAGAAAAAGTTGAACAGACGTCTATGAAATATACATGCTATTTGTCTTATTAATCAGACCTGCACACAATAAAAGCAAATTCTATTAGTAAATAGATTTGAAACACATACTAAGAATTATTAATTAGGTTAGTATTACCATTATTATCAACAATAATTTGATCATTTATAAAGGTTTACACCGCCGTGATTTAGAGCAACTGAATCCAAAATTCGAAGGTTTTCAAGTTTTTACATACTATTAACTATACAGATGAGTAGTAGAAAGATGGGGCTTCTGCGCCACTGACCTTCTACCCACTTTCTCAGTTCCGCCTGAAGCAGACAATGAATTTCCCAGTGCCGCCTGACACACTATGCCGGAGGACTCAGGGAGGATACGAGAAATTGAGTCCTCTGTGATAGGGGTGTATTCATTCCCTTTTATGAGCACATTTTAGTGGTGGACTCGTTCAACCCCTATTTTAACATAACGAACATAGCAGAGCTAATAACATAGCACAGAACACATAGCAGACATAAGACTAATAAGGAGGTGTATTCGTTCTCTTTTATGAGCATATTTTTCCAACCCCTATTTTAACATAACAGAAAATACTAAGATTCATTCCACCCCTAATTGAACATAGCATAAGACTACGTAACATAGCAGAGGTGTACCCGTTCTCTTTTATGAGCATATTTTCTTACCCTTATTTTAACATAGCAGTTGGCCTATTTTCCACCCCTATTTGAACATAGTCCATTTTAGGGGTGTATTCATTCTCTTTTATGAACACATGTTAGAGGGTGTACTCGTTCTCTTTTATGAGCACATTTTCCAACCCCTATTTTAACATAGCAGAGAATATTAAGATTCGTTCCACCCCTAATTGAACATAGCATAGATTACATAAGACTACGTAACATAGCAGAGGTGTACTCGTTCTCTTTTATGAGCATATTTTCCAACCCCTTTTTTTAACATAGCAAAGCAGTTGGCCTATTTTTCCACCCCCTATTTGTGAGTCCTCTGTGATAGGGGTGTATTCGTTCCCTTTTATGAGTAATTTTTGGGGGTGTATTCATTCCCTTTTATGAGCACATTTTAGGGGTGGATTCGTTCTTAACATAACGAACATAGCAGAGCTAAACAAAGCACAGAACACATAGCAGACATAAGACTACGTAATTCGTTCTCCTTTATGAGTACTTTTCCAACCCCTATTTTAACATAGCAGAGCGTTCCGCCCCTAATTGAACATAGCATAAGACTACGTAACATAGCAGGGGTGTACTCGTTCTCTTTTATGAGCATATTTTCCAACTCCTATTTTAACTACGAACATGGCATCGTTCTTTCCAACCCTTATTTTATCATAGTAGTTGGCCTATTTTTCCACCCCTATTTGAACATAGTCCATTATAGGGGTGGACTCGTTCTCTTTTATGATCACTTTTTCAACCCCTATTTAGGAGCATTCTCTTTGATGACCACCTTTTTCCACCCCTAGCAGAGCAGATAAAACAGGGGTGGACTCGTTCAATCCTATTTTAACTACGAACATAGTCTAGATTACAACCACTATTTGAACATAGTAGGGGTGCACTCGTTCCCTTTCAGACCTCCATTTTAAGGGGTGGCCTCGTTCCAACCCTACAAGTTCAAAAAACACTGACCATCGAGGTCAAAGGTCAAAATACTTAAAACCTAATAACTCGGAAAGGGAGCCACATATTGAGGTGGTGTTTCCACATTTAGTAATTCGTCATCAACAGCTACATGACCCAAAAGTGTTGACCATCGAGGCCAAAGGTCAAGTAACTTAAAACCTAATAACTCGCTAACGGAGTCACGTATTGAGGTGCTATTTCCACATTTAGTCAGTTAGGGGATGTACTCGTTCTCTTTTATGAGCATATTTTGCAACCCCTATTTTAACATAGCAGAAATTACATAAGACTACGAACACATAGCAGAGCAGAGAATACATAAGACTACGAAACATAGCAGGAATGTATTCATTCATTTTTATCAGCATTTTTTCAACCCCTATTTTAACTATAAACATAGCAGACAATGAATACCTATATAACATAGCAAAGGGGTGTACATAACACTACGAACACACAACTATTTAACATAGTAGGGTTGTATTGGTTCCACCCCTATTTAAACATAGCAGAACTAGTAAAAGAGTATGGCTTATTTTCCAACCCCTATTTTAACATAGCAGAAATTACATAAGACTACGAACACATAGCAGAGCAGAGAATACATAAGACCACGAAACATAGCAGGGGTGTATTCATTCCCCTTTATGAGTATTTTTATCCCCTATTTTAACTATAAACATAGCGAACAATGAATACCTATGTAACATATCAAAGGGGTGTACATGAGATTACGAACACACAACTATTTAACATAGCAGGGCTGTATTTGTTCAACCCCTTATTTTAACAGCAGAAATTTATGAACAAATTTTCCACTCCTATTTTAACGTAGCACAGATTTCGTCCCCAACCCCTAATTTAACATAGCAGAAATGACACAAGCATGTCCCCAAACTACTGACCATCGTGAACAAAGGCCAAACTCGTAAACGAAGCAACATATCGAGGTGCTGTTTCCACATTTAGTAATTGATCATCAAAGAGCACATGTCCCAAAAGTTTTGACCAGCGAGGTCAAAGGTCAAAATACTTAAAACCTAATAACTCGGAAACGGAGCCACATATTGAGGTGGTGTTTCCACATTTAGTAATTGGTCGTCAACTACTACAAGTTCCAAAAATAATTACCATCGAGGTCAAAGGTCAAAATACTTAAAACCTGATAACTCGAAAACGGATCCACGTATTGAGGTGGAGTTTCCACATTTAGTCAGAGAATACGAACCAGCAGCAGGATTGTATTCGTTCCCTTTTATCAACCTCTATATAAAATAGCAGAAATTACACAAACATTCATCTAGTACTACATGTCGTAAAAGTACTAACCATCGAGATCAAATGTCAAATAACTCGTAAACGGAATCACATATTGAGGTGATGTTTCCTCATTTAGTAATGTCATCAAGTACTACATCCCAAAAGAAATGACCATCGAGGTCAAAGGTCAAATAACTCTTAAACGAAGCATCGTATTGAGATATTGTTTCCAGATTTAGTAATAGGTCATCAACTACTACATGTCTCAAAAATATTGACCATAGAGGTCAAAGATCAAATAACTCGTAAACCGAGCAACATATTGAGGTGTTGTTTCCACATTTAGTAATAGGTCATTAACTACTACATGTCCCAAAAGTACTGATCCTTGAGGTCAAAGATCAAATAACTCGTAAACGGAGCAAAATATTAAGGCGCTGTTTCCACATTTAATAATAGGTCATCAAGTACTACATGTCCCAAAAGTATTGACCATCTTGGTCAAAGGTCAAATATATAAACAAGAATAACTCGTAAACAAAGACACATGTTGAAGTGGTGTTTCCACATTTAGTGATAGATAATCAAATACTACATCTCCTAAAAGTATTGACCGTCAATATCAAAGTTCAAACATATAAACCTGAATAACTCTTAACGATTAGTAATAGGTTGCCACCTACTACATGTCCCACAAGTGCTGACCCTCGAGGTCTAAGGTCAAATATTTAAAGCCGAACGACTTGTAAACGAAGCAACGTATTGAGATACTGTTTCCACATTTAGCGATAGGTCATCATCTACAAAAGTTCCTACCATCGAGGTCAAAGTTCAAACATTTAAAATCGAATAACTCGTAAACGAAGCCACATACTGAGATGACGTTTCCTCATTTAGTAACAGATCATCAACTACATGTACGAAAATATTGACTATTGAGGTCAAAAGGTCAAATAACTTGTAACACAGTAACGGATAAATTTGTGTGATCTATTCAATTTTGTACCAAGCAGAAAAAGGTGAAGAAGGAATAAATTTTCAGAAGCTTATTTACTTTTGTATTAACGAGAAAGAAATAAAAGAAACACAATTTTAACTAGCGCAGAATTTCTGTACCTTTTTGGGCTATCCAAATAAACGCAAAAATTAATTTGGATGGAGTATTTATTTTTCTACTAACAAGAAAGAAAGCAAAGATATGCCATTTTAACTAGCTGATAATTTTATATCATCTTGTACTATTTAAACAAACGAAGCGATAAACTTAAGAAATCTATTCCATTTTGTACCAAGGAGAAATGCCCTTTTAACTAGCTCAGAATTTATGTACCTTTATGTGCTAACCTAAAAATTCGAAGAAGGTCCATTTTAACTAGCTAAAAATTTTATATCTTGTACTATTTAAATAAACGAAGAAACATATTTGAGAGGTCTATTCAGTTTTGTACCAATGAGAAATGCCTTTTTTATCTAGCTCAGAATTTTTAGTGCATGTTCTATTATTTAAACAAACGAAGGGATAAATTTGTACGAACCAGAAAAATCGAAAACGGACTCAGAATTTATGTATAACCTTTGTACTGCTCAAATAAACGAACGAATAAATTTGGGTGCCAAGGAATATACTTGTACTAACCATAAAAAGCGAAAAAGGACTCTAAATTTATGTACTTTTGTACCACTTCAATTAACGAAAGATAAATTTAGGTGTTCTACGTTTTATACCCACGAGAAAAAAATGAACGTCCATTTTAACTGAGTATTTTATACTATTTTGTACTATTTAAATAAACAAAGGAATAAATTTGTACTAACTAGAAAAAGGGAAAAAGGACCATTTTAACTGACTCAGAAGTTCTATACCATTTTGTACTATTTACGAAGGGATAACTTTTGAATCGGCATTTAAATTTTGAAGCAACGAGGAGCATTTTAACTAACTCAGAATTTTGTAACATTTTATAATACTCAATTAAACCTAATAAATAAATTTGGATGAAGTATTTAGTTTTGTACCAAACAGAAAAAGGAAAGAATTAACATTTTGTGCTAAACAAGCAAACAAAGGACTAAATTTATACTTACCAGAAAAGGCGAAGAAGGATCATTTTAACTAACTCAACACTTTATATCTTTTTGTGCTATTCAAATAATCGAAGGAATAAATTTGAGTGGTCTATTTTATTTTTGTACTAATCAGAAGAAAAACAAAGAAGGTCCATTTTAACAAACTCAATACTTTATACCTTTTGTGCCATTTAAAAAATGAATAAATATATTGGATTGTCCTATTTCTTTTGTACCAACGAGAAAAAAAAAGCGAAGAAGAACCATTTTTAACTGGCTCAGAATCTTAACTGGGATAAATTTGTACCAAACAGAAAAAAGCTAAGAAATACCATTTAACTAACTAATAATTTTTGTGCTACACAAATAAACAAAGGAATAAATTTGTACTAACCAGAAAAAGCGAAGAAAGACCATTTTAAATAGCTCAGCATGTTATACATTTTCGTTCAACGAAGCAATAAATTTGAGTGGCTTATTTACTTTTGTACCAACGAGAAATGACATTTTAACTAACTTAGTATTTTGTATTACGCAATTAAAGGAAGGAATAAATTTATAAGAAACCAGAAAAAGTGAAGAAGGACCATTTTAACTAGCTGAGTATTTTATACCATTTTGTACACCTCAAATAAACGAAGGAGCTAATTTGAGTGATCTATTCAATTTCGTACCAATCAGAAGAAAAGCAAAGAAGGGCCATTTTAACTAGCTGAGTATTTTTGTGCTACACAAATCAACAGATGAATAAATTTGTACTAAGGAAAAAACAAAAAGCGAAAAAGGACTCAGTTTTTATGTACATTTTGTACTACTCAAATAAACGAGGAGTAAATTTGGGTGGCGCATTTAGTTTTGTACCTACCAGGAAAAAAAAGCAAAGAAGGTCCATTTTAACTAGCTCAATATTTCTGTACTATTTTGTTCTACTCAAATAAACGAAGGAATAAATTTGAGTGACCTATTCAATTAGGTACCAACGAGAAATGCCATTTCAACTAACTCAGTATTTTATACCTTTTTGTGCTATTTAAATAAACGAAGGAATAAGTTTGTACTAACCAGAAAAAGCGAAGGAGGAACATTTTTAACTAACTCAGAATATTATATCTTTTGTAGTACTCAAATAAACGAAGGAATAAATTTGTGTGATCTATTCAGTTTTGTAGCAAGCAGAAAAAGAAAGGAAGTACAATTTTGTACTTATCAAATAAACGAAGGAATAAATTTGGGTGTCTCATTTAGTTTTGTACCAACCACAGAAAAAAGCGAAGAAGGTCTATTTTAAATAGCTCAATATTTCTGTACCGTTTTGTGCTACTCAAATAAACGAAGGAATAAATTTGGGTGACATTTATTTTTCTACCAATCAGAAGAAAAGCAAAGAATTCCATTTTAACTAGCTCAGCATTTCTAATGAAATTACACTAAAAAAGTCATCATAATAGCCGTTTGCCTTCCACACTAGTAAGGTGCCCTATATTATATAAAACAAATTTGCGCTCAATAGATTGTACCTTAGGACCCTCGCTACACTAACAATACAAATGTTAGGTAACGCATTCGTAACGTTGCTTAAATATCTGCAGCGGGTGCACCGACATTGCGCAAATTTTCCCACGCTTATCTGTTGACACAGATAAAGCCTTAATGAGCAGGCAACAAAATTGGAAATTGCGAAAAAAATCTTGTGCAACGTTGCCATCATTACCATAAGTATATCGACTAATAAAAACAGTCACCAAAATGCAAGTCGTTTTAACAAAAAAAAATACAAAGTAATGGATAACAATAGCATTTTCAGTCATCTATATTATATGTGTGCAATGGCGTCGTTAGAGAGGGTGACTGGGGAATGTGTCCCAGTCATTCATTTTCCGTATCATATCTAACTGTAAGATTAAAACTGTAAGAATATAGTTATTGAAAGCAAATAGTTTTGAAATACTGTAAGGAAAACAAACATATATAAAATAAACAATATATATAAATATTTCTAGAAGTTCTCTTGAAATATCGTGAACAGACGTTCGACCAATCAGAAATAAAGATTTGTCTATATCTTCCAGTTTTGGCCAATCAGAAACAAGCACTTGTATACATATTTCAGGTGTGTCTACCACATATCTTAATAACTATCCTTTCACCTTTCTATAAATGATACTTAGATTTGCATTTGCGTCTTAGTTGTTCTTAGGTGCTGTGAGAAACATTTGTTATATATTACCTAGGTATTATCGTATAAATTGTTACAAGAATGAGTGGTCAGTGTATTAGAGATAAATAGGGCCCCTTGGCAAGAAAGCTCGCCCCCTTGAGTGATGCAGCAACTTATATCTACGTGTACCTCCTACATGCAGTTAGAATTCTAAAGCAGCATGTCGAATGTTGTGTCTCGCCGCGGTTTTCAACGAACTTAAAGAGTTCTGGTTTGGCCAATGGCCACCAATTAATATTGCTACCAAAGTGTTTACCATCCTCTTAGGTATTGATTAAGACCAATATCGTCTCTCTATGAATTACCGTTCCCATGATATTGGCCAAAAATGGCCGATTTCCAGAGATTTAAGGAGCATTATTTGAGGAACCGTAAGTCATAGAGAGGTCATATTGGTGTTGGTCAATATCTAAAAGGGTGGTAAATATTTTGGTAGCAAATAGTAACCGGTGGCCACTGTGCAACTGGCCATCAATTAATATCAGTACGAAAATGTTTAATGTTCTATTAGGGATTAACACTGATATCATCTCTCTATGACTTACCGTTCCCGTGATACTGACTAAAAAAGTTCGAATTTCTAGATATTTAAGCAGTCATATCTCGAGAACTATAAGTCATAAAGAGATGATATTTTGTTAATTTTTGCGAGAAAGAGAAGAGGGTGCGGATAAAAAGATTTACCTTTACATCTAGGAACAATTACAGCTATCCTTCCCGCTAGATCTCTCCATTCTTTTAAAGTTCGTTCTGGCAATGCTCTTAGAGCATTCTCAACTGTTTTATCCTGAAGATATTTACCGGACAGTGTACATTAGAAAGGTTTTGGACCTGAAATTGGTTTGTGGGCCTGAAAAGTACATTAGTATTTTCAGTAGTCAGCTTGACCTATATTTTAGTAAGTTCTGTAAGCCTATATTAGTATTTATGCTAGTCAATAGGATCCATATATACTTTGTTAAAAGATGTAACACACTATTAGTATTAATGTCGGGAAGTTGGACTATAAATATTTCTTGAATCTAGTGTTATAAATGTTTTAGTGTTTTATATAAATTGTCAATAATTGTGTGCATGAACTAAGGATCTTTTTATTTTATTAATTTTAGGTATCCACCTGTCATGTGGGCGTCTATACCATCCACGATGCGTCGGACGACAAATGGACCAGAAGCTTTTCACAGACATTATAATAGTCAATTTTACTTCCCTGCTCCTGATATTCATACGGTGATTTCTGCTTTGTTAGAGATCCAAACGGAAACTGCCATGAAAATAACGTCCATATTAAAAGGAATTTCAAAGGCCCAAAGACCAGCAGAAGTCAAAAGGAGCGAGTTTGTCATGAGGAAGTATGCTGAGTTCAGGAATTCGCAGAGAAACTATGAGAAGGCACGTATGACATTTTTAAAAGCTGTAGGATTTAAATTTCAAGCATTCAAACTGTAAAATGAAATTTTCTGTAAATAAGTATGTTGCTTTGTAAATATTAGAATGCAATAAAATATATCTCATAAAGGAATAGCTTTATACATTTCATTTCGATGCAAAATTTCACACAATTCCTTAAATCCTGTTGTTGGCAACGTCGCGGCGGAAATTTGCGCAATTTCAGCACTTTCTGCTCCTCGTTAATAAGACATAAATTACTTAGATTATCAACGATCTAATCTTTAGAAAAATTTGCGCAATGTCGTTGCACCGATCTGCAGCAACCGAAAGAATAATAGTTTTGAAAGTTGAGTAATTCAGCACTTTTTATAGATGGTGCGCAACATGGAACTTTCAAAACTTTTCTCTTTCTTGATGAGCTGATTTTTACTTTGATAGGATCTCTTCTTCGTCTGGTTTCCCTTCTGCCTTTTCCTCTATCAGCATGGTGACCCAAAATGGCCAAGCATGCTGTTTCTTCTTTTTTCTTTAGTACGTCTTCATCTCTTAATAAAGCTAATTGCTATAGAGTCTGCTCTAGAGAATTAACTTAAAATTCAATGTATGACGCTACTTTTCTCTGTAACGAATGGTAGCTCTGGTTGGTTAAATCTAACGTTCAAATATGTAGTTAATGACCGGAAAACTTTGGACTTCAGTGTCAGCGTTAGTATTTTGTCAGCCGATACTAAATGTAAGACCTAATTCGCTAAACGCACGTCTCTTAACCATATAATTATGAGTCTTACTTAGTGACGGGAGAGGCAATTAAATTTTATTTAGCAATGCTACTTTAAAGTGGCCCTTTCTCTGGTGACACAAAATATACAAAATCTAGCACCACAACTGAATAGACCACTCAAACTTATTCTTTTGTTTATTTGAAACGCCCAGAAAGGTATAAAATGCTGAGCTAGTTAAAATGGAACCTCTTTACTTTTCTTCTGATTGGTACAAAACTAAATGAGCCACCCAAATTTATTCCTTCGTTTATTTGAGTAGCACAAAACGGTACAGAAATATTGAGCTATTTAAAATAGACCTTCTTCGCTTTTTTCTGTGGTTGGTACAAAACTAAATGAGACACCCAAATTTATTCCTTCGTTTATTTAATTAGTACAAAATTGTACTTCCTTTCTTTTTCTGCTTGCTACAAAACTGAATAGATCACACAAATTTATTCCTTCGTTTATTTGAGTACTACAAAAGATATAATATTCTGAGTTAGTTAAAAATGTTCCTCCTTCGCTTTTTCTGGTTAGTACAAACTTATTCCTTCGTTTATTTAAATAGCACAAAAAGGTATAAAATACTGAGTTAGTTGAAATGGCATTTCTCGTTGGTACCTAATTGAATAAGTCACTCAAATTTATTCCTTTGTTTATTTGAGTAGAACAAAATAGTACAGAAATATTGAGCTAGTTAAAATGGACCTTCTTTGCTTTTTTTTTCCTGGTAGGTACAAAACTAAATGCGCCACCCAAATTTACTCCTCGTTTATTTGAGTAGTACAAAATGTACATAAAAACTGAGTCCTTTTTCGCTTTTTGTTTTTTCCTTAGTACAAATTTATTCATCTGTTGATTTGTGTAGCACAAAAATACTCAGCTAGTTAAAATGGCCCTTCTTTGCTTTTCTTCTGATTGGTACAAAATTGAATAGATCACTCAAATTAGCTCCTTCGTTTATT
Organism: Thermobia domestica; assembly: GCF_964235325.1. Taxonomy (NCBI): domain Eukaryota; kingdom Metazoa; phylum Arthropoda; class Insecta; order Zygentoma; family Lepismatidae; genus Thermobia; species Thermobia domestica. Next base: position 83,044,835 of record NC_137469.1, read on the forward strand.
TGAGGTGTACAAAATGGTATAAAATACTCAGCTAGTTAAAATGGTCCTTCTTCACTTTTTCTGGTTTCTTATAAATTTATTCCTTCCTTTAATTGCGTAATACAAAATACTAAGTTAGTTAAAATGTCATATCTCGTTGGTACAAAAGTAAATAAGCCACTCAAATTTATTGCTTCGTTGAACGAAAATGTATAACATGCTGGACTATTTAAAATGGTTTTTCTTCGCTTTTTCTGGTTAGTACAAATTTATTCCTTTGTTTATTTGTGTAGCACAAAAATTATTAGTTAGTTAAATGGTATTTCTTAGCTTTTTTCTGTTTGGTACAAATTTATCCCAGTTAAGATTCTGAGTCAGTTAAAAATGGTTCTTCTTCGCTTTTCGTTTTTTTCTCGTTGGTACAAAAGAAATAGGACAATCCAATATATTTATTCATTTTTTAAATGGCACAAAAGGTATAAAGTATTGAGTTTGTTAAAATGGACCTTCTTTGTTTTTCTTCTGATTAGTACAAAAATAAAATAGACCACTCAAATTTATTCCTTCGATTATTTGAATAGCACAAAAAGATATAAAGTGTTGAGTTAGTTAAAATGATCCTTCTTCGCCTTTTCTGGTAAGTATAAATTTAGTCCTTTGTTTGCTTGTTTAGCACAAAATGTTAATTCTTTCCTTTTTCTGTTTGGTACAAAACTAAATACTTCATCCAAATTTATTTATTAGGTTTAATTGAGTATTATAAAATGTTACAAAATTCTGAGTTAGTTAAAATGCTCCTCGTTGCTTCAAAATTTAAATGCCGATTCAAAAGTTATCCCTTCGTAAATAGTACAAAATGGTATAGAACTTCTGAGTCAGTTAAAATGGTCCTTTTTCCCTTTTTCTAGTTAGTACAAATTTATTCCTTTGTTTATTTAAATAGTACAAAATAGTATAAAATACTCAGTTAGTTAAAATGGACGTTCATTTTTTTCTCGTGGGTATAAAACGTAGAACACCTAAATTTATCTTTCGTTAATTGAAGTGGTACAAAAGTACATAAATTTAGAGTCCTTTTTCGCTTTTTATGGTTAGTACAAGTATATTCCTTGGCACCCAAATTTATTCGTTCGTTTATTTGAGCAGTACAAAGGTTATACATAAATTCTGAGTCCGTTTTCGATTTTTCTGGTTCGTACAAATTTATCCCTCGTTTGTTTAAATAATAGAACATGCACTAAAAATTCTGAGCTAGATAAAAAAGGCATTTCTCATTGGTACAAAACTGAATAGACCACTCAAATATGTTTCTTCGTTTATTTAAATAGTACAAGATATAAAATTTTTAGCTAGTTAAAATGGACCTTCTTCGCTTTTTTAGGTTAGCACATAAAGGTACATAAATTCTGAGCTAGTTAAAAGGGCATTTCTCCTTGGTACAAAATGGAATAGATTTCTTAAATTTATCCCTTCGTTTGTTTAAATAGTACAAGATGATATAAAATTATCAGCTAGTTAAAATGGCATATCTTTGCTTTCTTTCTTGTTAGTAGAAAAATAAATTTGCGTTTATTTGGATAGCCCAAAAGGGTACAGAAATTCTGCGCTAGTTAAAATTGTGTTTCTTTTATTTCTTTCTCGTTAATACAAAAGTAAATAAGCTACTCAAATTTATTCCTTCTTCACTTTTTTCTGCTAGGTACAAAATTGAACAGATCACACAAATTTGTCCGTTATTCTGTTACGAGTTATTTGACCTTTTGACCTCAATAGTCAATATTTTCGTACATGTAGTTGATGATCTGTTACTAAATGAGGAAACGTCATCTCAATATGTGGCTTCGTTTACGAGTTTTTCGATTTTAGATATTTAAACTTTGACCTCGATGGTAGGAACTTTTGTAGATGATGACCTATCGCTAAATGTGGAAACAGTATCTCAATACATTGCTTCGCTTATAAGTCGTTCGGCTTTAAATATTTGACCTTTGACCTCGATGGTCAGCAATTCTGGGTAGAGATTCAAAAAAGCCGGCTTTTTTGAATCGATTGTTTCTTTCACATAAAAAGCTGGCTTTTTTAGAAAAAAAACGAGAATTTTGACTTTTTTTTCTTTTTCATGATTTTTATATCTAAATTGCTTTCTTATAGTATATTCTATAGTTAGATAAGAATTCCATGACCTACATGCCATATTTAGCACTGTAATACACCATGAAGATGGATGGATCACATGTTTTACAAATTAAAGCTAACATGAAGAATATAGTATTTGAGGGCAATTTTACAGGCTATTTAACTTTATTTTAATTTTTGAGTTATCGACATTTTCCTTCTTCTCTAGATCATTTTAGTTTGTCATCCATGTTTCATTTCTAAGAGCTTAGTACTCTAGCTTCAAGCACAAAAGTTAAACTTACGTTTTTCTATATATCCGCCAAAGCATACGTTTTTCAATATGTCCGTCAAACGGTACTTCCACATTTCTGTTATACTGTAGTTGTGCAATGATTTAGCAATAATTTTCCGGATACAACCTTGAATACCAATTTATACAAATTTTAGGAGACCAATGGTCAGGATGTTGTTCCCGGACAATGACGCCATCTTCCAGGAGGATAATACACCCATTCACACAGCTGGCGTTGTTGCAGCGTGGTTTGAGGAACATCGGGATGAAGTTCAACACCTACCCTGGCCCGCTCAGTCCCCAGATCTCAACATAATTGAACATCTGTGGTCCGTCTTGGAAACACGACTCCGGCTACGATTTCCACCTCCATCCTCTCTCACAGAACTGGCCGATACCCTGCACGAGAAATGGTGTAAAATTCCACTTGCTACCATTCACGACCTCTATGCCTCCATCCCACGTCGCATCAAGGCTGTTCTGAAGGCGAAAGGTGGCCCGACACCATATTAATCTGGCAAGTTGCAATTTCGTTCAGGTGTTTCTATTTTTCTGATCACCATCTGTATATGGTGATCTATTTAGTAGTTCTTGGGATTTTTTCTCTCCCGGACGGACGAACGGGCAGATAGAGACATGGTAAATATTATATGAAGAGTTTCGGTAAACTGAACTCTTTAAAAGATGTAGAAGGATTATCAGATGTTATATTACCAGGGGTTATTATCAAGTAATGACAGCTATTGTTTTTGTAATGTATTGATTTTCATCACGTTTTTTTTTCTTCGCACGCAACTTAGTTTAATATGTGTTCTAAAAACTACACGCGCCATGTATCACGCTATCTTCTATATTAAGTTTTGAAATCCAATAAGCTATTTCGTCTCGCAATAATAAAAACACTCCTCTTGATGTTATCTTCCTGCTAATTGTATAACCATATTTCTTATTAAATGACAGTAAAAATATACACCCTACCTTTTAATACTGATGTTTTTATCTGTATTGTACGCACCACGTAAACTCTTTTGAATTATGTTTATTGTTGTTATATATTTCATATTGAAGGAAAACTTCTAGATATTTTAACTGTTGGTTTTCAGAAGTACTGTAAAAAGCAATTCAGGTACTGCTAGATTTAAATTTGGGAATATAGAGAATATTTTGGGAATGTAGTGGTTGTACCGTAATAATTTTTAGTAAAGAAGTAAGATGATATTTAGAGCTAAGTCACTACATATACAAAAATGACATTAACACAGTAGGTACGTACGTACGTAGTTATCACGAATATCGTGAGTTCACTATAAAAGACAAAGGAACGCCTGTGGAAGCAGAGGTAGGAGTATGCCCAGAGTACTTGTAAATCTATTAGTGTATTAACCTATTAAGTATTCAAACTGTAAAAATAAATTATTTCAAACAATTCACATCGACACTTGTAAAATTGCATAATTAGAACAGACTTAACTAGTTCCCTACTTGTCTCTGCACTAGGGATGGCCAGAACCGGTTCCTGTTGGAACCGGTTTTCGGGTCTGCACGGATCCGGTTCTAGAAAATCCGGTTCCAGAACCGGTTTTTCGGATCCAAGTCTGAACCGGTTCTTCGTATCCAGGTCTGGAACCGGTTCCCAAGATCCGGTTCTGGAACCGGGTTTTCGGATCCAGGTCTGGAACCGGTTCTGAAAACCGGATCTCCAAGAACCGAGTAGGAACTGGTTCCGCTGGAATCGAAACTTTGTGACCATCCCTACGCTAAAGCCGAGCTGCTGGCATGCTGTGTACAGTGTGCTAGATGAAATGGTGGAAGCGACAGGCAGGCGCCCAGGCGGCGATCGTTTGTCTCATTTGGCTAAATAAACTGGGTAACTGGCAAACTCATTGGCTAAACAGGCAAACTGGCCAACTCATTTGGCTACACACCCACTGGTGGGCCAATTTTTTTCTGGGGGCACAAGCAATTCTGGGCGGGAGGGCACAGGTGCATGGTCCTCTTTGCAGTGTTTTGAAGGTGAAATTTGTGTCTTCTTTTCGGGTCTTTGAGGGTTTTCGGATCCAGGTATGGAACCGGTTCCTAAGAATCGGTTCTGGAACCGGATTTTCAGATCCAGATCTGGAACCGCTTCCTAAATCCAGATCTGGAACCGGTTCCTAAGATCCGGTTCTGGAACCGGGTTATCGGATTCAGGTCTGGAACCAGTTCCTAAGATAAAGTTCTAGAACCGGGCTTTCGGAATCGGTTCCAGAACAGGTTCTGAAAACCGGATCTCCGAGAAACCGGTTCCGCCGGAACCGGAACTTTGTGGTCATCCCTACTCTGCACTGTTCGTAGATTTCCTGAAGAAAAAAATTAGTCAATTGACTGAAAAATATTTCCTTTTCTTTTCAAACTTTCCTTTGAGTATCTAATTTCTTTATCATATAAGGGGGGCGCGGTGGCTCAGTGGTAGAGCGTTCACCTCCGGTGCTTGGAGTCCAAGGTTCGATTCCAGCTCGAGCCGTGTGGACTTTGTGGTGGACAAACACCGTGCTCGTGGGTTTTCTCGGGGTTCTCCCGTTTCCTCCCAGTTTCTTCATTCCACCATTTCACTCATCTCTCATCATCATCATCTCCTTTAGCATAACCAGCATATCCGTGGGACGTAAAGATTTAATTTCTCATTTTTTCCTTTATCATATAACTGACAGAAGTTATATGATGAGATTAATTTAACTATATTAAAGGAAGTGTCAGGAACATTTATTTCATTCATTTGCTTTTTACTTCTATTTTTTATTTTCTCCTTCACTTTTATTTTATTTTTTTTTTATACAAAAGAATACAAATAAATACACACAGCCAGCAATGGGTACAAATTATGCTACACTGAACAGACACACACATACATACATACATACATACTACAGACCTGCACGGGCCGGGCTTGGGCGGGCAAACTCTGTTATTTCTTTGGGCCGGGCCGAGCTTGGGGGGGCCGACACTGATTTCTCTTCCGATCGGGCCGGGCTGGGACCGATTAATTGCAATAATTATTGGCTTTCGTTAAACATAATTAGAATAAAGGCAAACGTTGAAGAAGTTTGCCCGTGAAAAATGTTACAAAATGAAACTTTTAAAATTTATCGGGCCCGGGCCGGGCTTGGGACAAGAATTTTAAAAAACTTTTCGGGGCGGGCTGGGCTCGGGCCGAAAATCTTCAAAACTTTTCGGTACCGGGCTGGACCGGGCCTAGGCACATTCGGGCTGGATTGGGATCGGGCCGAAACATTCGGCTCGTGCAGGTCTCTTATACATACACAAACTACTGCTATTGTGTTAGTTTATTTCTGAAGAATAAAAAAAAAGTTATATTGGTCAATCAGTCAGAGCAAAAATTTCCCTGGATTTTTACGAGTTATGGAAAAATTCCCTTTTCTCCCCTTTTGTTAAAATTTATCTACGAAAATTTACACTCAAACTACGAACATTCCTTTTGTGCTCTCTTGTTTTGTTTATAAAATGAATTCAATGTGTGATAATTCCATTTTATGTTTAATAGATAGTTCAACTGATTTTCGCAATAATGCATTGTAAAAATGAACGCCGTACGCGTAGTTGGGTAGAGGTCATGTGATACCTATAACAAACAACAATCAAATATTTTTAATTGGGTAAATCTAACGTGCAGTCATCAAATTACTAAAAATGTCATTTTCATAAAACTTGTGATAGCACACACATCTTTTAAATACATGTAAATTAGCCTCTCTGTATATTCGTATAGATACATGTTTTAAAATATCAAAATCTCCGCTCCTTCAAATGTTCGGGAAAAAAATGTGCCAAATTCTGTTGCTGTGCGACTTTTGGTAGTTTGATATACTCAAAAACTTGAATTTCAATATTTTTTCCGCAATGTTCGGAAATATATTACCATAATCTCGAAAATTAGAATTTTGAATAATTGTTTTATGTTTGCCAAATGTCTGTAATTTTAGCAGTGTGAAATTTGATACCGTAGACAATCGGTAAAAAAGAAATTATCCTGTATTGTTTAGAAAATTATTTTCCAAATGACACTCAGTTTGCAAACCTTGAATATTTACCACCCTGTAAATTAATGCATATAGAGAAAATCTAAAATTTGGTCAATGTGTTTTTTCAATGTCAGTGTACCGCTTTATGAAGAATCTGAATTCTTTTGAGCGAGTTTTGTGTATACACAAGCTTAGAATATCTCTCAGGTGCGTGATATAGGCGAAACTTGATAGTTTTGTGACTTTAAAAACACACCAAGTGTATCGAAAAATATATATCAATAAGAAATTAAAGGATATAGTCATAGGATAGTACGCTTCCGATTTACAGAGAAAGAAACTCATCAAATGTTATCACTACGACGTGGAAAATCGCATAATTGCTAGTAGAACATTCACGTTTTGAATTTGTTTGCAAACGAGTATAATGATGTCGTTTACTGTGCATCAGAAAGTTTGTAGTTATTTTGATTTGCTGCAACATACAGCAAAATTCAGACAATAATATGGATAAGATCAAACAGACCATCATTTCATTATGTGATGGCATGAAAAACGTTAGAAACAGATTCTGTATTAAGGAAAGGGAGGGCAATGGCAAGAAATGGGTGAGTGAAAACAAGTGGAGTCAATTCGGAAAGCTTGGTCCTCAGAAATACAATAGGCGGGTGAGTACGCAACTTTAAATTCCTCGATCGAATGTATATACATGAAGTTTATATTAAAGAGTATTTGAATATTAAATAATAGTAATTATATGTCTTAGTGCATGAATATTAGTGAAATTTGTCTACTGTTCTTTCTTTTAGGAAGTAATTTGGTTAAAATTAACAAAATTTCACCAGACCAAATAGCACACTAACAAGGCAGGGTACCTCGGTGTAACACGCCGATTTTGATAAGATTGCACAGACATACAGATCATCAAAAAAGAAGCGACACGTATTTTTTTATATCGGCCAACAAGCGTATTGAAAGGGTCAAATGGGGACATAAAAATGGGGTCAAAATGAGATTTTATGCAATATAGCGAGAACGAGAAGAGATATCGGGAAAGGTTAAATGTACGAAATACTACCCATAGTTGACGCAAGCCATTGAGGTAGAACTTACCCATGTGAAGAAAGCAGAACATCCGGAAATGGACCAATAACATGTACAACATATTCATAATGTGCTAGAGAAATGAGTGAAGAGGGTGGCAAGGAGCAGGAAGAAAGAAAACACGAAAATGGAAAATACGTGTTTTTGCTTTGGGTGCATACGTTATCCATATGCGAAAGAGACGCAAATTTATCTCACTGCACGAAGATTTATCTCTACAAGCATGAAGGATGCTAACGCCGTTCGTATAGGCAGCCAGTGAGACAATACTGCACAGTGGGTTGCATATATTGTGCAATGTGAGCAACGGTGAGATACATATTGGAAACGGGAATGTTTGTAGCTAGTAACACACACACACACACAAAATGCATTGCACAGTAGAATGTAATAGCAGGTGGTCCACATGTAAGATAAAGAGCAACAGCAATATCAGTTCTACGCATGAGTATCTACATTATATCATGAAAATACGCGTACATATGTACGTACAAATAAAAGTCAGCAGAGGTGTATGCTGAAAACAAGACGCTCACTCCTGATAAGTAGCACAAAAATGGTATTTCAGGAAGAAATCGTCCAAACAAAAACAGTATTTGCACCACGAACACTTGATGATGGATGGGTTCTGGCACTCTGCTTCTTCGCAGACCAATGACGTCAACTGATGAAAACAAAACTCCACTGGATTTGGAAAATAATCTGGTCGTGATGAAAGATATCCAGAACAAAACCATGCGTATTGGAATAGATGTATGTACCGTGCAGATGAAAGTTGATTATGCACAAGGGATTGAAGTTTCAGTATATTGTCTCTGCTGTATAGACTGATGTTGAGTTGCTGAAGGCGTACCGCATCAGATACTTTGCGTACGAAGTTCTTCCAAATTCTGAAACCATACACATCCAGAGGTTGTATTAACCCAGTTGTGTGTGTAGGTATCGTCATAATGTTGCACTGCTTGTCCTGTGGCATTATTGTTGCCAAGTCGGATCGATCATAACCCGTCCACGAGTCGACTAACAGTACCGTTTGCTCATTGACTTGTGGAAGGAACACTGATTGGAACCACGTCTTAACGATCTGTTTTGTCACTTTCCCAGATGATGATGCACAAATATATAAGTTTTGTGGGCGGAACATTGTTTGCTGAATCCGTGGCCCAAACGTACCATGAAGTTCTTTCAAGACTATGAGCATGGGCGACAGCAATCTTCCACTGGCAGATATAACAGGCTGTATTGTGTAGCTATGTGTGATGGCAGGTAGAGATTGCATTGTTGCTGTAATATGCTTCTCGCCTCGCAAAGCCAGAGAGCGTCCAGAGTGAAATTCTAAAGCAAAGCCACTCTGATCTGTGTTATATACGTTATCCTCGCCATGAGCAGTAATGAGTGATTGTACATTTTGGACGAAGGTTTTAGCGCTTTCGTGCACTTGTGTGGCCTTCACTGTAATGCTATGTGTTACAAATTTTGTAACTTTGCGTGAGACGATACCGTGACGTGTTTTACAGCGCCATAACTATTTCTTCGAAACTTTGAAATTAGCAACGGCTGTTGTTTGGTTTGCTTCTAACGCCCAACGTTGCAAGTCTGTGTCATGGACAATTAAATGCCGCTGTTTTGCTGTCGCAAATTTTTCATACACAGTTCGGTCTATCACGTTTAGCTTTTCACGTTTGGTTCCACCTTCTGTGATCTGTTTCTCCCATCTATATAGATCTGTTCTGCATTTGACACGCTTGAAGTGTTTCTGTACAGATTTCCAGGACATCTTTCTCTTCTTCCCTCGTTTCCAAAACGATACTGCCTTCCGCTTGTATCCCATGTCCACAATAGCTCTGCTCTTGACTCCAGTTGTATGTACGTTGGAGGTCGTTGGGCCATCCCACTCATCCATCTCATCTTCACTTGCCATACTTGGGATGTCTGATCTATTGTTGCATAATAGGTCTTCTTCAATCTCAACATACATGTGCCCATTCGTCTTGAAACTTTCTAGGATGTTAAAAATATAGTCCTTGAGCTCCATTTCCGTTACCGTTCGTGGTGTCCGGACATATTGTGTTGCCTGATATGCCTCCACTAGCATATCCACCACATTCAGGGGATTCACATAGACCATCTTGCGACCACAAACGTCACAAGCCCACTTACACCTCACCTGAATTTTGTTACACACGCACAAATACACAAAGCACACACCACCAGTTACACAACAATCAAATACCACTCCAGCTACCACACTGTCCAATGTTCACCACTAGGTCTAACAAGCAGTTAAACGTCGCCTTGCTTGTCTTGTTGAGAATAGTACCTGTGAAAGACACAAATGCACATACACTTTGCTGGCTCTACACCTCGCGTTTGGCAACTTTGTATACTCAAACCAGCTCGTATTGCATACGCCGCGTCCAATACTCTCACTGTTAAAACTGATTTTGTGTACAACGTCAACTTGCTCTTTCTTTCCTTACAGTACCTGCACCTGTCATAATGTGCTACGTCATCTGACCTCGTATTCCTTCATCTATTAGTCGTTTCTACCACTCAACTTGAGGTTTTGATCTTATATGCAACCCGCTGTGCAGTACTGTCTTGCTGGCTGCCTATACGAACGGTGTTTGCATCCTTCTTGCGTGTAGAGATGAATCTTCGTGCACTGAGCTGAATCTGCGTCCCTTTCGCAAACGGGTGAAGTATGAACTCAAAACAAAAACACGTATTTTCCATTTTCGTGTTTTCTTTCTTCCTGCTCCTTGCCACCCTCTTCACTCATTTCTGTAGCACATTATGACAATGTTGTAAACGTGATTGGTCCATTTCCGGATGTTCTCCTTTCTTCACATGGGTAAGTTCTACCTCAATGGCTTGCGTCAACTATGGGTAGTATTTCGTACATTTAACCTTTTCCGATATCTCTTCTCGTTCTCGCTATATTGCATAAAATCTCATTTTGACCCCATTTTTATGTCCCTATTTGACCCTTTCAATACGCTTGTTGGCCGATATAAAAAAATACGTGTCGCTTCTTTTTTGATGATCTGTATGTCTGTGCAATCTTATCAAAATCGGCGTGTTACACCGAGGTACCCTGCCTTGTAAGAACTCAGTTTCATTCAAGAGCCCTATTTGTTGCAACAGAAACGCTTCATGATGGTAGATGTGTATGCAATTGTAAAAGTTCTGTAGTTAATGCACAACCAGGAGTAAACGACTAAAATGCACATAAAGGAAATGAGTGCAGACTATTAATTTTCAACAATAAACAGTTTTATTTTCGAATGCTTCTTTTTTTAAATATTCACAGTATTGAAATTTCTCAACTTACATTTTTCACGCGTTCGAAAAAACAAAAACGGTTCCATTACTGGTAACACTAACCTAATACAAAGATATTTGTCATTTTCCCAATTTTTTCATTTTTTTCCGGAAAGAAACCGAAAAAAATGGATTTTTACCACCAGATTCAAAATTTCCGGAAATTTTACAACACTAGCCTTGACAACCACCCAGTTCCTTCGAGAAGAACTTTAAATTAATCCACGTCTTGGAGGCGTAGAAAATATAGCTCAGAATTGATTATAAACATGGGAATAGAAATTCAAATATAAAATTCAATAACAGAAATAATTTAAAATAAGAATTTAATGATCTGATGTTGAATAATTGAATAATCACAGAGAAGGTATGAACTGGTATAACTTTAAGACTAGAGAAGACAATGTATAATCACTTACTTTTGGTAACGGTGATAAGCAGAACCTCTGATGGACAGAATGACGGAGTAGAAAAACTAATAATGAACCCTCTGACTCACAGAGTCTCGACGTCAAAATAAAACTTAGAAATAAAAAGAAAAGAAAATCGTGTACTTTGACAAAGAAATGTAGCAAAATCAAGGCGAAGTGTAGTGTTTTGTTCGTTTCCTCGATGTCAATGTGGAAATTAAAACAGTGCTCTCAAAAGTCTGGTTTTGACCAAATTTGAACTTTGAAAAATTTGAATTCCAGATATCTGGATTTGGATTTGAATCCGGATTCAAATGTCGGATTTGAAAATCCAAAGTCCTGACTTGTAATCCGGATTTCAATTCCATATCCGGTTTTCGGATTTACTAGAAAATCGGACAAGGAGAAGCGTTGAAAAAGTCCCCACATGGATCTGTTTTGAAAAGGTATAGTGGTCTATGAGAAAAAGCCTATTCGGTGCAGGCACCACCACTGGACTCTATTCTGTCCTCCCTCAATAGTAGGGATGCGCACGAGTCGAGTCGAGTCGAGATTTAAGCCTGTCTCGACTCGTCTCGAGAAAATGTTGTCTCGACTCGAAAATATGTTGCTGTCTCGACTCGTGTCTCGACTCGACAGTCTCTGTCTCGAGTCGACTCGAATTCAAGTCGAGACAAAATATATGAGTTAAAATATACACACACATCAGCCAGACCATTATGACTACCTACCTAATTGCTAGTATGTAAACCTTTTGGCACGAATAACAATGGCAACGCGTCTTGGCATGGTCGCAATGTTCCTCGGTGGGGGCGCTGGAGAGAGTTGGCACCATATATGCACACACAGGTCAGCTAGTAATCTGATGCTAGTAATCTTACTTGCTGTAACATGTCTGCAACATATACAGTGGGAAGTCGAAAATCCGAATTAATTGGGACCACAGGTATTCGGATTTTCAAATTGTTCGGATTTTCGAAAATGACCAAGAAAATGCCATTTAGGCTTACATGTACTGTAAGGTATGTTCTTCTATCGATACAGTGATTATTCAGTACATACAGTAATTACAATACCGTACGTAAGGCTACTTACGTTTAATGTTTCTGAAGAACTTGCTTGTATTCTAAATAACACTGTTCTTGTAAGTCACACTTAAAACTTATAGGCCTAAGAAAAAATAAAAATAAAAATACATGACAAACAATTAAATATAAATGAACTTTTGTAAAAACACTGACTTCACATAACGTTGATGGACACGCTATTGTTTGTTTTAACACTAGCGTTAAGAGAAAATGTAAAAAGTTTCTAGGGACCGCGTTCGGATTTTTGACGTTAGGATTATCGACGTCCTACTGTATATACAATGTAATTCGCTAACGGAAAAATACTTAAAGCAACAGGTTTTAATTCTACTTTACACACATATACCGCACAAGTGAGCAAATTTGAGCAGCGAGAAATATATTAAGTGAAACTTCCGTTAGTTATTATTACAGACTAGCAGAATATCCGTTCTTCGCAAGAGGAGAATACGTTTCATTTTGGACACAAAGGGCACCAAAACTGTCACCAATGAACTTGTGGAGCCCAAAAACTGTGAATTTGACATTAATATCGATAATTTTCAATTATCTTTACATGTCACCATCCTCCTTAGAGTACTAATGGGGCTGAATTTGTGGATTTAAAGGATATCTTCTGTTCATCTCAACGAGTATGGATTCGAGGCCATTTTCGATCATGTATATATATATATATATACTGTATATAATGCTCAAAAAATTAGGGGTTCAGCTGAAATATTACACAAGACCTTAAGATAGTGTATGAATAAGCTTGTGTTTGACTCATATATATCATACAAGAAGAAATGCTTTACGATACACTAGAAAAATGGGGCACATACTGGTGTTGGGGCATGGAAAACCTTGTTCACATGGCTCATGACACAAGACGGTTATGTGTGCACCTCTCGAACTGCTCACTAACAGGCAAGGCAACAACACTGATTGTTCCTTAATATGTCATATGATCACTTCGAATAGCCAACAGAGCCTCGCACCTGCGTGGCATGGATTCAATCAGATTATCGATGAGTTCTTGGGGGATATTGTGCCACTCATCCAGAAGAGCGACTTCCAGCTCTGGAATGGTTGTTGGATTTACTGGCCTAGCGGCAATTCGTCTGCCAAGCATATTCCAGACATGCTCAACTGGAGTGAGATCTGGAGAGCATGCTGGCCACTTCATCCGAGCGATACCCTCAGCATCCAACATCTCATCCACTAACCGAGCTCTGTGAGGACGAGTATTGTCATCCATGAAAAGGAACGAATCACCAATGGCACTAGCATAAGGAAGAACAAGAGTTTTCATGATCTCATCCCTATATCTGAGAGCCGTCAAAGAGCCATTTCGGATGATGTGGAGCTCAGTACGCCCACCAATGGTGATTCCTGCCCACACCATCAGTCCACCACCATGATACTGGGATCTTTCTCGCACAAACATGGGATTGTGTCGTGTTCCACACTCTCTCCAGATGAAAAAACGTCGATTATCAGGCTCTACACTGAATCGAGACTCGTCAGAGAACAAAACATTGCTCCATTCATTGCGTCCCCACCCACGATGTTCCTCCGCCTACGCTCTTCGATCAACACGGTGTCGTGCAGTTAATGGGATACACACCATAGGCCTACGTGCGTAGAGACCACTTTCTTGAAAGCGATTGCGGACCGTTTGAGTGGATGTTGTGCGTCCTGTTATTGTTCGGAAGGCTTGCGGGAGCAGAGTTGTATTCTGACGCCGGTTTCGACGGGCTGTTAACAAGAGATAACGATCGTCTCTGGCTTTGGTTGCTAGTGGAAGGCCCTGTCCTTGTCTTCTTCGAACACTTCCAGTTGTTTGAAATCGATTCCACAATCGGGAAATCACATTTTGTGCCACTCCTATGGCATGTGCCACCTCCCGCCGTGACTGACCAGCTTCCAACCTGCCGACAGCTCGCCATGCCAACGATTCTGGCTAATCACGTTGTTGCGCAATTTCACTACGTAGATTTGTGACGCACTAAACACAATGAGAACAAAGGTATCCTGGAGCTGAAATGTGTTGGCAGCGCCACACTACAAAATGATATCTGGTAGCGCCACGTCACTGATCACGTGCACAGATGTTCCAAACGGTTCGTTTCCACGTTGGGCCTTCATGATTTTAATCTGACTCACATTATTCGTAAGAAGTTTTACATGTGTTTTCATCTGATTCCTTTATTTTTTGATCAGTATATATATATATATATATATATATATATATATATATATATATATATATATATATATATATATATATATATATATATATATTAGTTAAATATACCCATTCTTCGTGTAGAAGTCAAGGCCTGTGGAAGTATTACCCTCATTTCGGCGACTGCGAAAACTATGGATCTGAGACTAAATCGATCATTTTGGATTACTTTTAGATGTCTCGGTATCCTCCGCCCCCCCCGCCCCCTTCCCGCTGACTCCCGGCTCGCATACAATGGTAACTGAATTTGCAAATCATCGCTAATGGAAGTGTCACTATTGATCTCAGCGACCGCGAAAACTATCGATTTGACACTAATATCGGTCATTTTGGATTACTTTTACTTGTCTCGGTATCCCCCCCCCCCGGTGACCCCCGGCCCGGTGCAGCATAGCATGAATTTGGAAGTTAATGCTATCGAAGTTTCACCATTGATTTCAGCGACCGCGAAAACTATGAATTCAACACTAATATCGGTTATTTTCTACTACTTTTACATGTCCCGGTAAACGAACCATGAGACTCCCCTGGTTCGAATTTTGACAAAAATCGTTTAACTCTGGTCTGGAGTCTAGACCAAGATATTCGTGACTAAAATTTGGTAACTCTCGGTCAATTTTTCTGGTTCCCAAGCCGGTTCCGGTAAACGCCCCCCATGAGACTTCCCTGGTTTGAAATTTGAAAAGAACTTTTCGTCTTGATCTGGGGCCTAGGCCAAGGTATCCCTGACCAAAATTTGGTAACTCTCGGTCCACTCGTCTGGTCCCCAGGCCGCACACAGACAGACAAACACACAAATAAACTATTTTGTTTTATTTATATTAGACAGCTGAATATACCCATTCTTCGCATGGGGGCAGTATTTGGAAGACAACGCCTGTTGAAGTATTACCATTCATTTCTGCGACCGCAAAAACTATGAATCTGACACTAATATCGATTATTTTGGATTACTTTTACATGTCTCGGAATCCAACCAGGGAGTCTCAGGGGGGAGTTTACAGAGACATGTAAAAGTGGTAGGAAATGGCCGATATTACTGTAGAATTCATAGTTTTCGCGGTCGCTGAAATCAATGGTGAAACTCGGATCGCATTAACTTCCAAATTCACCCTATTTGGGCCAGGGGTCACCGGGGGGAGATACCGTCTCCCTGAGACCCTACTAACTCCCGGCCCGCATACAATTGTAGCTAAATTTGCAAGTCCTCGCTAATGAAAGTGTCACCATTGATCTCAGCGACCTCGAAAACTGCTGAATTGACACTAATATCAGTCATTTTGGATTATTTTTACATGTCAGTATCCCCCTGCTGACTCCCGGCCCACATTCAATTATAGCTGAATTTGCAAATCATCGCAAATGGAAGTGTCACCATCGATATTAGCGACCGCGAAAATTATGGATTTGACACTAATATCGGTCATTTTGAATTACTTTTACATGTCTCGGTATCCCCCCCCCCGCTGACTCCCGGCCCGCGTGCAATTGTAGCTGAATTTGCAAATCATCGCTAAGGGAATTGTCACCATTGATTTCAGAGACCGCGAAAACTATGGATTTGACACTAATATTGGTCATTTTGGATTACTTTTACTTGTCTCGGAATCTGATCCCCCCGGTGACCCCCGGCCCGAATAGGGTGAATTTGAAAGTTAATGTGATCAGAGTTTCACCATTGATTTCAGCGATCGCGAAAACTATGAATTCGACACTAATATCGGCCATTTTCTACCACTTTTACATGTCCCTATAAGCACCCCCTGAGACCCCCTGGTTCGAATTAAAAAAAAAGATTCGTCTTGATCTGGGGCCTGGGCCAAGGTACCCCTGACCAAAATTTGGTAACTCTCGGTCCACTCGTTTGGTCTCCAGGCCGCATACAGACAGACAAACACAAACAAACAAACTATTTATTTTTTATATGAGACTAGATTCTTGCAAATTATGCCAGATTTTCATATTATCTTTCCGAACTAATTTTAAAGACTCGCTCCTACCTTATCTTTATATATATACACAGTATATCTATATTTATATCTACATATATGTGTATAACAAACGCAGGAATTACCCCTAAATAACACTCCTGGAGGACCCCTTTCTCAAAAAATTTGCTGGGGAAACACTTGTAGAAACTTGTTTTCGTGCTGGACGATTACCGAGACCTGGTGAACAAAAAAAAAACACACACACAAAAAAAAATACTTTTGCGATCGAATTAAAAAAATAGTTCTCCTCAGGTTAGTATTCACTGAGAATATTTTTATAAGATTTAAATATGATGGGTAAATCAGTCGGCTTTGAATACATCCACATCGTATCCACTGAGTTGCGAAATTGTGTAACTCCAGACATGGGCGGCGGAAGAAAATTTTCTAGGGGGCATCTTCAATGTTTGCTATATTAGTCTGGCATTTAATGTGCATGGTTTCCTATATTACGTATACATTTTCGTGAGCCAGGGTGGTAAATTCTTATCAAACACGGAGATTATGAAGGAGCAGATCTACTGTACAAAATATAATAAAAACATCTCTTTCGGATTTCTATCATCCCGCAGTCCAACCCCGAGACGGAAACATAAGAGATAGGCTTTTTGTTTTTAAACAAGATAACGTGCCTAGCGAATGCTTTACATTGTGAAGATTATATTAGTGAAAATTAAACGAATATAATTTTACATCTTAATATACATATTACTGAATGTTGAGCTTCCCGTTCCTATGTGGTTAGCGTATGCGCATTTCTCGAACGAGGTTTGATTCATGGTAGGAGCTCATGTGTTTCAAATCCGACGTTAAGCTGTACGCTCACGTCTTGTAGAGCTTTGCTCCTGAAAACGACGCTAAACTATAATCTAATTTAATATTACTAAATATTAAAAAATAATGACTTACCAAGGTGACGTCAATTTGGCAGTCATCAAATCCATTTTATACTTTCACTTAATCCAGTGGATATTAATGTAACAATTACAAGACACACGCGCATATAAATACTCAGAAACAAGCACATACACACGTACACATACACAAATATGAACACTTCAAATCTATTTACATGTGGTGGACTGCGCTGCATCAAGCACTGTTATCTTCGTCATCATCTTCTCATGTATCTGCATTATTTGATTCATCTACAGATTTGTTATTTGAACGCATCATTCATTTTTGCATTTTCGGGAGGGTTCAGGGTTCTTTCTCCATTTAAAGAGTCGGTTCTCTGTATTGG
Source organism: Thermobia domestica (assembly GCF_964235325.1). NCBI lineage: Eukaryota > Metazoa > Arthropoda > Insecta > Zygentoma > Lepismatidae > Thermobia > Thermobia domestica. Next base: position 83,062,633 of record NC_137469.1, read on the forward strand.
AAAGAGAATCAGGGAAGGAAGGGGGAATTTATACTTTATGAATGGATAACATTTTAAGAAATATATACAAAACATGCCGCTTTCGACGCAGTACTGAAGCATTTCTTTTAGCGGTGTACTCTGACGATCATACCCCCTCCCCTCTCAAGTTGTAAAGTGAGAAGGGACAGAAACATCCCAGACACTCAGGGTTCAGTTGACAATAATAAAACTATGGGTAAGAAAACATCTTGTGCAGAGTCACGTTTTGCTTATTTTTGAACATTTCTGTGAATTCAACAATACAACAGCGGAAATACTAACTGGTTTTATTACTCCAACCATCGCTTTAACTAAGGAATAATTCCCAACGGTCAGTGAGCCATCTAAATTTTCGTTCTTTTTCTGTTCTCCAGAGGAAACAATGAGAGTTTTTCCAAAATGCTAGATGCTAAATGGGAGGTGAATTATGCTAGATCTAGCACAAAGATGCTAGATATGGCTTCACTGGCGGGCTTCGATATCTACAGAAGTTTCTGCCAAAGCATACAAAAAAAGCACAATAGTTTCGATAACATCTGTGTGGTCCTTCGGTAGACTACACATCCGGTAAGAAGCTCAATCCAAAGAGTAGTTTGGACTGCACCCATAGCCGGCTAACAAAAGACTCGTGACCGGCTTGTATACATAATTGAATTCAAATTTTCAAGTATCCATTTACTGAATGCCCATATCGTGTATGCATGCATTATTTAATAAGTAAATAAAGTACACACACAATTAATTATGTCAGTGATAAACGGTGTTTATTGAAAAAAAACTCTCCAAACAATGAAGGTTAATCTTAGACTGGTGAAATAGTTATCCTTCGTTTTCATTATCATTTGGCCATGAAACAAACGCCTGACAGATATACAACCCCTATATACAACTATGTGATGTTGGAATATATAACTAGTAGAGTATGATACTTTACTTTTTCAAAAATTTCAGTACTTCTAGTGAAATGAAATCTTGAATTTTACGTCCCACAGTTATGCCGGTTAGGCTAAAGGAGACGGTGATGATGAGAAATGAATGAAATGGTGGAATGAAGAAAGTGGAAGGAAACGGGAGAACCCCGAGAAAACCCACGAGCATGGTGTTTGTCCACCACAAAGTCCACACGGCGCGATCTGGGATCGAACCAGGGCCCCAAGCACCGGAGGTGAACGCCCTACCACTGAGCCGCCGCGCCCCACAGTACTTCTAGTGTACCCCTATAAATGTAGATAATAAAGAACTAATGGCCATGTTTTTTAAAAATAAAAATATTCAATTAGAACTGCAGAATCTACACAAAATTTGGAATCGACAAATGAAAACGGCATGTTTCTAGCACTTGTGGGTTCGAGATCTCATTGTTGAAAGGATTGGAGACAAACATATAAACTTTTCTGTGGGGAGAAACATATACGCGTAAATCTAGTATTTTAATATATAGATAATAATTGGAATAGTTTTATTTTCGAGTGCTATTTTTTAATATTCGCAATATTGAAATTTTTGAACTTACATTTTTGAACTGTTTGAAAAAAAGAGATATCATTACTAGTAAAATTAACCTAATACAAACATATTTATTTTTTTCAATTTTTCCGGAAAATCAAAAAAACGTTTTTTAAAAAACAGGTTCAAAATTTCCGGAAATTTGACAACACTAGTTCAGACACACTTGCACTTTGCCCAGCATTAAACTCTGATCTTAGTTCCGACGCAGTTTGCTGCCTGTTCTGTTTTACCAGTCTGCCCAGCCTACGACGTTAGACATCTGTAATGAGGTGAGGGGCGCCCAACCCCTAGACATTTGGACGTCTTTTCTCCTTGGTTTCACCACTTGTTGAAGACAATCACCACAACACTCCTCGAACACCTGACAAGTCCTGTAGTTTCCGAAATTCTCGTGCCTAGTGTTTCTGAGCGAGTACTTTCTTCAAAATAATATTAAAAATTATAGAAAAATTTTCGAGACATTCGAGTCGAGTCGAGATTTTTACCAGCTGTCTCGACTCGACTCGAAAATTCGAGTCGAGAAATACGTTTGACTCGACTCGTCTCGAATTTTACAAAGTGTGTCTCGACTCGAATTCGAGTCGAGTCGAGTCGAGATTCGAGACATGTCTCGACTCGTGCGCATCCCTACTCAATAGAAATAGCGAAACTGGGAATCAAGGGTTCAAAGAAGAAAAATGTGCAAGCTCTGGTAAGATTTGTTACTCTTGCCAAGCAGTAGTTTTACAAGAAGTTATGAACCCTGCCGATGTTTTTGTATCTGTGCTCCCGGATTCTGAATCTAAAATGGACGTCTCAAATTTGGAGTTTTAAACAAGGCTCAGGATAGTGCAATTTCCAGATTTTGTTGCCTACAACGCTCAGATTATTGATATTTTGTAACCTTGTTTGTTGCAATATATAAACGTTAATACAAATATCGTTATGTGTTTCCACTGTGTTTTTTTTCTTTCCACCACTACATTAGATTACAATAACAAGTAACCGCTCTCTTCTTCCGCTCCGTTATAAAGGGTGTTTTCTGTAAAGGCGGAAAACGTTAAACTGGCAACACTGTTTTCTGTGACAGCTGATATAACAGTTTTCAGTTATTTTGAGGTTATTTTGGTTTAGCAATTCATCATGAATAGACTCACGTCGGAGTAATGTTTGCAAATTGTGTATATTTATTTTGAAAACCATGGTTCAATTCAACAAACTCATCGGGCATTACGTGCATTTTACGGTCCATCAGAGCGGTTTAATTCGAGAAACTATGGATCGTTTTTGCAATACGTCAAAACGCCATTACATCCAGAAAAGGAACGATTAATTTCACGAAATGGACCTGTTAATTGGCCACCTCATTCGTGCGAATTGACGCCATTAGATTATTTTTTTCTCTGGGGATATGTAAAGTTGCATGTCTTCGACGAGAAACAAGAAACAATTGAGCACTTGGAATCCAACAATCGACGCGTTATTGCCTAAATACAGCATGCTTTACAGCGAAGAGTTTGTGATAATTGGACCTTCAGATTACGCCATGTACGCAGCAGCCGCAATGTCCACATGCCCGAAATCATATTGAAACATTAGTGCTATAAAATGATATGTCGAATAAAGCCAATTTCATGGATATTAAAAACATTTTTCTGTGTTTTATTTCAACATAAAGTTCTCCGCCTCTTTAAAATATATATATATATATATATATATATATATATATATATATATATATATATATATATATATATATATATATATATATTGTTCCGCATTCTCAGTATTCGCCATCTTACGCTCCAAAGCACAGACTAGATGCTACACTACTTTTCTGCATAGGCATATATACACATATTTACTACTGTTAATTACCACGTTGCACGTTAAGTTTATAAGCTTTGTAACTCAAAACCTACATTGTTATTTCCCTTACCTTGTTATTGCAGAGGGTCCTTCAGTTGTTCACATGCAGTGTATAGAGCACAAGAGAATCAAGTTCAATTATCAAAATAATGAAAAAAAAAAGTGAGAAAGTTTGTACGGAGCGCTTAAGTACATGGAAAAGTTAACACTCTTGTTTACATTTTAAGCATTATTTACAATATCTGGACTTGGATCTTTTAAGCTCTTAAAGGAGCTTCAAATAAAGAGCTTAAAGACGAAATATAGTCAAAGTGACCACAAAGTGGATTTGATTTCCTTGTGCACTGAACGCACCATATGAATCCTCGCCTTAAAATTGTGGAATGTCGATCTGAGACGTAGGTATCACAATGGATGCCTGGAAGCATCATGCATTCACTTTCACGTTTTTATCAGCCTTGCATATCGGCGACTTTAATACATAGTTGAATCCCGCTACAACTATAAACCAACGTGGAATACTTTGCCGTTAGTAGAGAATAAGATTGCGGCGTATTGGCATCATTGAAAAGGTATGTTGACGTTCAAATATGACCACTAGCAGTAAGATGAATATATGCTCCATGCGACTGCCTGCCATTTGGACCCCGCCAGATGTTTTTCGTTTTGTTTCCTGTAGTTCATTTCTCGTTCTGCAATGTGGTGCGCAATCAGGTGATGTTCGTGGGCCTTACGGGAACACCTCAGTTGGAGCCGCTTATAAATGGCTGTATGAAGAATTGAAGGTGTCACGTTGAATCGCTAGCGTACCGCACGTTGGGTAAGTAGATTTTTCCTGGTACGTCAATAGGCAGATCCCCTTAGTACTACGTGTATCACCTTCCTTGAAGGCTTTTGGTGGGCGACTATATCGCCAAGCGCTCCTGGTATGTGTAACGGGCCACTTATATAAATGTTTGAAGAGTATGTTGTGTTCTTTTCTTATGAAGTATCCATTAATATACAAAGTTCTAATAATATAATCAGTCAATACTTTACAGGGTACTTACTGAACAGGTAAATTAGCAGTAACCGCAATGGCAGTCAACGTTTAAAATTTGTTTATTGCAGGGATGGAAAAAGAACCGCTCTCTTTGTTCCAGAACCGGCGATGAACTGGTTCAGGAACCGAGAACCCATGATAAAGTTGGACCGGTTCCAGAACCGGTTTCATTGTTTTGTTGAATTTAAGAACCTCTTTCAGAACTGGTTGGTTCCATTCTTTTCTGAACTTTAAGAACCGCTCCCAGAACCGGTTTAACATATTTCCTACATTTAAGAATCGCTCTCAAAACCGGTTCTGCGTTTTGACCATGGTTCAGGAACCGGTTCAAGAACCTGTTTGGTTTATTACGAAGTGCTTGTGGAACCGGTTCTAGAATATGTAGAAAAGACCAGAACCGGTTCTGAGATGTTAAGAAACTACAGCGACCGGTTCTTGTGTTAGACTTTTATGTAAGGTGAAAATGGACCCGTTTTTAAATGTAAGAAAAATCTCGAACCAGTTCTGATGCTGTTTCTGAGAAGTCAGAGGAAGAAAGGAAAGGTGTTAGTACTAGATCTGAAAAATGAAACAAAATACCGGTGTTTGTACGATACAATCGCGCTTTCCAACAAAAGGACTAAACGACATGTTACGTTCTGTAGCCTACAGGATCTAATCACTTACCAAGTCTTTCTGTTATTTTTATTGGCGGTGAATGATATTTGTTTTATGTGCAACCAAACAGGTTTATCAATTGACCGCACATGTTTTTCAAACATACTTGTCATCAGAGGTAATCAGAGTCAATGCTACCTTGCGTAGCTTTTTCAACCAGCCGTTGTTTCCTTTGTAGGCAATGAAGGTCTGATTTATTTATTTATTCCATTATTTACTTTCTTAATTATTCCCTCAGTCGACTATATAACTCTAGTTATAGAAGGCGTACAGGTTACATTTACATACAAATAAATATATGAGATATTTGTGTGCAATAGGATAATATAAAAGTTGTAATTAAAATACATGCATTAGTCAACTATATAATATTATATGTTATAATATAGAATTTACGTTATAGAATAGAACAAACTAAGATTAATGGAAAATAGATGAAATAATAAACAAATATTAGATTCACAATACTGTCGAAAAAGAAAAGTACAGTAATTTGAGAAAGGTAAATTTGTGATAAAGCTCTAATATAATATCACGTCGAGATAATACATGAAAGTGTAGCCTAGTACAAAATGAAAAAAGGAAAGAAAGAAGGAAAATTTAATAAAGCAAAGAATTGATTTTCAGATGTAGGCCTATAATACCTACTTGTTCAGAAACATTCACAAAAGCCTCGGACAAGGACTGATAACTTGGCACGACATCAGCAAAAGAAAATGGACATGAGATTTGGAACATGGAATATCAGAAGTCTTTATAGGGCAGGCGCGTTAAAATCTGTAGTGAGTGAGTTAGAGAAATACAGGATGGACTTAGTAGGAGTTCAGGAAGTTAGGTGGGAAGGAAATGGATCTGAGAATTCCGGAGATTTTACGTTCTTTTACGGGCAAGGAAATAAAAATCACCAGTTAGGAACAGGGTTTTTCGTTCACAAACGAATATTACCAGCAATTAAACGGGTTGAATTTGTTACTGACAGACTTTCTTTTATTACTCTTAAGGGACGGTGGTGTGATATTATTGTTTTAAATGTACATGCTCCAACTGAAGATAAGGGTGACGATATAAAAGATAGTTTTTACGAAGAAGTGGAACGGATATTTGACCAACTCCCGCGACACCATATGAAGATTCTATTAGGGGATTTCAATGCGAAGGTAGGACGAGAGGATATTTTCAAACCGATTATAGGGAACGAAAGTTTGCATAAGGAAAGTAATGACAACGGTGTTAGACTCGTGAACTTTGCAACATCCAAAAACCTAATCGTGAAGAGTACAAAATTCCCACATCGCGACGTTCATAAATACACTTGGACATCACCAGACGGAAAAACACATAATCAAATTGATCACGTTTTAGTAGATAGAAGAAGACAATCTAGCATAATTGACGTCCGGTCGTTTAGAGGGGCTGATTGTGACACTGATCACTACCTGGTAGCAGCGATAATAAGGGAGAGATAATCGTTGAATAAAGGTAATACTCAATGTCCGAAAACGGAGAGATTTAATTTAAAGAAATTAGAAGAGAGCCAGGTAAGAGAGGAATACCAGATTGAAGTTTCGAATAGATTCTCGGTTTTAGAAGACTCGGAGTGCACTAGTGTTGAGGATACTTGGATTGAAATTAGAGATAGCATTAAAAGTTCAGCAATAGAAAAACTGGGACACGCGGAAATACGTAGGAACAAACCATGGTTCGACCAAGAATGCATTAAACTAGTAGAGAAGAGAAAACAGGCAAAATTACGGTGGCTACAAAATCCGAATGAAATAACTACACAAAATTTCGCAGATATCAGGCGGGAAACTTCCAAAACTTTTAGAACAAAGAAACGGGATTTTTTGAAAGCTAAAATTAAGGAACTTGAAGATAATAGTAAAAATAAAAATATTCGGGACATGTATAAGGGGATCAGCGAATTTAAGAAAGGCTATCAACCTCGTGCTTGTATATTAAAGAAATCTGACGGAACAGTTCTCACAGATACGGATAGCCTCTTAAATAGATGGAAAGATTTCTTTGACGATTTGCTGAACACGCAGCCAAAAACTAATGTGCGTGGAGAAAAGGAGATACACACCGCAGAACCGTATATTCCAGAACACAATCGAATAGAAGTGGAAGCCGCTATAAAGAAATTAAAGAAACACAAATCTCCGGGTGTAGATGAAATTCCGGCTGAGTTAATTTTAGCTGGAGGCGAAAAATTGTGGAACAAGATACACAAACTCATTCTCCTTATCTGGAACAAGGAAGAATTGCCACAAGAATGGAAAGAGTCAATCATTGTTCCAATTCACAAGAAAGGCGACAAAACTGACTGTAATAATTATCGAGGCATTTCTCTTCTGTCAACATCCTATAAGATCCTTTCAAATATTCTGTTAGCAAGATTGACCCCATACGCAGATGAAATTATTGGAGATTATCAGTGCGGATTTAGACGAAATCGATCAACTATCGACCAAATATTTACCATTCGCCAAATACTCGAAAAGAAGTGGGAATACAATACCCCGGTACATCAACTATTTATTGATTTTAGAAAGGCTTATGACTCGGTTAGGAGAGAAACATTATACAACGTTCTTACAGAGTTTGGAATACCGAGAAAGCTAATTAGATTAATTAAGATATGTTTAAGTGAATCCCAAAGTAAAGTCCGGGTAGGAAAATTTTTGTCCACGAGCTTCCACGTCGAAAATGGCCTGAAACAAGGAGATGCGTTGTCGCCATTATTATTTAACTTTGTGCTGGAATACGCCATAAGGAAAATCAAAGATAGCAACCAGGGCCTAGAGTTGAACGGCATTCACCAGGTTATGGCATATGCTGATGATGTAAATTTAATAGGGTATGATAGGAGAACAGTAGAAATAAATGCAGAGATATTATTAAACGCTTGCAGGGACATAGGTTTAGAAGTAAATGCAGAGAAAACTAAATACATGGAAGTGCGTCGGGACCGTAATACGGCAAATTGTGGAGGCGTTAAAATATTAAATAATACTTTTGATAAAGTGGATACTTTCAAATATTTAGGATCAATATTAACAGACGAAAATGATATTCACGAAGAAATTAAATGTTGACTAAAAGTAGGGAATTCGTGTTACTATTCGGTTCAAAATCTCTTGTCGTCGCGAATTCTGTCGAGGAATTTGAAGCTTAAAATATATAAAACGATAATCATGCCTGTTGTTCTGTATGGTTGCGAAACATGGTCGCTTACTCTGAGGGAAGAATATAGACTGAAAGTATTTGAGAACAGGATCCTGAGAAGAATATTCGGACCCAAGAGGAACGAGAATGGGGAATGGCGGAAGCTTCATAACGAGGAACTACATAGTTTATACGGTTTACCCAACATTGTTAGGGTCGTCAAGTCTAGGAGGCTTAGGTGGGCAGGTCATGTAGCTAGAATGGAAGAAAGTAGAAACGCTTTCAAAGTCTTGACTGGTAGACCCATAGGAAAACGACCATTAGGAAGACCTAGGCGCAGATGGGAGGATAATATTAAGATGGATCTCGCAGAGATAGGAATACAAAGTAGAAACTGGATCCAATTAGCTAAGGATAGAAGTCAGTGGAGAGCTTTTGTGAACGCGGCACTGAACCTCCGGGTTCCATAGGCCATAGAGTTAGTTAGTTAGTTTTAGGCCTATAATACCAATATAAGACCAATTACATTCAATGGAATATTAAAAATAAGCATTATCACTCAATAAATGTATACATACCAAAATCTAGTAGCAGTACCACCGGACTCATACTCTTTTTCGATATATATTTCACAAACATGTAAGAACCGCTGTCAAAACCGGTTTGACGTTTTCCTATCATATCAGAAACGGTTCAAGAAGCGCTCCTGTCTTAATCTCAGAGGTAGACCGAGAAACATTTCGTATAAAAATGGTTCTTGAACAACATCCGAAACTCAGAACCGCCCCCAGAACCGGTTCGATCTTTTTCCTAACATCTCAGACCCAGTTCTTAATTTTCTTGATGTCTCAGAACCGGTTCAAGAACCGTTCCTCTCTGCCCTTAACGTCTCATAACCGGTTCGAAAACCAATTTCTCAAAAAACATAGTGGTTTCTGAACCGGCTCTTGAACAACAGCTACAACCAAGAACCGTTTCAGAAACTGGTCCAGATCGTATTCACAAGAATCGGTTCATTTTTCATCCCTGGTTTATAGACAACAATAAATAGTCCTAACAAGATACATTCGCGAAATATTCCCTCAGGATTGGCGAAAAATTGATTCAAATGCCAAGTTCTCCACGGCCCAATGTGTATTGTACTAATTTTGCGGGCCAAACCAGTAATTTGCAAATTTATGGGTCTCCGTATATACGGAATTCAATCATACACTATAACTATCATACTACTATAACGCTCGGACACAAAATTGCTTTTATTATTTTTAGATATAACTGGACATGAATATGGGTATATGCAAAAACAAGTTGGACTAAGCACTGCTTCTCAAATACATGTTACTTACCTCGGCCGCCATCTTCGATCCGCCATATTGTATTCAACTTTCGTTTTTTTTTCATATGACAATAGGTGCAAGTGATACATCAAATTCATGTAGTTTTCTCAAAAATTCATTGTGTAGTGAGTTTTACCGTAGCTTGTACCGTTTGGAAGGTATTGCATGTTAAATGTCAAGCACTTCACGAATGTTGAACCAAATAAAAAGTTGTACAGGGCTCCTTGTGTATATGTAATCTTTTACGTGATTTATCGTTGAAATATTCTCTGAACGTACATACATACAGACACACATACATTAATACGGAAATGGTAGGTCTTCACCTAAATCTGAGCGTATCTGGATTTACATTAGGCATTTTGACCGTAATATAGTACTTCCTTTTTTAGTATAATATGGAAGTAATAACAATCACTCAGAAATGTAGTAAGATTATCACACCAATGTTGTGAATAGTTTGCTTATACCTACAGTATTTTTTATATTAGAAATTGTTTTGATTTTTTAATATCAGAAAAGTAAGAGTAATGATGTCTTCTACAATGTCTATTCGCGCGAATTGCCTAAAAGGAATTTAGCACGTAACACCTTTCAAACGATACCAGCTACGGTAAAAATCACTACACCAGCGAATTTCGAGAAAATTGTGAAAGTTGAATCCAAGATGGCAGCCGGGATGGGTAACGTGTCAAAGAAGCAGTACTTGATCCAATTTGTTTAGAGTATGCCCACATTCATGTCAAGTTACATGTAAAGAAACTAAAAGCAATTTTGTGTCTGAGTGTTATAGTAGTGTATAATTGAATTCCGGATATATGAAGGCTCATAAATATGCAAATTACCGGTTTGGGACGTTAAAATTAGTACAATACACATTGAGCCACGGAGAACTTTGTATCTAAATCATTTTTTTATTTTTTTTTTCTCTTTTGTTTTCTGTGGATGATGAGAAACAGTCATAACTTGAAATAATGACAGTCAGCAAACATTTCAAAATTCTCTTTAGCAGACGATTCCTCATTCTTCATTCTTGGTAAATTTATGTAACTTATGTAACCTGATGTAACCGAAGTGTTCTGTAACTATTGACAAATTATTAAATAAGTCAAAAATTCCATTTACCTTGCACTTTCCTAAATCCTTACACGTGCGTACTTTGAATGTTTTCCATAATTTCGACGGCCATCTTCCTACTTTGGTTGGTATAAAAACGTCCCAGGACCCGGAAAATGGAAGTAGCACACGAGAAGCGGAAAAGTACACGAGGAGCGAGTGTGAGTAACAGCAGAAGAAATCTATACCAAATCCCACGCCAATTCGATACAAAGGCCGAAACATAAAAACAACCAATCGACGCCCAGAAACTGAGGTACGGAATACTCATCCAAGATCCTAAACGCCCTAACAACCTTCCTTTTCTTTCTTCCTAAACAAAGACCCTCAACTCTCTCTCTCTCTCTCTTTTTTTTTTTTTTTTTTTTAATATTTATTCTTATTTATTTCTAGCCACATGCCCTACAAACTAAAAACGCTCGTCGTCTTCTCAGATACCTCTCAATTCTACCAGTGAGCTGTATTTCCCAAATTAACGATTATAGTTTCTTTTCTTTCTTCAAAACGACGACGGAAACATTCCAACCGAATGCACAAGCGTAAGATGGAGATGCTGATCTTTTTTCTCTCATCAGCGTAAGATGGTGATCAATGCTGGTTTTCTTTCAAATTTCTAAACCGTTTTCTCTTTATTTTTTAAGCCTTTTTAGAATCACCCCCAACTTCCCCACCAACAACCCTCTACGAAAGTAGTTTTTTTTTTTTTTTTAAGCAATCTTCCCTATGCTATTCTATAATTACCTTTCTTCTCTCTCCTTTTCGAAGAGTGGTAAAGCCCCAATACCTCTTGTATATGTTTTATACACAACCGTATAACCATACCATGCAATAAAGGTTCAACAAAGATAAATTACGTGAATAAGCAATGGAAATATGAATATTTTGGCATGTTTTATGATAGAAGGATACAAGGTGAAAAACCAATTTTACAAAGGTATATATTTGCGTCCTACAGAATATTAACCAATTTTTACTTTTTGATAATTCTCAAATATAAGGTTGGTCAACACGCAATTCTCCCAAATTTTGAGAAGGGAGCACCAATGTACCCACGTGCTATACAAGAGAACAGACTGCTGTACTAAACCTTTAGCCTTATAACGTGATAAATGCTCATCAAAGATGATAAATTGGGTCAATAACGCACCACTTGGTAAGCACATGACAATATGAATATTGTGGCAAATTTTACCCATAGAAGGGGATAAGCAGGTCCACCTAAATTTATGAAGTTATGCACCGTGTTTCAAAACAACACCAACAACGTTTGGGAGGTGTTCCTGACACCAAGATAGACCAACCTGGATGCACAAATGCTTCCTTTCGGAGTTATAGGGTGCCGAAAACATGAAAATATGAACTTTAGAGGTCCATAGTTCCAAAACTATGGGACCTACCGTAGTCGAGTCAAGACTTCACTTAGGAACTAATATGTACGCTATCCATAAATACATGTTTCAGAATCCTGCGGTACTTCCGTAACAATTTTCATAGTTAGTTTGGCTACGGGTATATCATTTGAAGTACTCACCAACTACTTATATAAAAATTGTTGCGGAAATAACGCAGGATTTTGAAACATGGATACTTGAATAGGGCACATACTAGTTTCTAAATAAAATCTTGACCCGACTACGGTAAGTCTCATAGTATGGAAGCTGTGAACCTTTAAAGTCCATTTCTTCATGTTTTCGACAGCTTATAACTCCAAAAGGAAGCATTTGTGCACCCAGGTTAGTCTATACGTTTCTTCTTATATTGGTGTCAGGAATCACCTCCCAAACGTTGTCAGTATTGTTTTGAAACATCCTGTATATTTGAATCCTAGAGAACACTTATCAAATTATATTTATTTGACAATTCCGAAATTTAACACTGTCTTCAAATTTTGTAACTGATAACCACATGGTAATACAAATATTTTGACAATTGTTTTACCCATAGAAGGGAATAAGAAGGTTCATCCAAATTTACGCTGTTATATATCCGAGTCCTAGAGAACATTAACAAATGTTGTTTTATGACAATTCCCAAATTTAGAGTATGAATCTATGTTAGAATGACCATACGTATTAATTTTCTCAGTACAGTACTGTTTTTTGAAGAGGTGTCCTGCGTGTTGCGTAGAGGCCTAGAAAGTAGATAAATGGCTTTCTTTTTAAAAAATGTCCTGCAAAATGTCCTGATAATCCTATACTTTAACGTCTCATTTTTATTCACAACTTTCAAATAATAAATAGGCTGATGCTGATTGCTCATCGCCATTGACCAGTCAAACTTCGCCACTTTTCTGCCAGCACCTATATAATTAAGGCTTCCGGTTTTGGTCTCTCATACTTTACCCTGAAGACGAGAACAATGTTGCCAGTTCTAAAAACGTTGGACGACGTGGAGTTCACCTAGATGATTGCCTGACTACAACTATATTGAAAATAATTTGTTAACATTTTTTGGAAATAGTTTGCAAGTTAATGAATAAATAACCATCACGATGAACCGCAAATATTATTCTTTAACATAACTTAAATTTTCTTTTTGATGAAAGTGACTCCTTTATATTACTCCATTAAATTGTTTCATCAATCTTGTATTTGTTATTTATGAAAGTATTTATAGTTGTGATGAATTTCTTCAATATTTTTGTTGAGTGTCTTTTTTCTTTATTTATTTTAACAAAAATGAATGATTAACTTAAGGTTAATGTTAAATGAAATAAGGACATGCGAATTGCCGGCAGAATAGTCTATCATATACCATTATACTTATGTCCTACTTTTCGCTTGTCAGAATCTGGTCACCCTATTCTATGTACTCCTACCGAAATTTAAGAAAGAGGCTTCAATGTATCTTATGAAGACAATGGATTCCTATACTCAACCATATAATGTGATAAAGTATCCTCAAAGAGGGAAATTTAGGACACAACCTCGGAAATTTACATTCTTGGCAATTTGTTACCCATCAAAGGGACCAAGGCGTGGCAACCAAACTTACAGGACTTACAGAAGTAGAAACCTCGTTTCTATATTACCACACTACATTTTTTTTTAATTTGGCAATTTAAAAAATTTAAGTAGTGAACCAAATTTGAGGAGACCACAGGGGCCAACGTATTTCTTGCCAAAATTTAAGGGAAGAGCTTACGTACCCCAAGGTCATTGACCCTGGATCAGGTCCTGAGGCAGGGGATACCAAACATTTTTGCTGACTAAGCGTCTAGAAGGAGACCAGTACTACTCAAGGTCTGCAGTGTTCCTATTGATTACAACATGACTCAAATTAACATAACTTTTATTAATGATAATAAGATCCTATGATTGTATCATTGTCTTTATATAGCACTGTCTATTACACATGTACGTACAATATTATATCATATGTGTAATATAAACGTAAGGATTAATCATTAAGGTTAACGTAAGGATTTATTAATAGTTTTCTTTGTTACAGTGCCAATATGAAGAAGAAAATATTTGCTCTCTTCACCGCCCAACTTCTCTTGAAGTCAAATTTAATAAGCAGTTTTAATATTACTAACGAAACAAGAACAATTGATTTACACCAAGTTCTTAACAAACAGGCGTATTATTTATACAGGAGATATTTCGCTAAATGTCGTTTTGTAGCCATTGTATATATGTCGTTGGATACCCGAGAAACAAATATTAGTTTCGTTGATTTTCAACAGCAATATCTAATCCCTGTTGTTGTGGCTTCAATTACTCCAACAAGGAATGATATTTTGTCAGCTGGAGCTCTGGAAAAGGCTAACGCTTTCATAATAATAATAACAGACCGAGAAATAGCTTTTCATAATCTGAAATCTCTACAACGTTTTACATTTTGGAACTCACGAGCACAATTTTTAATAGTTTTTTATCAGTATCTGCTAAACAAGGAAGATATTGAACTTTTACTGGATATGACCTGGAATGAATTAAAAGTGCTTCGTGCACATATATTACTTTTAAACGAGAATTGTCAACATTCCGTACTGAATACTTCTCAACAGTGTGATATGGTGATAGACTATAACCCATTTTGTAGATCCAATCTTGAAAGTAAAATTAAATTCTATTCTAATGTGAGTGGCATACAGGAGTTTCACTTTCTTGAAGATAAAACAAGAGATATGTGTCGTTTTCCCATTAGAATATCTTGGTTTGATGCTCCTCCATTCTTCACCCGTATTGGAGATGTTTTGCAAGAATTTGGTGGACATTATGGAAAAATGTTAGAAACTCAAAGCAAATTAATGAATTTCACTATAGTACCTCAGGTATCTTGGGATACTTATAATGGGGGTATTTATTTAGCCCTGAACAATACATGGACTGGTGTTGTGGGTGATGTACTGTATGGCAAAGCAGATGTTGGTCCTCCTACAATAACACATACGTATCAGAGAAGTGTATATGTTGATTTTGCTATACCAATTACAATAGACGAGATGGCATTTGCCGTTCCTGCTGCCAAACTTCTTCCTTTATGGCAAAATTTAATCCAACCATTCAATGATACATTATGGACTCTTATAATAGTTGCATTTATTTTATCTTTACTCTTCCTTGCAGTTCGTCAGATTCTGTTAACACAGACGAATAGACAATCTGAAGACAGGTTTGACAGCTTGAAGTTGTTTTCCATTGTTCTCTCCATGTCCCTAGCAACACTTCCAAGAGGTTATCAAATGAGAAGTTTCATAATGCTATGGTCCTCTTTTATTTTGGTAATCAATGCTTTATATCAAGGTTCACTAATAAGTGTAATGACACACCCACGTCGTATGTCTAAAATAAATACCTTGGAGGAAATAGCTGATTCAAATTTGAAGATTTTGACTGTACCATCATACACTTTTGCAATTGAAAAATCACCAAACCCTGTGTTGAGATCTCTCACTTCCCGTATTGTACTCTTTGAAACTTCTGACTATTATTTGCATCGTGTTTCATATGAACGGGATGCAGTAGTCATGTGTGAAGCACCACTGCTTGAATACGAGAAAAGGTTATATCTTGATGATGATGGTGAGCCATTATTCTACATTGCTGCGGAGAGGGTTCTCCAAATGTTAAATACATTTGTGGTTCCTAAGAACTCTCCATATCTGTCTAGATGGAATGCTATCATCAGACATGCACTGGAAGCCGGTTTAGTAAACAAATGGTTTAACGACTTCGTTAGAAAATGGTCACTGACAGAAGAATTGATACAAGAAAATGTTGTGTTAACTTTGAATCATCTCCAAACAGCATTTTATATCCTAATTTTTGGTTTAGTGTTTAGTGTATTGACATTCGTCGTTGAAATGGCTTTAAAGCGCGTGTTAACTAGTTATTGGCATTCTACTTCGCTTCCAGGAGATGCTGAGTTGTAGACCTAAAAAGGTCGGGCATATTGAATAAGGCTTTTCCAGGAGTTTTACTCAATTCCATCAAGCAAATTGTGGTATGGCACCTTTTCATATAATGTCAGGGTGACTTTCTTCTAGTATGTTTTCTCCAATCTTGTTCATGTTGACCGTTGATGATTTAAATGTAAATTAGTTTCTGAGGTTTCACCTAGAAGCTCATTAATCAAATAAGAAAGCTTGTAATTAATCCGTTAAAAAATAACGACTAAATTAATCAGTTAAAAGTTTTCTTAATTTTAAATTTAATCAATTGAGTTTTCCAGAAGTTAATTTTTAATTGATAGTCGATAAAGAAAGTTCGTAATGATAAAGAAATGATTATATTTTCTCAGAAGTCATGTGAAATATATATATTTATGATAATTTAATTTCACTGTTAATTAATTCTCAGTTTTCCTTGAACACAATAACTTTCCAGTGTCCTTAACTTTATCCATTAAATTTTACATTAACTTTGACAACTAAAGACAAGTCTTTTTGGAAAGTAGTGAAAATTGACACTTTTAACCGACTAAAAGAAAATGTTTTCAGTTTGACCTGTATGTTTGTATGTCAAATTTGTATGTTTTTATATTTGTATGTTTGTATATATGTATGGTTTTACACGATTATCTCGAGAACCGTTCGTCATATTTCGATGCGGATTTTACTAACCGAATAAGCTTTATTCAAGGAAGGTTTATACGTTAAAAAACTTGAAAAAAGTAATAACTAATTATTTTTTTAAAAAATCAAATAATTCCTTCAATATCTGAGAAAATATCCTAAAATAAACTGCAACCAGAAATTCAATAAAGTAAGGCGGGTTACATACAGCCAAGGAGTAAGAATACTTCAACTAGTTTTCCTCAATCCGAATGATTAACACTGATGATGGATGTTCCGGTCAGTGGCGAAGTCATATCTGTTGACATGCAGTTCTTATTCAACTTTTGCCAGAATAACATACATTTTTTCTGTGATTGGTTACCTACTGCGAGAAGCATATTGGGAATCGAAATTTCCAGGACGAAAGCAACATTTCTACTGATTTTTTGTGCATATGTTTCCTGTTTGAAATGCCTAAATAATCCGCAGCCTACTAAAAAACAAACCTATCATGAGTAATGATGGATTAAAAACAAATAATCGAACAGCATCCATATTCTAGGAAAAATCGTGATTTTGTGAAGCATAAAAATCAAAGTTTCTCAATCGAACCTGTGAGCATCACAACCGCAGTTGTCGAATTAAGGTGAAGATCTTTCTTTTTTAAAACATTAGTTGATTGCACAGTGAGAGAAAGATCTTAATATATGAAGAATTAAAGAATTCACAATTTTCGGAGACGCCTTTCGAACCAAGAACCTTTCGTTTATTAAGCCACGATATTAACCACTCACCCACGGAAAAAGCTACTTGATAAAACATGTATTTCTTGTATACCTAGAGAATGCCAACACTTTTGAGGCATAAAAATTGGAAATATGCTCTTATTGTGTCTATGTTTCCTGTCTGAAGTGCCTAAATATCCGCAGCCTACTATTAGAGAAGCTGTAGGTGTAACGATGATGCATTGGTAGAGAGCTTACATCTGGTTTCAAAAGTCGGAGGTTTGATTCAGGCCATATAAGATCTTGAAAATCGACATTGAGACAAAGAGAAACGAGAGAGATAGTGAAATTCAAATACAGAGATAGAAAGGGATACATTCACATATTTAAGGTTAGAATTGAAGAAACAAGTGATCGAATAGCATCCATATTCTGAGGAAAATTGTGAATTTGTGAAACACAAGAATCAAAGTTTCTCAGTTGAACTTGCGAGCATCACATTCGCAGTTGAAGAATTAAGGTAGGGAACTCTTTTTGCAGCATCAGATAATTCCGCAGGGAAAGAAAGATCTTAATATTTGGTGCAGAGGAATTTGAAAACTCACAGATTTTGGAGATAGGTTTCGAACTTCTCGGCTATGAAGTCATGACATTAACCACTCACCTACTGAAGACTGCTACTTGACGAACCATGTACTCCTCGCAAGCCAACACTTTTGAGGCATGAAACTTGGAAATATACTTTTACTTCTATCAGGAATGGTTGTATTAATTATAAATACTTAAACAGGCATTGCTATGTGTCGAAAAAACAGTGTTTAAGGTGGATGATAGGTGAGGAGGTTCAGCATTTGAAATACTACAAGGTCACACAAGTAAAGGTTCTCACCCAACAATTGGGAACTAGGCATGGTATATGAAGAGTCCAGGGGGAAAGGGGGATGTCCATTTTTACTAATTTTTCAGGAACCGATTTTTAAAGTTCAAAACATTTTATTTTCCTAACTAACCGTTGAAAATTCTTCAAATTTGGTTTACAAGTTCGTTATGGTATTGGAAACTGGCTCGCAAAATCTTATGCTCAACGTGTATTATTGTAAGTAAAAGAATACAAAAACATACTGACATGAGATTAGTTTGTGCTAAGGAAGAAGGGGTCTATTGCAGGCAAAACAATGGGAAAAAGAGGCGATTGTATTTTTTAAAAATTATGAACAATATTATTAAAATTAGATTTTTTCCTTTGTCGATTTTATTCTCCTTTACTTCTCTAATTACTTCTTTGGTAGTTCCATATATTTTTATAGAAGGTTTGAGCATCTGGGCTGCTTAAGATCTTCAAGGCTTCTAGATCCTGCCATTTTTCTTCCGAGATAGGCAACTTTCCTTTTTTTTTTAAAAAAAAAAAGTAAAAGATGTTGTAAATCAAACCAATAATTATCATGTTGATCATAGCATCCGAATCAAACTGTTCTCAACCGATTTGGCATATAGTACTATATAGTACTAGGAAAATTTTGGAAATGTACTTTTATCCTTGAATCAGTATCAAGTATGGGAGAGTGGGGCAAGGAGAACAAGTGGAGTACAAAGGTTCATTGACTTTGTTAAGTCGTATAAACGACTATCTGACATTGCTTACGGAAAGGTGCAGTTATTTAAGCAAGTTTGAATACATTAGAATGTTAAAAATCAGGTTCCGGGGCGAGAGTGATATATTTAGTCTATAATAATTCATTGACTACACTTGTATTGTACGCATGTCCGTAATAGTATAAGATGGCATGAAAATCTAAATTTTCACAAAAGTGGACATCACGCCTTTTCCCCCTGGACTTTTCATATGCATTCGTAAAGTACTAGCCTAGATTAATAAAAATACGAATTTTCATAAAGGGTAAAGGAGTTAGAAGCATCTAAAGTTAACATTGTAATCTATAGAAAATCTTATTTGCGAGTTAGTCTCGATCTCCTACAAGCTGTCCTTGTTGGACTAGTGGCTAGTGCGTATGTCTTTAGTGCACCAGGCCCAGGTTCGATTCCCGTGGCCCAGGTTCGATTCCCGAGGCGAGGGTATAAAATTTTAATTTTACAGTTATTCACTTTTATTAAACATCCGTCTCCTTTAGCATATAAGAAATAATTGTGGGAAGTAAACCTAAAGATTGGCATTTCTCAAACTTCTACTGTATGTTCGACTGAGAAAGTTTGATTCATATTCACAAAATTACAATTTTCCTCAGATTGTGAACGTTGTCCGATAATTTGTTTCCCCACTAACCTTGTATATGTGAATGTATCCGTCTCTGTCCCCATATTTAAATGTCTCTTCGTCTCTTTCGATGTTGTCTGATACGAAATTGGACGGAAAATCGGATCGTATGGCCTGCGATCAAATCTTCGACTCTTGGTACCAGATGGAAGGTTCTAGCATGGGTAATAATGACTCACTATAAGTTTCTTGTCTGTAGGTTGTGGATATTTGGACACTTCAAGCAAGAAATACACAGAAAACAAGAATTTTAGGAATGATCAAGAAAAATGGATCAAAAGATTGCGATCTTGACCAAGAATTTTAGGAATGATCAAAAATGCATCAAAAGATTGCGATCTTGGACAATAATTAGTTCTTGGATCAGGGACCACAAAATTTTTGAACGGTCCCTAAATCGAGTTTTCGGTTTTTTTTTTTTTTTTTTTTTTTTTTTTTTTTTTTTTTTTTTTTTTTTTTTACTGAATAAGCATATCACACTAAGTTAAGTGATAGTTTGAGTTTGGCTACACTGTATGTAGTTCTCCAGATATAAGACCTACAAGAAAATTTTGGCCTGAAATAGGTCTATATTGGATCTTTTGATTCAAAAACTAGAAAAGCAAAAATTAAAAAATAGCCATATAAAACATCCGAAACAGACATAACCTACATCAAAAGTACTGAAGAATTATATGAACATTTGCATCTAGTTACTGAGAAACAAAGGAAATGAATCATTAATGAACACTCCTTTATTTCAGTAGTTTATAAGTAAAAAAGTTCAGTCGCTTTTATCTCTGAATGGAAGGAGTATATTACGCACAGCAGTAATAAGTTGATGATGCCTGCTTAAAACAATTTGGATCCTTACCGAAGTAAAGTGTTGTTGAAGTAAGCATTGTTTAAAAAACAAAGTATTGATGATGTACATTGTAAGGACTCTGTACGTGCTCAATACCTGTGAGTGTAAAATGTAGTTCAGTTTAGCGGAAATATTTATTGAATGCTCATAGTTGGAGAATTTATTGAATGATCAGACCTATTTCACACTCCTTCCATTTCCATCAACATATTTGTGTCAACAGGGTTTCACTGACGAGGAAGGTCCATAAACCGTGAGAGTTGAATTTTGATGAAAATTTGTGACAAGATTCAGTTCGAGTTACTAAGTAACGTAGTAATAGTCACTCGATGCGCAAATGCTTCGTTGAGCTGCTACACCGACGCCATCTTGAAATCCTGTAGGCAGTGTCCAAGAATACCCTTTTAGCAAAAAAATGGAAAAGCTTTTGATATATCTGACTTCAGTATTGTAAACCAAGGTAAATCATCTATATGTGAGAGTACTTCCAGTGCATGACCGCCATCTTGAAAGGCGCCATATTGAATCGCCGTCAAATATGATGAATGGCAAGGGGGTCATATGGGGTATCAAATAGCACTGGAATTTACTCCTGAATTCATTTCCGTAACCAAAATTTAGATATCTGTTTTCACTTCAGAGTTAAGAGCCCTCTTACCCACAGGAACATATAAAAACTGTGCGAGTTAAACTTGTGTCATGAAACACGGTCGTGCGAGCACTTGCATGATTTTAACTAATGCAGTAGTTAATGCAGTACAATAGCAACTATACCAATCAGATCTTGAGACTAGTATGACAAATTGTTAATTAAATTGAAATTTCTGTAGTGAAAAATGAAATATTAGCATGCTACAAGTTATAGCTATTTCAAAGTGCGATGGAACAGACTGTTCGTCGATGAAACACATGCCTAATAGTACTGACAAGCAGAGAATACCAAAGGGATTGTTCGGATATATATTAGAAAAATTATATAAACTGGTACATATTAGTTGAACGACCAAAATGGTTCGGATTCCACTATAATCAGTAGCTCCACGTCTCCTTTAGCGTAGCAGGCGTGTGGGACGTTCAATTGTATCAAACCAAAAATGTCTTTTAGGCAATTTTACGTGGTCCATTATAGTGTGTTAAGTTTTATTCTCCAATCTAGAAACCTTACGCAAAGACCATCATTGTTGCAGAATATTGCGTTCCTTTCCAATACTCATATTTGACGACCTATAATTTACCGTGCATATTACGAAGTTAAAATACTTTAATGTATTTATTGACAGTTTCTCTAAATACAATCGATTTATTGCTACCACATTGAACAATGAATGAGATTTAAATTATCAGTTCATAGCCAATTCTTAGAAGATACACGTGGAAACTTAGAATTCACTTTTCTTGTGTCTGTTCTGCTATTAGTGATAAGTGAATGCATGCACAACTGCTAAGAATATGTGGCAGTAAAGATTATTACAAGATTCAATTCCAATTTGCAATCCATGAAACAAGCCTCTTTCTTCCTATTCCCTTTAATATAAAATAATTAAATATCTGCATCTTTCCACCTTTAACGATAAAACACTTGCTTATAATAAGGGCAAGATTAGTTTTCATATCAAAACTGTGATAAATAACTGATTGTAGCAGGTGTTCACTTGTTCGGTGTACAAGTTATATGGCAGAATTTTCATAAAGAAAATGCATTCTGTTGTGTATCATCAATTTTGTGCGCCAGTCCTAAAGGACATGCTTGCTTATGCATGGCAGAAATGTGAGTACGTAACAGGAGCAATAGTTGGTTCATTTACAAATGTTCTGAAGACTAGTAGAAAATAGTGTCTGTGGTCACGAAGATTGTGACGAAAGTGCATTTGTTAAGTGTTTGCACTACGTTTTGGATCTCCATCATCACAATTGAAGAGCAAAAGGTTAGTAGGTTAATATTTGCTTATGTGCAATAGTTTATATTATTTTTCTAATATTTTTTTGTAATAATTTTCTAATAACTTCAAGACAGATTCTTTAAAACCATATGTTCCGTTACACCTAACTTATATTACAGCATTTAAATGCTATGCATAACAGAGATGGGCACCCTCACTCATTTTTGCCCTCAAGAGGGCCGCCCTCACCCTCACTCACCCTCATTTCGGTAGATGAGGGTGAGGGTGTCTGAGGGTGAGGGTGAAAGTATCAATTGAGGGTGAGGGTGTCTGAGGGTGAGGGTGAGGGGGTCAACTGAGGGTGAGGGTGTCTGAGGGTGAGGGTGAAGGTGTCGATTGAGGGTGAGGGTGGCTGAGGGTGAGGGTGAAAGTGTCGATTGAGGATGAGGGTTGCTGAGGGTGAGGGTGAGGGGGTCAACTGAGGGTGAGGGTGTCTGAGGGTGAGGGTGAAGGTGTCGATTGAGGGTGAGGGTGGCTGAGGGTGAGGGTGAAAGTATCGATTGAGGGTGAGGGTGTCTGAGGGCGAGTATGAGGGAATCAACTGAGGGTGAGGGTGATTGAGGGTGAGGGTGAGGGAGTCGATTGAGTGTGAGGGCTTCTGAGGGCGAGGGTGAAAATGTTGATTGAGGGTGAGGGTGCCTGAGGGTGAGGGTGAAGGAGTCGACTGAGGGTGAGGGTGGCTGAGGGCGAATATGAGGGAATCAACTGAGGGTGAGGGTGGCTGAGGGTGAGGGTGAGGTAGTCAACTGAGGGTGAGGGTAGATGAGGGTGAGGGTGAGGAAGTCGATTGAGGGTGAGGGTGAATGAGGGTAAGAATGAGGGAATTGATTGAGGGTGAGGGTGAGTGAGGGGTAGCAAAAATGCCCATCACCAGAATGAATTCCTGAAGGATATTTGCTTGAAAGTTATTTGTTTGGGAAATGGTTCAAGTAGCACTTCCCTGCGAGCTCCAAATAAAGCAGCAACTTAGTTGGCACAAAGTGACATAATTAGGTCATAAAACATTAGCTGGTACAGTGTACGAATTAATGGGGATGGTGAATGGGATATTCCGTGTGACAAAAATGTAATTCCCTCCCTGAAGAACATTTTCATTTTTTCTTCTCTCTAGTATTTTTTTCGAGTGATCATATAGATAGAAAAGATAATAATGTATTTTATGTAACGAAACAAAAAACAGGCATTTATATCTGACGAAACATATCAAAAACATTTTTGCAGTCGCTAGAATCACACAGTTTGTTTCTTGGAATAGTTACTTATTGATGCAGAAAACTTTCCTTTTGTCAGAAGCAAACTATAGAGGCTCGAGAGGGGTGCAAAGGTAATGAAAATTCTGCAATTCTTGGAAAAGCATACATTGTAAGACGTGTCAATCTCACAAGTCCTCATAACATTCGTTGTAACGGATGATCTATACTTTAATAGAATGAAGTATTAGCTTCTATATGCCTGCTTAGCAGTATATATATATATTTCGTTTTCACCACTGAACTTGAACTATTTTAAATTTAATTGATAAGTTTGAGATTTGGTTTCCTGCTTAAACGTACAGTACACATCATGTTTTCCCACTCCCATATAGAAACATAATTAGTGGTTAGTCCATTTTAAATAATCCAAATTTAAACTACTCTTACTTATTTTCTAACCTTCGTCATCGCTAGTCGGTTGCCTATCTTTTCACAAGCAGTGACGCAACTAAGTCACGTCACTCAGTGACTGAATGAGAAGGGACAGTTACATGGGAGGGATAATTCAACAAGTGCTTCCAGTTGAGGGTGGCCTTCCAGTTGACCTGCTGAAAAAGAAAGCAATGTTGCAATTTTCACCGTCTTACTTACTGATTTTTCAGTAGTCTTCGCAGAAAGACAGATTTATCTAGATTTTCGTTACTTTTGTTTTCGTTGCATCCTCCTTTCGTCTCCCTTACCTTGAAGGGCATAGTTCTGGAATGTTAAACTGAAATATTTCATTTAATTTGAATTCAATTTGGATAGGTTTTAATGAAAAGAAAAAAGAAATCAATCATTAGTTTCATGATATGTGCTTATTTTAGTCTTAAATATATCATATTGTTAATATTATGTAACTTCCACAACTATAACGCTTGTACGAACCAAACATGTTAAGTGGTTCGCCCCTTTCCTTCCCCCTCCACGTAAGGCATCAGTGCCGCAAAAGCCCGATGAGAAAAAAAATCCTCCTTTGCCACTCCCGGAAATCCGTCCTTGACCGCCGCTGTCCATACTATTATATTGATTTCCTTTAATGATTGTATTATTATAATATTATTATTATTACATAATGTATCTATTGATAATATAATTATAGTGATGGCAACCACGTATCATTTCGACACAAAACACGTGCCATTTGGAGTGTTATTTACGAGGGCGGTTAGGGTAAATTTTCTGCTTGAGTACAAATGAAGCCAGTTGGGGACCAATAGAACGTCTCTTACTATTATTTGTAATGTGTGATATTTATCCACTTGAAGAGTGTGTGACATTTCAGGCTGGTTTTGGAGATAGAAATGTTTTTACCATATATTTTCATGAGTGGTGTTTGAGACTGGCATTTGTATTTGTTGTTTCAGTAACAAATTCCATGGCATCTTTTTTTTAAACATAAACATCATAGAGTAAGGAAACCTCTTGAATTTACAAGGTAGGAAATTTATATAAAGTCTTCTTTCGAAAGTTACTCTCAAACAACAGTGTGTCGTTTTCCACAACTCGATTTTGTTGTTGTTTGTCAAAATATTTTTATTGAGGATATATCAGTTCCTATTCCAGTAAAGATTAGCACATATCTGACGAAACAGCTAAATGTTGCGGGAACTTATATTTGTATTGATCCCTTGCAAAAAAGTGGTGAGTGTTCTCGCCTTCGGGATGAGATAAGTCTCATACAATCTCGCTGCTGAAAAAACATTTAGCTCCAAATGAACACGAAACATCCTAAATTTCACGATAGCTTCGTAAATTGACAATTGCATTTCTCTTTTAACGGAGTCCTTTATATTAACTCATTTTATATAAAGTACTACTTTTCCGTTATTACCTGACCAGCGAACGAGTGCAGGCTGCCGGTTTTGGAATTAAAATGCAAGCAGCAGTGTTTCTAAGCGGATTATCTGTAATTAATCTATCACAGTTCTTTTTGTCGTGTTCGTAATAAACCACTTTACGCATATGCTCAAGTAAAGACAAACAGTTTCAAAAGTTATTGAAGTTATTTGCAGAACATTTTAAGTAACAAGCAAAGAAAAAGGAAAAATACATACATCCTCCATATTAACTTGCCAATAAACTGATCTCAGTATTGTACAAAGCATCAGATGCTCTCTGTGGGAAATAAAACGAATTAAAATTGGTCGATTCGACTCGTTCCGAAATTTTTGACGAGAGGATATGTAAGATGTGTACTCATTATTTTCTGGTGACTGCCTCTAGTATTTTTAAGTCTATAAAATATGCATAGGGACAAATTCAAGCAAAGATCGGGACAAAAAATCATCGGAGGAAACAAATTGTAGAGTACTCACAAGAAACACTAGAACTTTCGGTAGACATATGATCTCCCGTTTTCAAAAATATAGGGTATGCTTATCCATGTATATGCTCCTTCTTTCGTACATATAAAGTGAGAAGTGAATCGAGGAGAGTCAAGAAAATTGTCGAGTCTTGTAGGTATGACTAGTTCACCCAAATGTTACATCTCAATTTCAAACACTGTTTAGTGTTAAATGATTAATAATTAGTATATATATATATATATATATATATATATATATATATATATATATATATATATATATAGTATGGCGCTAAATTCGTTCTACAAAAGTAGAGGAGTGATTCCTGAGAGTAAAACAAACAAAAAAAAAGTTCCAATAAACATAGGGGGAAAACCCCATCGTTTACATGTTATAGGCTGCCAAAAACAGGAAAAAATTAATTTTAAAGGTCCATAGCTCCAAAACTATTGGACCTACCGTAGTCGGATCAAGACTTCACTTAGGAACTAGTATGTGCCCTATCCAAAAATGCGTATTTCAGAATCTTGAGGCACTTCCACAACAATTTTTATAGATGAAGTTTGACTACGGGCTTATGGTATAAAGTACTCTCCAACTACCTTAATAAAAAGTGTTGGGTGGATACCTTAGGATTCTAAAATATGTATATTTGGATAGAACACATACTAGTTCCTAAGTGAAGTCTTGACCCGACTACAGTAGATCCCATAGTTTTAAAGCTATGGACCCTATGTTTATTGGAACTTTTTTTTTGTTTGTTTTACTCTCAGGAATCACTCATCTGCTTTTGTACAACGAATTTAGCGCCATACTATATATATATATATATATATATATATATATATATATATATATATATATATATATGAACCCAGTAAAGATCATTTATCAACGTTTAAAGATACGCAAGTCATTACACAATTTACTTCAATAATAAATATGATTTAATTGTTGTTATATCAATCTTTCGTGGACTCGTCGTAACCTGGAAGAATTCTGATAAATTTTACATGAAACTAAGAAGGAAATTAGGACACATTTTTTTTTTACAAAAATTTACGACACGAGACGAGAAACCTGAATTCTCATCTCGTCTCGAGATCAACGCTATGAGCAATAGAGTAAGAAATCAAATATGTACGTTCATGTTCCTTTAAGCTGTACTAAGCTGCAAATGTTCCCAATGTTGCATTGGGGCGGAGGGTGAGCGATTAAAGTGGGGTTCCCGATAATTGAAGGTTCCTTATAACTCCAGTGAAATTCAGAAAAAATCTCTGAATTACGTAAAAAAAAAAAAAAGAAAAAGAAAAAGAAAACATACAAAATACATTTTCAAGGTAACTCTTACAGTCATTGCGTTATTATAAGATTAATTCTACTTCTGAAACTGATTAGAATGAATATGTATTTGAATAACGAAACCCCTCTCATAAGTTTTTTCAAAGTATCAAGTTTGAGAAGAATGAAGTTTCTTCCACTGTTGTTATCTCATTGCTCATGATACCAGTGATGAAACAATTGGCCAGAAATTACGCGGCCGCTTCTTACATCAATTCATGAAAAACATGAGTCCCAATATTAGGTACCTAAGTTCAGTATTAACAAAAAAAAAAAAAGTCACCCAACCTCTTGCAACCATGTGTAGCACATTTTAATACTTACACTTTAAATAAAAATACAACTGGATAAAGACGACTGCCTTTGTCTTTGGATTTCATATGTGAATAAGAATATAGTTCTTTCAGATAGAAGAGGAGGAGGGGCAGGTTTTATTAAACAAGACCGTACATCTGATATGTTTTAACTATAAACAGCTTGTGTTTATAGGCTAAACTCAGTCCTCTGAAGTCAATCGACAAACGCCATTAAAATGTTAAAGAAAACAACGTATCAGTATTATTATATACTACAGACACAAAGATACCACTAGGCTCCCAATTTTTAAATTTATATTGTGTGTGAAAGCAGTTAGTAGATTTAATTCTTTGTCACATGATCACTAGAACCTGAGGGAAATTCATAGGGAGTCCAGGGGAAATTTCTTTCCTTATAAATAAAAGTTGTAAATTTATTATGTACTGAAGCAGTTATACTTACGCTTACACTACTCATACGCTGATGTTTTATCAATACTTTTATTCAAACTACGAAGGCCTGGGTTTCTATAATGATCTTAAATTAAGGATGTACTGAATCAAATTTTACAAATCAATCCCGAAAGGCAAGCTACCCAATCCCATAAATCTTTAGAAAACGAAGGAAAAATTTCTTCACCTCCTTTTCCCTCAAATGATTCATTTCTCTAAAGAAAATGAAATTTCTTTATTTTAACGCCCATGATTATGTTGTTTATGCTAGAGGACACAGGTGATTAATGAAAGTGAAGGATTGTAAAATTAAATTTTGATCTCTCACTGGGAATCAAACCCAGAACCACGTCCAGTAAAAGCACATGCACTAGCCAATAGACCAACGGAGAGGACTTTCACAGTTCTAGAGTGGAAACATATATCGGAATTCTTCCCTGGCCAAAACTCGAGAAAATAATTTATTTGTCAACCGACAAAATACACTTAAAACAAGCACAAGCATCGTGAGCCTTAAGCTTAATTTGATTTCAACTTACAGTTACAAGGCATTTCGCAAAACTCTAAGCTATCAACCTTAAATTAACCTTTTAGTCATTGACATTGTCATTCCTTCGTTTTACAGGTTGATCCTGTTTTATAATGAAATCAAATAAAACGTAATCAATTTTTATACAATCTGCTTAATACACGGTAGAAGCTCACTGAATTGTCAATTGTGCTATGTTGTTCTTAAATTGGTAATTTCCATTCATATATCACTATTCACAATACATCTGTATTACTGCAGGTATGGTTCACTACAACTACATAACTTATGGCTTTCTTTATTAAGCGTAAACAGATTAGGCTATGTATTACATCTAAACTGAAACTTTTGAAAACCGTTGAATACACTACAGGGTGAAACTCTCCGCTCCTCTGTCCCACCGCGATTGCCTTGGAATTGATGTAAACACAACATCAGCGCCATCCCTTCAAAACAACACTGCTATCCTGGTCAGGTAATATATTATGCAACTTAAGAACCGGCTTTTATATATTTAAAGTAATGAGTAGATGGATCGAAAAGTAGAACCACATTATGCTTACCATTCTCAAATGTATTACACATAACTTCTAGACTCAATGTGGTGTTATGAGGTAAATTTCATACTCTTAAACATCTTACTTAAGCTTTCATTAACTTTAATTTTTGTTCCTTTGGCAAAATACAGGCTATAATCAACTCGCCCTTTCAAATTTTCTACTCTTATATTCGGAGGCTGCTTTTGAAGGAACACCGTTAAAGAATCAAAGTTTTCTTGCCTCAAAGTAAGAGAAAGAAGATAATCTGATCCAGTCAGAAGGTGCGGGGCACAATTCGGAACAATATTGTGGAGTCTTAGGTTCCCAAATCACTTGCATTTATACACTTGTATAAGGAAAGCTTGGTGCAATATAGTGCGAAGGCACGTATTGTTCCCAGGGGCCTCATTTGGGGGGGGCAGGGAGGGGCATTTGCCCCCCTGAGTTTGAGATGTATATAGATTTTATCAATAGAACAGCAATAAATCAGTGAAAAACGCGAAATTTTGCTTATATCAAGGGGTCTTGCCCTCCCCCCCCCAAAGCAAAATCTGAAATGCTCCTGATTGTTCCCAGAAGAAAAGAAAAATTCCAACTGTACTACCATACCAATTAATGAAGGCAAGAACAGCACTTATGATATTTATTGGCATCTGTCTCCTTTTTTAAAAAATTTGTCAGCAGCAACGGGTCATAAGATATCCAAGGATACTAAAGATAGTTTTTTTTTTTTTTTTTTTTTTTTTTTACAAATTTGGCTTAGCACATAGGTGTCCAAACTCTCGAGCTCGTCACTCGCACTCAACTGAGCTCGCGCTTAATAATTAAGAGCGAGCCCGAATCCTAATAAAATAAGTCAGAGCAAACCGGAATGAGTGCGAGCCCAACTGAGAGAAGTGAACCGGAGCAGGAGCCCAACTGAGGGAACTGAGCTCGAGCGAGCCCAGTGCAAAATGGCTATCTATTTAATTTATATATATGAAATATAAATAATAATATACCGTAGATATAATGTATACCTATGTATATTATTATATATAAATTTCAATCACTTGAATGAGAATGATATTTACCCTTACTTATTGTTGATTAAGTACATGAAGATAACTGTGAGTGTGAGGGAGTCTATTGATGGTGAAGGTGGCTGAGGGTGACCAGGGTGAACTTAGGTAATTTCGTCACCGGAAATTTCGTCACGGTAATTTCGTCACCGGTAAATTCGTCACCAAAATATTAGCATGTAGGTTATTTCGTCACCGGAAATTTTGACATAGTAATATCGTCACCTGTAATTTTGTCACCAAAATATTTGAATGTAGGAAATTTTGTCATGGTCATTTTTTCACCTTTGTTGAACTAAGTAGAGACAAAGTAAAAAACCAAAACAGCTAATCTTATCTTACTCAAACTTGGAAAACAAGTCAGTTGGTGTTCGACTCTGGAATCGAAGTTTCGGATACTCGACGCAAGAACAAACAATAATAAAAGAACATGATGTCAGCTTCAGCAAATGTTAAAAGCACAATCAAAATGGGCGTCTAATGGATTTATATATCACTATTTACAAATATTAAGTTTTCAAAATTTCAGAACAGAATATAGAAAAAAAATATATAACTTTTTATAATGCAATAAGTGTTTTACATGTTGATTTTCTACTATTCATAACATGATAGGAAACAACAAGCAAAAAATTTCTCAAACATTTAGTTCCAGTGTTGTACGTTATGCACAAAGACTGGAGCCGTTTCTGCAAAATCTGAAATCTAGTTTTCTTTTTTGGTGGTTGACCCACAGCATTTTGATGTAGCACAGTTAAAACTATTTCTTCAACTTGTTGAATTATGTACTATCAAAATAGTCCAGAAGTTCCAGCTCTTCCTCCGAAACCTCTTGTTTCCTGATGCACATCTGCTGCGGGAGAAATGTCAATCCTTTCATTTTCTCGCATAATAGACGAAAATTTTCATTGGTCTTGTACCGTACCGTGAATCCAATCTCTTGGACCCTTCTCAAAGTTGAGTGAGTCAGGTGGAGAAAAGTAATGCTGTACACGAGTTAAGTTTCCGGAAGTTGCTTTTACAGTCTGCATTTCCGCTATCTCGAAATCCATAACCACAGTTACAGGGTCCGTGTATTCACTAAGTTAACTGCACTGATGCACCACCGTACGAAACAGTTTTTCATATGAATTTTGTGTCTTGCTCTGCATTAGGGCATACACCTAGTAAAGGAAGTCTCATCTCAAATAACATATAGGGCTTACGTGATTTTTTTTTAAAGGAGCCATTGAAAAGTTCCCGTCCACCATCCATGTTTCACTTCTCAATAGCTCCATAAGGCTATATTTAAAGGAAATTGTTAGAAATATTTATATGTTTTAATTCCTTTATATAAATTTGTTTTCTTTACATATATATCCAATAACAATTTGCCAATGTTTAATCAGAGTTGAAATATAACATTCTTCTTTCAATAGCTCTTAAAAAAGATCACTCTTTTCCCATGACTCAGTTAACGTGGATGAAGGTCCAAGAGTTTGGGCTCGGAGAATGATACAAGAGCGATTAAATTTTCGTCTAGTTTGCGGGAAAATGAACGGATTGGTATGTTTTTCCATATTTATTTGCAATTTTCTGTTAATTGCAAGCTTAATATTTGTAAATAGTGGTATATATATATATATATATATATATATATATATATATATATATATATATATATATATATATATATATATATATATATATATATATATATATATATATATATATATATATACACCCATTATTCCCCACGTTGCCTTTGCTTTTAACATTTGCTTAAGCTGGCACTATTTTCTTGTACTGGTGCTTGCTCCTGCATCGAGTACCCGAAACTTAAATTTTGCAGAGTTCAACCCCAACTTAATTGTTTTCCAAGTTTGATTAAAATAACGTAAGCTCATTTACTTTGCTCCTACTTAGTTCAAGAAAAGTGAAAAAATAACCGTGAAAAAAATTCCTATACGATATTATTTCTGATAGAATTACTGGAAATTATTATTATTATTTATTTATTTATTTATTTATTTATTTATTTATTTATTTATTTATTTATTTATTTATTTATTTATTTTGATTTGCTTCAGTTGAAGATCAAAGAAAGCAATTTCAAAAACTTTTTCGATTCATTCATTCATTCATTATGTTCTAAAAGACACTGATGATGAAATTATCAAGACAAACTTTTTGGTGACGAAATTACCTATATGGTAATATTTTGGTGACGAAATTACCGTGATGAACTTTCCGGCGACGAAGTTTCCGATGACAAAATTACCGCCGCCCGACCAAGGTGAGGGTGGTTGAGGGTGAGTGTGATTGAGTTTTAAGGGTGAGTGAGGGTTAGCAAAAATGCCCATCTCTGGTATGAACCATAATCCTGCGATAAATAGTCTCGACGAAATAGCTGCTTGACTGAAAGTCTAAATTTACCTAAAAAAGTAAGTCTCAAACAGGTTAATAAAAAATATGTATTATGCAGTACTTCGACAATGCTGCTGCAATTGAGTATTTTAATATATTTAATAGAAATAATATATTTTGAACTGTGTACAATACAAAATCATGTATACCCATGTTGTGGAGTGTGTACTCTCTATCATTTCATAATAAATAAACTAACTAACTAACTAACTCTATGGCCTATGGAACCCGGAGGTTCAGTGCCGCGTTCATAAAAGCTCTCCACTGACTTCTATCCTTAGCTAATTTGATCCAGTTTCTACTTTGTATTCCTATCTCTGCGAGATCCATCTTAATATTATCCTCCCATCTGCGCCTAGGTCTTCCTAATGGTCGTTTTCCTATGGGTCTACCAGTCAAGACTTTGAAAGCGTTTCTACTTTCTTCCATTCTAGCTACATGACCTGCCCACCTAAGCCTCCTAGACTTGACGACCCTAACAATGTTGGGTAAACCGTATAAACTATGTAGTTCCTCGTTATGAAGCTTCCGCCATTCCCCATTCTCGTTCCTCTTGGGTCCGAATATTCTTCTCAGGATCCTGTTCTCAAATACTTTCAGTCTATGTTCTTCCCTCAGAGTAAGCGACCATGTTTCGCAACCATACAGAACAACAGGCATGATTATCGTTTTATATATTTTAAGCTTCAAATTCCTCGACAGAATTCGCGACGACAAGAGATTTTGAACCGAATAGTAACACGAATTCCCTGCTTTTAGTCGACATTTAATTTCTTCGTGAATATGATTTTCGTCTGTTAATATTGATCCTAAATATTTGAAAGTATCCACTTTATCAAAAGTATTATTTAATATTTTAACGCCTCCACAATTTTCCGTATTACGGTCCCGACGCACTTCCATGTATTTAGTTTTCTCTTTCATAATAAATAATAATAATAATATAAAAACACTAGTGCCTTTGTTTGACATGCTGTTTTCTATGACATAGTGAGATTTGCCACCACGATAGATTTTTTTTAGGGAGTTTAGAGGTTCAGACCCTCTGTAGCAACGGCGCTGATTATTATTAGGTTATTACAAACATAATTTTTATCGTTGTTATGACATAGTTTGTAGTAACATAATTGTATTATTTACGTTGAATTTATGTCCGGTTAGCTTTTGTCCGCTTCTGCATCAATATAGGTGAGCTTATGTCCACGATCCGCCACTACGCGCAAGAACCACGTAAGGATGGAAAACTTCAAATATCTATATGTTAGGGGTAAAAGATTCACTTTGGAAGAACTGGAAAAGAACGGATCCCTATCAACTCTCCCTTCCAGATGTTGGTATGCAACAAACAAGTTTAAATAATTCGCCTGGGGCGTATTCCAAGTAGCAGGAGTCTCTTTAGGGAAAAGCGAACTTTTCTGAATGCGCAGGTGGCGACTTGCCAGAGGAGGAGCAAAAACACAGCCTCATAGTTTCCCTCCCGAAGTCTTCTAATCTTCCTCGTAGTGTTCATAGAACAACAGCGAAAGACAAGATTCGATCCCTCCCCCAGCACTCAACCATGCGTCAATCTGCGAGAAATCTTTGGTAACAGATTTCCAAGAAAAAGTTATGTACTTGACAAAAGGAAACATCCCATGCTAGTAGAAATGTTGATGACAAATGCAAGCGGAAACAAATAAAGACGATGGTCACGGTATTGAGGACAATACAAAGATTGGAAGCGGAAAAAACTTGTAGGTTGCCTTCAACTAATCCAAGTGATTTATTCAAAACAACTGGGCATTCACAAAAGCATTTGCACACGATACTGGTAATGCCGGCGCCAGCTGCGGCAATGTCGTTGACGGCCATGATTTCAATGTAATGAAATCTTAGCTTGCACACGCACCGGCATTCACTGGCGCAAATCCCGGGGGGATGAGGGAACATGTCCCCCCAATCTTGGAACTGGGGGGACTGTCCCCCCAATAATCCGATTTGAAATGTGTATTTTAGAAAAAATGTGATGATTTGTGTCGATTCGCACAAAGGAAAGTGAGATGAAATTGATGTTCCCCCAGAATAAGCCTTAAATCTGCCCGCCTCCCAATGTTGAAGATGAAGACAGTTCTGCTCCCTGATCCTCCACAGGATTGTTTTTCAATGCAGCCGGTGTTATTACCAAAACCGGCTTTGTCGAAGGCAATGCTTCCTTCTGGATGGTTGCACACACGGCCGGCAATGTCGCCTGGCTATCTGATACATTTCTACAGTTTAGGTAAAGTGAGTGATTGACAAGGCGCTGCGTATTCTTGTTTCGTTTCTTATGTTTTGGAGTTTTGTTGTTTCCATTTCTTTTATTACAATTGTATATTATTATTATTATTATTATTATTATTATTATTATTATTATTATTATTATTATTATTGTCTCGACCTGCAAATCACTTTATTATTATTATTATTATTATTATTTTTTACAGAATGTGTTGGAGTAGATAATTCCCTTTCTTAAATAAAATATAACACGTGGGAAACCTGGAGAGTGTCGATTTTTAAAATTAATTTTCGTCAGAGAAAATGTGCGATATCTGGAAGATATCGATTTCCGCCTAAATAGTTATCATCAAATACAATGTACGAAATTTGGATATCCAATTTTCGTTGATTATTTTTCGACTCTTTTTTTATTTTTGTTCTATCTCTCTTTTTGATTATATCTTATTCTATCGTACTAATGCATTTAAATTTTATTATATTACAGCATTTTGCGTTTCTACAGTCTTTGAATGAATGTTATGGAAATTGTAATTTCAGACCAATAATGTAGGCTGTTGTGTATTCCATCCTTGGATAGTTTTTAGAAAGAAAGACTACTAACTTTAAAATAATTGTTGTCTATATACAGTAATATATCTACGAACTGCGTTATGAACCCCTGTCCATTGCCATAAATATGTACAGTAGATATTACTTGTCCCACTCAACCAGATGCGGCTCTTAACCTATGTGCAGTACCTATCTTTTAACCTACTTTTACGCTCTCTTTATAGTGACGTCATCACCGAGACGCTTGAGCTTGTCGTCCGCTTTTCGCGTGAGGAATTACTAATAAGACAAACAACCCCTTATTTACTTTGGACTTCTTCTGTGCTCGATTGTGTTTGCTTTCCTATGTAGAACAGATTTTTGTGGGAAAATCTTTCTGTCGTATGTGTTTGACTACTTGGTAGAAGTTAGGGGAGTGCGACCCAATCATATTATACTTCATCACCATATTATAGCAAGGTGACCAGACGTCCCGTTTTAGCCGGGACAGTCCCTTATTTTCAACCGTTGTCCCGTATTTTTCTGATTCTCAAACGGGACACCTAAATGTCCCGTTTTTAAGCAAACATGACCCAGGTGTCCCGTAATTATTATTCAAAATATAAATGGTCAATGCTAATTCTACACTCTTCCGTACCAACACTCATTGGGAAGGTTCAGCCGTGTCTAGAACTTCTGAATATTCAAATGAGAATTGAGTGCTCTGTGGTTCAAGTGGGAATTGAGTAGGAATTCTGAGTGTTGAAGTAGTTAAAAGTATTGCTGGGTGGTACTTAAGTTAGAAACGCTGTGTTATGGCTCTTACTTGTGTATTTTGTAAATTGAAAACACTGCTGAGTCCCAAAATGCAATGTGGAAGTCCCCCCCCCCCCGTCGCCGATTCCTAAGCGTCCCGTTTTTCAAAGTAAAAGTTCTGGTCACCTTGTATTATAGTTCATTTGCAAGCCTACCGTGAAACTTTTAGGGGACCAGCCAAAGTTTAGGGTGGCCCGGCCCCCCTAGCCCCCCCGTGGATACGGGCCTGTTTCACAGAAGAACATTATTTGCGAGACCTGAAATCTGAATTTACTTCAAGACTTGGCGACAAAGATAATTCTCAAATCAAATACGGTTTCCTCAATTCCCTCAATATTCGTTCCTTTTACGTGTGCTATAGTGATGTTTTAATCGTTCGTTTAGAATGTAATTCATTGTAATATACTCATCTGACTTCTTTCTCTTTGCATATATTTCCTCATGACTTTCAGTAACGGTGGAACGTTGTTGAGGACGGCGTCTTCCTGAAATTCCACTAGGTCCAGGTTGCTCTTCATGATTACATGGTTGCATTTTATTGTCAGACATATTTCTTCTGTATTATCCTATAGAAGTTCACGTTCAACGAATTTACAAAAAGCAATTGAGAAGTAAAAACAAAAAGAAAATTCGCAAAGCGTAAAACAGTTCGTCACTACTATTCGAAGGCAATGAACGATCTAGTGATCATTATATGTTCTTCGTGGCACTATCTCACTTGAGTTTCGCGGGTTCAAACGAGAGTGACACTTCCTAGGCTCCGAATGAGACTTATCGATTCCAAAATACTCCCATCATTCCTAAAGATGAAGAGATCATGTGATGCTTGTATTTTACGGTTGAAAGCACACTGCTTAGAGGGGAGTGAGACAATTCTTGGAAATTGCTACCTATTGTCACAGAGCAGCAACATTTTTCCATATGGTTTTGTTGCTTTGTTGTCCATACCGAAGGATAGTATGAATTAACGTATGTAGCTTGAGTTCAGTGGATTTTTTTTTTTTTCTAATTTGAAACAATGCTATAAGCAATGAATGAAACTACAACAGCATACAACCTTTCTTTTCTTCTTCTTAGCCAAAAACTATATGAATACTCCAAATAATTTACTTTTAAATTACGGCAAAATATTTACAATTATCCAAGTGCGCCTTGCTTACACCGTGTCCTGGGTTCGATTCCTGATTAGAAGAGCCTTGAAATTTGATCGTATTACGTTGCTTACGATTCCATCTTAAATTGAAAGTCGCCGTGTCATGACCTTGATACTCAAAGGGATGCTCAGCACGATTGCAATAATCAGTCCTATCTTCTGGTGTAGTGGCTAGCTCGTATTTCCTTCTTTGTACGTGGTTCCAGGGTTGAATCCCGGTAGGAGAGCACACAGTTTAATTTTTCATCATCATTCACTTTCATTAACCATTTATCTCCTTCAGCCGAAAGACCATAATGGTGCTACGTTAAATTAAGATTTTTTTTTTTAATTTTGTATTTATTTAATGAGCATTCGAATATGGTTTAGTCTTTGAACTGTACACACGGAAGAATAAGAGATTTATTAAAATATTCGAAATGTATATTTGAAGAGATATTTGTTTGTTTTCACAATCTTCTGGTAGGTTCAATATTTCTATTCATCTCTAAAAGTTATCATAAGGTTCTACGGAGATCTTTTGTTCTATTAGACTAAACCTGAGCTTGAATGTCATCTGGACTCTCCCAATCAGCTTAGCGACTCTTAAAAATGTGGATTCGGCATGAATATAGTTCGTTCTCGATTAATTTCACTCCTTCTATCCATCGCTAGGGGGACTGAAGATGTCTTATTCCTACAATATTATTTTCTGAGTTTATGTCATATGTGTATCAAACTTGATTTAAATTGCTCCTACCGTCCCAGAATTATGCTTGACCATACACAACATACTCTAGGCATGATACCGAAACCGAGACTGCTTTAAGTATCTTGTTTCTCGTCTTGAAATTTCGAGACGACAATGAGTTCGAGACAGAGTTTAGATTCAACATATCGAGCCTTAGTCGGGAGTCTGAAACAGAATCGTGAACAAGGTCGACAGTTGTATTTCGAGATATGCCGAGACAAGATCAAGTTCAATCTCGAAATTCTTGGTCTCGTGGCGAATATTAACAGAAATTACTGAAATTACATGCCTTACCCTTTTTCTTTCTTTTTCTTTCTTTTTTCTTTTCTTTTTTTTTTTTTACTATTATGTTATATGTTAGTTGGTGGAACAATTGCCCTTTGACGGTCTAAGTCATAGGCGTGTGCATGGAAGAGAGGGAGAAAATACCACCTCTAATAGCCAGGTACTCAGGTATAACGAAAATGTTTTAAACAACACATAATTTAAATTGGGATTCAATATATCTTATTCTCTTTCCAATCTTTGAAATAACCGAAAAACTACATTGCCAAAATATTACGAAACTTAGTTTTGTAAAACAAACATAATTTTTCAGTTTTCAAAAAAATTTTTCTCGCAGCTTAGAAATTTTCCTTCGAAAGATATGCTTATTTTATTTTATTTATTACTGGAACTGCTCGTGTTGTACTAACTTTGTTCTGAAACTAAGAATAAAATGCTAAGATTGGTAGAGAGTAGGAATTTCAGAATAAGGCAAGATCATGGAAAGAGGAAAACTATCAGATTAAACCAGTGAATTTATTAAAAATATCAAGATGTAAATTGCATAGTTGGTTGGCTTGGAATTTAGCGTTCCTTTCAGCACCGAAGCTATACGAGATGTCGATCTACGGTTTAAGGTGGAATCTAAGCTACCGTTATGCGTTGAAACTTTTCAATGACCTTCCATCTAGATTCGAACCCGGAACCCTATGCTGCAAAGGCACATGCTCTGGCTAGTAGTATAATGTATGTCTGTCTGCTAGTCAAGAATAATGTAATGAAAAGTGTTGGAATTAATTGATTTTGGTTCAATGTTGGTTTTCGATACCGATGATATCTCAAGCAAAATGTCTGTTGCTCCGTCACTTTCGACTATATCAGCGAGGCTACATCAGATGTGAACTACAACTTAACTTGGGATTCTAACCACATCACCTGCCGGGAATCGAATCCGGGTCTACCACGCCAAAGGCACGTACGCTAACCGCTTAGTTACGAAGGAGCTTCATACATTGATCGAAACGACACCGAGACTGATACAATGTTATTTTGGCTCGAGACGAGACCGAGAATGTGTTGAGTTCTATCTCGTCTCTATACCGTTTCTAACATACACATCTTTTTTATACAGATACATAGATTAATATGGATGTAAGAATAGATTGAAAAAAGTTACAATATAACACCAACTGAATTGTTTTCCACATTTGATTAAGATAAAGTGGTCGCTTACTTTGTCTTTACTTAGTTTAACAAAGTGGAAAATATAACCGTGACAAAGTTTACTATGTGCTAATACTATGGTGATAAATTTACCGATGACGAAATTACTGTGTAAAAATTTCCGATGACGGAATTACCTACATGTTAATATTTTGGTGGCAAAATTACCAGTGACAAAATTACCCAAGCTTGGCAAATTGCCCAGAATGGAGGTGGAAAATTGAATCTAGGACAAAATCTCTCCGGACGAAATCCCTCCAAAAGACATACCGTAGGACATAATCCTTCCATAAAAAAATGTGCCTAGAACAAAATTTTCCCGGACAAAATCCCCCCAAAAGACATAGCGTAGGACATAATTCCCCATGAAAAATGCGCCAAGGACAAATTCCTTCGGAAAAGTAACTTTTAATAATAATGTAATGAGGATAGTGAACGCATTGGTCGTGAAACATCCTCCGAAATATTTGTAGAGATAAATACATATGCTGATTCCTCTCGTGATGTGGGATTAAAGTGCTGCAAGCGAAAGTCGGTGCTGATACATTAATTGTGGCGACTGTAATTGAAATCGCACATACCGAAAAGAGACTGGTTTATAATCGGAGATTATAGAGACCTCTTAGTTTTACTAATTACGCATGCTCCATCTCAGCATGATATTTACATCCTTATCCCTAGCAAAGAGAAATGTCCTCAGAAAATATACAGTAGCAAAGCATTTCAAGAATCTTTGGATGAAGTGAAGAACTTAATGCTGGTTCTTCATGCTACAACAGGATGCCACATTATACTTCGGCACTGCATGGAAGAGGGAAAGCCAAGAACACTCCTCACCAGATAATATTGGAGAGGCTGGAGAAAAATTTCTTTGTGCAATATACGGTGAAAAAGTTATTGATAATCTGAACCAGATGCGGTGCAAACCTACTTGAAAAAGAGCGTTGCTGAAAATTTCAATCTATCTACTCTTTCTTCTACCTCAGGTGCAGCGAGACAACATTCATTAAGAATTTTTCTACAAATTCAAAATTGGAACAGAGTGAATCTAGATCCCACTCGAAAGGACAATGAAAATTTAATTCCACTTCCAGCTGCTGAAGAACCTGATCCACGAAACCATCATCGCCTATTATTTTGTAACTGTAAAATAGAATATGATAATAATAATTGTCTAATAAAAATGTGTCTCGGACTGGTCGCCATATTGAATTCAATATGACGGATTTTCCCAAAGTGAGAAAATATGGGAATATTTCAGGATTTGTTCTGGAACGCATACTGAACATAACCCAAGTGGTTTCGCTTTATTATTATTTTTGTCCAGGTTTAAGCCTAAATGCACAGGACTACAGGAGCAACTTGAAATGTCTCATCCCTGTAACATCTGTCTTGTTCCTGGAATACCTGCAGAAGCATAATGTACACAAAAATCAATATTCTGTTCATCCTTTCTGGTCCATTATCATAAATAAGAAATCCTTCTGCACTTTATCTTGATAAAGTGAGAGAAGCTTCATTAAAAGTTACTTTTCCGGGGGAATTTGCCCAGGGAGATTTTGTCCTAGGCGCATATTTTCCCGGGGGGTTATGTTCTACCTGTTGTGTTTTGGGGAGATTTCGTCCGGGGGGGGGGAATTTGTCCGAACCGGCAAATTTCCCGGTTTAAGCAAATTTGGTGTAAATTGTTCGGTGTCAAATTGACAT
Source organism: Thermobia domestica (assembly GCF_964235325.1). Taxonomy (NCBI): domain Eukaryota; kingdom Metazoa; phylum Arthropoda; class Insecta; order Zygentoma; family Lepismatidae; genus Thermobia; species Thermobia domestica. The sequence continues at coordinate 83,103,963 of NC_137469.1, forward strand.
ACCCCTTAAATGGTACTTGTATCTAGGGGGGCAAACTATTAAACATTTTTGAAAAACTAACAATTTTTCTTTTGCCTGTTTTTCATAAATGAAAAGAGATAATGAAATGTAACTTAACACAATAATAGATAATGTTATTCTACACCCGAGAATACGAATTGGAAGAATTATCAGTATTGCTATCCATAGAAATTACAGTGTGTCCAAAATTTGAATTACAAAAAAAAAAAAAAAAAAAAAAATCTAGGTTAAGGCAGCGACTAGAAAAATGAACTCAATGGTCGTTGATTACTTATCATTTTGTCTTGTTTTCATGTTGTTAACTACTTTTTAAATAATATTTGTATTTATTTTGTGATAACTTATTTATTTTGCAATAACTTGTGTAAGTTATTTCAAAATAAATACAAATATTATTTAAAAAGTAGTTAACAAAGAACCAAGGCAACATGATAAGTAATCAACTACCATTGAGTTCATTATTCTAGTCGCAGTCTTAACCTAGATTTTTTGCGTAATTCAAATTCCGGACACATTGTAATTTCTATGGATGGCAACACTGATAATTCTTCCAATCCATGTTCTCGGGTGTAGAATAACATTATCTATTATTGTGGTAAGTGGCATTTAATGATAAATAGAACATATTTCTGCTTTCCGAGAAAGAGAATGCTCGAAAATAATATTTTTCAGTACAAACAAGGAGATATGGCTTCATACCAGTAACTTTATCGAGTTTTGTGTAGTAGGCACGATGGAAGTCAGAATCTAATCAGTATTTAGGAAATTTGAAGAAAATAACCATGTTTAATACCAGTTGCCTTCTTTGAGATTTCCCTTCATGTGATGAGGAATAACTATTAAAAACACCTAATTTTCAGTCTGCTGTTGATTAGGAATCTCAAAGCCTAATCTGCCGTAAACAAGTTAACTTCGAGGAATAAAATAATTCAAACTTTTGGATAAAAGTGAGCGTGCAAATGTGAAATATCTAATTTATCTGTGGATCTACGAGACATTGAGTATGATACAAATATCCTATTTTAGTAGAATCAGTCTTTCTTCAAGAGAATTTGGAGAAGGCAACATCAGTTAAGGGCTACACTGGGACACTATTTCCTAAAACAACGTTCACAAAAGTAACATATGTTCGCAATTTATAATTTATCTTAGTTCCGGGGAGTTTGTCCCAACCCCACCCGCGAAGTGTATCTCGAAGCATAGGCGCCGGAACCGTCCCCTTCAGTCCCCTTCAGCCGGCTCAGTCCCCTTCAGGCCCCCCAATGTTACCGATGAGGGGGATGAGCCCCCCAATGTTTCAGTTCAGTTTTCGTCGTTTTTCATCTTTGTTGAATTAAGTAAAGACAAAGTAAACGACCAAAACAGCTAATCTTATCTTAATCAAAGTTGGAAAACACTTCAGTTGGTGTTCGACTCTGGAAAATCGAAGTTTCGGATACTCGACGCAAGAACAAACAATAATAAGAACATAACGCCAGCTTCAGCAAATGTTAAAAGCACAGGCAAAATGGGCCGCTAATGGATTTATATATCACAATTTACAAATTTTAAATTTTTCAAAATTTCAGGACAGAAAATAGAAAAAATATAAATTGTTATAATGCAATAAGTGCTTTACATGTTCATTTTCTACTATTCATAACATGATAGGAAACAACAAGCAAAAAATTTTTCAAACATTTAATTCCAGTGTTATACATTATGCACGAAGACTGGAGCCGTTTCTGCAAAATCTGAAATCTAGTTTTCTTTTTTGGTGGTTGACCAACAGCATCATGATGTAGCAAAGTTGAAACTATTTCTTCAACTTGTTGAATTAAGTACTATCAAAATAGTCCAGAAGTTCCAGCTCTTCCTCCGAAGCCTCTTGTATTCCTGATGCACATCTGCTGTGGAAAGAAATGCCAATCCGTTCATTTTCTCGCATAATAGACGAAATTTTTCATTGGTCTTGTACCGTACTGTGAATCCAATCTCTTGGACCTTTCTCCATGTTGAGTGAGTCAGGTGAAAAAAGCAATGCTGTACACGAGTTAAGTTTCCGAAAGTTGCTTTTACAGTCTGCATTTCCGCTATCTCGAAATCCATAACCACAGTTACAGGGTCCGGCTATTCACTAAATTCGCTGCACTGATGCACCACCGCACGAAACAGTCCTTCATTTGAATTTTGTGTCTTGCTCTGCATTAGGGCATACACCTAGTAAAGTAAGTCTCACCTTAAATAACATACAGGGCCTGCGTGATTTTTTTTTTTTTTTTTTTTTTTTTTTTTTTTTTTTTTTTTTTTAAGGAGCCATTGAAAAGTTTCCGTCCACCATCCATGTTTCACTTCTCAATAGTTCCATAAGGCTATATTTAAAGGAAACGTTAGAAATATTTATATGTTTTTCTTCCTTTATATAAATTTGTTTTCTTCACATATATATCCAATAACAATTTGCCAATGTTTAATCAGAGTTGAAATATAACATTCTTCTTTCAATAGCCCCTAAAAAAGATCACTCTTTTCACATGACTCTGTTAACGTGGATGAAGGTCCAAGAGTTTGGGCTCGGAGAACGGTACAAGAACGATGCAAATTTTCGTCTAGTTTGCGGGAAAATGAACGGACTGGCATATCTTCCCATATTTGTTTGCAATTTTCTGTTCAGAAATTTTGATATTGACGAAACTTAATATTTGTAAATAGTGATATATAAACCCATTAGTTCCCCACGCTTTTTGCTTTTAACATTTGCTGAAACTGGCTCTATTTTCTTGTACTGGTGCTTGCTCCTGAGTCGAATACCCGAAACTTAAATTTTGCAGAGTTCAACATCAACCGAATTGTTTTCCAAGTTTGATTAAAATACGTAAGCTGTTTAGGTCATTTACTTTGCCTCTACTTAGATCAAGAAAGGTGAAAAAATAACCGTGACAAAATTTCCTATATGATATGTATTTCTGTGATAGAATTACTGGAAACTTTTATCTCTTATCTCAAATACAATATCTAAAATATGTAACTATTTATTTAATAATAATAATAATAATAATAAAATATTTCGATTTGCTTCAGTTGAAGATTAAAGAAAGCAATTTCAAAAGCTTTTTCGATTCATTCATCGTACTTGTATTATGTTCTCAAAGACACTGGTGATGAAATTATTGTGACAAAATTTTCGGTGACGAAATTACCTATATGGTAATATTTTGGTGACAAAATTACCGGTGACGAACTTTCCGATGACAAAATTACCGCCGCCCGTCGGATATAAGCTCACCGGCAAAAAGCTCACCGGACATTACCTCACCGGTAGTCTTATATTACAGGGGCGGACAAAAGCTCATCGATAGAAAACATACCGAGTATTGAAATTTAGGCGTTGGCTACTTCCTAAGCGGAAAATGGAGCTAGTATCTTATATCACTTCTCAGGTGTAAAAAAAAAAAAAAAAAAAAAAAAAAAAAAAAAATATGGGGAGTTGCGTTGTATTAAATGTGAACAGACCTTGGGGAACTTGTGACAAAATACCCTGGATATTAAAATCTAGACATTGACCACAATTACAAATAGGCCTAATAATTCAGTAGAAAGCAGAGCTACTTATGTTGTACAGCAGTTATCAGATATCGGAATAAAATAGGGATGTTGCAAGTTTAATGTGTTAAGCATGGTCGACAGTAGGCGTAATTTTTGCCCTGGAAATTTTGGAACCATATTTTTCTTATAGGTCGGACAATTCATCACTGCATTAAAATATTTTCATGATTAGGCATGCATACTTACATAATAGAAACTGATTACTTAACGGGATTCATGACTCTGGTTTGTGATTTTTTTTTTTTATATACGAATTCATCATACTCAGATGTATTTAGGCCTTGCTTCTTAGTGCTGTCGTCCTGTTTGCAGCCTAACACTCAAAGAAATATCTTTCTTATTTACTAACACAAAGGTTTTTCTTTTTGTTAATAAGTTGTTGTTTTGTTCTTAATAAATAAAATAAGAAAGAGATTCATTTGATGACCATTGGTCTGCAAGTATAATAACAGCCTTGAACTCTGCAACATTCTTAATATTTTATTCTGATGTCTAATAACTCCTATGTGACGTTAGTTATATAGCCTACTTTCTATTGAGAAGGTAGGCCTACAAGTAGTCAAAGCCCAGATTTAAATATCTGGAGCATTTTATTACAAGTTCCTCAAAGTCAACTCACGTTTAACACATTAAACCCTGCAACATCCTTATTATTTTATTCTATCTGATAACTGATATATAGCATTAGTAGCTCTATTTTCTACTGAATTAGGCCTACTACTAGCCAAAGTCTAGATTTTAATACCTCTTCATACCCATCATTTGTTTTGCTAAAAAGGGGGAGAGCGGTAGCACAGTGGAAGATTTTTCAGCTCTGGTGCTTGGGTCCCGGATTCCATCTCAGTCCCCGCCAAGTAAACCTTGTGGTGGACAACTACCTTGTGCGTGGGTATCCTCGGGGTTCTCCCACTTTCTTCATTCCACCATTTCATTCGTTATTCATCCGTCTTCTTTAGTCTAATCGGTATAAACGTGGGACGTAAAACTTAAAAGATTTCATTTCATTTCTTTCTAAAGAAAAATGAAACATTTCTGAGTTGATTTCAGCCATAGTAAAAAAAAAAAAAAAAAAAAAAAAAAACTTAATAAGGAGACACCCTTTCACCAAAATTTCGTTTACCAATATTTCTGTGCTGCAAAATTTCCTGCACCGAAAGTTTAAGCATAGAGGAGGGGGTTTGATTACTTTCTTCAGTAAAAGGAATTAGTACTCTTTTGTTTGTCCAAATCCGTTTTCAATTTATTTTTTAATATTCAAAATCTACTTCATATTAACATTCAAAATCTGGTTTTCATTTTTGTCATATTTTCTGTTTGCCACTTTTCAGTTGTTTTTTTTTAAATATTTTATTTTTCAGTTTTATTTTCCTTTGCAATTAAATTAGTTAACCTATAAATGTATTTAGTTATCATTATTGTATTCTTTATTGCATGAATTATCTTATAATATAATTATATTTTTAATAGTGAGTTTATATCCAGTGAGCTTATGTCCGTGACCCTTTGATATTCTTTCTTGTCTTGGTGAACCCGAGTGCGAGCGATCCCAGTGCAAAGTATATGAAATATAAATAATATTATACCGTAGATATAATGTATATCTACGTATATTACAATATATAAATTTCAATCACTTGAATCAGAATCATATTAACCCTTACTTATTGTTTATTTAGTACATAAAAGAACTGTGTGAGGGAGTTGATAGAGGGTGGCTGAGGGTGAGGAAGTCGAGTGAGGGTGAGGGTGGATGAGGGTGAGGGAGTCGATTGAGGGTGAGGGTGGCTGAGGGTGAGGAAGTCGATTGAGGGTGAGGGTGCCTGAGGGTGAGGAAGTCGATTGAGGGTGAGGGTGGCTGAGGGTGTGTGTGAGGGAGACGATTGAGGGTGAGGGTGGCTGAGGGTGAGAAATTCGATTGAGGGTGAGGGTGTCTGAGGGCGAGTATGAGGGAATCAACTGAGGGTGAGGGTGGCTGAGGGTGAGGGTGAAGGAGTCGATTGAGGGTGAGGGTGGCTGAGGGTGAGGGTGAAGGAGTGGACTGAGGGTGAGGGTGGCTGAGGGCGAATATGAGGGAATCAAATGAGGGTGAGGGTGGCTGAGGGTGAGGGTGAAGGAGTGGACTGAGGGTGAGGGTGGCTGAGGGCGAATATGAGGGAATCAAATGAGGGTGAGGGTGGCTGAGGGTGAGGGTGAAGGAGTCAACTGAGGGTGAGGGTGGATGAGGGGGACTGTGAGGGAGTCAACTGAGGGTGAGGGTGGCTGAGGGTGAGGGTGAAGGTGTCGATTGAGGGTGAGGGTGGCTGAGGGTGAGGGTGAAAATGTCGATTGAGGGTGAGGGTGGCTGAGGGTGAGGGTGAAGGAGTGGACTGAGGGTGAGGGTAGCTGAGGGCGAATATGAGGGAATCAAATGAGGGTGAGGGTGGCTGAGGGTGAGGGTGAAGGAGTCAACTGAGGGTGAGGGTGGCTGAGGGTGAGGGTCAGGGAGTCAATTGAGGGTGAGGGTGAGTGAGGGTTATCAAAAATGCCCATCTCTGATGCATAATCGCAACACACACAGACTCATATAAATAACGATTTTGAAATAGGTATAATTTGTTACAGTGCTGCTATTCCATTTTTCACTAGAGCTCCTCCGTGGCTAAGCGGTTAGCGTACGCGCCTTTGGCGTGGGAGACCCGGGTTCGATTCCCGGCGGGAGCTCATGTGGTTCGGATTCCACGTTAATCAGTAGGTCCACGTCTCATATAGCCTCGCTGCTGAACGGGACGTTAAACTCAAAATCAACTCAACTCCATTTTTCACTACAGGCATTTCAATTTAATTAACGATTTGTCTTACTAGTCTCAAGATCTGATTGGTATAGTTGCTATTGTACTGCATTAACTACTGCATCAGTTAAAATCATGCAAGTGCTCGCACGACCGTGTTTCATGACACAAGTTTAACTCGCACAGTTTTTATATGTTCCTGTGGGTAAGAGGGCTCTTAACTCTGAAGTGAAAACAGATATCTATATTTTGGTTACGGAAATGAATTTAGGAGTAAATTCCAGTGTTATTTGATACCCCACATGACCCCCTTGCCATTCATCATATTTGACGGCGATTCAATATGGCGCCTTTCAAGATGGTGGTCATGCACTGGAAGTACTCTCACATATAGATGATTTACCTTGGTTTACAATACTGAAGTCAGATATATCAAAAGCTTTTTCATTTTTGTGCTAAAAGGGTATTCTTGGACATTGCCTACAGGATTTCAAAATGGCGTCGGTGTAGCAGCTCAACGAAGCATTTGCGCATCGAGTGACTATTACTACGTTACTTAGTAACTCGAACTGAATCTTGTCACAAATTTTCATCAAAATTCAACTCTCACGGTTTATGGACCTTCCTCGTGAGTTAACATCAATAGAAACCATCAGGAGTAAAAATTAGGGGGAACGCAGGGGTCGCCATCCACTCACCTCCAAAAATATGTACGGCGTCCCCTCAGTTCTTAAAAAAATACAATGGGCAAAGATAAGCAGGGGAACGGCGTGACGTCATGCCGCTACCTATCGTCCCCTTACCTTTTCAGATACACTTTTACCCCTGATAGAAACGAAACACAGAAATTGTTTGAATCCAGAATCAGCTCTGATTCTCACACTCTCGAAGATTCGACCAAGAATCGAGGAGTTCGCGTCCCGGAAATAAGCTCAGTCATATTAACGCGTGTTCTAAAGTTACTCTTTTTTTAATTTTCAACATTATCCTGTGTGCGAATTATCAGGGAGAATGAGGGGAAAATCCTCTCCCATATGTCCCATGTGATTTTTTTCGGATGTGCACTTTACCCATCTGTAAATAGTCTTTTAATTGACACACTGATTGTTCTTTTGTTGGGTCTCCATTTGTCCCCTTTTTAATCAACAGAACATGTGTATTAAGTTTAATAAGTTCATTTCGATTTAATTTCTTTTAAACAGCCTCAGGGGTACACAAATGGATGGCAGAGCTCCTTCGTGGCTAAGCGGTTATCATACGCGCCTATGGCGTGGGAGACCTGGGTTCGATTCCCGGCGGGAGCTCATGTGGTGCGGATTCCACTTTAATTAGTAGGTCCACGTCTTTTATAGCCTCGCTGCTGAATGATATGTTAAACTCAAAATCAACTCAACTCAACAATTGGATGGCGAACTGTGTCTAGGGGTACGCGAGAAAAATGGTTGAATAGCACTGCTCTAAGGTGCATTTTCATACGATCCTATTCAACAATCACTGTCTCCCGATTGACTGGGTACTCCTACCTGTCCTCCGGTCATGTATAGATTTTGTGACGTTAGTCGTGTGACCTTGATCCATCCCTGTCCTGTGTTGCTGAGGTAAGTTTCTGGCCAGACATTTCATTCATACCAAACCTAAGGGTTTTATTCACTACTATACAAAACAATTCAATGTGTTTTATTTACGTTTGAAATGTGAAACATGCAAGATATGCCACATCTATAAGGAACATCCAATTTTTCATTTGAATCAACATTTCTAGCTTCTCATTATGATACAGTTTAGACTTTTAGTATAGAATGTTTCTGATAGAAATTTAGCAGTAAAATAGCACTCATTCATTTTTCTTTCTTTTTTTCTTTTTCCTTCTTTTCCTATTTTCTTTTTTGTTCAGTTTGCATTAGTAATTTGGAATGGAAGGTATGACCTACGCTACCACTGGGTTTATTAGAATGTATATCGGATTGGTACGTTCAATGAACACTACGAAATTTGCAACCGAACCACGCGGAAACAAAGTATGTACGTTAAACTTTTGACATTATCCTAGATGTCTCTCATAGCTCTACAGTTCCACTGGAAATTGAGTACTTAATTTGACCACCAAGTTTGCTATTCATTTTGAAAGTGACTTAATTAGTTTTTCAAGTATCCTCTATATATTCGAATAACCCTGAAAACTATAAAAAAAGTTACTTTTATATTACTGTTGGATTTCTGGAAACAAAACTTTATAATGTTAGGCTCTTTTCTCACTACGTTTAAATCCAATATTTTTATTTGTGCTCCCTTTTCTTTTTCTTCTTCTATTCCCTTTTCTTTCCCATTTTCTCTCCTGTCTCATTTCTGAACCTCTGTGTAATAGATATCCCTTGCTTTCAATTTGTCATTGTGTGTGTTGAAGTTTCTCCCTACATTAAATTATGAATCTTGTTTCATCTCGGTTTTATTCATTCATTTTACTGATACTTATACATGTATAGTTTGAAATTAGAATTGCGCTCATGTTGTTTGCTGATTTTAGTATGGAAGAGAAGAAAGGAGGAGGAGGAGAGAGAGAGTCTCTTCACCAGACACTATTATGGGATAAAAAGGTGCATAGTGGGTGGCCTAGCTGCACGGGGTTAGCTGTCGCAATTTTTGATGCGGAGTGTACAATAGTACTCAACAAAAAATATCGATTGGTGATAAGCGTGATTGATCAGTTTGATGTTGCCACATCCCTTTATTTCCTATTTAATAGCCTTCGCCTAATTCAGTTTTTTTTTTTTTTTTTTTTTTTTTTTTTTTTAATTTAAAGCCTTCACTTTCCAGCCGTTGCCTGTATATGCAGAATTAATATAACAGTCGCTTCTGCTTCTTATTCTTTTTCTCTCTCTACACTTTTTTTCGATTTATCTCTTCTCTTCTTTCAATTTAGTCTCTTTTAACTGGGGACTTCTACATGTTACCTATATATATTTAAACATATCCATTTTCCTTTTTTAAAAAATTTCTTTTATTTTATTCATTTTTTCATTTTTTACATATATAATTACCTTCCTGTGAATAAATTTCTTGCATATTTTCAATATATTCTCTAAAAATGATTCAATTTGTAGGCTAAACTGACAATAGCAAACTATTTCTATACAGTTTGTACAAAAAAAAGTTTATAATGTCGCAATAGCGAGCACCGTTAATTGTTATTGCTTGCCTAGCCTCATTTTCAATGACGAATGGTCCGATGATATCTCCAGCCCAAAATCCGCACCAAACAGTGACACGTTGCGAATACATTGTTTCTCAACTATCATTCGTGGGTTTTCTAAACCCCAGATGCAACAATTTTGTCGATTAACAAACCATCAAGATCTAGCCCACAAAATTAGCTCATCGCTTAAGATCATGTTGTCCGAAAAATAAGCACCCACTTGCTGTTGTTCCAAAATCGATTCAACGAATTCTTTTTGCTGTGTGTGGTCAGTAGGCTTCAGTTCTTGAGTCAACTGAACTTTGCAAGCATAAAGATGCAAATCTTTTGTGAGAATACACTGTAGAGAGCTTCTCGAAACATACAAATCTTGACCATGGTGCTGAATTGGTGTTCCGGGACTCTCAACAACACTCTTACGAACTGCTTCGATGTTTTGTGTTGAACGACTTGTTGGAGGACGACCAGAGTGTTTAAGAACACAAATTGATTCAGTCTCCCTAAAATTTAAAGTTAATTTATTTACAGTTGATGAGGTTAAATCACTATTCCAACCATATTTTGTACGAAAATTACTAACTCTAGTTGCCAAACCCTCGTTATTCTTAAAATATTGCTCAACAATGAAACTGCGTTGTTCTTTCTTGTAGCATTTCGTTTTACATAATCCTGAACTGTCAACTGTCACGCTTTTTATTTATTTATTATTTATTTTGGCAGCACCTTACCGCACAAATGGTGCAAAATTCAAATATTGCGTGAATTTTGGGACACCCGTTTCTATAGGTAGACAGATCTTATATCTACATCAATACAGTAGATAGATAGATGTTAGTGTTATTTTCGGTTTTGGTTTTCATGTCAAAAATTTCTAAACAAATTTAAATTTGCATAAGAATTTGTAAGTTTTGAATCGCATATTTTGTAGGAAAATATTATTATTATGGTTTACTGTTTTATATGGATAGGAAATAAACTATTATTATTATTATTATTATTATTATTATTATTATTATTATTATTATTATTATTATTATTATTATTATTATTATTATTATTATTATTATTATTTGTACATCACAAAGAATAATGATAAGGAAGTGAAACGCAAAGAAATGTCAGTTGTATTGAAAGAGAAGTGCTACGGTGGTATCTGGTTTTGAATGATCCTATATCGTGTATTCTATTAAGCATTTGTTTCATAACCCTGTCACGAAACGGAGAATGAGAATTACGCATCCTACGAAGTAAATCTTCAGTTTTACGATAAAGACGCAATAAGTTAATTTCACAAAAATGTTCATTTCCAAATGCCCATTGAAACCCAGTCTTTCCCAGCAGGTGGTCTGCAGAGTTTGTGTCATTATTATCATTTAATAATTTATGAAAGATATAAATAACGTCATGGACCCCCTATATCCTTATGATATAGTCTAAAAAGAATTTGCAATTTAATTGCTATTAATATTGCTACTTACCTCTCAATTACTACTACTACGCAGATCCAAAATTAAGAGGTGTGAAGTCTGTTCCTTGCCTTAATAATAGAAAGGGGCTTCGTAATTGGGAATCACTGTTCTAGCCTTATGTTACTCGGAATCAGTTTGTTTATCCACCTTTCTTTCTCCATTTGCAATAGAAAGCAAGAGGGTTTAGCGAAAGTAGCATATCTGGGCTAATGCTATGTCGAGAATTATCGCTGAACATTTACTGGGATATGTGACCTTGTTTTTCGTTTTTCTTATTGTTGTACCAAAAGTAGCTTACTTCAGTAATTAATTATGATCATAAATGTATGAGATTTTGCGACAGAACATTTTGTTTGGATCGCATTTCAAGATTTTGTGTTGCAAACTGCGATGCGATACAAGGGGCAGAGGAGCGGGGCCCTTTTACCGCCCCCCCTAAAATTTTCACGGTAGACTTGCATATGAACAATAATATGGTGATGAACTATAATATACCCCCCTCTAGCTTGTACCGGCCCCCCTGCATCTTTGGGCTGGCTACCGGCTTGATGCGATACCGCTTTCAAAAAACGCTGATATATTGAATACGAAACGGAAAAAGGAAAAAGAAAAACTTGAAAACGGATGGTATTCACAAGGGAACATTCCGATTTGGTGAATTCAATTACTGAAAATGATTGCTAGCACTGGATTCAGCACCAATAGAAACAGGGAAAAAGAGGGTGTTTAGTGGCAGACCATATACAGGGTGAAAGATAAGTGAGGACAAAGTGCGAAGATAGAAAGTAGAAAATGTCCAGAAATGACATGTTAATTTTAAAAGAGTAGAGGTATTGAGATCAAATGTTGGATGTGAGGAATGTATGTAGAGCTCCACTGAATACGTGTAATACGAATCATGGGGGACATCGGAAAAGCCGCCATGTTGGACTTAGCGCAGGAAGAATATACGGAAAAGCGGTCATGTGACATATAGCTCTTGACACACACCGTGTATTGAAATCAATAGTGGCCAATACAGTTTGAGACCTCTGTTTAATTGCAACTGGTATGGAACCTAAGAATAATTGTGTGATTGACACAAAAATAGAGACAACAGTGGACACATTTAAAAAACTATAAAGATGGACAATCGAACTCGTCACAGCTGTCTCCGGTATTGAAATTGAAGTAATTCGCCAGGCGCTTTTTCCAAATATCCAGTTTTGTAGAAAGCATATCTATCATAGTTTGGAACTTTGGTGCTGTAAACTGGAAGTAGCTGAGTGATTGCAAGTTAATGAAGTTGTCCCGTTGTCATATTTTGAAGTCAGATGACAGGAAAATGGTGTCTGTTATATATTTTAACGATATTCTTATATGGACGGAAGAAGAACACATCCAACGGTTGTATGAGTGATGTGCAACCATCAGGGATAAGGAGTCGAGTAAGTTAAACATTGTTCGGTTTCTGCACGAACTCTTCATCTTTATTGATTTTCCATGAATCAACGAGCACTTTTATCTGCTTTATAGAAAGCCAGAAAACGTCAGTCATGAACTCTTTCATGTTGTCCTTGGCCATATTTGCACTTTTACCAGCATATGAACGAATATTGGATGGATCGGAACGTTTGTTGGCTGGAAAGTGGCCACAAACGTGAATGTTTCTCATTCACGTCACCGTTACGACAGTATTGCTACATTGCCATAGCGTGGAACACCTCCTGTTACAGATGTCTCAAATTGCATTGGCCACTATTGATTTCAATAGACCTTTTTCGTCAAGAGCCATATGTCAATTTCCCGTATATTCTTCTTGCGCTAATTCCAACATGGCGGCTCTTCATATGTGCCCCGTGATTCACATTACGCCTATTCAATGGAACTCTACATGCAATCCTCATATCCAACATTTAGCCTCAAGCCTTCCACTCGTTTCAAAATTAACATGGCATTTCTAGACATTTTCTACTTTCTATCTTCGCACTTTGCCTTCACTTATCTCCCACCCTCTACACGGTCTGCCACTAAACACCTTTTTCTCTGTTCCTTTTGATGACGAAACCAGTGCTAGCAATCATTTTCAGCAAATGAATTCACCAAATCTGAATGTTTCCTTGTCAGCAAATCTGGTAATTTGATAAGCCTAGTTAATGAATTACTACTATTACGAAAAATAACTTTACAAATAAAACCTATACTAGATATTTTTAAAATCACAATTACTTAAATTAGAACTTAGGTATTAGAAACAATTCAATATCCAAGATTTTTTGTACTGTTTAAGATCATCATTGTTATTTCTCAACAATGAATCAGTAGCTAAGAATTAAGTTTCTGTTATACGTGTTCTAAAATTCAGTGAGTGGAGTGAAGTTTACTTTCTTCTTTTCTTCTATTAGCATTGAGGCTAAAAACGTTACTAGCAATGGTTGACCACTGTCATTTGAATTTTGACCACTGCCATTTGAATAGATGAATGAAGTTCGAGAGATACATATTTTTAGGACGAAAAATATACACTAAATAGTTATCTATTACAGTTTTTGCTTTATGGAAATCAATATTGGAAACGAAAGTAGTGATGGATTTTTGTCACTCCTAGTTATTGAAGAGAAACAAAGTTGTAAACGGGCCCTATTTTTGAAATGCTGAATCAATTTTAAAAAAGAAATTTTCTCATTATTACCCGAATGAATGAAATGCCGGAATGAATAAAGTAGGAGGAAACGGAAGAACCCCCGAGGAAACACACGCACATGGTGTTTCTCCACACATACTAACCTTACACCTACATTTTTTGCACATATACTCATCTCAACTGTCAGCTGTCGAATGACATTAGACCAGACTCGCTGCGACGCATATTTTTCACGCTCGATCCTAGCCATATGGGGTCAAGGTGGAACAAAACGAGCCTTGCGGGGCTTCTAACCCGTTCCTACTAATACTACTAGTGCTACAACCCCCTCCTCCTCCTCCTCCTACTACTACTACTTCTACCAATTATACTATGAATTCGTATAGCAAAACAGGACGTGTAACGTAAGTAAATCACTTATTTTTAGTATTATTTTCATCTTATTTTAATGAAAAAAGTGTTATGAAATTTTTTTTTTTTAAAATAAAAACTTTCCTTGGTCCGGCTTTAAACCCACGCCAAAAGCAATTATGATTACTAGCCTGTCGTGCTAGTGTGCTCGGCTACGAGAATAGACAGTAGCCAGACTTTGATTTCGGCTATATGTATGCTACGTGGCGAGAAACGCATAACTTCAACCAATCAGAACAGCGTATTTAGCTCCTATGACTAGGGTCGAGCGTGATTTAAAAATATGCCGCTGCAACTGCTATACCTTGCGATTTGGAATACTAACGCTATATCATACGCAAAGGGCTAACTACATCTTACACTACTTGATATCTTGTTGCAGTTTCCACTATTGTAGTGGGCTATTTTCAAGAAAAGTTGTTCCCTATATTTAAAAAAAATCAATAATTTGACAATTAATTATTACGCATTTCTTCACGCATGTTTAGTAGGAAGATCCACTTTATAGGGATTTTGTCGCACCTTTTCTTTAGATATATAAGTAACATATTGAGTAACGGAAAAATAAAAGAGTAAAAAAACCTAGATGAAAAATAACAATTTTAAAAACGCACTAAAAACCAAAAAATAAGTTTTTAAAAGGAAAACAACCAACTTCAAAAACGCATTGAAAAAAAACTAATTAAAAGATATAAACTACTTCAAGAAAAAGACACAAAAACAATAAAAGCGCTAGAAAGCAGACGATAATAATAATAATAATAATAATAATAATAATAATAATAATAATAATAATAATAATAATAATAATAATAAAATCGTTGAAAGCAAAAAATAGTTTATTTCTATTATCAATAACAAGTTTTTGAAGTCGTGCCAAGCCGAACAAATTAATGCCTAATACACTTTAACCTCATTAATCCGAATATTTGTTTGTTAGAGCTGTTTGGATTATCAAAAAGTTTGGATTACTAAGGAATGCTTTAAAAAACCGCTCGAAATAAGCTTAAAATACGTACATAAATTTACTGACAGTGGTTGTCACTGCCCATTTTGCGATAATGCCGCCATTTAGCATGTTATGTTTGGCCCTCTGCTGCACTATCCATATGTAAAGTGCTTGTTCAACATCCACATTCTCAGCCATTCTCAAAGTTTGTCGTTTTTCTGGGCCACATTCCGTACGAGAACAATGAGAGATCATTTTATCTCTCGTACTTTTAATATCAAACACTGTCGATTTTCCAACACCGTGTTCTGAAGCAAGGTTTCCTAAACTTTCTTCATTGTCCAGTCGCTTCATAATCTTGCACTCGTCTTCTAAAGTTAGAGTAACATGTTTCCTTTTCGACATCATCTTGGCAACGCACGCCGGATTGCACGCAAGTACCGTGCCTTTTGTACTCATAATGTATATCGTTGAAATTGGACAGACTTGACTAATCCCTACAGCTTTGTTTAAATTTGTTTACGGTTGCATTGTTGCGACATGAAAATCTAAAAATATAGTACGTAGTACAGACGACGATTGAAGACCTTCGAAGTAGCGCGGCGTTCGGAGTACCCTGTGTGCAGATTAACGAAATTTTACTGTATAATACTATTTCGATGATGATTTTATGAGGCATTAATATGTTTGGCTTGCCATGACTTTAATTTTTTTTATCGATTATAGTAATAAATTATTTTCTGTTTTTAAGCGATTTATTATTATTATTGTCTGCTTTATAGTGATTTTATTTATTTTATTTATTTATTTATTTATTTATTTATTTATTTATTTATTTATTTATTTTTTTGCTTTTAGTAGCTTTATAAGTCTGTTCATATTTTTTAAAAAAATAGTTTTTATTTAAAATCTTAAATCAATTTATTTTGAAGTAAATTTAAGTTAGTTTTTTTACATTAATTTTAACTTAATAAATTATATTTTGCTAGTGTTTGATTTTTAATTTTAATCCGTTAATTTTCCCAGCCATATAAAAATACAAATTTTAGGAATGATCCAAAAGGAAGGATCAAAAGATTACGATCTTTGCCAAGAATTTTAGTAATGATCAAAAAAATGGATCAAAAGATTACGATCTTGGCCAAGAATTAGTTTTTGGATCAGGGGTCACAAAATTTTTGAACAGCCCTAAATCGAGTTCTCGTATTTTTTACTGAATTAAGTGATAGTTTTGGTTTGGTTACATTATATGTAATTTTTCAGATATGAGACGTGTCAGAAAATTTTTCATTGAACGAAATATACTAGAATTCTTGGATCAGGGGTCACAAAATTTTTGAACGGCCCCTAAATCGAGTCTTCGTATATATATTAACGGAATAAGCACATCATACAGAATTAAGTGATAGTTTGGGTTTGGCTACACTATATGTAGTTTTCTAGATATAAGACCTACAAGAAAATATTTAATTGAATGAAATATATTGGATTTTTTGGATCAGGGGCTGAAAAATTTTTGAATGGCTCTAAATCGAGTTTTCGTATTTTTTACGGAATAAGCACATCATACTGAGTTAAGTGATAGTCTGGGTTTGGCTACACTATATAATGACAATCCTGCGGCGAGGACCACCAAATTTATATAACGTATAAAATCCCCACAGTTCATATACATTTACATATAACTACAAGGCTACTGATTTAACAAAATCCATTTACACACATCATGATATTACCTTTTATTATAGTATGTGACACGTTAAACTTTTACACTCTTTAAAAATTGTACATGCAGTGTACACAAGATGGATCCTTTATTTTATATATTTATTCTTCGTTGCTATGACAACTAGAAAAGAAATTACATCTATATCTTTTCTTTTTTTCATAATCTTCTTCTTCCTTTCTAGGGCATAATTTAAAAGTACTTCTGCCCACAAATACAAATAAAGATATAATAAAGAGTGATGAAATACAAGTATTGTTATATATGGTGCCTTGAAGTAAAGGACCTTTAAAAAAAACAGAAATCCTGGACCGTTAACTATTACATACTAGTTACTTGAGTTTCCGAATGACCCTCATATATATATATATATATATATATATATATATATATATATATATATATATATATATATATATATATATATATATATCAGAATTACAATTCATATAAACATATATTATATTTCACGTTTATAGCAATATTTTTTTATATTTTATCTTCTTAATTAATTTTATTTCAAATATTTATATACTTTAACGCAGGGTGCGAAATCATTTGAAAAAGGTGGGGGGAAGAAGTTCAGCGATCCACACTAATGCTGAACTGGAGCCTCCAAAAATTGAAATATTAATGGATTATTATTATTATTATTATTATTATTATTATTATTATTATTATTATTATTATTAATACTACTACTACTACTACTACTACTACTACTAATAATAATAATAATAATAATAATAATAATAATAATAATAATAATAATAATAAATGTTCAACCTAGTCGTAATTGTTATTTAAAAATACTTTAATGTTATTTATTTATTTAACCAAAATTGGTAACTTATCTACTGCATTTAATATACACTTCGGTGCGTATGGTCCAGGGTTAGACTCTAATGGAAGCACAGTACCCTTGTGTTTACCATTATATTGAAGATTACATTCGCGAAAATAGCAGTAGAGATATATAAGTCAGAAATAATAGTCCCTGAGAACCGATGTCCTAACCAAGCATTAGAACTACTAACTTGAAGCGCTCCACCTGGCAAGCCATAGATCTTCATGAGCTGTAGAGTCAGAGTATAGTTTTTATTATTATTTATGAAATTCTCGTTTCTTCGCTACGTATGTAGTGTTTCAGTTTGGTCGTTCAGATATACGGTCACCTTTGTAAGTCTAAATAATACTATGTATCTATATTGTATTATTAGCAAGAACATATTATTATAAATAATGATTTCAATACAAATATTTGATAGACAACAAAAAGCAGTATTGCCTCAGTGGTAGAGCGCTCACCTCAGGTGCGTGGAATTATAGGCTGGATCCTAGCTCGCGCCAAATTCTGCTTGTGGTATACAAACAATTTTGTGGGGGGGTTTTCTCGGAGTCCTCTCGCTTCCTTCCACTATCCTAATCAACCATTATAATTCATCTCATCATGACCGTCTTCCTTAGCCGTGGTAAATATTCATAGGACGTTAAACTTTAGAAAATAAAAGCACAAACACTATAATACGATTGATTTGCTGATTTAAGTTTAATGACCCTTTTCAGCAGCGAGGCTATGAAATGTGGACTTACAGTTTAAGGTGAAATCCGAACCACGGTAATCGTTCAAATTTTTGTCCTGCGGCATCTGTGACTGTCGCGATGTAGATGACTTACTGAACACCTGGTAAAGTTCCCCTAACAAACATACAAAGTTGTGAACAGCATTCACAACACCAAAAACTCTTTCAGAAACAAGATCAATTCGATGTGCCATGTAGTGTACGCTAATTAAGCACAGGTTGACATTTCTTCTAATTTGAGCAGCAACATCTTCGTTTCTCCCAGTAAACACTGCATCCCCGTCCGAACTAAATCCAACAAGTTTTTCTTTAAGATTAAAAATATCTATGCCATCTTCGGAAAATGTTTGAATAATTTACTCTTTAAGGGATTTTGCATCGGCATTTTCTACAGGCACTAATTTATAAAAACGACAACAAGGTTTATTTTCTTCGTCCACATATGTTCATATAAAAGCAAGTGCTTATCCGCAAACCTGTTTGTAGGTTCGTCCACTGAAGTTGAAAAACAATCTGTTTGTTTGAGAAATGTTATCAATTTTGCATGCAACTGGTACGCTAGAAAATAAAGGTCTTCATCTCGTCAACAACCGAAAAAGTTAAACACCTGATCCTTTTACAAATAAACTACGTTTTTTAAAACAGCATGCATTTACAATTATTGTTTGTCTGAAAATTTTCTTTATAGACCTACTTATATTTTCCTATTAAGGTGTCCCCCCTTACAGATTTTGGTGAGGGGGAAAAGCAAGTGTAAAATTTTTGGTGGTGGGGGGGAAATCCCTCCCGTCCCCCCCGGGATTTCGCACCCTGCTTTAACGTCGATAATATAAGGGTACATTCTGATTACGGCGTAGATGTAATTTAATTTTAAGGTCCTTTGGTGGTCTTAATATAAATTGGAGATAGCGGGCAAAACTAATTATGACATTTACATAGTTGCTCTTTTACACAAGAAAGGATCAAATATATTATATATTCAAACAAAATATAAATTAAGATTGAAATATCGACAATAATCAGAACAAAACACGATGATTAACATTACAACAAAAACTAATGTTACAGTTTGAACAAAAGGATGTAGAAATTGTTCCATCTGTTGATTCATTGAATTATCTTCATAGAATTTAAATGAAATGCAAATAACAAACGAAATCATAACGGTATTTACAGTGAGGTATAACAAAAATCAATTGAATACGGTTTTCTCGGACGCCATAACATTGGCTTAGGTTACATGACCAATGAATTCGTTCAAGTTGCTGTGAAAGTCATAAACCGGAATTCAGTATTGCGTGTTATTTACCTCTCCACTACAGTTCTTTGTTTCTTACTTTGAGAATTTGTACCATCTATGAAATTTCTACGAAATCCAATTCGAGGGAAATTAGATCTAGTGATTACATGCTGCTTAAGTGTAAGTAATCGTACTACACTAGTATTAGGTTCGGTTACGCGATTACTATTACTGTTACTACTAAGGTCAGGTTCGGTTATCTTACCGGTAAAATTAGGTCATTTTACTGGTGGCGATATGTCGTGTCTCCTAACAGATGTGTACCTATTCTTTCCACAATATTCATGGTAATTTGTCCTACCACGGTTTTTGTTTCCTCTGTAATGAGGTTCGGTTACATTACCGGTATACATGAATTTCACATCACCTTTTACATTGGGATCACACTTTAATCTCACATGGATGTTTCGAATTTGGTTTCGATTTAGGTTAGTATGGTTCAGATTAGTACTGTATTACACCATTGATGGATTTTCAAAATTTTGTAATGTCATACCTAGATGATTGAAGTCAACGCATTGCATCACGTTCGGTAAAAGCATCATCGGATTGTTTACTAAAATCATTTTGGTCCTTTCATTGAATGAACATTTCAACAGTTCCAACTCAATCGACAATCGCTACAAGCATTGGTGGGAACACACGTTCTCTTTCTGAATTTCACGAATACTGGAATCAATTTTCTTCTTGCTACATGAATCAATGTCGGGTACATATCATTAAACAATTCATTCACTAGACGAAAATGACCATAACTTTTCGCATATTGATACATAGGAGCCTACTAAAATCTTCGTTACACACAGCATCAGTAAGGCAATCAAAAAAATTCGAATGAAGAGAGAAGTCGGGATAATCTGATTCAATCAATACTGCAATATGTTTTTGCGAACACTCAGCAAATTTCCCCAATGCAAACTCAAGATCTGCATTTTCTGTTGTTTCTATGGAAGGTTCAGGTTCATTTGAAGCATTCATGTTAACCTGTGATGACATTTCTTTGGTGAGTCTACGTATAATCTGTTCCATGTGCTGATTCATTCGTTCCATTTTTTTCACCAAGATCTTGCCTTAATTGTCCAAACTGCTAATCAATTTTATTATCAAGTTGGTTCATTCGTTCCGTTTGTTAATCCATGCGATCACCAAAATCTTGCTTTGTTTAATGAAATTGGCTAGGTTAGAAAAGTTCATTTCCCTGTTACCATTTGATTCTATTGCGTTTCCAATGTCAGGACGACTCATTTTTGATATTTCTGAAATTGTTTGTGTCACTCCTTAATAAAGTATACCCCGTTTTGGCATTTCTTTTAACAAAATCATTACGTAGCCTTAAAGTCAATCTGTACACATGGAGTATATTATTTAGGAAATTGTCTACTTAACTTCATACGAATCTCCGAGGTCCTGGCGACAAACCACCAAATTTATAACGACAATCCTGCGGCGAGGACCACTAAATTTATATAACGCAGTGGTGCCCACCTCCCTTTATGTCTATGACGTACCCCCCCAATTGTCTATCCGTAGGTGTTCTTCCATGAAAAATCTTCTTTTCGATTAATTTTACCCCCCCTCATCAAACATATTTATATAGATTTTAACTAACTAACTAACTAACTCTGTGGCCTATGGAACCCGGAGGTTCAGTGCCGCGTTCACAAAAGCTCTCCACTGACTTCTATCCTTAGCTAATTGGATCCAGTTTCTACTTTGTATTCCTATCTCTGCGAGATCCATCTTAATATTATCCTCCCATCTGCGCCTAGGTCTTCCTAATGGTCGTTTTCCTATGGGTCTACCAGTCAAGACTTTGAAAGCGTTTCTACTTTCTTCCATTCTAGCTACATGACCTGCCCACCTAAGCCTCCTAGACTTGACGACCCTAACAATGTTGGGTAAACCGTATAAACTATGTAGTTCCTCGTTATGAAGCTTGCGCCATTCCCCATTCTCGTTCCTCTTGGGTCCGAATATTCTTCTCAGGATCCTGTTCTCAAATACTTTCAGTCTATGTTCTTCCCTCAGAGTAAGCGACCATGTTTCGCAACCATACATAACAACAGGCATGATTATCGTTTTATATATTTTAAGCTTCAAATTCCTCGACAGAATTCGCGACGACAAGAGATTTTGAACCGAATAGTAACACGAATTCCCTGCTTTTAGTCGACATTTAATTTCTTCGTGAATATGATTTTCGTCTGTTAATATTGATCCTAAATATTTGAAAGTATCCACTTTATCAAAAGTATTATTTAATATTTTAACGCATCCACAATTTGCCGTATTACGGTCCCGACGCACTTCCATGTATTTAGTTTTCTCTGCATTTACTTGTAAACCCATGTCCCTGCAAGCGTTTAATAATATCTCTGCATTTATTTCTACTGTTCTCCTATCATCCCCTATTAAATTTACATCATCAGCATATGCCATAACCTGGTGAATGCCGTTCAACTCTAGGCCCTGGTTGGTATCTTTGATTTTCCTTATGGCGTATTCCAGCACAAAGTTAAATAATAATGGCGACAACGCATCTCCTTGTTTCAGGCCATTTTCGACGTGGAAGCTCGTGGACAAAAATTTTCCTACCCGGACTTTACTTTGGGATTCACTTAAACATATCTTAATTAATCTAATTAGCTTTCTCGGTATTCCAAGCTCTGTAAGAACGTTGTATAATGTTTCTCTCCTAACCGAGTCGTAAGCCTTTCTAAAATCAATAAATAGTTGATGTACCGGGGGTATTGTATTCCCACTTCTTTTCGAGTATTTGGCGAATGGTAAATATTTGGTCGATAGTTGATCGATTTCGTCTAAATCCGCATTGATAATCTCCAATAATTTCATCTGCGTATGGGGTCAATCTTGCTAACAGAATATTTGAAAGGATTTTATAGGATGTTGACAGAAGAGAAATGCCTCGATAATTATTACAGTCAGTTTTGACGCCTTTCTTGTGAATTGGAACAATGATTGACTCTTTCCACTCTTGTGGCAATTCTTCCTTGTTCCAGATAAGGAGAATGAGTTTGTGTATCTTGTTCCACAATTTTTCGCCTCCAGCTAAAATTAACTCAGCCGGAATTTCATCTACACCCGGAGATTTGTGTTTCTTTAATTTCTTTATAGCGGCTTCCACTTCTATTCGATTGGGTTCTGGAATATACAGTTCTGCGGTGTGTATCTCCTTTTCTCCACGCACATTAGTTTTTGGCTGCGTGTTCAGCAAATCGTCAAAGAAATCTTTCCATCTATTTAAGAGGCTATCCGTATCAGTGAGAACTGTTCCGTCAGATTTCTTTAATATATAAGCGCGAGGTTGATAGCCTTTCTTAAATTCGCTGATCCCCTTATACATGTCTCGAATATTTTTATTTTTACTATTATCTTCAAGTTCCTTAATTTTAGCTTTCAAAAAATCCCGTTTCTTTGTTCTAAAAGTTTTGGAAGTTTCCCGCCTGATATCTGCGAAATTTTGTGTAGTTGTTTCATTCGGATTTTGTAGCCACCGTAATTTTGCCTGTTTTCTCTTTTCTACTAGTTTAATGCATTCTTGGTCGAACCATGGTTTGTTCCTACGTATTTCCGCGTGTCCCAATTTTTCTATTGCTGAACTTTTAATGCTATCTCTAATTTCAATCCAAGTATCCTCAACACTAGTGCACTCCGAGTTTTCTAAAACCGAGAATCTATTCGAAACTTCAATCTGGTATTCCTCTCTTACCTTGCTCTCTTCTAATTTCTTTAAATTAAATTTCTCCGTTTTCGGACATTGAGGATTACATTTATTCAACGATAATCTCTCCCGTATTATCGCTGCTACCAGGTAGTGATCAGTGTCACAATCAGCCCCTCTAAACGACCGGACGTCAATTATGCTAGATTGTCTTCTTCTATCTACTAAAACGTGATCAATTTGATTATGTGTTTTCCCGTCTGGTGATGTCCAAGTGTATTTATGAACGTCGCGATGTGGGAATTTTGTACTCTTCACGATTAGGTTTTTGGATGTTGCAAAGTTCACGAGTCTAACACCGTTGTCATTACTTTCCTTATGCAAACTTTCGTTCCCTATAAACGGTTTGAAAATATCCTCTCGTCCTACCTTCGCATTGAAATCCCCTAATAGAATCTTCATGTGGTACCGCGGGAGTTGGTCAAATATCCGTTCAACTTCTTCGTAAAAACTATCTTTTATATCGTCACCCTTATCTTCAGTTGGAGCATGTACATTTAAAACAATAATATCACACCACCGTCCCTTAAGAGTAATAAAAGAAAGTCTGTCAGTAACAAATTCAACCCGTTTAATTGCTGGTAATATTCGTTTGTGAACGAAAAACCCTGTTCCTAACTGGTGATTTTTATTTCCTTCCCCGTAAAAGAACGTAAAATTTCCGGAATTCTCAGATCCATTTCCTTCCCACCTAACTTCCTGAACTCCTACTAAGTCCATCCTGTATTTCTCTAACTCACTAGTTACAGATTTTAACGCGCCTGCCCTATAAAGACTTCTAATATTCCATGTTCCAAATCTCATGTCCATTTTCTTTTGCTGATGTCGTGCCAAGTTATCAGTCCTTGTCCGAGGCTTTTGTGAATGTTTCTGAACAAGTACCTTTTTTTACAGGATGAGGGTGTTAGCCTTACCCAAACCCCCAAGCTGGAGGACCACTCCTAGATTTTAACCCCCCCCCAAATATTTCAATGACGCAGTTTGCGTCATAGCCCCCCCCTTGTGGGCACCCCTGTATAACGTATAACAAAATCCCCACAGTTCATATACATTTATATATAACTACAAGGCTACTGATTTAACAAAATCCATTTACACACGACATCATGATATTACCTTTTATTATAGTATGTGACACATTAAACTTTTACACTCTTTAAAAATTGTACATGCAGTGTACACAAGATGGATCCTTTATTTTATATATTTATTCTTCGTTGCTATGACAACTAGAAAAGAAATTACATCTATATCTTTTCTTTTTTTCATAATCTTCTTCTTCCTTTCTAGAGCAGTTTGTGCATAATTTAAAATTACTTCTGCCCACAAATACAAATAAAAATATAATAAAGAGTGATGAAATACAAGCATTGTTATAACTATGTGTAGTTCTTCAGATATAAGGCGAAGAAGAAAAATTATGATTGAATGAAAAATATTGAATTCTTTGGATCATAGGCCATAATATTTTTGAACGGCTCCTAAATCTAGTTTTCGTAATTATTTTTTTTAACGGAGTAAGCACATCATACTGAGTTAAGTGATAGTTCGGCTTTGGCTACACTGTATGTAGTTCTCCAGATATAAGGTGTACGAGAAAAGTTTTGATAGAGTGAAATTATTGGATTTTTTGGATCCTAGGCTACAACATTTTTGAACAGCCCCTAAATCGAATTTTCGTATTTTTTTACGGAATAAGCACATCATACTGACAAGGGACATCACCCAATTGTCCGGCTCCGATTTCAATGAAATTTTTCTAGCTGATAGAGGACATATATGTATTATTTGTGATGACAAAAATTTTTGCCATGGTGCATGTTTTCTTTTTCTTTTTTTTCTTTTTTCTTTTTTTTCTTTTTTTTTGTAATTTTTAAAAGTTGTGATGTGGTTATTAGAGATTACTGCAGAAATCCCTTACTAACCTTTGTAATCTGAACGTTAATGAAAGAACAACCATGTAGATACATATAAGGCCTAGGGGGAAGTTGTATGGTAGGTATCACTTTGACGGCAGCCATCTTGAAATCCGCTATTTTGAATTAAAGTCAAGTTTTTTAAATAGGAATAGGGTAATATGATACATAATTTCGGGCTAGAGTTTAATCAGGAAGACAATGGTGAAGGTAGTTTTGAGATACATCCATTTGGGGAAAAGTTACTGTTGTTAATTGATCACTTACTACGTGCGAAAGTACCTTTCCTCCGCTTCTAACCTGCGTATTAATGATAATAAGTGAGTAAAAGCTTCAGTAATACACATTATGCCTAGAGGAAAGTGATAGGGTAAGGGTATCCTTGACGGCAGCCATCTTGAAATCCGCTATTTTGATTTAAAGTGAATTTAAAAAAAAAAGATAGCATGTGACACCTCATTTTAATAGGAAATTTTCCCAAAAAGCCAATGGTATGTTCATTTCTGTTCTATAGTTAACCAGTATGAATTTAGGACTGCTTGTAATGTGCACCAAACGTCCATTATTCGATCTTTCAAATTCGTAACACTGTTAAGTTTCACCGCATGATTTAATACTCCAACTGGCACTTTGCAATTGTTGCCATGGCTCATATTTTCTAAATTTATTACATTTTTTACGAGTTGCGATTTGTCAGTTCATGAATAGTGTTGAGATAAGCATCCAGCAATCTTTCTGAATTTTGAAGATTTGCCGTGTAATACTTTATTTCCTATATCTGCCCTTCAAAAACTCGTTTACTGACATGAATCATCGCATAACGAAACATCTCCAACTTTGCATTCAGGTAATGCCGAAGACGTAGCTTGTATAGTAGATGAGATGAAAAATCAAATGAAAATTCACTTCAAAAAGGAAAACGAAATGTGATTGTTGTGTAAATCAAGGGTCTCTTTTTTCCTTTTATATTTATTTCTTTATTGTATATTTATTTATTTTCTATGGACATTTTTTTAGCTAGTCAAACAAAAAAAAGTCATTAATTTTCTAGCGATTGTTGTCGATGATTCATGTTTGTAAGATTTATAATCAGTATTGATCGGGAACTCAATTAAGTTAAACCTCTTTATAAACAAGTTACCTGTTTCCATATTATATACATTACCAATTCCCATGTGCCCATCTACGTTACCGCAGCCTATTATAATACACCCGAATATAAGATTTGAAATGGCATGTCGACGTAATAGCGAAGTTATCCACGTCCTGAATTGTTCCTTCTTAATTAAAAATTGCTTTATAATTGATAATGACTTACTTTTGTACACATACACAAAACTTTCAGTTGTATAATAAATGGTGCACCGGAATAAATCTATATAAACAAATCACTCATCATATCTTACCTTTTTCGCAGTTCCTATTCTCTCTTCCTTCTTCAATCCAACATAGAACTAAAAGTATTAATATCACTGAAATTTCTACGCTTCTCAACACTCAATTGAAACCGGCATAGAGTGCACTGTGCAAGGATCTGCGCATGTGCCGTCACTAACAATTGAATGTTGTTTTCCGTACGTCCCTTTTTTATCCAGATCGTGTAGGTCCGTGGACGTTTCATTCGTGGATTAAATATTGACATTCAATGGACCATCCACTGAAGTCCAGAAAATGGATATTCACTTCTGAACGTAATATGGACATCCAATGGACCGTCCACTCAAGTTCAGAATATGGATATCCATTGCCGAACGTAATATGGACAACCACTGGATGTTACGCATAAGTCAATGTACTAAAACTGGACGTTCTGGATTTAATATGTACGTCCACTGGCTGTGATGTGCTCTGTGGGTACATCTCCTCGATATTACAACGCGTGCTATTTAAAAGGATAGGAGTTCGATCCGGCAGAACTCGGTACGTCAGAGTTCGAATAATCATGATTATACTGTACATATTGTACACAATACAAAAATGGGTTGTGCTAATTGAACACAATGACGCTATGTCACCCTTGTAAATAAACAAAGCAATCATATCAGTTTTCTTCCTCTTTGATTCATTTTTTTTACTTAATTCTTGCAATGCAACGGGAATGTTAAGAGAATATTTAAAAGTGACTTCAAATTTCTTAATATCAAAATTTCTATATGTAACACTTTAATTTACCTGTACTTATTGGATCAAAAGGTCCAATATATTTCAGGCAAAAAAAATTCTTGTATGCCTTACATCTGGAGAACTACATATAATATAGCCAAACCCAAACCCAAACTATCACTTAACTCACAAGGGACATCACCCAATTGTCCGGCTCCGATTTCAATTAAATTTTTCTAGCTGATAGAGGTCATATATGGATTATTTATGATGACAGAAATTTTTGCCATGGTGCATGTTTTCTATTTTTTTAAAAATAATTTTTATGAGTTGTGGTGTGGCTGTTAGAGATTACTGCAGAAGTCCCGTACTAACCTTTGTAAACTGAACGTTAATGAAAGAACAACCATGTAGATACATATAAGGCCTAGGGGAAAGTTCTATGGTAGGTATTACTTTGACGGCAGCCATCTTGAAATCCGCCATTTTGAATTAAAGTCAAGTTTTTTAAATAGGAATAGAGTAATATGATACATAATTTCAGGCTAGAATTTAATCAGGAAGACAATGGTGAAGGTAGTTTTGAGATACACCCATTTGGGGAAAAGTTACTGTTGTTAATTGATCACTTACTACGTGCGAAAGCACCTTTCCTCCGCTTCTAACCTGCGTATTAATGATAATAAGTGAATAAAAGCTTCAGTAATACATATTATGCCTAGAGGAAAGTGATAGGGTAAGGGTATCCTTGACGGAAGCCATCTTGAAATCCGTCATTTTGATTTAAAGTGAATTTTGAAAAATGAAAACGATAGCATGTGACACCTCATTTTAATAGGAAATTTTCCCAAAAAGCCAATGGTATGTTTATTTCTGTTCTATAGTTAACCAGTATGAATTTAGGACTGTTTCTAATGTGTACCAAACGTCCATTATTCGATCTTTCAAATTCGCAACACTGTTAAGTTTCACCGCATGATTTAATACTCCAACTGGCACTTTGCAATTGTTGCCATGGCTCATATTTTCTAATTTTTATCAATATAAATATATAAATATTTATCAATATAAATATAAATATAATTAATAAATATCAATTTTATCGGCAACCTCTCAATCATAATATAGAAAATAGATAAATTTTTCATTCGTTATAAGGTACAACTTTCTCTGTTCATAATGGAAATTACAAATTGGTGAAAACCATGGAAAGGAACTTTATATTGGGTACTTGTGACAACATGTTAGATCCTGGAACATCGGATCTAGACTAACAAAAATCGTAGTAAGACTTTCTGAACATAGGATATTGAATGATCGAGAAAACAAGAAAGATGAGGGGGCAAGTAATTTAAAGTACTTCTCCTGCCGCTTTTTTTTTTTTTTTTTTTATATATATATCTTTCTGTCGGCCATATGTATACAACAAGTAAAGATGTAGCAGATGGTAGCTGTTGTTGAAGATTCTCATTGAAACATTTCCGGCACCTCCACCTTAAGTATGCTACAAATTTCAAACTGAAACCAAATAATATCCTAGAAACCTTTATGCTTGAGGGCAGATCGTAGCTCATCAGAAATTTGTAACACCGTGTATTATGACAACTTAAGGATGTATTTAATGAATTTCTTCGAATAAGAAATGAAATGATAGAAAACAATTTCTTTGGATATTTTCGATATCACATCATAAGCTATTGGCAGAGAAACTCGACCATTATGTCTATCGAACATCGTAAAAAGATGTAATACTAATAATACTCACTGGCTAATTCAGCTTTGATGAATCTCCCAACGTTGACTTCTCACTATCAGATCTTAGCTCAAACTCCCCGAGTGAACTCTCCGTACTCTACCAGCACGACCCTTTTCCGGGATCCGGACGCTTCCTAGTTGTAACGAAGAGCTTAGCTCAGGTCTATGAAATTATTTAATCTGTTATTTTCTTATAGGAAAACTTTCTATAACTGGAATGTGATGCCTACGTTCCCTGTTTTTATTTCCTTAAATAAATAGCTTGATTATCGCTTCCTTATTTTACAACAGCCAAAATAAATTTCCACAACATATGTTTGAATTTTGGGTACTTTACACTATTATTAATCTCTCTGAGGACAAACTTAATTTGTCCTCAACCTCACCTACTGTTTTGTTAGTAGCATTGATGGTCTGGGTCACGACTTTTTTCAGAGACTGGACTTCCCTTCTCAGACTCTGTAAACCGGACAGACCCAGTGAAATATCGACTCTACTTGAGTTTCATGATGTCCATTACTCGAACTCAAAAATACCTTTGTTCGATTCTTGGTGTGGTGTTTCTTAAACAGGGTGTCTAATTCTGTCTGCATTATTTCATGTTTACTCGTCTTCCCAATTAAAAATAATGCGATGGTTTTTCAACATAGACTATACAAAAAGATTTAACAAAACACTATTTGGCTTCAGTAGCATCTTTTATATTCTACACGACAAGTCTTAAAGACTCACTCGATTAAATTTTGACAATCTCATTTTTTAAGGAATGTAGCTTTCTTTTCCACGCTTTTCACGTGTTTTCTACTGTGGTAGACCGTGTAGTTTCAATGCAATTTTTTCTACGCAATAAGAAGACAAAAAGAAAATTTAAACCTTGTAATTATCTTTCAATGCAACGTTTTGATACACACAACAAGATAAAAAGAAAATTTAGATCTTGTTAATATCTTTCAAGGCAACGTTTTGATACATACAACAAGATAAAAAGAAAATTTCCATCTTCTAATTATCTTTCAATGCAACGTTTTGACACATACAACAAGATAAAAAGAAAAAATAGATCTTATAGTTATCTTTCAATGTAACGTTTTGATACATATAAGATAAAAACAAATTTAGATATTTTAGTATTCTTTCAATGCAACGTTTTGATACATGCATGATAAAAAGAAAATGTAGGTCTTGTAGTTATCTTTCAATGCAACGTTTTGATACAAGATAAAAAGAAAATTTAGACCTTGTAGTTATCTTTCAATGAAACGTTTTGACACACGGAAGATAAAAAGAAAATTTAGAGCTTATGGTTATCTTTCAATGCAATGTTTTGATACACACAAGGTAAAAACAAAATTTAGACCTTGTAGTTATCTTTCAACGTGGCGTTTTGATACACACAAAAAGATAAAAAGGAAAGGAAAGAAAGAATCGTTTTGTTAGAATTACATTAACAGCCCCATACATACTCTCTCTACATGTACCACGATATGTCGTCGTCTTCATGTCACGTGCCTGTCTCTGTCGCCGGGTCTAGTGAGTCATAGGTCTGATTGCTTCTGGGTCACAACCATGAAGAAGTATTAACATGAGTAAGGTCAAAGTAAATGTTAATCACCAGTAAATATACTGCTGATGACGCTTCAGTATAACATTTTCTATAATTCTTCCAGTGTCTTTGATATGAAAACAGCTATGCATGTGTGTGGCAAAAGTCGGTAAACACAAAGTAAACTTGGCGAGAAGGAAGTAAAAGGAGATATTCTAAATTTACTCTCATCTTAGATATTTAACCACGTCCGTGGATAAGAGAAGAAAATGTTTATACGTAAGCATACACATCTAAGACAACATGTCATACTCCTCAGGTTGTCGGTGCTGTCACTTTGAAAGACAAATCGTCCGTTGCTTCTAGCAGCGTCGCCAAAGATCTTTCTGAACTCGTGTTTGTCTTGGAAGTTTCAACGACATTCAAACCATTCTTACTGAAAAGTTGCAGCTGGTTTTCTTTGCACACAAGAATTCTTCAGTAACAGCATTTGGTTCACCTTTCTTTTATCGTTTAGCAGGTCCTCGAAGTGACGATCTGGGTGGTGCTAATTCAAAATTTCAGTCCGTACTCAGAGGGAAAAAAATCGGAAAAAGGAAAACATTGTCTAAAATAAAACCAGAAAGTTCAGTAGAAAAAGTTTTAAAAATGACAAAAACAATGAATTGAGAATTTCGCGGAACAGAGGTTATGATTTCAACACAACTGCTCTGCCATCGCCTCCAAGGAGATAACTCTCACAATACCGATTAAAAAGTACAAGGTTACTCAAAAAAGAAGGAGCAGATTTAAAATATTTGTTTCTAATGAACGACAATTGATAGAGACACATACGATACATTAATGGATAAACTTTTATTTTATGCATTAAATATAAACACCATTTGTAATGCAACAAACGTTGAATCGGTAGTCCGTTTCTTGTGAAACAGGAATTAACTGGTCCATAGTTATTAAACTCACTGCTGTAAGAATTCGATTTCGCATATCTTGAAAAGTAACAGGCATAGGTGGTACATACACGCTGTCTTTTATATACCCTCACAATTAAATATAGCAAGGGTTAAAATCTGGTGACCTTGGAGGCCACCTAAGATAATAAGATCATGTTACCCACCTTTTCCAATCCATCGTCCTGAAATTATGCCATACAGATACTACCGTGTCTTGTGCTGGAAGTGAGGTGGAGCACTGTCTTGCATGAAAATCATCCTAAGCTTGTTAAATTTGTGGAAGCAACCAGTCTTGGAGTATGTCCAGCCATTCCAGTCACAGTTTCCTCCGTAAAGAAGAAATGTTCATATACATTGTAGATGGAAATGGCGCAAAATACATTGAGCTTTGAAGAGTCTCTTTTATGTTTGATGACTACGCCGATATATTCAGATCCCCATATTCTGACATTGCGGAGATTCACTTTACCAGAGATATGAAATATTGATTCATCGAGAAAAAAAATAACCTTCCAGAAAAAGCGTCATTTCTTAAAGCTTACAAAATTGGACTGCAAAATTTTAATAATTTTTCATTATCTCCAGGATGTAATGTCTGGAGTAATTGTAATTTACATGGCTTCAGATGGAGATTTTTTTTTAAAGCACACGCCATACCGTTGATTGCGAAAATCCAAAACCAAGTTCTCTGCTTTATGAATTTCCTAAGGCTACGTTCGACAGCAGTTCGAATACGCTCAACATTTTCATCTGACATGCGAGAATGACCAGTGCTTTTCCCGTTGTAACGATCTACAAATTTCTTGAACTAATTGTAAATCTCTTTCTGACCAGGCGGCTCTTTGTTGAGCTTACAATGAAATGCATGCTGTACTGCAACAATGGATTCACTCTTTGCATACTACAACACACGAAATGACTTCTCTTGGGACGTCGCCATTTTCTTGTAAACAAACCATAACGTCACTGTATGCATTGAATGGAACTAATACATGGGGTTTAAAACTTTGAACTTTCCTCTCTCCAGTGATGTATTGTGTGTGTGTGTCTATCTATTGTCGTTCCTTAGAAGTCAATATTTTAAATCTGCTCTATCTTTTTGAATAAGCCGGTGTATAGGGAACTGGGGGTAACAGACCCGACGAAAGGGTGGGGAGCCGGGGCTTTCCCCCCGGGGCCCGGATTGCTGAGGGGCCCGGCGAATATAACCCTTGTGCTAAAGAGAAAATCGCTACAAATATTTTTCGTATTTTTAAAAACACGTTTACCTCTATATCGTTTAATGTTTATTTATTGTTTGATTGTTAGGTTGTTTGCTAGTTCCTGGCTCTTTGGCTATATACAGGGTGTCTCAAAAGTCCCGACATAGGGTAACTGACAGAGCTACAACAAAATGTAAGAGGGAAAACCGCCTGCAAATATGACATTTTCGATCTAAAGTGAAAGAATTTTTAAAATCGGACGAGCCGTTTGGGCTGTACACTATTTATGTGCAAAATGTTAAATGAATATGAAACGTTGCCATTTACCTGGATCTACAACATAAGTGAAGAACATTACTATCTGTTATGCTAACGTTTCGATGGCCAGCCCCCATTTCAAACATGCCCCCATTCACCATACTCTCACAAAATTTGTCCACTTCGCGTCCCGTCCTTCCCTCCCCCAGCCCCAGGTAAATGGCAACGTTGTAGTTTCATTTAACATTGGGTGCATAAAGAGTGTACAGCCCAAATGGCTCGTCCGATTTTAAAAATTTCTTCACTTTAGAAAACATTATATTTGGAGACGGTTATCCCTCTTACATTTTATTGGAACTCTGATAATAACAGAGTTACTCTATGTCAAGGGCTTTTAAGACACTCTGTATGTTCACAAAATACAGAAATACTTTAAATCACTTTCTATATCAAAAGAAAATATTTTCCTTCTGAAAAGAAGAGGAAGCAGTAGTAACCCCTGATTCCTCACATGTTGAACAAGCAGTTTTCATTTTACGGTTTCTGAAGTTGGTGACTGATGAACAACAGAAACAGAAATATACAATCCAATAATGTTTCCCAGCCTTTGTGGATTGTCATCAGAAAACTGGAGATGCAATAGCAGATATTATTTATGTTACCCTAGAAAAAAAATAACATTCTGGTTAGTGACTGCGGAGGTCAAGGCTATGGGAATGGAAGTAATATGAGTAGGGCAGTATAAGGGTGCACAAAGTTGGATACTTAAGGAAAATCCTCTGGCCTTATTCTCTCCTTGTGCGTGCCATACCTTAAATCTTTGTAGTGTTGAGGCAGCTGAAAGTTGCCCTGAAACTATTAATTTTATATATATATATATATATATATATATATATATATATATATATATATATATATATATATATATATATATATATATATATATATATATATAATTTACTTCAAAAGTTGTACGATTCAGCTCTAGTACTCAGATTTAGGACTTAATTAAGAAAGCTATTGGATGCTCTCTTCAAAGCATGTCAGATATATATTGGTCTGCAAGCGTAGCATGCGTGAAGCAATTTGCGACTAATCTTCCGGGGGTAAAAGAATGTATCAGGGATCTGGAAGAGCTCAAACTGAGTGCTGAAACTCTGTATGACATAGACGGTATTGAAAGTTACCTAAACAGGTTTGAGTGTACCTAGGTATACTTATGCATCAATATGGTTTAAAATACTGACAGTCATCAACTGCAGGAACGTTGTCTTACAAGCAAGAGAAATTACTGTGAATGTTGAAGTTTACAATATCACAAGTTTGATAGGTCTAATACTAGTACGAAGTAAATGGAAAACATTTTGCAAGAATGTAAACTTGTGAGCAGGAATCTAGAAACGACTTCAGATTTTCGAGAAAAATGCATAATCAAGAAACGTTTAGCAGACGGAACTGTTGAAGAACAAGAAAGAACCCCGAAGAAATTTTCAAACAGTCAGTTTTATTTTGTTATTCTAGATTGTGTTACAATCAACCTTAAATTCCGCTATAAACCAATACATGATCCAAACACGAAATTCAATTTCTTGTGCAAGTATACAACGTTAAGCAATAATGAACTTGAGGGCAAAGTAAGAACGTGGTTAGAACTATACAGTGATGATGTATCAGATGATATCATTAATGAAGTGGTTCATCTACAAGCGATTCAATCTGCCAACTACAGTACTGCTCCGACACAATTCTTGACCAAAAGCTAGTCAACATTTTTCCGAATGTTACTACTGCTCTTCGTATTTTTGTACTCTACTAGTGGAGACTGAAAGATCGTTTAGTGCACTTCCAAGAGTAAAAAATGTCCTTCGGTCATCGATGACTAACAAAGATTATCCGACATGGGAACTCTTAATAATGGAGTCTACTTTAGACCGTCAGCTAAACTTTAGTGATATCATAGATATATTTGCTAGCAGGAAAGCAAAAAAGACTGTTTTGTAAATTACGAAGTGTAACTCTAGTAATGTAATTACTATATGTATTTAATGTAATTAGTATAATATAACTAATAAATATATGAGATATAGGTTGTCAGTTTTTATACCGGGTCCGATGATGACTCAACCACGGGACCCGAGTTGGCTCTCGACGGGCCTGGGGGTTAATGAGGATCACTCAAGTATGATAGAAACTACATACGCAGACTCGTTTCTGGCACTTCCTGATCTCAGGCTATAACAACGTTAAACACTGTAGTTAATGACGTTATTCTCACGTCAGTCTATAGAGGGAAATTATTGAAGATAGTTGTTTTTCTCAGCGCTGCACAACAAATTTATATTTTCTTCTTAAGCTAGCACCTTTGTTGTGTTTCATTTTCAGTTGTACTTTTCCGTGCTGTGCTTCATTTACTTTCTATTAAATGCTACGTGATTATTCTTGTTTTCTATATTTACGCATAACATAATTTTCTGGAAGCCTCTGTTTCGAATAATGTGAATCACAATGATCGCACAGATAAAATTATTCTGTTCTATTCATTTTCAAATGAATAGGCCTACGTATTTTAAAAATGAAATTTAGACAAATGACTTTGTTTTAATAATCTTAACTTTACCTAATATATGCGTATTAGATTGAATGATAATTCCTATGTTATAGTTTAAGAAAAAGCTGATTATTTATTTTATTCATTTAGTTGTTAATAATCCCAATTAGATATAACCCAAGACGCGGGAATGGAAATTAATGTAGTTGTCTTCTTTTTTTTTTTTATGTAGTTACATGTTGCAAATTTGAATCGTATTTTACGTGTATCCAAGACAGAAGGAGATTCCTAGAATATTGTGCAACAATCGGCATTACATTTAACAAATTCGTTTTCATTTGAAATAAAATTTTTCTTAGGCGATATCCATTATCCCACCTCCCCTACTGCACTTGAATATATGAGGATTAGATGAAAAATAGTGGCAACATTGTTATAATTCGTACCCGACTTTATGCACAGAACAACACCTGTTATATTTGGTCTAGGAATTAATTCGTGCGGTTGGACAAGAGAAGGCGCAACGAACGGAGCGTCCCACAGTTCCGTGTATCCACACATGTGTTGCAAACCCCTGTCATCGCGTATCGTTCGTAGTATAGGGCAGTGGATTAAAGCGTCAACAACACCAGTTTGTAGTTAAGTGAACATGGCGCAATTTGTGCCTGATAAAGTGTTTTTGCGGGGTGTCCTGCTGCATTACTTTAACATGCAGAAAAGTGCGACTGAAAGTCATCGTATTTTGGTGGAAGTGTATGGTGACCATGCTCTAGCTGAGCGAACGTGTCAGAAGTGGTTTGCACGGTTTAGAAGTGGTGATTTCGGCTTGGCAGACCAAGAGCGAGCTGGACAGCCAAAAAAATTTCAAGACGAAGAATTGACAGCATTGCTCGAGCAGGATTCGTGTCAAACGCAGGAACAACTTGCAGCAGCATTAGGCGTTGATCAAACAACAGTCTCCAAACGCTTGAAAGCCATGGGAATGATTCAAAAGATGTCACATTGGGTTCCACATGAATTGAAAGACAGAGACGTTGAAAGACGAAAAACCATTTGCGAATTGCTGCTTCAACGACAGAGCAGAAAGGGGTTTCTGCATCGAATTATTACGGGTGATGAGAAGTGGATCCATTACGAGAACCCTAAACGAAAAAAGGCCTGGGTGAAACCAGGTGAACCAGGTCCATCACAACCAAAACGAGATATTCACTGTGCAAAGGTTATGCTGTGCATATGGTGGGATATGAAAGGTGTGGTGTACTATGAGCTGCTGCAACCGGGTGAAACTATGAATGGAGAACGTTATCGACGACAATTAATGCGTTTGAAGCAAGCTCTGGCCAGAACACGACCAGCATGGGAGAACAGACATGATAAACTTATTGTTCAACATGATAACGCTCGCCCACATGTCGCAAAACCGGTCAAAACCTATTTAGAAAATGTCGGATGGGAAGTTTTACCCCACCCGCCGTATTCACCAGACGTTGCTCCTTCGGACTACTACTTGTTCGATTGCATGAACAACGATTTGATTGGACAGCGGTTTACTTCTTCAGAAGATATCGAAACATGGGTCTCTGACTGGATCGCTTCCAAGGATGAGGACTTCTTTCGCCACGGAATCCGTACATTGCCTGACAGATGGGCGAAAGTGGTGGCTAGCGATGGACAATATTTTTCTTAAGGTATTTATGTATTTTGTGTTTGTACTACAGCTTCAATGTGTGCGTACCAACCGCACGAATTAATTCCTAGACCAAATACATCTTCGAAATCGAAAAAAATTTAGTTTACCGAAAAAGAGATAAAGTCACTATAGTTACATGTCACGATAGGACAGATTATAATCATTATAATTATCAGATATGCTGGCTTTATCACTCAGGAGTTTTTGTTTCTGCGGTACATCATATCATCATCATCATCATCATCATACGTATTCTGTCATCATTAGCAGGTCGCTTGCCATAACTGAGAATCTTTTATGGACCACAGCTTTCAAAGCCTCTTCGTCCTCACACGACTTTTGTATTTTAATATCATTCATCAACTGTGCCCTTTTTGAGGCTTTTACAATGTACACCAATGAAGAAACGACATTTTTCATGGAATAAGAAATGCATTGAAGGGT
Organism: Thermobia domestica; assembly: GCF_964235325.1. Lineage (NCBI taxonomy): Eukaryota > Metazoa > Arthropoda > Insecta > Zygentoma > Lepismatidae > Thermobia > Thermobia domestica. The sequence continues at coordinate 83,141,745 of NC_137469.1, forward strand.
CTAGATTTCTTAATGTAGAATTATCTGCGTTTGAACTACTAATGAACGCTGACATAAATATTTTCACACAATTATTTTCACATGAAGCAATGTATTTTTTGGTGTATGTTTGATGTCACTTTATAACTATTTCAATATTGTATTTTTTTTTTCTGACTTGTTTGACGTGTAGCTATCAGCCGTTATTTTTCCTCATTTCATAATATTACTTAGAAATAAGCACTTCTTTCTGGCGCGGATTCGAACCTCCGATCTTTGGCCCAACAGTTTCGTCTTCCATTTTATTTTACTACTGAACTAAATATCCAGTTGCTATTAAGGCTCATTTGCTGTCTTACGTAGGGGGACAGTTAAAGAAGTTTGCAGTTGCCAATTCGATTGAAAATTTCCTCTGTTTTATGTACATGTAAATCAATGCTTAGAAACAAATGTTAACATGCTGCAGCTAATATTTATAATAATTTCATGACCAAAAGAAAATGGATGAGATTTGAGAAAATAATTCGTACGTGGATCTAAATTCACATACCCCTGCTTTTCGGAGATAAGTTTCAAGGTTTAGTGTTCAGGAGCACTAACTCCCTCCAAGTTTTTCGATAACAGTATTGACACTTGAAGAAAATTATCCCATATTTAAGTCGTTTGTTTCAAATTTAATTACTTTATGCTATTACTGAACAAAAATATTGAAAATAAACGAGCCAGTACTGTTTCCCCCCCTATTGAAACCTTCAAATATTTCGAATATATAAAGAAAACGGAGGTATTTTAGATTTAAATATATATATTTAAATGATATGCGACTTTTTTTCTCGCCCATACGCATTCCTACTTCATGTTCGAGGTATTGGCTTCGAAGACTTCACGTCAAAGCCTTTCTAGATACTAAGACAAATCTGTAAAATTAATGTAGGATTGTTTCACGAGAGCTATGGGCGTATGTGTTCAATTGTATGAACTTTTCACAACGAATAACACAACCAACTTCAGACTATAAGAAAATTCCAAAGTAAAGGCAAATGTAGTATTTTTAACACAAAAATCACCAAATACAAAATATATTTAATAACTTTTAAGCAGTTGGTTTGCCAAATCTCCCTTATATGTTTACAATGACCGTCGGTCTAGGCCAAGCTACCTGATCCAAAATCTCAAGAGCTACCTGATGGATCACCCTGCCCCAAGATGCATAGGGTCAAAGTTAGGAATCAAGTTTGTAATAGATCCATCTACTGGAAGCAGTAGAAATCAACCATTTCCAGTTTTTACATTGAATCACTATACAGTAAAAGCGGTAATAGATAGCGAGAAGCAATTTCCTGAATCGAAGAAGCCTCTCAAGAACACATCTAGTCTATATCCTCAACTTTCTACTAACATCGAAAGTAATAAAAATCCAGTACAACTTCCGGTTTCAATATTGATCTACATAGACCAAAAACGATAAGAAAAGCAAAAAGCATTCTTTTAAATCGATTTAGCGTTCTACGAATACGTACTATCTTCTCTCTTAATAACCTATTCAAACAGAAAGTGACAGAAATCAACAACTTCCCGTTTTAATGTTGATCGCTATAGAGTTAAAATGGTGAGAGCAGTTTTCCGCAATCAGTGAAGCGTCCCAAGAATATATTCTATCTCCCCTCTAACCTCTCTACTAAATCCGGAAATCTACCACCGCTTTCGGTTTCAATATTGAGAAAATATCTCGCCATAAAAAAAATAAGGTCTTTCACGGGATGTACAATACACTGCTATTTGTTAAAAACAGTTCAGCAACCAATGATAGGTAACAAAATAAACAATACAATAAAATACAAAATACAAAAACTCTTTATTACAAATAAAACATGATAATCAACAATGTGGGTAATGAAGAATTGCAAGCCCTTATTATTATCTAAACATACAACTATATCACGATTACTTCAAATACGGTGTCTTTTAATCATCATTCCTTTTTTTTTTTTTTTTTTTTTTTTTTTTCAACAGAATCTTAGGTTAGCAACTAACCAACAAACCGCTTCTTCTCTTCCTGTTGCTGCTGTTGCATTAAGTTCCAGTAAAATCCTCTTCGACGCAGAAGCTCGTCATGATTCCCCAACTACACAAAAGAACATACGTTAACATGCCAGTAAAACTGTCGCATAGTCTTAAAAAATTGTCTATTATTTGATTTTCACTTTGGGCCTAAGGTTTCCACAGACTACAATATTTTACAAGATTGTATAGTAGGTCAAGCCCTGCCACAATGTCAAGCTTGATCCTGGTCGGATAAATTCGCCTGACTTTGTATGATACATAGCTTCATGGACAAATCAAATGAAGGACGATCACTGATTTTTTTATGGAAAAATCAAATGGATAAAAATTCAACTAGTCAAAACGGTATGAAAACTATTTATGCTTCTGATTTTCACCAATAGAGTCTGCTAGTATGGAAATATCACAACCAAATCGAGTATATATTGCAGAACATCATCTCCACTACATGGCTACGCTTCAAATTGTTTAGCGGCATAATAATAGGCATTCGCTCGCGTCGTCCTAATGTTGTAGATATAAACTATGTTCTACACACAACGGATTTACCGTGTGTCTGGCAACCTTCAAATTATGACAAGATTGGGCTCTACGGTGGTCGGTTTCTGGGACCTTCAAATTCAGATCAATACATGTAAAATTTGTTACCTGTGTATTCTGGAAACGCTAAAGCCTTAAGTAACTATCATTCCGAATTCAGTACGCGCCCAGTGGCTTAGTGGGTTTGTGGCGGATCTATTTCATTAAGATGTTAAGACCAATTTACTTAAATATATCCATGTATTTCAGAACACTTACAGAGGTAGGAAATGTAAATATAAAATAATGTGTTCACTGCTTCTAATTAAGATCTTCATGCCTTCTACAGATACACATTTGTTGATGTGAATTTCATTTGAACTGAAGATAGCATGCAGAATATTCTTAAATACGTTTCCACCATGTATATTGTTTTAAATTTGCGATTTTGAAGAAATGCGATGAATTATTATTCATAGAGTATATCAAATCGTCTGATTCAGTTCCGCATTCTATATCCCTTTTCGCACGGGAGTAGAAATTCTTAGATTATGTTCATGAAACCGGTTTTCCTATACTTCCTGTAATATGTATAGAACATTTGTATTTTAAAAAATTCGTGGGTCCATCGTAGGTTCTGAGAAAGTGGATCCGCACAATTGAGAGTGTTTTGAAGCCGTAGTGAGCGTGAAAAATGAAAAATTCTCGCTTGTGTAATACAGAAAAGCTACCCGCTAGATTGTGTGGGCTCGGGCGGAAAGGGATATAGAAGGAAATTTAATTTTTATTTTCAAGTTGGGTAACTGATAGACACAATTAAATACCAGAGTAGTTGGAATTCATTTCGAATTTCAAACCACAACATGTTGTACTCACGGTTTTGGCACACCTTATGTTGTACTAAATATTTAATATATTATTATTATTATTATTATTATTATTATTATTATTATTATTATTATTATTATTATTATTATTATTATTATTATTATTATTATTATTATTATTATTGGAAATGTGAAATTTTAAAAAGATTGACACATTCTTTAAGCTCATTCTAGACTTATTGTATTAAACAATGTGAAAGTTTTATGTGATCTGACTGATAGTTTTTAATCAATGACGTTTAGAAACATTAAGCCAAATGTAATTTTATGACTGCTGTTCTCAGCTTCTTGTTGTTTTAGATGGATAGAAAACTTGATAACTTTTACTGCGTTGATAAGGAATTATTTCTGCTTAACTGACTTTTATCTACATTGTGTTTTATATTAGTACCCTTCTTTTTATTGTTTTCTTTCTTATTATTTATTTTTAGTAGTATCATTATTCCATTGCATACTCTGATACCAAATGCTGTATTTTTGCCAAAAGCTGTTCGCGGCACTAAAATAAAGATTATTATTATTATTAATTATTATTATTATTATTATTATTATTATTAAACAATAAAACATGAAAAAAACATTACAGAAAAAATAGAAGTCAGTGTATTCGTAAAAAGACAGTTCGTATTTAGAAAAAGAATGAATATGCAACTTTTCTTTTTTTTTAAAAAAAATGTTATATTTTGAATAACTGAAACCAATACTAAAGAAGTTTTCCATGTACGTTGAAGAAGCCAGAAACACAGTATATTTCTCACTTTAGAAGGGACGGAAATTTTTTTTCTGTTGCAGAAGTTTTGGTTTTATTTACACCTGTGTTTTTTAAAAAGATATTTTTCTCAATTCGTATATAGAATACTGCATAATATTAAAAAAATAGCTCATACCCAAATCAATTCGAAAATTAGGTGAACTAGTACTTAAATAATTTCATATAAAACTGAGGAAAAATTAATTACTGTAAAATGAGCTTTTTTCAGTATCCTGATATAGAAAGAAAATTTTATTTCGAATTAATAAAAAATACTGTTGGATTCATTAATTATCAATCTTGTAATAAGAATCTTCTATGAAACTTGAAAAATTAGGAAAGCTGCTTATTAGTAATCGAGTGGCTAATAGGCTAATGCACATGTTTTTTGTACGCGTGATCCCAGGTTCAATTCCCAGTGAAAGTTCTTGCGTTGGATAAAAAACCGAGCAGTGCTTTTTACCTCACATTAAGCAGTACGACCAGTCCTGTATAACTTTGGTGCTCAAAAAACTACAATCAATCACTAAATAAAGAAAAATAACTCAGAGAATACTAAAAGTAATTACCTCCACTATTACTCCATTGTTGATAACAGCTATAAGGTCAGCGTTTTGAACTGTACTAAGTCTATGAGCAATAACCAGCACTGTATGATTCTTCACAACCTTATCCAGGGCCTCTTGTACGATTTTTTCGGATTCTGTGTCCAATGCGCTGTAATGTCACAAATGGGAGTAAAATCATTCACAACAATCTCGCGTAACACAAAAATACATATATATTCATGCAAAGGAGCAAATAAATAATAATTAAGCAAATCTATGTTAAAATTTAAAATTTTTTTGTTATGCTTTTCAAAATAAATGAAAAATATATGTGGTTTTCGAAATAATGTACACTTCTGAAGAAAATGCAACTTGCTTCATAAATAAGGCGTGGGATCACTATCAGCCTGCAGAATTGTTTGGTTTATCATGAAATGGAGGTTTAAGTCATAAATGGTTTCCAGAGGAATATTCTTCTATTCCTCATGCAATGTTGCACTCAGTTGTGTCAGTGAGAATGAAAGAGGATATCTCCTCTGGACTCTGGAGCTCCATAACTGACCATAGGTGTTCAATAATGTTGAGATTTGGTTATTGAGCGGGCTATTGGTGTTATAGTTTATTCCGATGTCCACGTATCCATGTTTCAACAGCGTGAACTGGCGCACTTTCATCTTGCAAAATTGCGTCATTGGCGTAACAACATCTGTAACATAGGATGATCCACATAATCACTGAAAGCACTGCGTCTTATGACAGTAATCACAGAACAACATGCAATTGCCATCCCCAGGGTCACCGACCTGCTACCATATTCTACTAGGGAGACGGTTCGGACCATACGCTTCTTTCGGCATCCGTTATACATAAATACCATGCTGTTGGAAATAAGGTGAAACAGTAGACCATATTACGCATTTCTAATCATCGGGTATCCACTTGGCAAGTTTCAGACATCATTTTATTCGCGCCAAAGCGTTGTCGGCGGTGATCCAAACACGGAAATTGGAATCCAAACACAGATTTCAGATTGGACTGTTATTATTACAATAGGCTGTTCCAGATGTTGACTGAATCTCAAAGTCAGTTTGCACTCCCATGCTGACGATCTTCATCAATACTTAGAGATCTCTTGTCTCTGAGGCTTCTCTTCAGTTCACTATTACTTCACGCTGATGATGTTTTGCCACGATGTATGTAGGCCATCATCACCTTGGATACAGCACCTAAAATACTTGCGCCAACTGACCAAGCAATCACAATTTAGCCTCTTTGAAACTTAAAGATATCTTTTATTTGAGCATTAACGTTGTCTGCCTGCTGCAACGTATGTCTCTATTCTAGCTTATCTCACGTATTACAGTCGATCATTTAACACACCATTAACAACGGCCAGGCGCTGCATACGAATCCTCAGTATTACTACTTCATATCTTACGTGCTGTAAATTACAGTAGTTTCCATTGTTTTGATAAGCATTTATACATAACCCTGTATAGTCAAAAATAAACCAAAAGTTTATAGAGATACTAATTGCAAATGAAGTACTATTATCTGTAAAGTAGTGACTCGAGTAATGACACAGTAATTCACATCACTTGTCGAAAAACTCCTGCAGACCATTTTTGGTTACCACGTACAGGACGCGTCGCATACGACTTGATTTGTACGGCTGTAGCAAATCTCCTTCCTCTGAACAACTGTTCGATCTTTGGAAAGAGGCAATAATCAGTTTGAGTCAGATTCGAAGAATACAGAGCATGCAGACGGACAGGAAGATCGTTGTATTTCGTTAGGTATTTATTCACTTTGAGCGTCCGGTGTATGACATCACATATTACTTTTATTTCATTGTCATCATGGTCAGTTGTTGGCATATACACTTGTACTATCACAATATTCACTGATTTCGTACGTAGTTTTACGAACATCAAGCGGTTACTGCAACATTCCACATCAGTTACACTTCTTGCTACTTCGTTCCTCATTGCTATCGCGACAACATTCTCGTCCTTAATGCCACCCGGATAGAATAATGTGTAACTTACCGATAATTATCTCACCTTTTCCTAACCATCTCACTTCACTCAAGCCCACTATGTTCATTTTAACCACTTCTACTTTTAAATTTTGATATGTGCCCGCACGTCGTAAAGTTTGTACGTTCCTACTAAAATGAAAGTTATTATTATTTTTATTTCCTCCCCTGATGATTCTTCCCGGAGTAATCCCAACCCGAAAACCCGAATGGGGGACTATTTTATCTCCGAAAAGTTTTATCTAAGAACCACTATTGTATTTCTTCTTTTCCTTCGCCCCTCCTGAAAAAAAAAATGATTGGTAGTACTCCCGTTTCCTTTTCACATCTCCATGCCGTTGACTACCTTGTCGTTCATCTGATTTTTAGGATAGTCTCCCCTCCTAATGACAAGAAGGTGCCCTAACCTCCATCCGCTCTCCAAAGAAGCGCTTGATAGAAGTTGACTTCTTATCCCGGGAGTCAGTCGATCCTTAGCTATGTTAACTGCCTAAAACGTTGCTCGCTTTCTCGTGCGAGGTGTAGATTGAAATTTTCCTTTTGTTTAGGATGAGGCCCGAAGGCATTCCTCGAACATCTCCAGTAATTTTATACAGTATATATATATATATATATATATATATATATATATATATATATATAATTACGTATCACTACGTATAGAGTTACTGTCTAAAATCAAATGCTCTAGTAGTGTAAAGCTGTGTGGTTTTACCAGCGTCGTCATTTTAGCATTTGCATATGTGTGTGGGGGGAGCCTCTTCCATATAAGTAGAGTTTCACGCTTCTTATTAGTATATTATTATACGATAATTAAAATATATACCTGCCACACTTACAGTCCCAAGTAAGCCTTTGTTCTTTTATGTTATATTTCAGGTCATAAATACAAGCATATTTTCAAAGTTTTTAGGTAATAGAAATCCGAGCCTTACTGGTAAGTAACTCATTTTCTGGTATTCTTCTGTTATAAAGTATTTGACTCTATGAATTTACTATACAACCCCCCTCCCACACACACACACACACACACACACACATATATATATATATATATATATATATATATATATATATATATATATATATATATATATATATATATATATATATATATATATATATATATATATATATATATAAGGACAGAAGAAGCAACAGTTGCATTTAATTTAATGCAGTTTTATGAGATGTATCAGTAATCAGCTTTTTCTGTTACACATCTGAGAACAATAATTGACAACCAATTATTCCGAGAAATAAAGTATGTTTTTGAAGTTTCATCTTATTATTCTCGTTCCGGAATATGTATGTATGTATAAACAGACAAACAGACAGAGAGAAAGAACATGTACATTACCTGGTCGCTTCATCTAGTATTAATATGGACGGCTTCTTTATCAACGCCCTTGCAATAGCAATCCTTTGCTTTTGTCCGCCAGAAACTGTGGTACCTCTTTCACCAACTACTGTATTATAGCCATTTGGAAACTGTCTAATAAATTCATCTGCATTGGCAAGCTTCGCAGCTTCTATAACCTATAAGTAATTAGGGAAATGCTTTAAGATAGGAAATGAATCCACTCTGAAATTCAAAATAAATTCCCTATAGAAAATAAATGACTAATTTAACTTGAAACGCTTGATGTAGTCAAAAATCAAATATTTAAAATTAATTTGTAACAAAACACATTATTATTAAACTATATTAGCATATATACCTTTAAATAAAAGGTAGTTGTAGATGTTCGTTATCTTATGCAGATCATTGTAGTTAAAACTACAAACGTATCACTATAACGACACATGTCTCCCTCTTCTTCTTCTTCTACTACTACTACTACTACTACTACTACTACTACTACTACTACTACTACTACTACTACTACTACTACTACTACTACTACTACTACTACTACTACTACTACTACTACTACTACTACTACTACTACTACTACTACTACTACTACTACTACTACTACTACTACTACTACTACTACTACTACTACTACTACTACTACTACTACTACTACTACTACTACTACTACTACTACTACTACTACTACTACTACTACTACTACTACTACTACTACTACTACTACTACGACGACGACGACGACGACGACGACATTGTTCCATGATTATACTCTGAGTAAAGGAGATGGTGATGATAATAATGGAATTACGAAAGTGGGAGGAAACAGAAGCAACCCGAGAAAAAAAACCCACGCACACGGTGTTTGTCCTCCAGAAAACCAACGGCAAGCTGGAATTGAATCAGATACTCCACGCGACAGAGATCCTGCCACTGAGCCACCACCAGGCCATCTGCAGCAAGTTCACGCGGAAAATATTAATTATCAATGGTGGAGAGCAATCAGTCCAGAGCAACATAAAAGTACCAACTCCGTATTCGCTTGGTGCGCCTAAGGAGAACTCCGTCAGGATGACTGGCAACATAATTTGAATCTAGTACGGTACTTCCCAATTATGAAGGTCTCAGAACGCTAGCTGTTCACCTACTTCGCTCAGTATTTCAATTTAACATTTTTTTTAAAAAAACAAGTACAAGCATTAACTTTTCATTACTGAAAAACTCATCATTACAGATGTGACATGTACGGCCATAATTCCACTTAAGGAAAAAAAATAAACGAAACTGTTGCTGTAACATACAACAACTACAAGAGAAGGAAGATAAATACAACTCAATGGTGGACACAAAGAAAATGCAACTGTTTCATTGAGAGCGTTAACCGTTCAGGTAAACATTGAAAGTTTAATCTGTGATGAACCTTCTGCAATTAAGCACAACAGGCAGAGATCCACGAGGATGGAAATTTAAGAAATTTTTTAACAAAAAGGAAAAAATATCAAACATGGAATTATTTTCGTCTGACCTTGACTTCTCTAATTTCTAATTATTGCAAAACCTACTTTTGTACGTGTTTGTAGTCTAGAAGTTACATTATATTTATATATATATATATCAAAAATATAATATACATAATCATACATATTGTACATATAACAAGAAATTTAGGAATGATACAAAAAATGGATCAAAAGACTGCCATCTTAGTTTTTGGATCAGGGGCCACAAAATTTTTGAATGGCCCCTAAATCGAGTTTTATATATATATATATATATATATATATATATATATATATATATATATATATATATATATATATATATATATACAGAATAAGCATATTATACTGAGTCAAATGGTAGTTTGAGTTTGGCTACACTATATGTAATTCTCCAGATATAAGGCGTACAAGAAAATTTTTGATTAAAATATATTGAATGTTTTGAGCGGCCACAAAATTTTTTGAACGGACCCTAAATTGAGTTTTCGTATGTTTTATGAAATAAGCACATTACACTAAGTTAAGTGATAGTTTGGGTTTGGCTACACTATATGTAGTTCTCCAGATATAAGGCAAAAAGCATAGTACGTTTTTAGTTGAGCTAGTAACATTAAATCTTTAGTCTGTTTTGGCATGTAGGATTGTGTTTGATATTTTGACATCAGATTTTGATACCTCCCAACATGGAGTTATCATGTTGAAAATTTTCGAACGCCCTGTATAATAATGTAAAATAATATATAATATATGATATGTAAGAATGTAATGTTGTCATTTAATTTTCTTGTAATATTAAAAGGTAGGATTAAGTTAGGACGTGCATTAAAATAGGTTTAGGATTTTATTTCGTATTTAATGTCTATGTTTTGTTTATTTCTATCTTAATTCCCTATATTTCTTTAATAATATTCTGCTTATTTCTTTTATTTTTATCTGTAGAACGCTTTTCCTATCTCCAATCATTCTGAAAACTCTCCCAAAATTTTCTTTAAAAATTTTATTTTAAAATTATTCTTCATAAAATTCTTTAGATTTTCAGCCATTTTGATAGAATTGATAGAGATTCACTCGGTTTTGGTGCATCATCTTCAATCTTGTCTTGTGTGACGTCAGTAGCACAGATTTACAGAATTATTTATAATTGGTCGCTTTCCTTTGAACTCTATGATAATTAGCTCATCTTCAATCTTCAGACTGTTACGTCACATTGTTGTCGTACTGTAATGGCGTCAGCCTAAGAAAGCAATCCTCAGTTACTGCCCGTCCGATATTATCGGCATAAAGTGATAAAGAAAGCCGCTCCAGAGCTGATTTTTTACTACTAAAAGATTTAAAAAGGTTCGATTGCAACATTTGCGATAATTTTTGTGCTATTGATTGAACGGAACGGAGCGAGTAGCGAGGGGAATTAGTGAAGCGAAGCAGCCCAATGTTGTAAGTTGTCTGTATGCATTATGGACGAGGTCTGATTTCTGTATGATTGGATCCTGAATTTTTTGGAAGAACCGTGATAGTTAATGGTCTTTTAACTGGTTCAAAATGGACTGTATGTTGTGGAAGATGTGAGTGATAGTTGTTTATTCTGGAACTATGAAATCCATCACAAAATAAATAAGAAAGGTAAACAGGAACGGGTGCTTGTAAGGACAACATTGGATTCTGCTTGTACACAAACTCATCCGAACTGTAAGTAAGTTTTCTTTATTTCTAAAAGTGGTTTCAAGCGAAGTAACTTGGTAGCCTGGATTCATGGATATTTTTCTTTTAACCTCAAAATTCACCAAGTTATCACGTTGGAATATGGTGTTTAGTGAAACATAATAATATAACTATGTCTTCGTAAATTCCTTTCCCGTAGGATCTACACAATTACTGAGACAATATGTGACGGCTTAGGCTTATCTATAAAGGGGGGGGAAATAACAGGCAGAGCAAACACTGACGGAATATACATGCAAGTGTAAATTTTTCATTTAGAGTGACCATCGAAATTCCTGTTATTCAAAGAAAGCAAAAATCTTGTGAAAGGCTATATGCAGTATTCTTTATTATTGTTGTGATTTTTTTTTTTTTTTTTATTTGGCTATACATCATTTGGCTGTACATTAGAACAACGCTAACCAACTAGGATAGGAATGACGTTCTCCAGTATAGAACATATATTCAATATATTTTATTCTTTTAAAGTTTTTTTTTTAACCTTAACGTATCCGTGAAGTATGAGAAAGAAACCGAAGCTGTACTTTGATAAAAGAAGCACGATGGGTCGTTTTGTCATAAATTTCCGATAGGGACAATTGGTTTTCTACACCGTGCGAACATTCATATAACATTTTTTTTTTTTTTTGTAACAGAATCTCATTAAAGGAAATGTGGCCTGGACTGCCAACCAAAGCGTTTTTACGTTATAAAATAAATTTGTTGGTGTGAGTGTGTAGTGTGAATGTGTCTTAGGTTAGTGTAGGTTAAGGATTTAGTGATTTCATGTGTATTTTGTTGTAAAATATGTAGGCAAGAAATGAATAAATATAAGAAAAAGGGTGCCTAGTAATTGTAGCTGCTGTGAACAGCTAAAACGTAAGATTTTTTTTTTTTTTAAATGAAAGATATGAATGCCAATGAGAGGCACTTTCCTTAAGATAGTCGAGAATGAGTAACTATTTAATAAAAGTAATAAATATTGGGAATATGTGAAATAAAATTTGAAAGTCATGAGAGTATGTGTGCATGTGATATTGTAAATGGTTGGTCACGAATTGTGACACGCACGGTAAAATGATTCTGTAAAGTGTAATGCGATGTATTGTTGTGCCCCTAAACTCAATGTAAACCGTCTGTATAAAGTTTCGGTAAAACAAGTAAAGCTTCAGGTGGACAATTATGTTTTATTCCATATAACAGAGATACAGTAGAGTAGATTTTTTTTTTATAGTAAAACATGATTTAGTCGAGATCAATAGTGCGTCTTCCTGTCAATTCGATAATGAATCATCGAGGGGAAAATGATATGAGTGAAACGTTACGGGGAACCCATCAGTGAAGGTCACGAATCCTGAGATTTATTTTTTTTATTTACTTTCCAAATTTTCGAGTTTATTTATTTAATTTTTTTTTTTCCGTTGCGCAAACTTCATTTAGATAATACACTTGTAGGGCAGGTCTTCTGAGTTCGATTCTTTCTCCCATGACTATGGAGCGAGTGAGTGCATCCCCGGTTGCGAGCTATTCTTCTGTGATGGCCACATAGACTTGTAGCTGGTTAAACTGGTGATATACTCAAACGCACCTTGGTCCCGAGAAAGCGAACATCTGAGAACAACAGTAGACACGAATACACATACACTAAACAAACAAATTAATTAAAAAAATTTAATTTTCTAACAATTTAACGTTATCTGTTATTTTATAAAGAAAAAAACAATTTTAATCTAAGTCTTTGTCTTCGAGTGAATCATCATCAAGCTTCTGTTTAAGTTCGATTTCCTTTATGGTCTGAAACATTAATAGAATACAACTTAATTATTTCCTCCAACTAACATGATTTCCAATATCTATTGAAACGAAATTACAGAATCCACATAACTGATGACCTTACCAGATATGTTAAAACATATACACTTTCAACTCATTACTTCATTCCAAACAGCTTCAATTAGTGACTTTACAAGAGCGAATTATTATTTACTGTATAATTACCTGTATCTTTACATATTGGACTAAGATAATATTAATTATAACTCTAGGTGTCATGGTTTCACATGTAACAAACCGTATACGCATTAACAGCTTTATAAGTTTTCCATTCTAAAGTCCGTCTTTGGATAACGGCGAGAAGAAAAATGTACGCAAAGGTTATCAGCATTTTACTAACCTCATCATCTGTAGCTTCTGGTCTTCCGTAACGAATATTTTCCATTATGGTTGTTCCAAACAAAACTGGTTCCTGATTAATAAATCCTATTGCCCTTCCTCGTAGCCATGTAGGGTCAAGTTCCTCAATATCTACACCATCTATAGTAATTCTTCCTTTATTCACTTCATAAAACCTGAAAAAAAAATCGAATTAAGAAAGTAATTTTTAAAAACGCTGATAAATATTAATATTTTAAACATTAATTTGGTTTTACACTAGACAAGAACAATGGAGGGAAAACAAAACTAGGTTGTTTATACAAAAAAAAAAAAAAAAAAAATCCAAGTGTATTAGTGCTTTTGTGTAACCATACCACAGTTCACTACCAGTGTGTTTTTAAAAAATAATCTTATAGATTTTTTCAGTGTGGGGAGAGGGTAAGGATCCCCACCTTACAGCGAGAGCACATGTTATTCACGCAACACGTGCTATTGTTTATAAGCATCAGTGCAGCAAACAATACACAAAACCAAGAAGACAGAAGAACAGTAGGACGGGTACCGAAGAGGAATGAGCCACCCATAAATGGCCTATAAAGGTGGAACCAAAGTAGACGGAGGCATCAGTTGACCACTGATCGCTTAACCTACATCTGCTCCTAAGGTAGCCTTGGACGAAGAAGTACTACCTTGCCTAAAACCCCTGGAGGATACCTTAAGCGAAAGGGATACCTAACCAGAAACCGAACCACACGACGCTGCCATGAGCTAAGGATGTTACCAAAAGAACCATATCCTAAAGTCGCTGCAAGACACCCTGGAGTAGGGTTGCCAGACGTCCCGGTTTTCCGGGACAGTCCCGGTTTTATATGAAAGAACTAACTGTCCCGAAAAAGGTTTCGGGACGCCTGTTTGCCCCGGTTTTCCGTTTTCAGATTAAAAAATATTTAACCTGCAAGAACCTGTATATCACCTAAAAATGGAAGGTTTTCGGAAGGTTTGTTTAGCCAATTAATTTTACTAAACAAACAACAGGGAGTTTGAAATCACATCCATTCTTTTGTCCTATGGATTGTTTAGCTTGCAGAGGGGAAAAAGAGGATTTTGAACAATATTCAAGAGGGGGAATATGTTATGTAAATATTTTCATAAGTGTCACATTCAAGTGAAAAGAACGTATTCTTCCCTGTGACGAGCTTTAACTACTAGTTATTTTATACTTAAATCGGCAACGCAAACTGCTTCATTGTTGGAACTTTAATCAACAATGGCGATACTGCTCTCAGTCGCTGCATGTTTACTGCATTTAAACTGTGTATTTCGCCCCATCCGCCGTCTTCTTAGGCACAATTTCTTCTGAGAACTGAGTTGTCTTTAATATATTGTCCCATGTCTGAATAAATATTTCTAAGGATGCTGTGTACGAATTCAATAATTTTGAATTTATATTTTTTCCTTTATCTGATAAAATTTTCAGGCAAAAATTCCGTAACAATTTACTCTAGCACAAGAAGTGGCAGTTAAACACAGAAAGGTATGTATCTTGTTAAATTTTGATACTGGATTTCGTTTTCTGCCAAAATTTTGGAAAACCTGCTTAAGTCTTTCAAGATCAAGAGATTTAGTTTTTGTTTATTATTCTGAATTTGGCATAAATATATTTTTCTTGCTAAATTCTAAATTAGTATTTCTTTTAGGGTAGTGAAATGAAATCTTTTTTGAGTTTTACGTCCCATAGTTATGCCGGCTAGGCTAAAGGAGAGGGTGATGATGAGAAATGAATGAAATGGTGGAATGAAGAGAGTGGGAGGAAACGGGAGAACCCCGAGGAAACCACGCACACGGTGTCTTTTAGTGTAGTGTTTGTGACTCAAGAGTGATGCTGCAACAAAGAAAAATGTATCTCTTAAATCATAAATGTGAGGGTGTCGCAATTGGAGCAATTTTAGAACCTATTAAACACAAGAAATCGGAATTTGGAATAAGGGACGCCAGACAGCTCTTCTTACATTACCTTTTCTCATTCTTTATACATCTCTCATGAGGCTGCATTTGTGTTAACTCTGTATAGAATGAACTGGAAAAGTGTGAGTAGTAACCGGGAAAAGACAGGTAATTAATTAACTCTGATCAAATGAGTAGGAAACCTGACCTTATCTATAGTCTGAGATTAGTGTCCCGGTTTTTCATTTACAAAATTTGGCAACCCTACCCTGGATGCTGGTATGAGCTAAAGGAATTCTCGTATAAAACATTTCCTTTCTTCGCCTCTCTGGTCATAAGGGAGATTTAAGATATTCACCTTGTAGACACAAAGACTATTTTGTAATATTTTTTGTAAAATAAACTAGCTGAACCTGCGCTCTCTACACAGCGCATCATTCACATATGAGCATGAATCTCCTTGTCATTCCTCACAACATCTGTACATGTCTCTTTACAGACACAAGTGAAAGACGTCTTGATAAAAATCGGCAAGGGATACCATAAAGGGAATTTTTTTTTTGAATATCTTCACTATTTGCAAGATTTGAGCCTACCTCCTGTTGGAGTTTCTAATTCATGAATGATCAGTGTTTTCTTTCTTTTTGCATGCAGTATGTAATAAGCAAATATATTACACACACAATTAATTATAATCTCAGTGATATATGGTGTTCATTGGGCAAAACACTCCAAACAATAAAGGTTCAACTTAGACTGGAGAAATGGTTATCATTCGTTTTTCATTATCATTTGGCCATAAAACAAACGCCTGAGAGATATACTAACCCCGTATACAAAGGTGTGGTGTTGAATGTATAACTCGTAGGATATGATGCTTTACTTCTTAAAAATTTCAACACAATGTACTCTAAAAATGTAATAAAGAAATAACAGCCTTTTAAAAAAAGATATCAATTAGAACTGAACAATCTAAAGAAAATTTGCAATCGATCAGTGAAAACGGCATCTTTCTAGAGCCTGTGGTTCCCGAGAACTCACTGTCGAAAGGATTGACCACAAACATATAAACGTTCACAATTAGGTAAACATTTCTAGCATTTTAATATATGGATTAGGTGAAGGGCTAGAACCCCAGACTGTCATTATCTCTACCCACACAAATATTACAATACTTTAAACATTAATTTGCTCTTACACTAGACAAGAACAAGTGAGGAAAAACTGATTGCCAGATTGGAGGGAAAAACTACGGTTGTTTATACAGAAGAAATCATGTATAAACAAGTAAAGAACCAATACACCTTCTGCAGCTAATTATATTAGTATTATATACTCGTGGGACTTTCATTTTCACGGTATATTACTCAGCACAATATAACTGATGATGTTTGGTTTAAATTGAATAAATACATTTTTAAACACTCACCTCTCTAATAACATTGCGACGGTAGATTTCCCACCTCCTGAAGTCCCCACCAAAGCTACCATTCTACCAGGAGGAATATGAAGGGAAAAGTCTTTTAAAATTGTCTTTAAAAAAATAGAAATAAATAATTAAATAATATTTAAATCTATAAAACGATCATCATTTCATTAACAAAAAAAATTCAAAAATACATGCAATTTTATCACATATATACTAATGTGAGTACTACCACAAAGTCGTACGTCAGCGACAAAAGTTCTTTCCGTTTCATGAATTTAATTTGGTATCTTCAGAATGAAAGGACAATTTGAGTAGTTTTCAGTAAATTAAAAAGAATACAATTTTCTGTACGTTCCAGCCATACCACCGTTATTCCCAAAATAAATTTTACCAAACGGAAATAACTTTTGTCCCTGACTGCATAATACACTGAAATAAATACAATGTAACATTTTTACTAGACGGACGACTAATGAAGGTAAATGATCATGACATAATTGGTGAAATCAGAATGTGGAAGGAAACGGAAGAATCCACGGACATGATGTTGTCCATCATAACCTTACATAGTCTGGAATCGAACCAAAGGTGTGGGCTCTACCATTCAAACACTGTCCTCTCCCTCTCCCAAGTAACAAGTATTAAATGTTCTTTTTTAAAATAACAGTACTCAATTAATCATTACGGTTAGATTTGAGTTTAGCATCTCTTTCAGTAGCGAGGCTGTATGAGACGTAGACCTTAGATTAACGTGGGATCCAAACTACGTAAGCCCCCACTGTGAATGAAACTCGAGTCTTCCACGTCAAATGAGTACGCGCTAACCGCTAAGAAATGTTAAATTAACTAGAAGCGACACA
The DNA here is from genome assembly GCF_964235325.1 of Thermobia domestica. NCBI lineage: Eukaryota > Metazoa > Arthropoda > Insecta > Zygentoma > Lepismatidae > Thermobia > Thermobia domestica. The sequence continues at coordinate 83,159,493 of NC_137469.1, forward strand.
TGAAAAATGCTATATACCTTGTCTGAATGCTTAACAAACATGTATATTTTCATATATCAACAAGCATTAATACAGGCATATTATTATCGTGTTTAGTTATCCATGAAATAATTCTGTAGAGACTAGAGCTACGAAGAATACAAATTGGAGGAAAAAATTGGCCTATATAACTCATTTCTATCCTATCCGACGTATTCATTTTGTTCATTCTAGTACTCGCTTTCGATGCTTATTATGCCATAGCTTATTTCTAAAGAACAATTCAAAACTGTAACATATTAAATAATACAGAATATTAAGGCCTTTCTTAAAGTGAATGTTTACGTCACTGCTGATTTTATGTTCCTATAGGCTCAATAGGTTATTTACCTATTTTTCAACTCTGAATCCCGACAACAAACTTAATGACTAATTATTTCGCCAAAATAAGCCTCAAAAATCAGATCATCATCATTATCATACCTATTCTGCCATTATTGGCAGGTCACTTGCTGCAACTGAGAAGCTTCCATGCTCCACGGTCTTCCGTTAACCTCTTCGTCTTCACGAACGATTTTGCTGCTTTGATATCATCTATCAATTGTAGCCTCCTTCGTACCCTCCCTCTCTTTCCTGCCACCATACCCTCTAGCACGCCCCTTATGATATAGTTCCTTCTTAGTCAATGTCCCAACTAGATTCGCTTCCTCTTCTCAATAATATCTAAACCTGTTCGTTTCTCCCCCATCATTTCTAGCACCCTCAGCACTTGAAATGAATACAGTTCATATTCATTTCGCCTACATTTTTACAAACTCAAAACTATACTAGTAGCAACAAAATTCAAACAATAGTATGACAAAAAGACAAACAAATGAGAAAAAATGTTACGAAATGAATAAGATACTCAAACACAAAGAACCAACGACAAAAGAAAATATTCTTTGGAGCGGCAATCAAAAACATTCTTGCCATTTGTGATGTCCCATTAATCATGCGCTCACAAAGAGGAAACGAAATGACGCACGTTTGTTAAGCGAGCGGAAGTTAGTCTAAACATCGAATTTCAGTACAGAAATACAAGCACATTGCACACAAACAGCAGTCATAGCTCGTCCAGTGTCCAAGGAAAATGGAGGTATCGAAGCAGCTTGTTCAGGTCTGTTTGTTGTATGACTAAGGTGGACCTGTCCGCTGCCTCATCAAGTCGCCGCACATGTTAGGCGTTTGAATAGAATACCGTGAACGAACGCACCGCTAGAAATTCCGTTCGGGAGATGTGAGCCTTTCGGATGAATCTATCAGTGGACGACCACATATGTTAAATGACGAGGCCCTAAAAGCAGCCATCGAGGAGGACAGTGGTTTAACGGTGATGATGAATTTTCAGAAATGTTCCATGTTTCCGCTGAAATAGTTAGACTGCACCTGCATGCAATAGGGAAGTCATACAAGTTAAGCAAGTGGGTACCCTACACACTGTCGGCAGCCAACAAGGAACGAGTGACAGCCTGTTTGTCCTTGCCCATTCGGCACCTGAACACACCCATCTTTGATCGCTTGCTCACTGGCGACAAAGTAGATCCTCTATGACACTCCCAAGCGAATCAGACATTGGTTGTCGCCACGTGACACTCTTCCTCACACATGAAGACCACTTCTGCATCCACGAAAGGTTATGCTATCTGTATGGGGAATTGTCGGCAAGTGGTGCATTACAAGCTCCTTCCACCTGGTCAGACCATCACTGCTGACCTCTACTCTCAGCAGTTGCAAAGAGTACAATGTGCATTGCGGCAGAAGGAACCGATATTGCTGAATCACAAGGGTATGCTGGATCTGCACGACAATGCTAAGTCAAATGTGGCAAAGAGAAGCCCGGAGATCCTTCAGCAACTTGGCTGGGAAACACTGTGCCACGTACCATATTCACTGGACCTCAACAATCACCTCCGTGGAAAGTTCTTCGCAAATAAAGGAGAGACTGGCGGAACACATTCACGGACTTCTTTGCAGTCACGACCGCCGAGTTTTATCACCAGGGTATTGTTCAGCTGCAGGAACGTTGGCAAAAAAGTGTTGGATGCTGATGGAGATGATTACTTCGAAACCTAAAAGTACGTATGGTCCACTGTATTGCTCTTTATTTATCACTGCTTTAGAACGGTAAAAACTTTTTGGGTTACCTTGTATTATTATTATTATTATTATTATTTAATGTAGAACAAGTGTCTTTGATTATATAGAAACACACATACCTGTTGAGGTCTTGTTGGGTATGAAAAGGTGATATTCTCGAACTTTATGTCGCCAAGAAACGAGTGATACGGAATTTTCGCTCCTCCCTTTAATGGAACCGACGGCTTCATATTGATGTACTATATAATGAGAAAGAAAAACTTATTAGAATAGAATACAATAAACTCATAATCACATCATGTTTACTAATATTCCACAGCTTAAAAGATAAAAAAAAGTTCATATAACTAACTTTATAAATTCAAGAAACATGTAGGCTCATTGCCGAAGGAACAGGATTAATTACTCAAAGCCCAACGTTTGTGAGAATCGAAGATATGTGTGACTCAACTACTGCTTAAGGGGAACCGAATCGTTACTTTTTTCCTTATGCAAGGTCATTACTTTTTTCCTTATGGTACTCCCATCGGAGGTCAAACCCAGGCCAAACATACAAAGCATGAGTGTTACTAGATCGTACCATATGCCAAACAAACTGGTCAGAATGGCTGTTACCTCCATAAGATTCTTATATTATCCTTCCATTTCCCTTTACATAAATACTTCTTTCCCAAAACCTTTCCAACTAAAATTCAAATCTATTCCAGTGACATGACTCATCCATTCTGGATATCTCAATTTTATTATCTGTAATATTCGATTACTCGTAGCTATTACGACGATGATTGCTGTCTTAAAATCAATATAGACTATAGAATATAATAGATCCTTTACTAGGTTTAAAATATCTTGATCGATTATTTTACTTCAGTTCAAGTATTCCAGTACAATACTCCAAAATCTTGTCATTCTTATCATTCTTATTGATATTTGCCATTCATTTGAAATGTCACTTACTTCTTTGTTTGTTAATTTGTGCAACACTAGAATACCAGAAATATTAAAAATGTTCTATACGTTATCAGATAGAAGCAGTACTGAGATTAAATATAAACCTGGACATTGCAGTTTAATACTAGTGAACAAAAAATAAATAATTTTTAAAAAATGATTTCGTTCTATATTTGAGAACGGGTGCATTTGGATTAGAAAAAACACACCGTAATCACGTTCGCTTCCTTCCTCTATTCCCTTAAAATGTGTAAGTAGCGTATTTTTTAGCGTATACTTTGTTCTTTTAGAAAATGTCCAAAAATGGAATGCGTCTTATACATTGCTACAGGTTTTCTTTTTTAATTATTATTATTATTTAACTACTACTCGTTTTAGTTTTAATGCTGAGCGCTCTACCACTGAGCCACCGTGCCCCGCTGAGAGAGAATTGGGTTATTTCAATTAAATAAGTTTCCCCGATTTTGTGTTGCCTTATGATGTACAACAGCATTCCAGTGACATTCAGTTGAGTGATTCAGAAAATGCAGTTTGGGTACAGTCACTCTGCCCCCTTAGCTAGGAGCATAATCGTGGAAGTTTAGATGCTTGTGTGATTCTGCATTCAGTTAAGCATTGGTAACTCCACATATGTTCCTTGCTAAAATAACTTTATATATTTAAAAAATATATATATAATATGCAATTAACATTTTTATCTCAAAATTGAATACAGAAAATGAAATACATCTTTCTGCTTAAAACATACAGCATACAGCAACAACTCAAAAGTACGCAATATGTATTTTCTTAAGGACGGCACTTTTAGTTCATAACTGATGTAATTTAAAACATACCTAAATTCTGCATTAAATTATGCATGTCAAATTAGATTTTCTTCATAAAGTTTTAGATGTAACCGAATTCTGTAGACACAATAATAGTCACACTTACTTCAAAAACACGTCCTCCAGCTTCAAGTCCTCTGACGACGTACCCAAAGAGAAAAGACAATTGCGCAAGTGATCTCTGAATAGTCTGTGTTGCAACAAGGAAAGACATAAGATCACCCGGTGACATATTTTGATTTGATAGTAGATAACCACCCATCGCTAGTGTTCCAAGCACAATACCATTCAAAAATAAGTTGGAACCTCCCTAGAAAAGAAAAGAAGATATACAGTTCAAACAATTGTCTTCAAGGCGTAAAATCTACCTGGAGTAGTGATTCTCATGCAATAGGCAACGACTAACTAGTGGGTTTTAAGTGGTGTTTATGGGTCACTAATTCTCGTATCCGAAGGGGTAGGCACTCAAGAAATCAAATATACATCTATAATATTTCACAGAGTGCGGAGAAACATCGACAATAAATATCGGATACCTAATCTATAAAACATCCTAAAAAAGATGGGATGAGAAACGACTCCTTTCAGAGCTATTAAGCTGCCAGAAATTAGTAAAATCAGTTTCTGCAAGCTCTAGCCTGAACCATGGAAGCACAGCTCAAATACTTCGAGAAAATACAAATCAAAAGAAACAAGGAGCAACCAGAAATACGGTTATCTAACTATTCACGCTAATGAACTATATCGCATCCATGCAATGTACTTCAGAAGAAAAGAATATCAAAAATATTTTTAGCAATTACTTGATTTAGTCCTTAAAAATTCCTTATGTAGATATGGCATGGTTCGAAAAAAAAAAAAAAAACTAGTTTCTGTAAAAATTTCTCAAACAGCTGTAGGAAGATCTCATAATTTTCAAGATAGGACGGTTAAAAAAAAATCAATACCTCTGAAAATTATGCATTTCCCGGCCAATATTCGCAATACAATCGGAATAGGGAATTAGCCCTCAAAGTTTGATAGTGGTATTTCATTGCATCCTGTACATACTACACTTTCGTGCTTGTGTTCTACTCATGAGTCTAAGAAGGATGTTATACTCATGAGTTCAAGAAGAACCATCGATGTCTATTTTTACAACTTTCAAACGAGAATAGAGTAACAACGTTTTATGATGAATAAAAAAATCACATTCGAATTTTTGACGTATTCATAAATGTTTCATTCCCCCTATATACTGAAAAAGCAATTTTTTTTAACTCCCCAGACTATCTGTAACTTTCCGAAAAGGCACAATGTTATTACTATCATTCTCCAATTAATGTGTGAAAAGAGAATTTCCTCTTAGATTCAAGTGAAACAGAAGTACAAAAAGACAGCTTGATGTACCCTCATATTTAAGATTTAAGTTAGCACTCACTGAGCCAACGAGACACACGAATTCGGTAAATGTCAATTATATCATTTTATATTTCAGCACTTAGTCACTACAAGCAATTTTCTTGTATATTTCGGAATGTACAAGTGCCGTGATGTTTAATACTGAGGTTCAAGGTTAGTCTTGGTCTTGAAGAGAAGAGCTGTAAAGCTAATGACCTTTATTGTTAGTTCTATTATATACAATTATTACTGCAACATTCTTAGAATACATTTAGAGTTTCAGAAAACGGTGAACGAATATCGGAAAACTTTATCCATATATTTACACGTTTCATGCTCACGGTGGTTTCCAACTTAATTGCTCGACAAACACACTACGCTGCGATACAGAAAAGCATTCACATTGACAAGCCTATCACCTGAGTATTAGATTACGGGCCACCCTTTTTTTAATGTAAATTTTTATATTTTACTTAAAAAGGGGGATATTTTATACAGGAAAAATGGGTCACATAGAAATTAGGAGTTTCACTTTAAATACTAAATAGATATATAACACAAGAGGAAACAATCTTACTTTCTGGAGAACAACTATGAAAAATAACACATAACCACAAAGGCATAGAAAATGTCAGTGAAAAAGCTTTCGCTGATGCTTCATCGAACTAGGAGGAAAAGAAATAGGAAGATAAAAAATTTTGAAAGATGTCAAGCGTTCTTGACTAACGCTAACAGCCATAATCATGATAGCTCACATAGCTCTGGTTCCAACTTCAGAAGCTCCCTATTTTATCATCATTTACTTCTTTACCACTCAATCAGATAAAAAAAAAAAAAAAAAAAAAAAAAAAAAGATATTTCATGAAATGAAATCTTTGAGTTTTACGTCCCACGATTATGCCAGTTAGGCTAAAGGAGACGGTGAAGATGAGAAATGAATGAAATGGTGGAATGAAGAAAGTGGGAGGAAACGGGAGAACCCCGAGAAAACCCACGCACATGGTGTTTGTCCACCACAAAGTTCACTTGGCGGGGGCGAAAGGATATTTCAGTTGTGGGTTAATGTTTACAATTGTTCTATGATAAAAGGACTTGTTTTATAATATTCACTCCGGGAGTCCTACGTTCCAAAATGAAATCTCTCAGCTTGACTTCCCACAATTATGCCCGTTAGGCTAAAAGAGACGGATGATTAAGGCAAGTGAATGATGACGGAAAAATTGGTGGAATGTGGGAGGAAACGGGGGTACCTCGAGAACACCCACGAACACGATGTTGTTTACAACAAAATTACTTGGCCGGGGAATCGAACCAGGGACCCCGGCACCAGAGGTAAGTGTTCTATCACTGAGAAACCGTGCCCTCCTCTTAAGTTCCAATCACAGATTATATGGCCACGAGTGCGCTGTATCGTTATGTAGATTCTAGATTGAAAATTAATAGTATTATTTTACTTCGAGATATTTCTTATGAAGGTATTTTTTTAAAAAATATATGAAGTGAAATAAAATCTTTCAGTTTATGTCCCACGATTATGCCTGTTAAGCCAAGGGAGACGATGATTAAGGCAAGTGAATGATGGAGGAATTGGTCGAATGAGAAAGTGGGAGGAAACGGGGATATCCCGAGAAAACCACATTAAAAAAAAAAAAGAGTACTTGGTCGCTTGAGGTTTAACTTCCCCGTCAGCAGTAAGGTTACATGAAATGTTGATCTATAGTTTAACTTAAAATTCAAATCACAGGTGATTCTGCTAGGGATGAAACTCAAGTCTCCAGCACGAAAACTGACCGATTAGCTCTTAGTTTAATGTCCCTTTCACCATGAAGGGTATAAGAGACATGGGCTACATAGTCCGAATCACATGAGCTCTCATGGAGAATTGAATTTGGATCTCCCACGCCAAAGACGTATAGGCTAACCATATAGAAACGGAGCTGCTCAGAACGGAGGTCGAAAAAAAGTTAAAATCCAAGATTCTTGGTATAAATCCAGAATAGCAAGAAATTTTTAGAAAACACGATACGAATAGAAAGTCACCAATCTTGACTATACAGACGTAAATGAATGAAGTTTACAACTTCTGAATGAATCTCCAACTAGATACATAGTATTAAGATGAGTATCTTTTGAGAGTAACAAGTTAATCAATTAATATTAAGTCGCACAAGAAAGCAGTCTAAATTATTGTCACTGTCGCTTACCTTGTATACCCTCCTATTTCTAGTACAAAGCCATTTCCCTAGATTCCAATTTTCGCTAGAAAGAACTAATTATTGTCAAGGAGAAAACAGTAATTTAAAAGGTCAAAAGAATTGGATCCCTTGCATGAAGGATTATCAAAATGTATAAATCTTAAATTTCATTATCAAAATATTATCTTTCAATTCCACAGGTCCACATTAGTGTATGGCTACTTGCAGAAAGTGAAGTAATTTTGTGATAATGATATGGTAGTCTATTAGCTTTTATCCAATCTGCACATATCAGAACACAATTTTGTTATCTTTGTGCTAATAAGAGATAATTTAAAAACCTGATTATCAATAAAATGTGCTCTTTTCATTTCTGTATATGTCAATGTTGAGTAATTCCACATCACAACATTCAGAAGTATCCACTCCTCCATGTCAAATTTTCATAAAACTTGGTATGTTAAGGTTATCAGACTTTTTTCCCCATGAACTGGGGGCGTGATGGGAGATTTGACTTATATTACTAAGAAAATAAATTAAAACAATTTGTAAATCCGGGAACTGGGGACGACTAATAATCTTATGGTATGCAATAACTACAGGGAAATATACGGATTTATTTATATATTATCTCTTGTTAATTTTTTACACTCTCCCAAAGAGTACTGTGCTCCACGGTTTTGTGATTATGTAAAAGAAAGAAACGCGTTATCACATTTCAATTAAGCAGTACAAGCCCTAAAAGAAAGAAACGCGTTATCACATTTCAATTAAGCAGTACAAGCCCTAAAAGAAAGAAACGTGTTATCACATTTCAATTAAGCAGTACAATTCAAACGTTACAGAATTTCAACATATCTACCAGCAGTCAATGTTGCTGCTCCCTGTAGGAATTCCTTGTGGATAACTCCATCACTGAAAAAAAAAAAAAAAAAATCGTCTAGATGCGTGATCTTTCTACCTTGACTTTCTTCCAACGAGGTGATGCAGGAGAACGCCATTCTATATTTTGGTGTTTCAATTGAGGGTCGTACCTCACACACCAGCTACCAGCTCTCATCCCCTGTAACAATGTATTTCAGAAAATTTGGATTTTCACCCTCCATAACGAAAAATACTCTGAAGTATAAACACGTGCTTTCTTTTGTTCCTCTGTCAAGTGATATGGTACTAGACAACAACACGTTTTGTTTTGCCTAAGTCCTGAGTGACGACGAATCTCACAGATTCATAGCTAAGGTTTGGTTCCTCAGCTATCATTAGCACCGATAAACGACGATCGCTAGTGATAAGTGACCTCACCTTATCAATGTTATCAATGCGGGCAGTTGACAGCGTTCTGGTATGAGGAGTTTCAGAAACAACCATCCTTTTTTTCTCAAAAACGGCCAAACCACTCATAAATTCGTTTCAATGACACGACTTGATCTCTATAAATTTGTTCCAGCATAGCACGGGTTACTTTGCTTCTGTGCTCAAGCTTAATTCAAAATTGTCAGTTGATTCTTTTGTTTGTTCATTTTACTGCGATCACTGACTTCGGTCTCAAGGAACCGGGCACTAACAAGCATCTGGAAAAACACGTGCCACGCGGGAAACTGTTGATTCACAACGAAATAACGTCCACATATCACTGTTACATATACAAAATAACGTATACAAAACACCTGTCGCTACTTGTATGCGGCGGCTCGTTCCGGCAGTGTTGCCAAGTTAAGCGCAGCGACTTCATTCACTGAACTTTATTGTCAAAGGTTGTATGTTTTCATTTGAATTTTCTGAGCAGTAACATTTAACAATCATTTGCCGGGTACAATAATCAGACGTGTTTCATGTATTGTCCGTCATGCGAAACACACAGCTGTAGACATCTGATTCGATCGAGGTGCACGAGTGAAAGAACCTTTGATGAAATACCGTCACACGTCCGCATAATGCACTGTAGAAGATGTCTGTCCTAGGTTTGTTAACCTTATATCATTGGTACAAGGTGAGCCTAAAGACAAGTCAAATGCGTGAAAGAAAGTAAAAGGAGTCGCCCACGGGACTGCACATTGAGCTATTCCTGAAAACTTCAAAGAGCTCGCGAAAAATACCTTATACTATGTTATTTACTTTTTTTATTATTATTATTATTATTTTAAATGTTTCTCGGAGGTTGAAAATATATTAAATAGTTACAAACTACTTTATACTTTGTGGTAAGTGGACTTCTGTAAATTTTAAATGAATAATCCAAGTGTTTAACAAACCTGAAATATACCTATGCCAAATCCCAAACGTTCGTTGAAAGCTCTTGCTTTTTCCACTTCATCTCCATACATTTTCTCCTCCATGTCTTCCATTGCAAAGGCTCTCACTGTACGAATATTACCAAAAGCTTCACCAGCTACTATTGTTGCTTTGGACACCTAATGAAAAAAGAATACATAAACTTCGGGGAAAGTTTAAAGAAAAAAATATACTGCTGATTTTCAATTAAACCGCACATTTTAAATTTGAACATTATATTTCCGTAAGTGCTATTTTAACTTATATTTTTATTATATTAAGGATTAGGGTTATTTCTACTGAAATACGACTACTATTCTAAAGAAAAAAAATAATGGTCGTTTCAGGTTTGTAGTAGGCAGGTAGCATAACTAGGTCGCAAGATGGTAACACATGAACTTGCCCGAGAAGTTATTCTGATGTGTATAAGAAGATGTGTGTTGGCTTACAGTAAGACAGCTGTTTAGTGTGTGAGTGATCATACAATTTCGGAATTTTTTCGACATCGGAATTTTTCCAAAATCCGGAATTTTTAAGATTTTACTTTCTGGATTCCGGAAAGTAAAATTTCCAGAATTGGCCATCCTTAATACAAGGCTCGAAGGAAGCTGTTTTGCGAGGAGGTAAACTTTTTCAGATTATATCCAAGATTTTACTTATTTATTTTACATAGTTATGATATGGGATGGGGGGAAATATTTCCCTGGTAAGGTAGAAATTCTTTGATGAGTCGGGGAAATTACTTGATGCAAGAGGGAAATCCCTCTCTTCCTCCCTTTGGCCACCTCTCTAAGTTGGCCACCTGCTTATCTTGTTCTGGTTCGTCTTGAACTTGCATTTTCTCATAAGACATTCGTTACTTATTACTATGTAAGTTGGCCATCTGCCTATCTTGGAAGTTGGCCGCATTGAAGCAATGTTTACCCTATGATGATAATAAGAAATTTACTTGCGTATCTTGGCCACACAAAATACTGTTCTGTTATTTTTATTAACTCTTTCGTATTCCCATATGAGAGGCAGATGTTTTGTATTTGTGACTGGAGACAAGAAGCATGGATTCTCACGATTTGTTCTTGGAGGTCAATGGCCAGAACCACCGACAGGGATTGTCCCATTTAACCCTAAGCGCGTCCCCCTCCTCAATACCGCTATTCTACCCTGATAAAGGGGTGGTGAAGGAAGATGTGAATAAGAAAAAGCACGTACAGGAATCTAGAAAATGGTTGTACGTATTTGTTTACCCTGTCTGTTTTGGTGAAACCATTAGCTATATCGGCTCCTTTCATCAATGGAGAGCTTTAGTAATTCCGGAAAATTCTCAAGATTAAAGCTAACCATGTCAATTGTCAACTATTGGCACCTGACGGCTTGTCGAAAGGTAGTGGAGGTTTTGAGATATGAATTTCCTTAACATCCTTCTCAAAACATCTTCTGTTCCGACGGAAACATTTGTAGCTCATTACCAAGAACTAGTTAACTACAAAATTAAAATGTGCATATGTGCCAAAAAGAATAAAAGAAATACGTTTAGAATGAACCACCATGAATAAATTTGTATAATAAATGATTTGCAATTTTTTCGAAAGGTATCTACAGAAAATATTCGTCACTGTCAAAAAAAAAAAAAAAAAAAGTCATATGAACTGCATATAAATTGTTCAATTTATAATTTTGCTTTTCTTATTTTCAATCTAAATAACTCAGTGTGCTAAAATATCAATTTCAATAAACTGCGTACAGTTTCTATTTTATGGTTGTATGTATTAATGTGTTTGCAATACGAATAAATCAGTGTACCAGACTAGTACATATATGAAACATATTGTAGTAATTTTTTCTAGTATTGTATTTTGTTATGATTACTCTATATACATTATTTAAAAGTAGCCGTTGTGTCATTGCTTATTAAAATATTACAATCAAGTATTACTAGAAATCCTATTCTAAAAATACAATAATCACACTTTTTCTGTAAGTTGGCCACCTGTCTATGTTGGCCACTTTTCAACGGAACCGATGGTGGCCAACATAGACAGGTTTCACTGTAATTTAAAAAATGTGTGTGTATATAAAGTTCATACATATCAACATATAATCATATTTCAAAGTGCTGTATTCGCTTTAAACACAATATTACAAAATCCAAAATAACTGCAATTACATCAAGTTTTCAGTTCACATATATTCAATGTGGCCTTCTCCGGCCCTACAACACACATCCAGTCGATGATCCACACCCTGAACACTGATGGGAATTGGCAAGTTGACTGATGGTTGGCAGGATATGTCACTAGCGTGTGTCGCTCCTGCACACTAGCGACGTCTCCCGCCAACCAAACAAAATTTGAACATTCCCGCTTTCAAATTGTAGAAGTTTCATTTAAAAATGACTGGCCGTTTTCAAGCTATGACATTTTGAAATCTGATTAGAAATTTAGACACTGTGTACATCTGGCTTCTTGATGCCATAAGAAGTTAGAAAGTGGTAAGGAAAGAAGTCAATGAAAAGCTTTGATCAATACGTCATTGAACCTTCGGGTTCCACAGGCCATAGACTTAGTTAGTTTTTTAGAAATATATTTAACACGTATACATACTCCTTCTTCCACTACATGCTAATATCCAAGCTGAAAGCAATCTTGATTTGCTTTTCATTTCTTGACAAGTCATGTCTCAGTACAATGTAAGACATATCTTTCACGAACCGTTATCTATATATAATATATTTCATATTCCTATGAGAATACCTTGAGAAAATAGCTTGCACATCATTTTACAAACTCTACACCCATCACATATCAGTTTCCCTAGCACATACATGGAACTTAAATTTTACGTACAGAAATATTATATTTTGTCTGCACTTATGCTTTCAAGCCGATGTTCTCAATGATAATTAACCACTACAAAGATCCTAAACCTAACCTAATAATGAATTTGCACAACATACTATTCCATGTTAATATTTATATATGCTTTCTTTTTGAAACATGATAAATTTCAAAAATACAAGAAAATAATAAATATGTCTTTCCTTGAGAATCATTTTAATCTCTTAAGTCATTAAGTACTCATTCATATAAATTCACCATAAAGAAGTAGCCGTAAAATCTAGAGTTTTATATATCACCTGTTTATTTCAAGAATGACATAACTCAAAATTCTTAACTTTTCAAAAGCGTTTGAAAGTTTCGAAACGCTGTAAAAACAATTTGGCGCAAGTGCTCTCTGGCGCCCAGTTTTAAAAGCACTTTTTTTTGTTTTTTTTTTTTTTTTTAAACAACCAGAGATAGACATCTAGATTAGCTTTCATTTTCTTGTCCTAAGTCAATAAGGGCGATTTTTGACTTTTCTTGAAATAAACAGGATATATATTCTCAAGTCTCTTATAAATTTCAAAAATCGATTTTTTTGAACTTAAGGATCCCTTTTTAGCGTCTAGGCTATATGAGACGACGCCTACAGCATAACACGAAATTTAAACACCATGTGCTCTCTTCAAGACTGAGCCTTACCATTTCCATAGATTGAATGAAGAGAAACACTGGTTTAACTGAAAAATTAATGTTATAAACACTGAGGCTCGTTATTTATTATTTGTTTATTTTTCGGCAGATCTATAAGTTGACCAATTATAAATAGGTAAATACATTTTGGTTACCTGCATCTGGGCTCTTCTTGAAATTGCGCGAAGCGCAGATGCTAATATAGCTCCAATACCAACAACTACAGGTACTACAAAAAGCATCGCTCCGGTCATTTGAGGTGATATCAAATATAAGGACACACCACAACCAAGAATCTGAAAAACAATAAATTAAAACCAATATTTAATTTAAAATGCATTTCTGCGCTTCTCAGTCTCAGCAATGGCATTCTTGGAAAGTCAATATACGCTAAAACCAGTGGTGTACACAGTGTTTCGTCAAGAGTGGTTCAGACACTCGAGCTCATATCGTTTTACGACAAAAATGATTTTTGTACAAGGGGCTTAATTCGGTAAATATTATTTTTTCCACAATATCTTACTGAAAGGGGAATTAGAATCAGGACCCTCCCCCCTTTTGCATGCCAGTGGTTGAAACGAATGTAAAAGTTCATTTAAACTTATCGAAGTGGTAAGTCCTTATGGCAGCTTCACGGTATTTCAAAAGAACAGGAAATCTTACGTCAATATGATTTATCCAATTAGTTTGGTAATGTCAGTCCCGCGTCACCCAAATTGGCATGTGGCATCAGCCAATAAGCTCGAAGTACCCTGAGGTTGAACCTTCAGGGAGAAATCTAATCATTCATAATTTATTTTGTTCGTATTTGTGGGCAATTATGAATGATTAGATTCCTCCTTAAAGGTTTAGTAACAGCGTACTGTGAGCTTACTGGCTGATGCCACACGCCAATTCGAGTGACGCGGACTATAGTATGCTACTTACATGTTATTAGTGAAATAAATACTTCAATAAATAGAACACGTAATAAAGAACAATGGACGTGTCCATTGTTTATATGTAGTCTGTACCCTATAGCTTCAATTAGTAAACCGAATAAGTACTAATTCAAAACATTCTAATACAATTCTACTTTTGATAACAGAAGATATCATAACCTGTGCATATATATATGAATCAAATCAAATTATGGAACAATTTCTCCCTTAAATCAAAGATAGATTTTAAATCAGAGGAGCGCTAGCAAATAAAACAGATTCCGAGGACATCTATTTTTATTACTAAATATGACTTTATTAAATTTTATTATAATTAAACTGGTTTTACTACAATATCACCACACCCTAAGGATTGAAACCATAACATTAATCTGCGCCATAACATACAAATCTGCGCACCATAACATAATCTGCGCCTTTTAACAGAGCATGCACTTATTATTTATTTAACAGTCGCTTAAATTTAGTAAACAAAAATTTTGCTATCATAATTACCTGCGTCACACATCGTAAACCCTGAGCAATACACATTTTAAGTGAACTTTTAAAATCTTGTACATCTGTTGTTAATCTGCAAAGGAAATAATACATATAATAAAAACACTCATAACAATTCATGTCTAGCATCTTCCATAGAGAAATACATATAGGCAAAATAAAATTTTTCTTTAACTTACAAAACGCTGCAAACTACGTAATTCATAACTAAGTATTATAGTGCCCCTTCATGCCATAAAGAGTGTTTCCTGTGTGCTTGACCCAGTATTCTATTCTTGATAAAGAAAACAAAGCCTCGAATTCATATATATATATATATATATATATATATATATATATATATATATATATATATATATATAGAGAGAGAGAGAGAGAGAGAGAGAGAGAGAGAGAGAGAGAGAGAGAGAGAGAGAGAGAGAGAGTAGTTGTTTCGATACACTTTAATCAGAAATAATTCTTATGAACTAAGTGGTTTATCATCAGAATGTAAAATTTGAAAATAAAATATCTTTAAATGGGAGATGAAAATTTCCTCGAATCTAAAGAAACACTTTCGCTTTTCTGCGCCTAGAAATAAGTGAAAGAGTTAGATGTTGGCAGATGCCTTTCTAATATTTCTTAATTCTGGTACAAAATTACAGTGTTTTCTGTCTGTTAGTTTAAAAGTTACAAGAGTGAATCAAGAAAAATGGTCCGCACTATATGTAACAAGTATGCTATTGTAAATTTTCATTTCATATATAGATTTGGATGATTATGTAATAAATTGATGTAATCACATTTGAATTGGCAACACTTGACCAAGTTACACTGTAGTGTATGTCAAACACTGTCCTCCCCTCAACAACACCGTGTTTACTCGCGTAATAGTCGCACTTTTTGAGACAATTTTTAAATGCGAAAATCCAACTGCGACTATTACGCGAGGAAAGCTGCCGTTCAATTATAGCTATGATCAAAACAATTTCAAATTTTGATACATACAGCATTGTGTCAACATAAAATAGAGAGTGGGAGTAGGGTGCTTGATCTCTGTTGACAGATGGGTCATGATATTACGTATCAGTAAACACAAAAAGTTCTTTTGCTCAGATTAGCGCAAGATAAGCAATTTCAAACGAAGTCTCGTTCACAAAGACAAAACTCCCATAGACTGCAACTTTTTTGCGGGCAACTTTTTTGGCGAATATTTTTACTTCAAACTTAAGGTGCGACTATTATGCGAAGGTGACTATTACGCGAGTAAACAAATGCTACGAAATTTCAGTGTTTTATATCTATTAAACTAAAAGTTACAAGGGCGTATCAAGATAAATACGTACGCATAGCAACTGAAAATATTAGTTTGGCGCCTAGCTAATTAAGGCTAAAACATGTAGACCTACCTATAAAGTTAGATTTGTATTTTATGATGCCTAATTTTCAAAACTGATTCCTAGGTCAGAATATTTTTTTCGAGCATTATATTGCGAAAATTTCGCAAACATTCTCCGATTTTTATGAAATATAATGAAATTGGTAAGGATAAATAAATGAAAATCTCGAACTGAAAAAAAAAATCGTTCGCTTCCACAATGCACAGTATCACTAGATTTACTTCAATAAATTACAATACTTCCCACACACAATACACCAATTAACTTTGCTTTCTATAAAACGCAAATTTCAAAGCTCTAGCCCAGTAAATCAAGTTAATTATAAGCACTCTTTCGTCTATAGCGAGCGCGAAATCATAACAAATATTTTGCTATATATTTCTTCATCTTTGTGGTACTGTCAAGCATTACTTGTACTACATCGGCTCCAACAAGATCCTTGTTCTTAATGGCCTCTCTAACTTGATTCCTTCAGTAACCTATCAGATATTTGTCTCTTTTCTTCTTCATCCCTTAGACGTTTTAAAGTACATTCTTTTTCTTCAATTGTTCCTTCTCATTTTTTTTTCCTAGGCAGACGTGGAAGAAAGCTAAACTCTGGACTAATGTTTCGACATAGAGAGTTCACATATGTGAACATCCATAATTATCAAACTATGTAAGATTAGGGATAAAGTGCTAACCATAAGTTTACCCTAACGACATATAAAATACAATGTTGATTATACACTAATTAATATGAAAACTTCTGACAATAATGTCATTTTATTAACTTCAGTGAGTTTTTAGTAGGGGAAATTTTCTTCCAAAGATATTAATCCCCTCTGGATTTTGTACCCTGATTTATAGAAGAAGGCAATTTATATGTTAGGAATTATTTTCAATAAATAAACTAAAACTGTTAGCAGTAAGCTTATCAGCTTGTAACAAAGTAGGCATATTAAATCTATTATAGGGAGCTGGCTTTAATGCGAGGCTGAAGAATTCAGATTTGATTGACAGGTGCCCCACCCCCGTCACCAAGAAACGGTCACTCGACGGTCCTGGGCAGGGTTGCCAATGCGTTCTCAAAAAATTCACCTAATATTCACTTAATTCAAAGAGTTTATGCAAATTATGCAATCCCTATCGAAAGTTTTTTAAAAACTCATTTACAAATTTGCATAAGCAGTTACCGTATTTGGGTACATTTTGCATATTAATCAACGCGTGGCGGAGCAGTCTAGCATTACTTCTCTAGCTTCGCTGTGTATAGTTTGGCCTCTCTTACGCTATGAAGCCATTGTCAAATGAATAATAAGCAACAAAACCGCAACTACAACAGCACTCAACAAATAACCAACTTACACTAACACTTCAGAATGACATTCACGTGACAATTTTCTACCCCTGGCAACGCTGACATATAGAAGGAGGGTAAGGGAGTGTCGCAAGAGTCAAGCAGAAAAAATGTTGAAAATTTTTCCCCCTCTGCCTCAGCCCCCGCTGGTAAACAAGCTATCTCCCTATAAAAGTTCATACTGCCTGAGTTTTAGGAGAATGTATTATTATTTTTACTCACCTATTAACTAATTCTCCGGATTTCAACCGGTCAAAAAATTGGATATCCTGCCGAATAAGTGATGAAAATAGCTGCTTTCTCATTTCAGTCGCTACTCGCTCTCCGACACAGGCAAGGAGATAGATGTAAGTGAACGTTAAAAACGACTGTAACGAAAGTGGAAAATCATCTACGGTAAGAAAATCTTTTATATTTCTGTAGACAGGTAATTATTAAAATGAAAAATTCTAGACTTCGAAACAAACATTTCCATATTCCTTTCTGAAATGAAACAGAATTACTCAGTTTGTAAAGTTGGATATTACACAGTTGACAACAAAAGTATACGGTGCTTTTTGTCCTTAATCTTAACACAAATGGATCAATTCCGCAAATATATGAAGATTAACATTTGAATATTAAATACATCAAGGAACATATGATTAAATTGGTACAATCATTCTAAACATACTAAAGGGTGTGTATGTACTTTTCTTAACGTCCCGTGATTATGCACCGAGGTTAAGAGAGACTGTAATTATGAGATGGCTAATACGGTGGAATGATGGAAGTGGGAAGAAACGGGAGAACCCCGAGACAACGTATGTACATGGTGTTTGTCCACCACAAAATCCACTTGGCGCAGGCTGGGATCGAAACAGGGACCCCACGCACCAAAGGTGTGCGCTCTACCACTGTGTCACCGCGTTCCTTGGAAGTATTTTTATTTGTGACAACTAGATTAACAGCTATACGCACATACGTAAAAATATACAAACTGCTTATAGATTTAATGATTTTCTTATAGTGTTTTATGCTTTTCCTATATATTAATGTATAAATTAAGAATTAACTTCAGCAATATTCAAAGAGTGAACGAATGCATGGGTGGACTAGATCTCCGGCTTACTGCAACCACTATACTATTTACTTCGCTTCTAATAAGCTGCAAACTTTTCCACTCTGGAGATCACATAGACACTCACTGTCCAAGTATAGGAGGAGTTGTGGTACAGTCCACGCGGTCTGAGTGGCTGAGCATAGACCTCAAGAATGGACAAGTATGCGGCTGATCGAATCGGAGAGAGGATTAGGCAACGTCGTGGCTAACGCACTGGTACAGTAAACTGGAGACTCGGATTCGGATTCTCAGCTCAGTGATGCATTCTCTCAATTTTTCAATATTATTGAATATCATTGTTGCCGCACCTATACATGAATCTCTGCAAGAAAAAACTGTTATTTCTTCCATTTATCATATACTATGACGGTACTTCTCTCCCCCCCCCCCCAAAAAAAAATTAAGGAATCCTTAGAATGTAATATATATAAAATTAGTTTTCAGTGAAAAAGTACAGCTAATGATGATTAATGAAACAAACATGACTTCTGATGACAATATCAAAGTTACTTTTCATTACTTTCAAGGAAGACGGTAAAGAATTTTAGTATAAGTTCATATATTACTTTTCTGTAATTTTAGGGATCAGAATCCGGTACATGCGCATGATTCTTGGAAGATTTACAGTGTATACAGGATGGATAATTTATCTTGAAACGAACTTCTAACTGTTTAACTTATAAATAAAAAAGCTGTAATTTTGCACCACGCAAATATCGCCAGAAAGATATTGTCTTACAGTTTTCAATACTACCAGACTAAAAGTGTTGCCAAACAACATAAAGTTGTCTTTTTTCAAAAGGAATTATGCCAGGTTGTTAGAAATTTCAAATCTATATATTAAACGAAAACCACACTAATACTTACAATACCATACTTATTATTCAGTATTGCAAAATAAGGACGACATAGCATCACTAACATTAAAAAAAAATCTGGAAGTATCTACAATAGTAATAACGAAAGTAAGACAGGGGAGGAGGCAATGCAGTCCACAATACTTTAGTGTTGAATACTATTCATGATTGGCATTGATTGTAAAGGCTTGGAAATCTGATTTTTTTCAAAGGCCTTTATTACGGAAAAGTTCTTTGATAAGTACCACATCCAATCACAGGGATGGTTTTCGAAAAACGTAAAGATCATAGTGATGCTTACAACAATTTCATATTTCAAACCGTTCCGGAGATAGACAAACATTGCTGAAGTTTGCAACGTTGTTGAAAAGAATGTAATTGGGAGAAGTTCTTGTAATTATGAGGTGCATGTCAAAAGAGGCCGATTCTTTTATATAAAAAATAAATAAAAGAAGAAATTTATTGTGATTAATATATAAGAACATACCTTGGCTAGTTTTCGACGTAGTCACCATGAACCTCCAGACATTTCTGGTAGCCTGGAACAAGCTTCCGTATATCCTCTGCATAAAAATCGGCCACCTAAGAGTGCAGCCAGTCCAGAACTAATGTCTTCAGGACTTCACTGTCATCCAAACGCTTTGAAGCAAGCCACTTTTTGATTGAAGACCAAAAAAAAAAAAAAAAAAAAAAAAAAAAAAAAAAAAAAAAAAGCAGGGGGCAAGGTCGGGGCTGTAAGAGAGATGATTAAATAGTTTCCATCGAAATCTTTGAACTGTGTCAACAGTACGAGTAGCAGACGGGGGTTGTCATGAATCAGAAGAATTCCAGAACGCAGTATTCCTCTCCGCCTATGTTGGATGACACGCCGCACACTATTCACTGTTTGGCAATATACCTCTGCTGTAATTGTTCGTTCTGGTCCCAGGAATTCCACAAGAATCACAAACTTTTGGTCTCAAAACATGGTTGCCATGATTTTGTGAACTAATGTTTTGATTGTTTAAATTTCTTCGCTTTATGAGAACCAGAGTGACGCCATTGCATTGACTGCTGTTTCGACTCCCTAGCGGTGTACAATATTCAGGTTTCTTCAACCATTACTATCTGAGAAAAAATGTCATTCGCAGCCTCCTCCTAGCGCGCTCAAAAAAAAAAAAAAAAAAAAAAAAAAATCACGTGCACCTGTCATTCTTTGTTTTCTGTAAGAATCTGTCAGCATTTTTGGCACTCGCTTCGCACATAGTTTGTGATAACTTAGCTTGTCAAGTCACAATTTAATACACTGTTTTCGCAGACATCTCTTGAAACTCTTTGTCAAGTTCAGTTATTGTGAACCTGGCAACTGGATTGCACTTTCTTGTTAACGCGTTCCAGTAGATCGTCTGTGTGAACACTACACCTTCCGCTACGCTCATCGTCATGAACGCTCTTTTCGAAACTCTGCACTATTGCTTGACCTTCCCTTCACTCATTATTGTCGGTCCGTAAAATGGCACACAATTTCCCGATAGATGTCAGCTGCATTTTGTTCTTTGGCGTTCAGAAATCGTATGACAAATCTCACTTCACATTTGGCAGGATTTTGTAGTATGGCAGTTATTCTCCATTACTGCTACACGCACGTACGCACCTCAACTCGGAAATCTCACTTCACATTTGGCAGGATTTCGTACTATGGCAGTTATTCTCCATTACTGCTACACGCACGTACGCACCTCAACTCGGAAAGCTCACTTCACATTTGGCAGGATTTCGTACTATGGCAGTTATTCTCCATTACTGCTACACGCACATACACACCTCAACTCGGAAATCTCACTTCACATTTGGCAGGATTTCGTACTATGGCAGTTATTCTCCATTACTGCTACACGCACATACACACCTCAACTCGGAAATCTCACTTCACATTTGGCAGGATTTCGTAGTATGGCAGTTATTCTCCATTACTGCTACACGCACGTACGCACCTCAACTCGGAAAGCTCACTTCACATTTGGCAGGATTTCGTACTATGGCAGTTATTCTCCATTACTGCTACACGCACGTACGCACCTCAACTCGGAAATCTCACTTCACATTTGGCAGGATTTCGTACTATGGCAGTTATTCTCCATTACTGCTACACGCACGTACACACCTCAACTCGGAAATCTCACTTCACATTTGGCAGGATTTCGTACTATGGCAGTTATTCTCCATTACTGCTACACGCACGTACACACCTCAACTCGGAAATCTCACTTCACATTTGGCAGGATTTCGTACTATGGCAGTTATTCTCCATTACTGCTACACGCACGTATGCACCTCAACTCGGAAATCTCACTTCACATTTGGCAGGATTTCGTACTATGGCAGTTATTCTCCTTTACTGCTACACGCACGTACACACCTCAACTCGGAAATCTCACTTCACATTTGGCAGGATTTCGTACTATGGCAGTTATTCTCCATTACTGCTACACGCACGTACGCACCTCAACTCGGATGATTCTATATATCTCTATTGCAAGTACACAATACTAGGGCATGCTCAAGTTCAATAATATTGTCAAACTCGTGTAAAAAATTATCTGACTTTTTTTTTTCTTTCTTTTCTTTGACATGTGCCTCGTACAACTCCCAAAAACTTGTTGTAATGTCAAAGAAAGAAACACAAGTAATAATCATTATAAAAATTTCTCACGAATACGCCATTTTAAGAAGCATAACAATTTCTATCCATGTTTTATATATCTTCGGATCGGTCTGAGATATTAAATTGCTGCAAACGGGATTATGATCTTTACGTTCATGGAAAATCATCAACGTGATTACATAAGAAACTTATCTAAGCACTTTATCGAAATAATGCCTTTCGAAAAAATGTCAAATTTTCAATTCTTCGTAACTTTGTTATTAATTTATTAATTATTCAAAATACCTCATATCATTATTCGACGTTAAGTATTTTGGATGTACATTACCTCGTTTATCTTACTTGCATTATTCCTGTTGTAGATGAGTCCAAAATTTTGACATTTGTGACACTGGAGCCTCCTTAGTTTGCAACATTAAGTATGGTTATTGTATGTTTTCGTTTCATATGTAGAGTGCCATTTGTAAAACCACTTCATGTTGGGTTGGGAGCACCGTTAATGCGATGGTGTTACAAAGTGTGTCGAAGTCCCCCTGTCGATATTATTATGATGCAAAATTTCAGCGTTTTATGTCTATTAGTTAGAAATTACACGGGCGTTTTAACATAAATGGATACGCACAGTAGATACTGTACAGAAGCGTTACTTAATTCAATTTACAGCGATGTATGTACAGTTCGGTTTATAAATTTTCAGAGCCAATAATTTACTGCGTCCTTTACTGTCGTCCGAAAACCTAGTAGAATTACCATGGTTTGTCACAGAAACGTTGTGGACAGATATACCGCGTAGCATTAATCTCAGTTTGATCATTATGAAGCAACGACGTTTAGTACTACCATTATATCTTATCCAATGTCAAAATTCAACACATACATCCAAGAAAAATGTACTGCAATGTATTCTTATAACAAAACTAGCTTGGTACTGGAAAACTTCGTAATTGGTCTAATAGCACCCATTCAAGTTGCCGCTGCTTGCCACACGTAACTTTTCCCTTGATAATTCCCGAGTCATTTGGCAGCAGTAATAAGCAAGTTTCTAAAACAAAGTCGCAACGCTAACTAGTTCCCCCCATATTCACTGGATGTATTGGCAGGAAATACAGGGTTTGTCAAATAATTAATCGAAAGATTGCTTGGATTAAAGACAGACGCACTATTATGGAGATTAATGAGACGTATCTGTCTAACCTTTATCTACCCATACTTGTTTTTAAGATTCGCATATTTTTATTTCGAATTCTCCGTATGCCTCCAGAAGGTAGTATCATTCTAAAACGCGGATTACTCCAAGTAAACGATAAACGTGTTTCCCTTTTGTCTGTAGGAGATTAAAGAATATATAAACGAATTTATAGACATATGAGGTAAGGAATAGGACGTTCAATGATACTGGTTATTAGTGTCACGCTTAACATGCACTCATCAATACATCATACTCTGGTAATCACTGCCTGCTGTACGAGCAACAAATATCTTAACTGTCTCCACTCATATGGTGGGTTATCAGCGGACTTCTATCTATATCGAACACGTTTACTGTCTAACGAGAATTGTAAATAACTATTTTGTTTCCAACTTTTGAAAGTTCAAATAAAATTATGGGTTCCTTGCAATATGGGTTTTGTTTGAACTCTTTAGTAAGAGAATGTGCAATTATAGTCAAATTATCTCCAGCAGTAAAGCACACTTTGGATTTATTTGAAAGAGATGTACTTTTCTGCATCCTATGGTCATTAAGAACATATTCATTAAATACTATGATACACAATTGTTAGAAGTGTTATCGAGATAAGTTTTTATTTACAGCCTCCAGTAAACTATACTTTTGGGCGTAGGGGAACAGAGTGCGAAAAATTCACTTCAAGATTCCCACAAAAAGATTAAATCTCGTTGAATTCGAACCTAAGAAAAATTGGGTTGTGTCTTTCATTTATCATTTAACTCATGTTATAACT
Organism: Thermobia domestica; assembly: GCF_964235325.1. Lineage (NCBI taxonomy): Eukaryota > Metazoa > Arthropoda > Insecta > Zygentoma > Lepismatidae > Thermobia > Thermobia domestica. The sequence continues at coordinate 83,183,465 of NC_137469.1, forward strand.
ACTTACCTGAGCAAGGTACATGGCAACCAAACGTCTTCCTGGTTCCTTTAATTCCTCCAAAAAAGATGTCCCTTTATTTTGGATAATTACGGTAATAGAGTCAACAACTTTTCCTAGGATTTGGGGAATGTAGATATTCAAGAGGGCTACTGCAAAGGCACTCTGCAAAGATCATCTTAGTTACAAACAATTACTTCAGACAAATAAAAAGGATATATAGAAATAATGTAAGTAAAAGGCTAATAGTCACCGCAAGAAACAAACCTTATCTCTAGGAAGTACTTTCGAAGAACATCGTCTTCATCGTCAGTCTAGGCACACTTCAAAAAGGATTTAAACCATTAAAAGAATTTTAAAAATGCACGAAGGAAAAATCTTCTTGTCACTATAATTAGATATATACATCAAATAGAAATTATTTGATGAATTTAATCAGATACATCCTAGAATCAAATTCACGATGGAACTTGAAGAAAATGGAGCTCTTAACTTCCTTGATATTACCATCAAAAGACAAGCGAATAAGATTGTTACTTCAGTGTATCGTAAACATGCTGTTACCATGTATATTCATTTTAAATCATCTCATTCATGGCTTCAGAAACTGAATATTTGGAAAAACTTCTTCAGGAGAGCTCTTCTACTTTCTGATCTTCCTGGTGACCTCAACCAAGAAATTCAAAATTTAATTAAAATTGGACAATAAAATGGCTATCAAAAGTCTTTATTACTGAAGTGGTACAAACAGGTACAGCGGGAGATCGACGGCACCCACCATCGGCCAACAACAAATGTTAAAGAAGACAAATGGATTGGTGTCCCTCTGGTTCCATATATGCAAAAATTAAGGCGGCATTGCATAAATATAACATCAAGGTCTCCGAAGTTCCTCCTAAACCTATAGAAAAATATATTACAAATTTTAAATTATTTTTTTACTGATCCCCAACAAAGTAGTGGCGTCTACAGGGTTAAATGTCAATGTGATCAAATATATATAGGTCAAACAAAAATGAATATTTATACCAGAATCGCTGAGCACATTCGCACGTCCAAATCTCGTAGCTTACAACAGTTATCTGGATCGGCATCACATCTCAAAGAAAATAACCACAACATTGCTAATTCATATTTGATCGAAAAAGCAAAAACAGCAACTAAACGGAAAATTAAAGAAGCTTATTACATTCATAAGGAGAAACCGCCACTCAATTCAGATAAAGGTGACATAAATGACATTTGGAGCAATGTTTTTGCTACTTATTTTCGCCGTCTGGAAGATACTGGAAAAAGAAAAAAAAAACAGTAAACAACAGTGAACAGTGACAAGTGAATTACTATTAACATATGTCTAATTATAGTGACAAGATGATTTTTACTTCGTACATTTTTAAAATTCTTTTTATGGTTTAAATCCTTTTTGAAGTGTGCCTAGGCCGACGATGAAGATGATCTTCGAAAGTACTTCCTAGAGATAAGGTTTGTTTCTTGCGGTGACTATTAGCCTTTTACTTTCATTATTTCTAATCATTATCACCGCTCGCAATATTATGATAAAAAAAGGATATATATTTTCATTGATACCGCTTGACTTAATTTTCCTGGACAATGATTTCAACTATAAGCTGCCCTAATACGGTACATATTAAAATGCAAATTAGTATCCAATTGCTTCTACATATTTCTTAACAACAATTTCACTTTTTATTATTATAATATTTAGTATAATTGACTCCAATTTAATAAAGTTTTTTTTTAAACAAACGAAGTTTCAGAATAAACTAAATTAATGAGAAATGTAGAGAAAATAATTTAGAAAAATGTGTACAAGAACAACAGCCCTTTTCACTTATGAAAGTCGCTAACTCTTTATAGTAATCGAAATTTTCTAGTGTTAATTTCAGAATAGTCATTTCTATCGTACTTTTTGCCGAAAAGAACTTTTAGATCACTTTTGGTGTATACGGGTAAATTTGTTAATTATGTGCTCCCATTGCTTGTTCAACTTACCTTTATCTAAATTCAACATTTAAATTGTTACGCGTCTTTCCACTACGGAAGATGCTTTGTCTAAATCTTTTACGTCTTTAATTATTAGTTTAGAATCGCTCAAATCTTTGACAACCCTGACACTAGACAACCATTTAGCTTCGGGTCTCGAATATGTTCCCTAATTCTGGTCTCTATTTTGTTTTTGTCATACCCCTATACAGTATGAATACAATCACATTTCACTTCATAAGCAAGAGCTGATCAATTCCTCTACGAAATACATTATCTATGCAGTGAATAATTTGAACACGATATTAAGGGTGTTAAAGGAGATTTTGAATAAGTATTTAGGAGTTATCTTCTGGAGTTTAAAAGTTTAACTTGACTATAAGGGTAATTATATCCATTTTTGATTGTTTTACTCAGTAATTTGTTTGTTTTAATAAATTTCAAAAATTTGTTTACTCCATTTGTCCAGTGCAGTCCCGGTACAACCCTTTTTCAAATCTAATTCATAAGTTTGTTGCAATTGTTCTTTCTTGTTTATTTATGTACTTCATATACCCTACAGAAAAAAAAAAAAAAAAAACATGCGACCCATTGGATTAAACTTAAAAAATTATTATTGTTGTTTAAAATTCTGTAGTGAGTTTGATTTGGGAAGGGAGAATGCTATAAAGTTCTACAAGAAGTGCCTATATTTCTTCATCCTTTTTACCTTATATAGAATCGGCTCAGCACTGGCCGTGTCGCTGTAGATTTGGATGGAATCGAGTATTCATACATTGCCGCTACTTCGATACTATCGGTAGCACATTCCCGCCATCTACTCATTTGTATACTAAGAACTTGCAAAACAGTAAGAAGATTGTTCAGAGGAGGGGCCGTATGATGTCGCTACTATCAATTGACAGCGAGCAATCTATTATTTATCAGATACCACAGTGATTATTACAATATTAACAATTTAATTCAATAAAGGTTTGTATTCATATGTAAATAACTGAGGGAGTTGAAACGAAAGCATTAGCAACATTAAATTAGTTTTGAAAATGCTTCCTGCTCTAATGAAGTTAGAATTAAGTACATATTGCAGATTTGAAGATACTGGAAACTGAAAAATTTGAAGATATGCATTTGTTGAACTACTGGATTGTTTAGAGAATTGGTAGTTACTGATAAGGACGGCCGAATGCAGCAATAATCCCAGGGTCGAACGCCGCAACGCGCCATGCGCTTGCCCCTGGTATACACAGTAAAATTACTTGCTAAAAATAGTAAAGAGTAGGTATACAAAAAATAATTTACGTATTTTAAAAAATAATTTTAAAAAATAATGAATGATCTAAAATTGCTACTTTACGCTAACCAGATTTAACAATGAGCATTCTCCTATGGCTAGTTCATATTCTTTCTTAACGGATTCTTTTTCCTTATTAAGCAAGGAATTAGCTTCTCATTTACAAGACTTGTCATGAAAGTAAATATACAAACGAAAGTAAGATATACAAGAAGTGTATCAGGCGCACAGAAAGCTACACTGGTACAAAGGCTATTTCTACACATAAGTGCCACCATGTCCAAATATCTGTTCAAACGCGAAACAAGTTTTTGTATCCTAGAATCGTGAAAACGCCGCGTCTAAGTTTGGAACCTGTGATTTCTTCCCTGATTTCACTGTAGTCGTCAAAGTATTTTCTTCCAATGTTTCTTTAGGTCCAGGAACAGATAATAATCGCTAGGTGCGAGGTTCTGGCTATATGGTAGATGTTTAAGGACATCCCATTGAAAATGTACAAGCAACTCCTTGACGATATTTGCTGAATGGGGCTGGGCGTTGTCATGAATAATGAGGATCCCATATGAGAACATGCTCTTCCGTTTGTTTTGAACTGCACGCCAAAGATGTTCCAAAGTTTGGATGTGTTTCAGCATTAATCGTTCCTCCAAGAGGTGTGATTTGCACCAGTAGGATACTATGGCAATCCTAAAAAACTGTTACGTGTTGAAAATGGGGTTTTAAACATTCTGGCTTTTGGAGAATGGGTATGGCGCCACTGCAATGATTTTTACTTGGCCTCAGGTATATGGTGGAACATACAAATCTCATCACCTATCACAATGGGGTCCAGAAATACATTTCCTTCTTCTGTGTAGCACGTACGAAAGTCTAGTGCATATCCCATTCGTTTGGTTTTGTGTTTGAATGTAAATTGTTTCTATACGCACACAACTTATTGTATCCTAATCTAATCACAACTTCATGAATAGTGTTTCTTGAAACAGCAGGAAACACCACACACAATTCTCTAATTGACACCCGCCCGTTAGCACGCATCTTTACTTCAATGCAATTTCGAAGGTCATCAGGAATCACAGACGGCCTCCCACTCCTCTCTTTATCATGAATATTACACCATCCTTCTACGAACGCACGACACTACTTCGCCACATTTTATGGGTCCATTACATTCCCACACACAGACACTATTTCTTGATGGATCTCAGATGGACACTTTCCATGTGCCTGCGAAAACCTCATTACGCTGCGCACTTCACACCTCGCGGGATTAGATATTGCAGCTACAATTTCCAGCGCGTGCTCCTCCCATAAGACTCAGTGCAGCACTGACGAATCATTCTCAATTCTCGTCGTTTAACTCTCCTACCATTATCGCCAACTTTGGTGCATACTTCTCCCCTGACGTGCAAATGTATTTGTATCTTTACTTTCCTGATAAGCGACATAAATAAAGAATATCTAAGTCACACCAACACCATCAACAAATCAACCAAAACCTCAAATAAGTAAAGTAAACTCAGAAACCTCTTGGGAATTTAATATTTCCAACCAACGAATGCCTCTATGCTATCAAAAGAAACAGAAATTTTAGTTTTCTACGCTAAGCGCCTTGGCCCCAAACACAAAACTATCACGCTAACTATATAGCCACGAGGGATCTCTTTGTTAATAATAATAATAATACGTGGGCGATTCAGAAAGTAATGCTTCCAAGCCCACTACTTGGTCAATAGTACTGCAAACACTCTGAACTGTTTATCATTAATGCACTGATGTTTAAGCTATAGAATGTCACTTGTTTCACCTTCCTATCTCTTCTCGGTTCAGAGTAATGGAACAATCCATGACATCCAGTGGTGACATCCAGTTGAAACAGTGGGCTGACACTGAATTTCTGACTGCGAAAGGTTGTGCGCCCAGGAACATCATCGACGGCGAAAAATCGTGGATACACCATTACGAAATGAAAACGAAGCACTAGTCGATGAAGTACCGCCACACTTCCTCTCCTCCGACAAAGAAATTCAAAGTTGTCCCATCTGATGGCAAAGTGTTGCTGACATTCTGCTTCATCCTACCTCTAGTCCGGATCTTGTGCCCTGCGACTTTTAGCTCTTCCCCGAAATTAAGGATCACTTTATGGGCCAACGCTACAGTTTGAGGCGGAGGTAGAAGCAGTAGTTCTGCAACAGTGTCACCAGCAGCCATCGCAATTCTTCGCCGATGGCATGAAAAACCTTGTTTCGCGTTGATGCAAGTGTGTTGCCCGTAATGGGAACTACATCGAAAAATGATGCCACCATTTGTAGCTCACATTGCAAGCTTTTCACTGATATCTGTATCAGTGCCATTCACTCTGGATGCATTACTTTCTGAATCACTCTCGTATATTGCAAATAATAATAATAATAACAATAATAATAATAATAATAATAATAATAATAATAATAATAATAATAATAATAATAATAATAATAATAATAATAATAACCTCGCTTGTCTTCTGTTTTGCTTCCTCAGTTATCGTTCTTTTCTTTCTACAATATAGTTTAATAACACTAGTTAACAAATTTAAACTTTTTGTTTGTTACATGAGAAAAATCACCTGATCTTAAAGGAACTTTTTGCGCTGAATTCGAATATGCACTCGGTTTCTCTCCATCACGTACAGTTTTCCCGTAACAGAGGAATTTTCGGGAAATTTTCTCAAAACTTTCCCTTTTTCAGATATTTTATTCCCCTAGCTCCTGTCCCCTTACACATAGTAACATAGAAATTATACCTAAGTATACCTTGATTTATATTTAATAAACCCTAAAAGTTTTGTAAAAATCGCTTTGTTCTTTCTAGAGAAATAAATATATTTGTATGTATACTGTGTGCACTGTTTATTGCACCTGATAGTAATGCTTTCAGATCTCCTGAGTTGGGGTAAAAACGATTTGCTTTATTACTACAAACACAGACATAAAAATGAATATTTACAATAGTCAACAACACACTTGTATTGCTCTCTGTAAATTAGAAACGTGTATAAAAATAGAATGTACTTCCAACGTATATTTTTTTAAACGTACAGTATATGTATATCTTAATACATATATATATACAATTCTCCAAGTTTTTTCGTTTTGTTCATGAAATGGTTATCAATATTTGTTATCAAATGTAACAGAATGCAAAAGAAAGAAAGAATGGAATACAGACTCATTGTTGACAACAAAGAACTAATGCAGTCTGAATTTTCCACTACGGTATCGTTTCCCCCTCTCCCGCGCATTTCTTTCTTTCTTGTGTTCTTGACACCTGGTGAGGGAGTTTTGTACATTTTTATATTGACGTGTGGTTTAACACTACTTCACTTTCAAAGTTGTCTTTGCTGCTAAGAGTGCTTTCATGTTTGATCTTAACGGCATTATACCCAACTAAGATCAGAAGTTTAGTTTGTGATCAGTACAATGGCGTCAAGAGGACGGCGTTCGTGTGTTAACTCACCAAATAGTTTTTGTTATGTGTGTGGCCAGTTTGTAGTTAAAGGACAGTGTAGATCCATTACGCCATCGGTGAAACTAGCATATTATATATATTTCGGATGTCGTGTGGGAGATCACGACAAAACTTGGGCACCCAACATAATTTGTGCGTCGTGCTACGTCACTTTACTTGCATGGGCCAAAGGGAAACGGAGATTCATGAAATTTGCTGTACCAATGGTGTGGAGAGAACCCACCAACCATCTGGATGATTGTTATTTTTGTCTCACAGTAGTTAAGGGACATTCTAAAAAAAGCAAATACACAATAAGTTGTCCCAACGTTAAATCCGCAATTAGACCTATTCCGCACGGGGATGAACTTCCACTTCCCGAGCCCCCTACCAACTGGGAAGAGATATGGCCAAAAGACTCTGATGATGATCATGACCTTGATGAACCATCGACATCAACATGTACATCCAAGGATCCAACGTTCATCCCTGACTGTGTTCGCGAGCCACATTTCATCCGGCAATGTGAACTTAATGACCTAGTCCGTGATTTGCACCTGACAAAACAAGAGGCGGAACTTCTGGGATCAAGGCTCCAGCAGTGGAACTTATTGGATGCAGAAACGAACATATCAGTGTACAGGAAAAGACATGTTCAATTTTCAAGCTATTTCTCAATGCAAGATAATGTGTGCGTATGTACGGATATAAATGGGTTGATGGCGGAGCTAGGAATTCCTTACGTTCCAGAAGAATGGAGGTTATTTATCGACGCGTCAAAGGTCAGCCTTAAAGCTGTCCTTTTACATAATGGAAATAAAAAAACCTTCTATACCACTTGCGCACTCAGTGAAGATTAAGGAATCCTATGACACCATGTCAACTTTGCTAAATCTTATAAATTACAAGGACCATTGTTAGCAAATAAGTTGTGATCTCAAGGTAGTTGGTATTTTATTAGGACTGCAGTGCGGTTACACGAAGTACCAATGTTTTTTATGTTTATGGGATAGCCGAGCTGATGACAAACATTATGAAGTGAAGGAATGGGAACCTAGAGTGAATTACGTACCTGGAGAATGCAACGTCAAATACGCTCCTTTGGTAGATCCTAATAAGATATTACTACCGCCACTTCATATCAAGTTAGGACTTATGAAAAACTTTGTCAAAGCCATGGACACATCTGGTGAAGGTTTCAAGTATTTGAGAGATAAGTTCCCTAACCTGAGTGATGCTAAGATTTCAGCGGGAGTGTTTATTGGTCCCCAAATTAGGAAATTAATGCTTGATGATAGCTTTGACAGCAAGTGAAACAGTGCTGAGCTAGCTGCCTGGACAGCATTTAAGTGTGTTGTGCGCAACTTTCTGGGCAATAACAAAGCTGAGAGTTACACAGAAATCGTACAAGACATGATACAGAAATACAAAGAGTTGGGTTGTAGGATGTCTTTAAAAATCCACTTTTTGCACTCCCACCTCAGCTTCTTTCCTGCTAACCTAGGTGCTCTCAGCGACGAACAGGGGGAAAGATTCCACCAAGATATAATGGCAATGGAGAAAAGGTACCAGGGACGATGGGATCCTTCAATGATGGGGGACTATTGTTGGGGTCTTGTTAGAGAATGCAACATTTCTTACAAAAGAAGGAAGTAGTGTACGTTTTTGTAACCCAATGGAAGTTTCATATATTGTGATAGTTTTGATTGTCTTTTCATAACCTTTTGGTACATTTGTATTATTGTTTATTGTAAATTGTCACACTTGTAAATTATATTGTATTATATTTTATATATGTGTTTGTGGTAATAAAGCAAAACGTTTTACCTCAACTTAAGAGATCTGAAAGCATTACTATAAGGTGCAATAAACAGTACACACAGTATACATACAAACATATTTATTTCTCTAGAAAGAATAAAGCGATTATTACGAAACTTGGAGGGTTTGTTAAATATGAATCAAAGTATACTTAGGTATAATTTCTATGTTAGTATATGCAAGGGGACAAGATCTTGGGGTGTAAAATAAACGAAAAGGGAAATTTTTGAGGGATTTTCCCGAAAATCCCTCTGTTACGGGAAAATCGTACGTGATGGAGAAAAACCGAGTGCATATTCGAATTCAGCGCAAAAAGTTTCTTTAAGAACAGGTATTTCCTTTTATGTAACAAAACCTTTGTTAACTAGTGTAATGAAGTAAATAATTAAGAATTTTGACCTATTTTTTCCCTTCCGTCATTTTAACTAGAAAATGTCACCAAACAACCGAAGAAAACACTCACATCAAGCAACAAATATCACTTACAATTATGGCAGTTACAATATACCAAAAATGAGGCATTAACATCTGTAGGAACTTCTTCCAATCAAAACTTGAGGCAGGAGAGTCTGAATCAAACTTCATTCCAGCAACTCTGGACTTTGAATCATCACACGCCACTGATAAACTTTTTGTGCATAATCTAATACCACTTGCTGTCCCTATACCGAAACAGAGCTTTAATAAAAAGGTAGTCCTATTCTTTATGTAAGACGAGTCTTTGGTTACACCCTGGCTAAACCTCTCCACATATCTGTTATTCTTCAATAACAAATTCGGTTTCACAACATAGTTCTTCAATACGGGTAAGCTACTTCCCTTCAGATAGTACCTGCAATTACAGAAAATAAATAAATCAATAAAATAAATAGTTAATAGTCCAATGCGAGCAAGACTCTTGCCAAAGAACCAATTAAATAAAATATGAATCAAATTTCCTCTGAAGATACACAGAAAGCTACAAATACATTTTTTTATTATTTTAAAATTCATTACAAGCTCTTTGAAAATCATGGCCGTATGTTCGTCACAACTCGTTCTTCTATTCCATCAACATGCACTTCCATTTAGTACTGTTCTTCCTTAACCTATACCGGCGTTCCGCAGGGATCACTTTTATTAGTCACAATGTTCTACAGATCGCTTATCTCTTGTCCTTTTCTAAAAGCCTTTTTTTTTTTCTACGTATCTCATAATGTTTTAAGCATATACAAGTATAAAACACCATTTAATTTCACGAATCTTTTATTAATATACTATAACTATTTTGCCTGTTTTTCTTTGAAATCAAGTTATCTCCTTTCTACATTTAAATCGCTGGGACTGCTCCGAACTTCTGGTCATATGCAGTTTCAAATAATTAAAAAAAGTCTAACAATCGAACATTATTTACATATTAATTGGAAAATGTTGATTTAACTGAAAGTAAGGAATAATAATTAATAGGCTGATCATGCAAATAATTTTAGTTCCAACTGTATTTCTTTCTGATATTTTAAGTGTTTCGCTTGGGCACTTTTCGTCAGGATTACAAGGCTTAAGCTCTTTTTCATTTGTCTCAACAGTGGTAAAATAATGAATAATGCATAATACATATATATTTTTTTATGATACTGGTAATTGTCTACTTATTTCGATAATTATAAATGCTTATGAGCTATGTAACTTATTAATTATTTGGTCTAGGAATTAATTCGTGCGGGTGGACAAGAGATGGCGCAACGAACGGAGCGTCCCACAGTTCCGTGTATCCACACATGTGTTGCAAACCCCTGTCATCGCGTATCGTTCGTAGTATAGGGCAGTGGATTAAAGCGTCAACAACACCCTTTGTAGTTAAGTGAACATGGCGCAATTTGTGCCTGATAAAGTGTTTTTTGCGGGGTGTCCTGCTGCATTACTTTAACATGCAGAAAAGTGCGACTGAAAGTCATCGTATTTTGGTGGAAGTGTATGGTGACCATGCTCTAGCTGAGCGAACGTGTCAGAAGTGGTTTGCACGGTTTAGAAGTGGTGATTTCGGCTTGGCAGACCAAGAGCGAGCTGGACAGCCAAAAAAATTTCAAGACGAAGAATTGACAGAATTGCTCGAGCAGGATTCGTGTCAAACGCAGGAACAACTTGCAGCAGCATTAGGCGTTGATCAAACAACAGTCTCCAAACGCTTGAAAGCCATGGGAATGATTCAAAAGATGTCACATTGGGTTCCACATGAATTGAAAGACAGAGACGTTGAAAGACGAAAAACCATTTGCGAATTGCTGCTTCAACGACAGAGCAGAAAGGGGTTTCTGCATCGAATTATTACGGGTGATGAGAAGTGGATCCATTACGAGAACCCTAAACGAAAAAAGGCCTGGGTGAAACCAGGTGAACCAGGTCCATCACAACCAAAACGAGATATTCACTGTGCAAAGGTTATGCTGTGCATATGGTGGGATATGAAAGGTGTGGTGTACTATGAGCTGCTGCAACCGGGTGCAACTGTGAATAGAGAACGTTATCGATGACAATTAATGCGTTTGAAGCAAGCTCTGGCCAGAACACGACCAGAATGGGAGAACAGACATGATAAACTTTTTGTTCAACATGATAACGCTCGCCCACATGTCGCAAAACCGGTCAAAACCTATTTAGAAAATGTCGGATGGGAAGTTTTACCCCACCCGCCGTATTCACCAGACGTTGCTCCTTCGGACTACTACTTGTTCGATTGCATGAACAACGATTTGATTGGACAGCGGTTTACTTCTTCAGAAGATATCGAAACATGGGTCTCTGACTGGATCGCTTCCAAGGATGAGGACTTCTTTCGCCACGGAATCCGTACATTGCCTGACAGATGGGCGAAAGTGGTGGCTAGCGATGGACAATATTTTTCTTAAGGTATTTATGTATTTTGTGTTTGTACTACAGCTTCAATGTGTGCGTATCAACCGCACGAATTAATTACTAGACCAAATACAATAACTTCATTGCAATTATATATATATATATATATATATATATATATATATATATATATATATATATATATATATATATATATATATATATATATATATATATATATATATATATATAGGGTCGGCGGATACACTTGCACCCCCTCCCCCTTCGTTGTAAATAGAAACTATCTAAAATGAGACGCTAGCAGTGAAAATAGCAACACTTTCCGAAACTTTCTGCTGTCATGTTTCCGTTTGGGGCTTGAAAGAAAGCGAAGTTTTGCAAAAGCAATAGTTCAAGTCAATTTTCTGAAGGTTGAAGGAAAAGGATTCACCAAGCAAAACAATATTCCTCGTTCACACCACATATACAGGGTGTCTCAAAAGTCCCCTGACATAGGGTAAATCTGTTATTATCAGAGGTACAACAGAATGTAAAAGGGGAAATCGTCTCCAAATATAACGTTTTCAATCTAAAGTGAAGGAATTTTTAAATCGGAAGAGCCGTTTGAGCTGTACACTCTTTATGTGCCCAATGTTAAATGAAAATGGAACGTTGCTAGTTACCTGGATCCACAACATAAGTGAATGAAGTTACTGTGTTATGCTAACGTGTCGATGGTCAGCCCCAATTTCAAACATGTCCCTATTCACCATACTCTTACAAAATTTGTCCACCTCCTGTCCCGTCTTTCCCTTCCCCAGCCCCAGGTAAATGGCAACGTTGTAGTTTCATTTAATATTGGGCGCATAAAGAGTGTACAGCCCAAACGGCTCGTCCGATTTAAAAATTCCTACACTTTAGATTGAAAACATTACATTTGGAGCCCCTTTCCCCTTTTACATTTTACTTTAACTCTTATAATAACAGAAGTACCGTACGTCAGGGGGCTTTTGAGACACCCTGTATATTTAAAGAATTAAAAAAATAGGAAATAGGGTTTACGTATGATCACACTAACGGGAACCAAAGTGCGATTTGGATAAGTTGCACGTAAGAAAATTTCAAATAGTTCTTGGGTAGTTGGATATGTGAAGTTTTGGTTCAAAAAATTCACAAAATAGACTCCTAAAAAGTAAAAGTTAGCAGGGTTTAATTACAAGTTAGTGCACTAACACTAAATTTATATACTTCTATAGTCTGTCACAAAAATATAACCACTTTGAAAAAACTGTTACATTGTTAATTTCAACCCTATTTTATACACCTCGTTGGTCACACACTGTTCAACTGATCTTTTAATAATTCTCTAATGTTTATGTTGTACTACTGTAGTACATATATGAGCATAACATGAAAACGCTGAGTTTTATACATTGAGGGACCTTATAATCCAGAAATCAAGTTTAATGCATATTTTTTATCATCACACTCTTTGTCCAAAGTTTATCGTTAATGGTAGGTAAATTATTGAAAGTAAATGAAAAAAGAAAATTGTTTACACCACAATTTTTACAACACTTCAGTCTTTTGTTACACAACCACGAGGAGCTCTTAATGCTGCAAACCAACGGGATATGATGTTCACAAGTGTTTCACTTAATATAATATCCAGTTCGAGGTGCCAGATTCGAACCAGTTCCTCAGTGATTTGTCTACTAGACTGATATATCTTCCCATGTCCTTTTTGTGACATAATATGCAACAGATTCTATATAGAATTCATATCCGGAGAATTTGATGGTCACCATAATCTTTGGAAATTCATGCTTTGAAACCAGTCCGCTACACTCCGTGCTCTGTGACACGGCATACTGTCGTCTTGGAAAATAAATCAACTCAAATTAAGACCAGAGAAACAGTCAACACATGGTTGTAGTAACTTTCGCTATTTCAAAATGTCAATGTAATATGCCGCATTAATTTGTTTATTCGAGATTTTATTTCACCCCACTCAATTTGAAGTAAAGCATCCACACAACATGACACTTTCATCAAACTTCTTTTGGAAACGTACTTTGGCTTCACATTTTCTCCTTTTCTCATCCAAAATTTCATTCCATTGTCATTTACAACAATCATAAACTTCTCATCGAAGAAAATTACATGTTACCACTGTTCATCACTCCTTGCACCGTGTCTACTCATGAACTCTCTTCTAGCGTTCACCTGTTTATCAGTTAAAAATGGGTCCTTTTTTTTTAGTTTTCTTATGTAAGCCTTTTTCATTAAATCGTCTGACAACAATCATCAGGCTTATGTTATAACCTGCACTAGAATAAATAGCCGCTTCATTTCATGCCCCTGGAAGCTCTGTCTGATACAGCCAAGCGAAAAACCTCTTGATTCAATCTCGCAGCTGTTTTCATTTTCTGCCACACCGTTCCCATTCAGAAGATATACCATGCTCTCCTTGATTTTGTATTATTCTACCAAGGATAGTATGATGTATACCTAGAATTTTGGCGATTTGTCTATTTGAGTAGCCCTCAGTTCGCAGTGTCAGACTTCGTCTTTGTTTACAAAGGCTTGTGTCACATACTTTTCTCATATTTCGAGTTTCTAGGGAATAATGAGATTCTTCAACGTCTCATAATGTACGTGAAGCACTTCCTCTTAGAACGTAAACAAAACAAACATTCAATAATACATAATTTTCATTAAAATTTACACTTTACATCGCTCCAGAAAAGCAAACAAAACAAGCATTTTAAGTCTCAACCACACTCGAGACACCAAACAGAGAGCATCTGAACTCTTGTAAAGCAAAATACTGCTCAGATCCTCCGCAAACTTAAAGGTTGTTAGAAACACCAAGTAGATGCCAGTATGTCACGAATGGTTATTTAAATAGTAAATATAATGAAACCCTTGCGGTTGCTCTGAGTGGCTTTTTTTTTTTTTTTTTTTTGACAGACTGTATATGCTTGTATAAATGTTATATAGCTCATAAACATTCATATCTACCAGGAGAAGTAGACAACTACTAGTATCGTAAATATATAAGGTGTGAATGAGGATTCGACCATTGAAGAGGCAATTCGTACTAACTGGCGAATACATTTTGAAAAACTGACAATTTTCAGCTTAATCTTTTTTTTTTTTTTTTTTTTTTTTCAGATCGGTTATGAACAAACGGTTGACTTCTAGGATCAGGATAGTTTTGAATTTGTACTATAATGGGAGAATTGTGTTGAGAAACTAGGCAGCTAAGTTTAATATGAGCCTTTATTTTGTATATATTTTTGATGTGTTACCTATTACACTTTCTTGTACATAAATTCTTGTGAGTTACTTATTGATCCGCCCTCGTATTTTTATTTATATTTATTTATACCTATTTCTATGTATTACTAGCATCTATGGCCTTAAACCCATCATGTATGATGAATAACGTCTCTCAGCGAGCACACTATCCGGGGAAGTGGAAAGGAACGAAGCGGGCTGGAACCTGTACGTTAGGTACCAACCGGTATCTACCTAATATAAATTAGAAAAACCCAGGAAAAACTTCACTCAGGATGGCTGGCGTGAAAAAGCTGTTATACTTTTCGACCAAATATTCCTATCGGGAAACGAAACAGGGACCGTTCACACCAAAGGAGAAAGCACTAGCGACTACTTTACGCGGGACTACTCGTATCTTTATTAATTGCTGATAGAATTACAATCATACAGGAAGACATGAAACGATAACAGTGATATGCCTACAGTCTGTCCATCATACTTTCCTCACGAGGCTTAGTTCATTTCAGTTTAGAGAAATCAGACTGTTACTTTCCCTCTAGAAAGATTGCACACTGAAACGGTTTAATTCAAACTTGCCTACTTCGTGATGCAAGGCAAAACTGTTCTTATTTGAATTACAGCAGGATTTTTTTCAATTCGAAATCCAAGAGAAAACGAAACAATATTCGAATTATCCAACATTCCAAATATCAAAAAAAATTAAGCGACCTGAACTAGTGAACATTAAAAAGATAATTAATCTTCAGTAGACTGTAAGGCAACATATTATGTGCGTGATCCAACACCGCAAATAAATAAATTATATTTACTCGCACATAACTTAAGCCACACATACCATGGAAAACATATATCAGTAATGAATGACCTTAAGTATGTTATCGATTAAAGAAATTCGTGATTTTAGTCTGTCTTGATTTAAATAGTTTTGCATGATCAACAATATAATCAATGTCATTTATTGCATAAAATACTTCCTTAATAACATTTGGTTGACATTCAATAAATCTTTTTAAAAGTTTAACCATTTCGAAAATTTAAAATGAGTTGGACACACGTTTGCCTTTTACTTCATCGCCTACCTGTCTTTTCATCTTCTTTATCAGTATCGTAGTTGTGTTTGTGTGGCACTCCCTATGATGTCCTCTCTATAACTGAATATGGATGCAAATGCATTCTTTTGTTTGCAATCTGTCCAACATTAAAAATTCTTGTACCGCAACTATAGGAGGTTCAAAAGTTCAATTTAGCAAGGATTTTTTACCAGTTGAGCACAATGTATTTTCCAAGAAGAATAAACGTTTGTTCGAATTAATGAAAGTTCCAGTATATATGTATTAAACAAATTAAATATAATGTCTGTAGTAATCCTTTACCTGAACTGTACTGAATAACTGGAATAGCACTGCCTGGACATAATCCAAATGGAAGCCATGATTGCTATACTTAGCTCTGCAATAAAATAAAATATATGAATAAAACAAACAGGTAACAGGGATTTCATAGCAGTAATAACACGAACATGTAAATAGAAAAAAGAAACATGTAAGATAAAGTGGCAAAGAAAAGGTGTATTTCTAAACACTTAAGGAACATCCGTCGTCTCATGCAGCATAAAAACAAATGGCAAAAGAAGCACTGCAGGACATCTATGGCTTAACTAATTGAAAGGATTAATACAAGCGTAAAAACTCTTGTATGCGTCGGGCAGTTTGATATCAGAATATATCACTTTAAATTGTTGGTTGAACTGGAATTTAGCATCCCCTTTAGCACTCAGGTCATATGAGACATAGACCTCTTGTAGTTTATGGGAGAATCCGAACCATCGTAATACGTTCAAATTTTAAGGTTCTTCCATCAGCAATCGAATGCGGGACCCGTGCACCAAAATAGCACGCACTAGCCACTAGACCAGAGGAAATGACTTTTTATATTGTTTAGTTCGTACGCAACGGCTACTTCCCAAGTCTTTACAATTCAGTGAGTCACATAAAAATACAAATTAAAAGAACTATAATACTGGAGTTAAACTAACAAAAATGACGTTCGTAACAAGTGGTAAATGTAAATAAGTATTTTTCTTTTCCTCTTCACTCAGGGCCTAGTACACAAAAATACAAATTAACAAGTACTTATCGTAAGAAACTCATACTCAGAAACACTCCATTTTGTACAAATCAAGAGTTGTAAAGAAGTAGGCTAAATTACTTATTGTAAGATATATCATACACCTTGCTACATCATTCGCACTATTAGTCAATCCCGTGAATTGCACGCTACATTACGTATAAAATTAACGGATTCTTTTTTCATTTACCAACTGTGTCGATTATTCGAAGGAGAACGATAATTATTTCAATAGCTAATCTGCATTTTTCTCTGGAACTGTAATAGAATTCGTAGATGTGTTGAGAGAAATTTATTTTAATTGCGAAGGCTAAAATTTGCCCATAATCTACATAGTAAAGGGTTTTCAAAATGAACATTTTAGTCCTACATTACTTGGAAGTATGAAATGAAATAGTGTCAACTCTCATTTTAAAAGATATTTTATTCGATTTATGGAATCTTCCACAATTAAAAAAAGAAAAAGAAAAAATCCCATCACCAAGCTGATTACGCAAGGTACCCTACAAATCAAAGAAAGGTTGAGAAAGGCCATCAAACAGTTTGAGTTTAAAATTGTGAAACAGGAGTGTAAAGATGATATTTCTAATATTAAATACAGTATTAATTTCAAAATGATCTGAACGACAACAAATCGTTCCATGAGCCTTAAAACTTATCCACAATTAAAACTACATCGAAATACTTTCGACCACATCCTTGAGTGGTGTTTTTCACAATCGTAGTAGTTCGAAATTTATCTGCTACGTAGCAGAGTGACAAATTGCAAGATGGCTGCCTATGATGCGTACCATAGCTAAGAAATTGCCATACCTAAATCACAAATCACCACAGATGCGTTACACTGAAACCACGAGCTTAGTACTGACCAAAACAAAACATACTATCGTAAAGTATGCATTAACTAGAGATAAAACGGTGTCAGCAGAGGGGGAAAAGTCGTGTAAATCAATGAAGTAATATAAGTGCAATGCATTTTCGAGCCATTTAATTGTATTGTGAAGATTGATTTTCTTCCTGAATCATTGAAACAGCACAATAAAGAAATATTACACCTAAATTTTATTACCGAACCGAAGGATTATCACGAGGAACCACAATGATTACGAACTCTTTAAATCATCACGAGTTACATTGAATTTCTTTTAGCACAAGCAAGTTGAGGGGCTGCAGTGGCTCAGTGGTCTGCCTTGCGGGGTTCATGACAGGGTGTCTATTAAAATTCCAAAATAAAATTTCCTGACCTTTTCTTTACCAAACCATAAAATTTCGTAACATTCAAATCTAATAACAGTGCCTATATTCTTCAGTACTTATCTTTATCTTATCTCTACTTTCAAAGGCTGTTCTCTGGAGCAATAAAAACTTCGTGTCTTCTGACATCACTTTCAGTATATTCACTGTATATAGTCTGTTTTTGCGATTTCGTAACATCTAAAGCCAACTACTGACATTTCTGGCGGTGAATTTTGACATTTTATAGAACAAAATTTTCCAGTTTCTACTTATATTTGTAGATAAAAAAAAAAAAAAAAAAGTCATGACCCAAAATCTAAATTTCTTGACTTTCATAACCGTTTTCTGATTTCGTGACTTTCCTGACCGATGGACACCTTGCACGGTTCGATCCCAGCTCTCGCCAAATAGGCTTTGTGGTGGACAAACATTGTGTGTGGATCTTCTAGGAGCTCTCCAGTTTCATCCCACTTTCGTCATTTCACCATTATCATCCATTTTATCATGACTGTTTCCTTTAACATCTGTGTATAACGTGGGACGTTAAATTAAAAGAAAAAAAAAAAGGAAACAAACAGAATACTGCTAAATAGACGAAAGTTACACTAGGTACGAATAAACCTAATATAAAGTAGAATTTACGTAATACCTACATAATTAAGTGGGATAAGCTCACTTAACACCCGAAAACGTGTATTAAACAGTATTCTATTTATTCAGCTATATTTAGCTGCCTAAAAGTAATGAACTTGTTACAGATTAATCATGGAATCACTTTTGTAATGTTCCACCTAAATATGGCAACTACAGATTTAGACTCTCCATCAGCAAATATTCTCCTTAATGAAATTTTTGATCATATTCACACATTTAGCCTTAAGCAGTTATGACTCTTCTGGTAGCCGCTTTTAGCTACATACTCCTAATACAACTTAAACGAAATAATATATTATTGGAACAAATTAAATGTGTGAGTAATAGCACAATCCCACCAATATCCAGAAAAACATTCGACACATATTGTAAATGTGTTTAAGCGTAGGCATAAGAAACGTAAACGGGCCAATAGAATAAGCATCATCCTGGAAGCATATCCGTATTTTTCTTCTACCAATAGCTCGGCAATCTCCACGATTTACAGTACTCTTGGTTAGGTCACTGATCGTATTTGATTGTGTACAGAATGAATAGTTCCCTGCTGCCTAGTTTTAAGTTCACATACCTTAATTTATTGCACACTCGCATCTTTAATCAGTCTTAGTGCCTTAGAAACTGATCTTACGGGGCAAGTTACATTACTGGATGCAGATTCGCTGTAGGTGGGCTTACTTGTTATGGGTATAAATACGTATCGATGTCATTAAAACGACTGCACGAAAATCACTAACCAACATGCGCCACTAAAAACCACGAATACTGTCTAATCGAGCCAGGAAAAAGCGTAGAAGGCACGTCAACGACGGTAGGTATGTGCGTACACTACTTGTGACGTAAAGAGGTAAAATCACACACACACACACATATATATATATATATATATATATATATATATATATATATATATATATATATATATATATATATATATATTTACTTACGATAAAATAAAAGGTAGTTAATTTATGCGAAACTAAAATAGGACAACACCCAGCAGGATGGTTGGCTGGATTGAGAATTTATCGTCCTTTTCAGCACCGATGCTAAAACAGACGTGGACCTAGGTTACCATGGGTTCCGAACTATACGAACTCTCACCGTGAATCGTAACTAGGTGTCCTGCACAGGCGCGTAGGCTAACTGAATATACTACTATAATGCATAAAGTCTACTACTACTACTATAATGTATAAATGTGTGAATTATGCTTAACAAATGTGTTTAGCATATGTACTGCTTCAATTAAGCATGACAAATCCCATGAACTATTGGAAAATTACTTCCAAGTTTGTGCAGAATGGAGAATAAATAAATGAATGTGAATAGGAAACCCGTGTTGGATTTCTGGCAGGGGCTCACGGTTTGCGGATTACATATTAAGCTGTAGGTCCACTCTCATATATCCTCGCTGCTGAAAGGGACGCTAAACTAAAATATTTCTTTTTCTCTGTTGAACGTCCAACAATGCCCTTCAGGCAAAAGGAAACGATAATTAAGGCAAGTAAATGATGATGGAAGTATTGGTAGGAGAAATCGGAGCACCCTGAGAAAACCTATCAACGCAATCAAGGTCCATGTTCCGTTAAGGGGGTCCAAAACTACACTGGACCCCCTTAAGCTAACCTAACCTAACCTGACCTGACCTAACCTAACTTAATATAACGTTATATTATGTAAACAAACGGAAATCAATAGAAAGAAGCGGTGTCAAAGACACTGGACCCCCTTAACGGAACATTGACCGCAATCAACTTAAATCAAAATTACACATAGTCGTCCAATAGGTGCTATACTAATTTATGGCAGCAAAGCATTGTAAAATTTACGAAACATATATGACGTAAATACCAGAAATGAGACGAGCATATGATATTAAAGAGAAATGAATCAGTTGATGGCTTAACATGGTATGGTAAAGTAAGACATAAAGAAAAGAAATTGGTAGTGAAAAGATGCAGAGAAAATGACTGGTGAAAATCGCAGTAGAAGATACGTTAGTTGTGTTGGCATATATACACGGTGGACCAAAAGTAGGTATACACCCCTGCATTGATCAAGTATAACATTCTAGCTTATAGGTTTATTTGCTTCGGCTGCTCCGAGCTTAAGGCATAAGTAAAAAGACATTAAGAACAAATAATTAAGACACTAAGTCTACCGGATAGATGACAATAAGAAATGATATGAAAAGCAAGAATTGATCGGTACGGGACTGTAGACCTACTTCTGGGCCACCCTGTAGTTTACACGCATAGCCACCATCGCTGACGCGCCTCCACCAAACGAACACATCCCCTCGCTAACCACTTGAGGCTTCTGCACCCCTACCCTGACTCGGTTAGATAGCATTCTTGCTTTAAAGTGGTCACCTACCACAGGTTAACTTGTGTTTTTTAAAGTTTATTCGAGGGTTAAGCTCAGCCCTTCTAAAGTCAATCTACACCTGTTAAATTCTTTCTTCCGAAACATTATCTAAGGCACTGTGAGTAAATTTCTTGCAAAAAGAGAAATTCCTTTTCAAGAATATAAATATGTCCCATATTGATAGCAAGGTCCTGTACAACATCACTAAGCTATTTTACTTTCAGCAATAGTAACAAAAATTGTTTACATATTACTTTCTCTGTAAAGTACCAAAATTTAATACATGAAATTTAAACAACTTAGTATTAAACTCTTATCCAGGATATTCTCCTTCAGGCAACTTACACTACACCCAGGTGTAAAACTCAATATATCATGATGATTTGCATTCATGCATTTGTAAACATTCCAATCTTCTACTACAACAAATATATGCTAATTTTGTTATTCAAATCCTAGCAGAAAATCCTGTGAAAATCAGCTGTTCATTAATATTACTTCTTCTTCTTTATATAGTAATGGTCATTTTTCAATCTCTTCTCATAATCTTAGCACTTGGGACCGCATTCCGTGCCAGAATTCGCAAAATTGTGGGTATCCCAACGCACCGCCCCCTAAATGACTGCTTGCGACAATAGTAATGAGTAATAGCATCTATAAATACTTCTTGCATTATTCTGGTTCTTGTCCGATTCGCAAATTTTGCAATGAGCAATAAAAGTGTCTACCAACGAAATGCAAGATTTGTGATCTAAATTCAGATAATCAGTATAGCAATTACAATTCCCCGTTCCACTTTTTATGTTCCGTTGTGATCTACAAAATTTTGCTACTAGATGATACTAGATGATATTTTTTTACATTATCGCAAACTAGATGATATTTTTTTTGTTCACGCAAACCAATAACGAATGTGTTTGCTATGGGGCATTTCCACACAAATGTCAACATGCACATGTGCAATACATAATTTGAAAGATAATTTCAGGTAGAATCAAGATCAAAACAGACTAATTAAATATAATTGTTTGGACCCAGATGGTTCAGTTCAAGAAGGCTCTAATAAGTGGGCAAATTTAGCAGATACAAGCCTTTCGGAGATTAACAAAAAGTGTTATCAGTCATGTTGGTATACACCAATAGCATGCCAATTGCATAATCATTTGTTACAATCTGTTGTTGTTCCGGAAGATAAAGCCAGGCTTCTTGCTGCCTCGTCTCCCGAAGCGGGTGCATGGTTGATGGCGATACCTTCTCCGCCTTTAGGCCTTCATTTGTCAAATGAAAGCTTTCGAATTGCTGCAGCCTTACGTTTAGGCTTAGCAGTTTGTGAGCCTCATCGCTGTCCAGCTTGTGGGGATGAGGTTAACCAACGTGGCCTGCATGGCCTTTCATGCATGAAGAGCGCTGGTAGATTCGCCCGACATTCCTCTGTAATCGATATAATACTACGAGCCCTCAACACAGCTGGATTTCCTTCAATACGGGAACCTTCTGGTTGCTGTCGTTCGGATGGAAAGCGGCCGGATGGGATGACACTGGTTCCATGGATGTGAGGTAAATGTTTATTGTGGGACTTCACATGCACTGATACATACGCTCATTCAAGTCTCCCTCTGTCAGTATTAAATGCTGGAGCTGTTGCTAATCGCAGAGAAGCTGAAAAGCGAAGAAAATACAACAACCTTCTCGAAAAGTTTGTTTTCACTCCAATCGCTATTGAAACAAGTGGTGCTTGGGGTGCAAGAAGTCTTGAATTCATTAGGGAGGTAGGAAGACGCATTTCTTATGTTTCCGGCGAAGTTCGCTCCACATCTTATCTGATACAGCGCATATCCGTTTCTATCCAACGTGGTAACGTCTCGTCGGCCCTGGGCACTTTACCACCTGGCAAGGAACTGGATGAAGTGTTTATACTCTGAGGGACTATAGTTTTTCTTTTGACGTTATAATTACATAATTATTTCTGATTTAATACATATTCATTATATTACATCTAAAAACGCATTTGAACTAAAATATTGTTGAAATTTGTATTTCACTGTCAAATAATACTAATTAAATAATAGATTATCTAAGTTATTAAACCAAGCAAATTATATATTAAGCTATAAACTGATATACCGATGGATCGATAGCAAGATTTTGACCAAAATTCATTTCTCTGATGCACTGTGATCAGTATTTCATAAATCAAGCAGTAAAGCGAATATAGCCTGTGTAAATATAATTATCTTCTAAATTAAATAAATACTAGTTA
Organism: Thermobia domestica; assembly: GCF_964235325.1. Classification (NCBI taxonomy): domain Eukaryota; kingdom Metazoa; phylum Arthropoda; class Insecta; order Zygentoma; family Lepismatidae; genus Thermobia; species Thermobia domestica. The sequence continues at coordinate 83,206,849 of NC_137469.1, forward strand.
CTTTTTTGTCAGTCCGGAACGTTTTCCATTTTTAATTTTATGTAGTTTGCCTGTATGTTCGTGAATTTAAAAAAAATAATATTTTCGGGCTTTGTGAAACAGCCTTTCAAATGAGCCATAGGACTTTACTGATCTCCTCCTATAACCGAGTAATCTGTCCCGGACTGACCAAGTATATGTTCCGGACTGACAGATGTTTCATTTTCCTGTCTGGACTTGTTTTTGCTCTCCAATCTCATCAGAAATTTTGCCGGGTAAGCATCTAGCTTGTACTTCAGAGGAGCTTATTTATATTTTGACAATTTACAATTACACAAGCATTTTAGACCTGCTGGATGAACTGACTTGTGATGTTTCTATTTTTTTAAGCCATACTTTCACAAAACGTCAACAAGCAACATATTTTGCTAACAGTAAAGCAGGCATTTCTCGTGGAACCATAGTTTTACAGATGGATTTTGCTGAAAATTTCACCTGTAAAGAGCAGAATGAAGTCCAGTCAGCTCTCTAGGTTAACAAACATGTGTCAGTCTTTACAGTTGTGTCGTGGTTCTTGGATAATGATGGTCAGCGACAGCAAATTAATTTTGCTTTTGTTTCGGATTCTTCCAAACACGAAAAATATGCAATGCATGCTTACCTAAAAACAATTGTGCTCTTGAGAATCAGTGTGTATTCCGTGAAGGAGTAGCATCAATTTGGAAATATTCTCTTACGGCGAATCTAGCCAGTTTAAGCACAAGTTCATGTTGGCAGATATAACAAGAATGGCTGAAACATTTGATGGTGTGGAATGGAAGTTTTTTCCAACCTCCAACGGAAAAGGAACTGTATATGATATATAAGGTAATGTAAAGGGGATTGCAAAACGGACCATTTTAAGTGGAAACTCTATTAGAAATTCTCATGATTTCGTCAAACAAGTTGAAAACAAAGTTAAGCATACCAATGTTTCTGAAGCGCCAGTGGATAAAATTGAAGCTGAGAAAAAAGATTCTGATGGATTTTGGAAAGATGTGGTGGTCATCCTAGGACTACGTGAGAATTCTTTAAGGTAATACCTACGTCAGTATCATGCATCAGAAAAGTGGATGAGGCACAAGTTTTTAAGCCACGTGCTGCCACGAGACACTTCAGCAAGATCTGGGGAAGTATTCCTTCAAGATCATCTTTATTACGCCGTGTTTTACGATCAGAAGTTCTACATCGACAGAGCTCTCCATTGCAGCATAGATGACTGTTGTTACAATTAAATTCTTGGAAAAGATAGGACAGAGTTTTTGTCGGCCAAAAAAGTTGAAAATGTAGCTCGGCAGTTTGTGTTTTATGGCCCATTACAATTAACTGATGTTGACCTATTTAAAGTGGAAGAATTACAATATTATATATTTGTAGTCAATATCGTCCCACAGTGAAAGTTTCTTTAAGTTTTTGTGGGCAATTTTGCAGGCTTAAGTGCTTATTAGCTTATACACATATGTTTTAAGTGCTGATATATATCACTTTGTGCACAATACTATAGCTCATTTCACTCGTATTCCAAATATCCCAGTTTTATTTCATAGGAGTAAGTTCGGAACATGGAAACGTCAGTCCGGAATGTGGCTTAAAATTTAATATCTGTTATTATAAATTACCTTCATACAAAAAAAAAGTGTAATACTGCACTTATTTACTGTAATTTGTGATATAGAACATGATTTGATTATGACTACTTTCAGAGAATTAAAATGATGAATTGTTTCAGATTGAAACTAACGTTGCAAAACTGTCAGTCCGGAACAGTCCGGAATTTCAATAATTAATTTCTATTTAAGTATTGTCATTGTAGAAATTGTATCCTAGTCAAATGAAAGTCTTGAAATGCCTGATAGCTAAACAAAATTACAGCATCCTGGAGCTTTTATTTCAGCGAAGATAGTTGGAATTGCAACATGTGTTCCGAACTGTCAGTCCGGAACACCTGGAAATGCCCTATGTATTTATGTTATTAATTATTTCACTTAATAGTATATTTTTATTTTCGCATTTTTATTATTTGTGTTATTATAGACTTAGCTTTACATTTCAAAAATCACAAGATCCTACCAAGTATTTTCGAAATTTATCCTGAATTTCGTTGTTAGATTATATTGGAAAATAAAGACAATGCTAGTATTGCTAATATTACAAACGCCTTATTACACAACATATCGAGCCTTATGCACAGTCGTTCTGTCAAGTGATTAGTGCCATACTAAAGAGTTCGACTAACGTATGTTTCCTGCAGTAATCAGACCTTTAGTATGTTGCTAATCATACGTCAAAACGACTCTGCATAAGGCGGATCGAGTTTTCTAGTAAATGAAGATTTTAAAGAGTTCCTGAGGCTACTGGAGATTCCAGGGGCGTATATTAAAGGGCCCGTTGACTAGCAATGAGGGGTTCACAGCAAAGAGGCGTTTAAATTTTTAAGACTAACTTTACGATCTTAAAATTAACTTTTCAGGTTTCATAATTTTTCATATTTCCCTTAATATTGTTATATAGCAGTAACGATGCAAGGTTTAATTTCTTGTGGGTAAAGCGAAGGATCAGAGACATCTTTGGGATAGTTTTTTTTTTTTTTTTTGCATGCCTAATATAAAAGTTTTATATTACTTTACCTGGATTATATCATGTCTGGGAGGCAATATCAAAGGAGGACGATGTCAACGAGCTCTCGCCTCTTTCTCCCCTCACGAGTCGTCCCTGTAGCTTTATAACATTTATATCTCCGCGAATATGGTGTAACTGCCAATTCATAAAACAAAATTATGGAAGAAACGGATTAAGGCTTTACGTTATGTATTTTCAGATGGTAATATGCCCATTCATGAGGAAAGGATCACGGTTATAAAGTATTTGCCACGACCTGAAAATCGAAGAACACTTGATAAATTATTAGGTTTCCTCGGGTATTAGATTTGTTGAAGACTATGGAGAATTATTGGGCCTTTGTATCAGTTGAAAAGTACTAAAACTCCATTTGTTTGGGGAAAAGAAGAGGATAAAATTCTTGAACAAACCAAATAAACTATTGTAAGCCTCGTCTTAAAGATACCGGATTTTCCAGTCCTTTTGTATTACATGTTCATTCCAGTTCGCATTGCTATAGTGCGATTCTTCCTTAGTATGATTTCTTTTGGCTTCTTGAGACCAGTTAAATTAATCCTGGCCTCTAATTTAACGAAGAATTTACTTTGGAGATGACTAACTTGGCTCTTGCGTTTGAAAATTCGACAAGTAATTACAAAATAAATTCACCGTATATTGTAACAATGCGAGCTTAACATGGGTTCTTAGAAATCATAAAATACAGAAAAGCATGGCACCTTAATTGAGATCAGCAGGTGAAATTTTAATATAATTTTCTTATGGTCGAAGGAGCACCTTGCAGATTATCTTAGCCTTATGTATAGTTATGTAGATTTTAGTCCTGATGAGATTCATGAAGTCGAGAAAATTGAAGATCAAAATGTACATGTTACATTTGTTAATTTTTGGAATCTTAATCGATCTCTAGGTGATCTGCAGAGGTAGAATCTTCAACTGAGAGAGATCATTAATTCTTTAGAGCAGAAGCTTGTAGAACAGTACCTTACGAAAGATAATTCAATGTTGAAGCATACTTACGTAAAAGTATATGGTGGACGCCGTCCAGTTTTCCCTGAAGAATTAAAATATTCTGTTATAAAATATTTTCATGACGAACTTGCCGGGGGTGGACATGGTGGGCGATCGAAGACGAACGCTAAATTATCTTCACGCTTCACATGGGACAATATGTTCCACATGAAATGAAATCTTTGAGTTTTACGTTCCATGATTATGCCGACTAGGCTAAAGGAGACGGTGATGATTAGAAATGAACGAAATGGTGGAATGTAGAGTAGGGGAAACAAGAGGAAACCCACGCATACGGTGTTTATCCAAATTTTACTTGGCGTGAGCTGGGTTTGAACCAGAGACCGTATGGACCAGAGGTGAACGCTCTACCACTGACTCACCACTGCCCTTTAGTATGTTCCAAGAAATAACTGATTATATACGCCACTGTCATCTTTAAATAAGACAGAAACCACCCTTTATATGGCACATATTATTCGGAAAGGAATCTTATCCTAACAATTGCTTACACATTGATACAACTGGGACTTCGTTATCCAGTAAAAGGTTTAAATATTTACTCATAGTAACGGACGTCTATAGTTCGCCTATAGAACCATTAAGAAGTGTCATTCTAAAATAATTTGTAACAAGCTCGATAATATTTTTGTATGTATAGCTGTTTCCATAAAATACTACAAGATAATTCGAAGTACAAAGGGTCTTCAAAAAGTTTTGCACAGTGGTCTCTAATTTTTTATTTGTTGCAGGAAGAGAATGAATTTTTGTGAACATACTTGGAACATTTAGCTATAAGTTGGTATATAAAAGTATTTTCTTTTATTTACATAATGAACCGTGAAGTAGATGTCAGGTTGCGACAACGGTCGGTGAGAGAGTTCCTCTTCAAGACCGGCGATGACTCTGCCACATCGATTCACAGGAAGTTGCTCCCTGTTTATGGGGAGGACACATTAGATCGCAGCAGTATTCAGCAGTGGTTGCAGAGGTTTAAAGAAGGTGATTTCTCCATACTGGACAATCCACGTTGCGGTAGACCATCGACGGTAGTGAGTGATGTGAATGGGATCAGTTTGGTGTCACTTTCATTGACTCTTTGGAACATGGCTCCACAATTAACAAGGACTTTACTGTTTGTCATTGGACAAGCTGCGACGTGCCATCAAGACCCACAGCTTCAGGGTAAGTTCATCAGACTACACCATTACAATGCCAAACCCCATACAGTCCTTGTGATGCAGGAGAAAATCATTAAAATGGGTTGGAAAATTGTTCATCCTCCCTACAGTCCGGACTTGGCTCCCTCTGATTTTTTCCTCTTTGGCCGTCTGAAGACCCACTTGCGCGATAAAACATTTGATAGTGAGAAAGATCTTATTTCGTGTGTCAAATGATGGTGTAAAAATCAATCCCCAGAATTTTACCGAAATGCATTTACATAATGGAAAGAACGTTGGACCAGATGCGTCACAGTTGATGGAGGCTAGAGATGCAAGGGCTCGGAAAAAAACCGGCTTTTTTGGAAAAAACTCGGTTTTTTCTGCTTTGCTTTTTTGCTTCGGAAATATTGGGCTTTTTTCAAAATACTGCTTTAAATTGATAAAACAGACTTTGTATCGCTTCTCTATAACACAAAAAATCATTTAATTAGTGGTTGATGCTGATAATAATATAAAACATCGAAAATAAACTATGAATTTCGAAAAAAATATTTCAAACATTTTTTCTTCAACATATTTACATTATGAATTCCAGAGGATTAACCAATGTATATAATAAGAATTTTTTAACCTCCTATATACAAATGTAAGCAGAGTTGGCAAGAACCGTGGTTGTTTTTGAAAATGTCAAAAACCCGTTTTTTGGGGGATGTTTAAACCAGGCTTTTTTGGTTTAAACCAGGCTTTTTTGACTTAGATTTTTTGCTTTATGTATTTATATTACATATTCACATAAATAGCCTAAGTTTGTTTCGCCTTGATGTTATTATGCAACAGCGGGGTTATGCCGGAAGAACTCCCATAAGCTTAAAGAAGTGCGGTCAGTAAATTTCTTAAGTTGAGAATCTCCCGCCCTAGCCATTGGGAAAATCCTGTCATTACTTGAAATGTAAGACAATAACGGGAAAATCCTGTTATTGCTTTGCATGTAAAATTTAAAGGTCAACGTACCATAATCAGTACGCTAAAACTGAGGTATTAAATTACAAATTTAGTACCGGTACGTAGATATCATTGAAAGTCCAATCCAAGCTAATGTTAGAAGCTACGTAGGCAATCGATAAATTTTGCCAATTTCTATCAATATATTTAAGCAATACTGGCTTCTTTATAAAACAACACGCATTTAGGCATGTAGAAATATACAATTTGGTTTGTTTCGTATATTTAGGCTTAACATCCTTACGAAATACCGAGGTTATCAAGGAGAAGACTTTCGCTTAAACTGACATCCGAACCGCTACTTGGGTTACGCATGAAAGAAGGATTGTGGTTTCTACCGAGAATTGAACATGGGACACCTTGATTAAAAGGTGAAAGGGAAATAAAACTATTGCAGGTAGTTTGATATCTGGAAACGTTACCATGAAGTTCACACGATTCGCATTTTTCATTCTTTTTATTTTTGTGGTTTAAACCAGTTATTAAAAAAAAAAGTTGGTGTAAATCAGCCAACCCTAAAAGTAAACACTTCTTTTTAAAGAATACACAAATAACTAGCAAAATAGTATGTAGTATTTTTACTTCAAAATATTCCATACCCTCTTTTTGAAACAAAATAAAATTAAAATAAAACATAAGAGAAATACTTAGATTTATATGATACACTTAAAGGCTGCACATCTAGAGCTTTTGGTTCTGTATATTCTTGAAATTCTACAGTTAAGTTTTATAGAACCACCATCACAGTTTACCCAATCCTCAAGTTTTCTGAATTTTTAACAAGAGGGATTCAACATTAATTGTTGAATTACTTTACATTAATGATCTCCCTAAAATTCTCACATATTGTAAATACCACATTTACGCTGATGATTTTCAGTTATATGCTTCTTTTCCCCAACAAGATATTAATAATGCGATTGAGAAAATAAATACCGAGTTAAACAAAATCAGTGACTGGTCTACGGCTCATGGGTTAAAATTAAATGCAACAAAATCGCAGTGCATCTTAATTGGCTCCCAAAGAATTCTTTCTTCTATTAATATCTATCAGCTCCCAAATATAAAATTGTCCAATACTGTTATTCCATTCTCTACAACTGTCAAAAATTTGGGAGTCATACTAAATCAACATCTCTCCTGGTCAGATCAAATAAATGGAGTTTGTAAGAGAGCATTTGGTGCCCTGCATACGTTAAATCGACTAAGAAATTTCTTACCAATATCTTTGAAGATCAAACTTGTCAAGGTACTGGTGTTCCCACATCTTGACTATTGCGACTCAGTCTATTCTGATCTAACAGAAAATCAATCAAAGCGCTTGCAAAGAGTCCAAAATGCCTGCATTAGATTTATTTTCAATATAACTTACAGGGAACATCTCACATCTTTTTATAAAAAACTGTCATGGCTGACGGTAGCTGGAAGAAGAAATTTACATAATCTTACCCTATTGTACAAAATACTGACTACGTCAGAACCATCGTATCTAGCCCGTAGATCTTTATATTTATCTGACTTTCATACTAGAAGCACAAGATCACAAGATAATTTCTTGCTCTCCATACCCAGTCACAATTCTGATTCATACTCAAAATCCTTCACAGTAAGTACTACACGCCTCTGGACAGTTTACCTCAATTAACACACAACGTTTCCACAGTTGCCAAATTTAAAAAATCTGTAAATTCCCTTCTCTTAAGTAAAGATAAGGATACTGGTAGCACATGAGGCATCTTCGTTTTACCAGACTATTAATAACCACATATGAACACACAGCCAATAGGTAACCTATGCTAATTTGTACAGCTTATATATTCATACTTCTTTTACCGCTATAGGCAATATGCAATTTAGGTTTTCTCCATGTTATTTTGTTTCCTCTATTGTATGTTATTTTCAATTTTTGTTTTTGAAGTGTTTAACCATTTTTTTATTTTAAGTAGTATATTCTCTTTTTATGTGGTTCAGTACTTTTCTTATTGTAATTGTTAATATTTTCTATATATTGGTGCTTTTTTAAAAAAAAAAATACATAATGTATGCACGTGGTTAAGTGCTCGGAGAAGGCTGCAGAGCCTTAACTTCGCCACGTAAAAGAAGTCATAAATAAATAAATAAATAAATAAATAAATAAACATATCATTACGGAACTCCCCCCCCCCCAAAAAAAAGACTACGGAATATATTTAAGTTAAGCTAAATACAACTGCACAACAAACATGACTGAGTGATTAGCTTTTGCGCTTCTATCGGGAAGTCCGGGATTCAACCAGCATTCGACCATTCTGACAAAGCTTTTCTTCATTCCATCTGTGAATGTAGAAATAGTGCGTGTACTGTGAGTTGGGCGACTTCCTTTTTTATTGTTTTTAAATCGTTATTATTACTAATTACCAGCAGTGACGGTTTTGCGAAGGTTAGGGGGGCGGTCTTTCGGACTGAAGCCCGTTCCCCAAAGTTACACGATGCGAAGTTTATGCCTTTACTCATAAACTTTAAGCTCCCGTCAAATAAAAATTACGAATGTTTAAAAAAACTAAACATTAGTAAGAAACCCTTCCCAAAATACTTTTCTAAATCCGCCACTGATTCTCAGTATAAAATGATTTTTAAAGTTGTATCCGGAAGATTATTGCTAAACATATAAACGAAACGAAATATTAGTTATGCCTGTACTCATAAACTTCAAGTACTTCCCAAATAAAATTAGGACTTTTTAGGAAAAGAAACAATCAGAAAAAACCCTCCTAAAGTATTTTTCTAAATCCGCTATTGATTATTTGTATAAATTGGTATTCAAGGTTGTGTCCGGAAAATTATTGCTAAATCACTTCACAGCTACAGTATAACAGAAATGTGGAAGTACGGTTTGACGGATATATTGAAAAACGTACGCTTTGACGGATAAATAGAAAAACGGGCAAGTTTAACTTTTGCGCTAGAAGCTAGAGTACTAAAAGCTCTTAGAAATGATGACAAACTAGAGAAGAAAAAAGATGTCGATAACTCAAAAGTTAAAATAAAGTTAAATAGCCTCTAAAATTACCCTCAAATACTACATTCTTCATGTTAGCTTTAATTCGTAAAACATGTGCTTCATCCATCTTGATGGTGAATTTCAGAGCGAAATATCACATTCAGGTCATGGAATTTTTATCTAACTATAGAATATACTATAAGAAAGCTATTTAGATAGAAAAATCATGAAGTTGAAAAAAGCCAAAATTTCCGAAATTCTCGTTTTTTTCCCAAAAAAGCCGGCTTTTTATGTGAAAAAAAAACCATCGATTCAAAAAAGCCGGCTTTTTTGCATCTCTAATGGAGGCCACATTGAGTAGGCTCAGTGTATACCTAAATGTTCCAAGTATGTTCACACACACACACACAAAATCATTCTCCTGCAACAAATAAAAAAATAGAGACCACTGTGCAAAACTTTTTGAACACACTTTGCACTTTGTAAGCGATTATTATAGGCATTACCCTTTTAGTTTGGGCATTTAGAATATTTGCACTATCCCGCACTCACCATCTTGTAAACGTACGGAGAGAGAAAATCGTAATATGAAATTACTTTTGAAAGTTTATGTGAGTAAAAACCAGACTAGATTAGCTGAACATATGTAGAAAGTACAATATACAATTCGAGCGAGAACGCTGAGAAGCAGAAGATTCACGACCGTATTAAGGGGGCTTATCCCCGGGCCTCCATTCTCATCAAAATCTCAACTGGTTGTTTAAAAAGAATCATGAAGATACAATCATGGGCGGAGGTAGGAATTGTCTGCTGGGGAGGCAGACCTTTTGATCGGTCTCGGAGGTCTTGGTATGTGGCCATCTTAAAGGTGGCATTTTTTTTCTCAAACCCCATAATTCCGCCTATGGATACAATCATCGCAAAATAAAATACGACCAAAGATATGAAACATATTCCCTTAACTTTCCTACTGTACTTTCACAAGGATGTATTAGGCGAAGTCAGTAGAGGCCACATATTTTTTTGTAGCAACGGTCTTCCAGATGCGTTAATCTAGCTCTGGGAAAACTTCAGCTGAAATTTACTTGGGTCAATTACTTAATTCTTTGAACGTCCACTCGATAATGGATCTTGGTGTTTTAGAGACGACACAAAAGCAATTTCCACGATTGTTAATAATATTGAAAAAGGCGCGGAAGCGCAAAGAAACAATGTATAACAAGAAATATGTTTCTATAGCCCTACTCATTGAAACAAATGTTAAAAGCCTCAATTGATAAGAAAATCATGCCTCGCATGTCTGAACAGTATATCGGTTCATTCCAAATACTTTATAGAACACCAAATACTATTTGTTTGAGGTCTTTAAACGATTATGAAAAAATTGAGACACATGTTCATTAAAAAATATTATCCAAGTAAACTCAAACATAAACACTTACATATATTCAAATTCTAAAATGTAAAATTTGAAATTGTGCTTCGCTAAAGTTTCTCATTATATTTCTTTGGATCAGAATTTATGCTCATGTAGCAATTCATGATTTCAGAGATCGATATTCAAGAGAATGGCATGTAAAACAATCATTTAACATTGAAATTCCATAAGGAAAAAAAAAAATCGCAGTTTGACCTTTGACCCTGTAACTCATAAGTCACTATCACACTTAAATCTATTTTAGTGTCAAACGAATCTTCTGACCTTTGACTAAAATTCTTAAGTTTCTTTATTCTAGCTTTTACCACTTCTGCGTACTTGGGAAATGAAATTTACACTCAAATTTTGAGGCAGTCTGTATACATATATACGAGGATAATTCAATAAGTATTCGCAATCTTATTTTTATTATTGATTACCAGAAGAGTACAATGTTTTTATTCTTATCACTTTTCATCATAGTCACCCCGCTTTTCAATGCACCTGATTCACTGTTGTATAAGCTTTCTGATGCCTTCAGCAAAAAAAGGTTTGTAGTTGTGCAGCACACAACGGGTCCACCGCTCCCCTTGGTTGATCGAAACTGAATCGACGTCCTCTGAGAGCAACTTTATGTGGACCAAACAGATCGTAATTTGACGGGGCGAGACGGGACTGTATGGTGCTCCAACACATCGAAACGCAGCGTCTGAAGTGTTCAAGCGGTACGTGGACGCGCATCGTCATGCAACAAAAGAACGCCTTCCAACAATCGATCTCTACGAACTGCAGGCTTCAACTTACCAGCATATCATTGTATCTTTTGCGGTTTATTGTTGACCTCTTTTCCAGGTAATGTTCCAGGCTTGGCCCTTGTCAGTCGCAAAACACTTCCTTGCAGAAGGGTGACTCTTGAATTCCTTTCTGATGGGAGATCCTGGATGCTTCCATTCCATGCTTTGACATTTGCTCTCTGGTTGAAAGCATGTATCCACGTTTTATTGCCAGTGATGATTCGTCTGAAAAACGCTTCGCCTTCGTTCTTATAACGGTCCAGTAGGTGCTGACAGATTCTCACACAGTTTCTTGTGCTTTTTTTTTTTTTTTTTTTTTTTCAACTTGTCTTGCAGACTGTGAAAGTTGAGCGTGTTATGCATGATGTGATATGCAGAACCATGACTAATTTGCATCAGGCCCGTAGCCAGCCCAAACATTTTGGGTGGCCGAGCCAACCACATTATAGTTCATCACCATATTATAGTTCACTTGTAAGCCTACCGTGAAAATATTGGGAAGGGCCAATAAAAATTTTGGGGGGCTTGGTCTCCCCTGGATACGGGCCTGATCTGCATATGTCTTGCCACTTCATCAAGTCTCACTCTCTCTCTCTCTCTTTCAGTAGTGTATATTTTGTCTCTTCAGCTTGAAAAAGTTTGTTGGCAACACATGATGCATTCAAGAACTGAATATTGCTGCCCTAAAGCCGTACAACTAAAACAATGAAGTTCAATTCAGCTTGTGATTTTTTTTTTTTTTTTCGGTTATCGAGATTTGGTTAAATGAGTCTGTAGTGTATTAGATCTGACAGAAGAGCAGATAAAACTTGTATGGAAAAATTAATTTGTATGGAAATTAACTTTAGAATGAGTTTTCTATTTGAAAGCTATAATTAAGTTATGGAGTGAGTTTTTCGAGAACCAACAGATGCATCAACCTGTTCAAATATAAAACAGTGTATCGCGTTACCAGTCAGTAATGTACATTTCGAGCAAGTGTTCAGCGTAATAAAAGTTTTCTGGTCAGATAGAAACAGAAACTTTTAATAGCTGAAATTTATGTTCAGATGAGAATGAACTGCCAACATTTCTACAAACGGCTCTGGAATTTTTTTCACTTAGCGAAGAGCTTCCACCCACCCACACACAAACTAGACAGGTGTCTATAATCGCAGCCGTCTTGTTGCATTACTTCATTTAGTTTGGTATAGAATACGTTTCGTTAGTAGTAATAGTGCTAGTAGATTATCCTAGGAATCAAGTCATTTTATTAAAAATAGTAAAAGATAATTCGAAGTGAAGGCTCCTCGAAGCTACAGTATTCTTTGTTAACTACTTTGGCTCAATGAAAACATACACCTGCCGCCAATAGTACAAAAATGTTGTTTGGTTAGCCAGTGTGGCCTGATACATACCTAATTTAATTCGGAGACATTGGAAATAAAATTACCTTTGATATTCTGGCTAGACAATAGTTTAGACTTAAATTTGTTGTGATCATCAAATGAAATGGTTCAAGGTAATTCCAAAGGGGGAAGGGGATCTGCTCGGACCCACTACTCCATATTTTGTTACTTATAAACTATTTTTTATATCACTATGACAAATTGTCTAAGTAACCGTGACTAACAAATACTAAGACGGCACAACTGGAGGGTAACATATTATTGGAATTTCTTAACAAAAAGTACCTTGTGGGTTTGATTCCCCTCTTGGGATTCCTAGGGTAAATAACAGTCTTAATAACCATTAGAAGTAACGGTGGTAATAACATGCACAACTCTTGTTTCAAATGTGTGTTCCAAATAACAGAAACGCTGCTTATGCCTGGGCTTACCTTCAGTTCAATCTGCCAACCGTAATCAAGACAGTCAAGAATTATGACGACGGGATTCGATGTGCCAGCCAATTATGGTAAATTTTAAAGTTGTGTCTTCTGCCATAACCCATTATAGGTTGTAACGCTAAGAGGTGCGATCATATATAGTTTCAGAAATGTATTTGTCATTATACAGTAAAATACCAGTATAATGAAATTCTGGGAACTCCGAAATTAATTTGTTATAGTGCAATTGTTAAGACTGAAATAAGTCATTCCTCAAGAATCCACCTATTGTTATGTCCACTACAGGATCTAAGTTACTTCAACATGAATTTAGACAAATATATATAACATATAATTAAACATTGAAAGCGTGTACCAGCATGGAATTTAGTCACGCAGCATCTATTCACCCATTCCTTATGCAACTGTTTTAAGTAAACGCAATGTTAGACAATTATTAAAGGAAATGTTACGTTAAATGACCATTTACATAATTAAAACAAATCCTTAACAATTGCAGTTATTTTCTAAAATTTTATAACGTAAAAGAACTATTTTGACTACGACTTAGTTCCATATTTCTTGTAATGGACGATGCACAAAGTTTATAGGGTATAATGTTAAAAACGCCCATTGGTTACTTTCAAATCGCTAATATCTCGACTAACCGCATATATGTATCAAAAATGGCTATTATATTACTTTAATAATAAAATAATATAATAAGAAAAATATTTATACGAGGTGTGTTTTTAAGTAAGTACCATTTTGAAATTCGGCCGCTGCAGTCGGCACCCCGCACATATGCGCTGTGTATCTGAGGCCTAGAGTCGCCATCTGTTGGCTAATCATAGAAGCCATTACGGAAACATTCGACCGTGTTTATGAGTAGTTAAAATGCCTCTGCCGACTGAGAATCACGTCGACTGTTATTCGTTTCCTCAGTGCTAAAGGTATGAAAGCGGCTGAAGTTCATCACTAGATTAGTGAAGTATATGGAAAAATCAATATGAGCGATGAAATGGTACTGAAATGAGTTAGAGCTTTTAAAGATGGCCGCACGAATGAACCGAGTGGGCGACTTTCTGTCATCACTGAAGACTTCGTGCAGAAAATTGACGAAGAGGTAAAAGAGAACAGATGTTTTTCGTCGTTATCTGATAAATTTCCTCAAGTTTCAAGAAGTGTTCTCTGCATTTAAGGAAGCATCTGGGTGGTCAGCGCCACGACAAAGATGATGTCAAAACGACCCTGCTGCAGTAGTTGTCAAATCAGATGTCAGACTTCTATGAGGATGGTATTCAAAAGTCCATTGTACGATACGGTATATACCGAAGAGGCTTAAAAGTAATTTTGCAATTCTGAACATCTCGTTATACTTGTGTTCGTTAGTGGCATTATATTGTAGTTTACATTGTCAAGTATAAATGTTTGTATTTTTTTTTCATCGGATGGTATAAATTTATTTCTGAATTTAATAATTTTATAGCTGGACTTTATTTAATTGAATGTATTCCATTATATGTTTAAATTTCACCTGTTTGTTGTAAGAAGAGTCCACAATTTTAGAAAAGTCCACAATTGAATATACTGCAAAAACTCGTTATTTCGAAAAACTTACAATAAAAAAATTTCATATCAACAATAATAAACAAATTATTTATTTATTTATTACTGAAATTGTAATAAATATAAAAATATACATACTAACGAAAACTTTTTTATATAAACACAATAGAATATTTAGGAAGGAGAAAAGAAACACAATGCATCATTTATAAAGATTTTTGTTCATAGAAAAGAATATTTACGAAGGAACAAAATTGTACAAAATATAAAAAGTATCTAGGTATATTTGTCCATGACTTTTTATTTAAAATAATAATAATAAAAAAAACTAAGGTAATAGCCGGAAGCCATCCATTAAAAAGAAAAGTACTTGCGAGTTAATATTATTTAGAGGAACTTAAATTTTCATTTCAGTCATAAAATGGACTTCCAGTTTCCGACTGGAGTATATAAGTACATATGATTTTTCCTTCTCCTTTCTGTATTAGGATAAGAAACTACTTTATTTCCAAATTGTACAAAAAGCAGGTAGACATTCTAATTAATTCGTTTTTTTCTTTTTTTTAGAAACTGCTAAGTGTGTGTGAAACAATGTTGGAAAAAAATACAAAAGATGCTTCGACGTCTAGCAGAAATCCGGATCTTCGCTACTTACTGAAATACCAGAGAATCTTCACTCTCGTAAGATGTAATGTACACAGAAATTATGGCCTCTCTGACACCTCAGAATTAGTGTATCCGCCTACCAGATAAACAGAAAAATCGCATTCGAATCCCCGGAAGTTCAGCGGTCAGTTTTTTTTCTGTTTTTATAATTATGATACTGTTGTCTGTTTTTATAATTATAATTATGATCCTGAATCTTTAATCAAGCCTTGTGGCACTCTGCAATTTCAATTAATTGGAAACCAGCAAATTTAGTATGCTTTTAATACATCATGATAATACTGCTGTTACATATCAACAAATTCAAGACTCTCGTACCACGTAAAACAGCACCAACAATCGTCACATATCACAAACAAAATCTTACAACTCGCTACACAAACACGCCAGAAATATATACATTAATATATACAGATGGTGATCAGAAAAATGGAAACACATGTAGTTGGCAACACGTCAGATGTATGGGTTGGTAGTGGTGTCGTGGCGCCCGCAGCGCCGGACCGCTGGTGGTGGTGTGTTAGGTCGGTCTCCATACTACGTCAGGCGCAGTGGAACAGCAGTGTCCAGTGGCTGCAGCAGACGGAGGTAGTGTGAAATGGGAGACCTCTCAGATTTTCAAAGAGGGCAAATTGTTAGTGCGCGGTTATGTGGAGTGAGTGTAACGACAGTGGTTACTGTGTTAGGTGTGTCGCGTGGGACAGTGTCGAAGGTGATGACGGCCTACACAACACACGGGAAAACCACATCGGGGAAGCGGAACAGTGGGCGGAAGAAAATCATGAGTGACAGATCACGCCGGGTATTAAAGCGCATTGTCACGCAGAACCGTCGTGCCACTGCGGAATAAATGACGGAGGAACTCAATCAGCACCTCCCCCACCCTGTTTCGACAATCACAGTCCGCCGCGAATTACATGACATGAACTTACGGGGTGGTGTTGCACGGGCCAAACCGTTCAGCAGGTACCATAACGCTTTCGCACGCCGCAAATGGTGCCGCGACCATGCAACTTGGACCGTTGAGGACTGGAAACGTGTGATATGGTCGGATGAGTCATCCTTCACCCTATTCCCAACCACGGGCCGTGTTTATGTGTGGAGAACGCCCAAAGAAGCTTATGATCTGCAGTGTCTCCGCCCAACTGTGAAACATGCCGGCGGCTCGGTGATGCTGTGGGCCGCCATATCATGGTTTTCATTGGGTCCTATGGTCACAGTTAGCAGACGAATCACTGCCAACGATTATGTCGCAATTTTAGGAGACCACTTGCATCCTATGGTCCGGATGTTGTTCCCGGACAATGACACCATCTTCCAGGATGATAATGCACCCATTCACACAGCTAGTGTTGTTGCAGCGTGGTTTGAGGAACATCGGGATGAAGTTCAACACCTCCCCTGGCCCGCCCAATCCCCAGATCTCAACATAATTGAACATCTGTGGTCCGTCTTGGAAACACGACTCCGACGACGATTTCCACCTCCATCCTCTCTCACAGAACTGGCCGATGTCCTACACGAGGAATGGTGTAAAATTCCACTTGCTACCATTCACGACCTCTATTCCTCCATCCCACGTGGCATCAAGGCTGTTCTGAAGGCGAAAGGTGGCCCGACACCATATTAATCTGGTAAGTTGCAATTTCGTTCAGGTGTTTCCATTTTTCTGATCACCATCTGTGTATATATATACTTTACGGAATGTGGAACATTTTTGGTTTTCTCTCTTTCCACTAACGACATAATTACAATGATATTTGTTTACTGTGCTCTCTTCGTAGAACATGCCGTTGATCTGCCGGTCACTGCCCAACTTGTACTTGCGCTAGGACTCTGCAACGAAAAGAAAATTTTGTGCTAACATCTGATTATTATTCAACATGAAAAATCAAGCTGTATTACAAACATGCAGATTTTAAATTTTTATAGCTTCTAGGAGGGACAGTTCTTCATGGTATACATATTTTACAAGATACAAAACCTTCAATTAGTTAAACTAAATTCTAAACAGAAACGCATCTTTCTCAACGGACTTTTATCTCTTAGTTAACCAAGCGAAATTCTCATTCTTTTTTAACTGTTACGAGGGTCACTACGAAAGTTTTGAGATGTGAAATAATTTAAATACTTAAAATCAATTTAACACTTACATTTTCTCAAAGTATTCACAATTACACTGTATACACTTTTGCATCCTCGAAAACCACTTTTGGAAGCAGTGTTGCCAGTCTTTTTCTTCAAGTGTTGAAAGTTCATTCTCGTTAGCAACTACAGCTTCTTCAGGGCTGCAAAATCTCTTTCCACGCATGCTATTTTGATCCTGCGGAACAGAAAAAAAATCACACGGGGCCAGGTCAGGGCTATACGGCGGATGGGTCATAAGTTCGACCTCCGTAGATTCTAAAAACTGAATTGTGATGTTGGCCGTGTGTGCGGACGCGTTGTCATGATGAAGCGGGATCCCACGCAATCCAGTTCTTGAACGCCGTTCCCGAAGCTTCTGGAACACTTTTGTTAGGCAAACAGTAGTGTACCACTGAGCAGTAACAATCCTTTGTTCTTCAAGTGGAACAGTTGCAACATGGCCAGATTTGGAGAAGAAAGTTGCGACCATCTTCTTCCCCACATTTCGCGGTCGCTTCACTTTCGTGGGTGGATTTTCGTCTGGAAAGATCAAACTGTAGACTGGCGTTTATTTTCAGGGTCAAATTGATAGATCCAATTAACATCATCAGTAATAATGTCAGAGACGCGTCGAGAATTGCCTCCATCAAATTTTGCAAGCATTTCTTCACACCGTTCCACACGCATGCGCTTCTGCTATTCAGTCAAAGTGTGAGGAACCCAACGAGATGAAACCTTCCTGAGAAGATGATGATCATGAAGAATTTTTGTTACTGCTGGCGATCCAGTGTTCACTGTAGATTCAATGTCCTTGAAAGCTGTTCGAGGATTTTCTCGAATCACTTGTTCCACAGCGGCAATGTTTTCGTCTGACATAGTTGTTACCGGACGCCCAGCTCTCTCTTCATCTTTAAGCAATGTCCGGCCTCTTCTGAATTCACCAAACCACCGGAAAATTGTAGCACGGGAAGGAGCAAGGTCCCCAAAATGCCCCCTGCAAACGGTCAAGGCTTTGTGTCTCATTCAAACCACTTTTGAAATCGTAAAGAATCATTGCCCGAAAATGTTCTCTTTCGAACTCCATTCTAGACAGCCGAATACTGTTCACATCAAAAATCAAACGAAGGCGATACGGCCACGCCGATAATCGAGGCGAGTTGAAACTTGCTTCGTTTCTTCGCTCTGGATACCACTACCGAACGCAATTGTTGGAATTCTAATATTGTGCCAAAACAATGGTTATCCCAAAACTTTCGTAGTGACCCTCGTATTTTGCCAAGTTTATATATACCGGTTATATACAGTGTGACCCATTTTAATCTTTCCACGGAAATATCTCGAAAACGGTTTGACATAAATAAACCGAACACACATCGAATAGTGTTGTCACGGTCGCCCTTCATGGGGCTCAGAGCCCAACTTTAGAATTTTAAATGGAAACATGAGTCGAGTGATACCTCGTTCAATAGATCTTTAAAAACTAAAAAGTGTTATGGTAAAAGATTTTTTCATATCGGTCACCGTATTCAGAATGGCTGCTAAGATAATAATGCAATTCTGATATCAGATAAAACGCTCAGTACCACTAATATGAAAACGGTTGGAGATAAATGAACAGAACGAAAAGTGAAACGGCATGGGGCACGTCGAATGATGATTTTGCGGTGCCCCTCGAGCCGTCCTTCATGGTGGCCTAGGGCCCAACTTAGAAATTTTAAATGGAAACATTAGTCGAGTGATACCTCGTTCGATACATCTTGAAACACTAAACAGGGTTGCGGCAAAATATTTTTTTATATGGTCACCGTGTTCAAAAGGCAGCCAAGATATGGTGCCTGTATCAGATGAAACGTCCAGTACCACTAGTATGAAAACGGTTGGAGATAAATGAACAGAATAAAACTCGTATAGGAAATCACAGAAGGTATTTATCATTTCACGGCTCGAGCATGATGCAACAGAGAAAAAGATGATTAAAGTAACGCTAATATAGAGCAAGTGGCATAATGCTTAATTCTTATTTAATTCTTAGAAAATTATGTTTCTAACCTCTCTCCGTCAGTGTGTGAAGCGGGAATGAATGGTAAAATCTCAAATGAGAAACCCACTTTTACTTGCAATAGGTATGGTTTGTCTGAAACATCTGTGTGTACAAGTGGCGTGTAGTGTAGTGAATAAAAATAAGGAGAATTCGGTTTGAAGCGTAAAATGAACTAGTATTGCAAAATGTGATTTGATGATGATGATGATGAAAAAAAAAAAAAAAAAAAAAAAAAAAAAAAAAAAACAGCAACTGAAATGCGAAGCAAATGTTCTAACCTTTAAACACCCATTGACGCGTTTAAACGCCCTTTAAAGCGCAAATGCTGTGTCAAGGCTTTAAAATTCAATAGTCTGGATTTAAACCCTTAAGCTACGAAGATAATTTTGGTATCAATGTGTTTTTGAAGGAGTTGAGTTGAGTTGATTTTGAGTTTAACGTCCCGTTAACTTAGGCGCGTTAACGTTAATTTAGGCGCGCAAAAAGATTTAACTAATTTTCAGCATCCCGCTGAGTTACTCTTCGCCTCTTCATGACTACGCTACAAAATTAGCCGTGCTGGAACTTAAATGCGCTGCACGATTTAGTAATCTTTTTAATCAGCAGTCTTCTTTAGTGTATTTTCGAAACTATTCAGTGTCAATACTATCAACATACAGTACAAATGAAAAAGCTTGGATTTCAATAAAAAAGTGTATATATATATATATATATATATATATATATATATATCAAAGTACCTCTTTAATACACACTATCCCTTCTGAGAAAATGCTTTTAAAGAAGATATCGTAAATCTGTTTTAATTAGTATTAACAACAACATAGTTTAATTACAAAGAAAAGTTTTAATAACAGGCAGGTAGTATAGTTACGAGATCATCTTTATTATACTATTACAGTTTGGACACAAGGAAGGGTGGAATTAACTGAATTGTATGATCATCTAAACAGAACAATGGGTTGAAAATGAAGAAAAGATACCATTTCTGGATATATTAACTTTGAGGGAAAACTTGGGGTGATTAGGTCAAAGTGTATATAGAAAATAAACTCATACAGATCTTTACTAAAAAGCTGATTCTTTTATTACAGCCGTCCCGTAAGAATGCTATACTACAGAAATTATTTCACAGTGTAATAATCATATTGTACATTATTTGAACATTACTTTTATTCCTGGTGAATTGGAATTTCTTTTCTTTTATATATTACAATAGCGCATTGTTCTTGATTATCTCAAAATCATACGAGAGGTTTGATAGCAACTATCCCAGGAAGTAGACCGAAAGTGCTAAGACTGTAATAGCTAATGAGAGCTCTTTTCCAGACAACTCGAAATGTATAAATCTGATAACCTACAACATTTGAGGGTGTTGAAGAGTATGGTTTCCACTGTAAAATGCCCTGGGTTCGAGACTGAGCGCCACACGGTGGCAGGCGCGAAAGAACTGAAAGTCACTGTGCAGCCAGAGCCCAGAGAAAACACATCACATACTGGAAGCTTCCCTTTTGCTTCCACAGCGACCGTTTGTATAATTTATTTGTGCCATGTAATTTCTTATTTAGTGCTTCTGTGTTTAATTTACACGATTCCTACCCAGTTGTAAGTATCTAGAAATCTAGGTTAGTCAAATTAAGTAGATTTGTGTTAAATGTAAATTGTCGAATTTTGACTAACACCGACATTTTCTACTGTCAATGATAAATGTGAACAAGAAATTTCCACGTTCTTCTTCTTTCTAATTGGTGCACGAAACTGATGTTTGTCCATGGAAAACCTGTTCATATCAGAATCACTATAACATGGCAAAAGATGAAGTCAGAAAATAATCACCAAGAAGGAGAAATAAGTTTATTAACTAACACTCATTTATAATGTACCGTGAGAAATATAAGTAAGTGTTAGTTAATCTTAACAAAACGTGCCAAATTGTATTTGTGTGAAAATTTCTAAATCCTATTCATCTACAAAATGGTTACAATAAAAGAAATCAATAAGGCAATAACGGAAAGGCAAAAATGTAACAAGGAGCAGAATTCTGGAAGAAGTTCGAAGGAGAAATATAGATTAGCATTCATACTATACCTAATAAAATAAGTTGTTTATTCAATACATATTGAATAAGGACAATCCACGTACAACTTTTAAAGATCAGACAAATGCTATGCTCTGTAAAAGATGAAACACAGTTAGACAATACAGATATTTATTCTATCCCATGTGAATGTGGCCTAACACACATTGGACAAACCGAGCGTGCAATTACTTACGACCAGATATGAAGAACATGTAAGATATGTGCTAGTACGATTGTCAATCAAAAAATCACCATCGGCAACACATGCACTACAAGAAAATCATACAATTTTGACAGGAAACACGTCAGTTATTAGCAAAACCATGGAAGGATACAAAAGGTTAGTAAGAAAATACATATAAATACAATTAACAGATAACATCTTGAATAACGAAGATTTGAAAATAAGTGAGGTTTGGAACATTTTATAATAATAATAATAATAATAATAATAATAATAATAATAATAATAATAATAATAATAATAACGTGAAGACAGAAAAGTTTAAGCTGGAAGTTAATGATATTTGATGTTACATACTGAAAAATAAAATCATAACAATGTGACAAAATTGCACCAGAAACTATTACGCAACAGTTCTCTAAATTCGTCCACTCTGATGTGACTTTCAAACGTAAGTTCTAATAAAACAAAACACGGACGCAATACCAAAATTATTCTTTATTAAATTCCAAACATCTCCGTGAAAATTATGCGGATGCACCACAGAAACAAAAGCTATTACATGAAAAGATGCGAGCTGCACATACGTATAGCAAGATGCCGATACAATACAATACATTCAGTTCCACTGAATGAACAGAACTAAATGCTTACCTGAATCATTGCGATCATCATTATCACAAGTAAAATAACCAGAAAATTAGGTTAAAAGAGGTTAAAATTAGGGTTACATGAAGAAGCAGTAACGAAGGTACAATCAATAACACTGAATTTCAACACAGCACTACCAAAACACTAGTACATGCTTTATGGTGGAAGTAATGTTATATACATTTGTAGTACTACGGATTTTTTTTCTTGGAAAAGGGGTGGGGAAAGGAGGGAGTGATCGATAGATATTTTTATTGAACATATCGCATTCATAATACATTCTTTGTCTATAATGTGTCTACAATTTCATTCTGGGATGCTAGTTTGGCACGATTTCGTTTATAGAGAATTTTCGACTTGCGTCTACATTTAAGCATTCCTACTTACCGAAACATCCTTAACAGTGGTACGACGACGTTTATTTGAAAGGTTCTCTTGTTTTTGATCACCGGCTGCCCTCCTCGCTGCAGTGGATCGGAGATCCCTGCAAAGTATACGCGATTCAAAAATCATAAAATAAAAATGGAACCAGAACATATTTATCTCCAAGATTAGGAACAAAACAAAATTTTATTTGAATGAGCTAACAATTTATTCATTTCAAATGTGTTTCCTAAATTGTTCACACTAATATCACGGTTAATATTAATCCTCACTTTCACTATAATCATCCGTATGTACATATACAAAGAACAGAAGACAACAACTCAAGTAGGACAGAGAATAGAAGCAATAATTTCGGAAAGAGTCACGCAAGGATATTCACTGTCACCAACTTTATTTAATCTCTACATTGATAAAGTAGTTAAAAGAACCAGGAAATTTACAACTTAGGAACATCCGTGCTTAAATCAGCGGATGAAATCAGACAGTGAGAAAAATTTAGAAATAGATCTACACGAAATGCAAGAAGTACTTTGCAGTAAATTCAACATGAAGATCAACAAGAGGAAAACAAAAGGTATAAGATCAAATTTTTACATTTACGTCCCACATTTATGACCTTGGCTAAAGGAGATGGATGATTAATTAAAAGTGAAGGATTATAAAACAAATTATGGAATGAGAGAAAACAAACAAAACTCACGAGATTGACCATCACAAGGTTGCGTCAACGGCGATTCACCGAGAGCCGCTGACACCAGGGACCCACTGAGCCACCATATCCCCTAAGAAAAAGCTATCGAGAAGCGCAAGAAAAGAAACAAGAAAAATGATTAAATATATATATATATGTAAAATCTAGGATAGCTCAGGCAAACAAAATTTTCTGACCAGAAATATCGGCAAAGAACTGAAGAGAAGATTGGTGAAAGCATATGAAAAAAACAAATGAATCTTCTTAGTTTAACGTCCCACGATTATGCCTTTTAGCTAAAGAAGATCGAGTATATGTATGGACTTTGGTGTCACATGAATATGAGGTACGAACCTCACATTTTATAAGAAAAATATAGAACGAAAGCCTTCAAAATGTGGTGCTGAAAGGTGATGCTGAAAATTAGATGGGGAATTTCATCTCTCTTTCCTTGGATAAGGTATCAAATAAGACAGCGATGGAAATGGAAAAGAGTATACTGAAGAATAGTTTGAAAAGAAGACAGGTGATTGGACGCATAGAAGAATCAAGCTATTGGCTATGAGGTAATGGCAGAAGAAATAGTATTCACAGGAAGGCAACGAATAAGATACGAGGTATAATCAAAAAATACGGTGAATAATTTTATTAGAAACAAGCTTACACGAAATTTGATTCAATCTCCTTCAAAACGCTGTCCTTGGCTAGCAATGTACTTATTCCTAAGTTGAATCCATGACTGGAAGCATTTTTGGAAGGGCGTTCAGCTGCTTTGTCGTGGCCCTCTGAATGTCAGGAATAGTGTCGAAACGTTTTCCTTTAGAAAAACGGTTTTAACGTTGGGAAAGAGTCAGAAGTTGCATGATGCTATATCCGAAGAATACCGTGGATGTGCCCACTTCTCATTTGCAAATCGGTGGTTAAAATGTTTTGTACGGATTCTTACAAAATGCTAAATTCTTCGGTAAGCTCTCCAATAGTTATTAGCCTGTTTAAACGAACAATTTTTGTCACTTTTTGCACGTTTCCTTCTGTTTTTGAGGTTAATGGATATTTCGAACGTCGCGCGTCTTCTAAAGATTAATTTCCGCTTTTAAATCGCCCATACGTTGTAAAGAGTCTTCAGAGTCAGAGCATTATCAACACAGAGTCACAGTCAACAGACAGGAAAGTTCACGTCTTAAATACATTAGCATTTTACTTGTCAATATGAAGCTGTTCATTCCAAATTAACTCCTGCTTAACTTAATACGTCTCTTAATTTCTTCTTTAATGTTGGCATCTCTATCCTAGCTAGACGTAAGTATTCAGTTCTTGATGTGAATACTCAATCTCACCTAGCTAGATGTGAATATTCAACTTCAGAACATTCCTTGTATCAAACATCTTAGGAAAATATACTGCAACTAACACTGTTTCTGGAGATTATTATATTCTGAATTTGGAGAACCAAAATTTTAGTTCAATGGTTCTGAATCGATGTATCGCCACACACTACAGAGTGGTCCGGAATGGGCCTACCCCCCTCCCCTTTAGTTTCAACAGTACAGTGTGGTCCGGAAGTCCCGATCTGAGACACCAGACAATACTCTCTGGTGTTTCATAAAGGAAAAAAGTAAGAAACACTTGATATCATACAACGCACGAATTACGAGCAACTATGGAATACGCCTTCACCTTCGTGACTCCGGAATATCTCCGCAAAACATCTGCGAGAACTTGGCGCAGAATTCAGCTGTGTTACGCCATGGATGGTAATCATACCGATGTTTATGATTCTTAAGATTTCAAGGTAACTCTGTACAGATATCCTACCATAACTAACACTATACTGTTGAAACTAAAGGGGCGTGCCCCCAGTTCCAGACCACCCTGTCGCGCAGTTCTGTAAAATCTGTTCGAAAATTGCAGAACTCAAAGATCAAGAAGCATTTAATAAATAATTAAAATCAATTTTGACACAGAGTGTACCAGTCAACGTCTTCAGCGCTAGCAACAATGTTCGGTACTACAGAGTCATTACCTTATAGAAACTTACACTATTGTACCCACGTACGTAGTCAGTAATATTTAATAACATATTTTATTGTTATTAATAAAATATGTAGCATGTGTCGCGATAACGTGGGTGTTTTGAAAAGTGTGTCGTTAATCAAAAAACGTTGGGAACCAATGCTTTAGTAAATAAATCATTTATTACAATACAATAGGTTAACATCGAAGTTTCTAATCAGAATCACTCCAAATTCTGCCGTTCATGTTAAGTTGATAATGCCATCAGTATTATGCTTATAATTTGAGAGTTTTACAGAAGGTTGCCTACGATAAAAACAGCCGACTTTGAACCACTTCTCTAGTTCTCCTTCTCAACTAGCGGTTACGTTTCACGTGACGGCCACGGGCCTGAACGGTCAACCGACAGCGTAGTTTCCACTGTAGCAAACTCGTGCATAGGATGGGAAACGGAATGTCTCGACATGCCGCTTTGCAAGGTTGGCTGGTTTAAATCAGGTGCTAAAAAAATTGATTTTAACCAAAAAGATGTTTAAAAGTAAAAATGTTACAAATCGTGAGAACTTTATGGTGAAATTTCCCCATATCTCAAACCATCTAGAAGATCTTTTCTCACATTAAAAACCCAGGAAGCACGAAGTAAGTGATTTATTGAAATCAAACGTATTTTCTCCATTATATATATATTAATGGTTCACAGTCAGAGTAAACTCAAATGATTCGTATCTTCTTTTGTTTTGCTCAGCAAATTAATTTGCTGTATTTCTGACTCAGTGAACTAACTTGTACTAAATTAGATCCCCTGTAATCATTTGAAACTATTTTAACAATGTGTATAAGCATAATTCTAAGCAGTGACTTCATTTGTGCAGTTGTGTATTTTGACGTGACTCTCAAAATATTAATAAGTAAGTAAGATCAATACAATATAATTTCTATCTATTAGGTGTCCACCATGAGTAAGTCGGTAGACTCGTCTTGTAATCAAGAAGTCTTGAGTTCGAGTTCAGATGAAAAATTATTTCTCTCAGATGCAAACCGAGTAGTAATTCGAATCCTACTTTAAGCTTACGGTGTTGCCAGATTTTTACAGAGAAAAAGGAAGTTCTTACTATTTTTAGAGAAAAAAACTAGGAAGATTTGTGATACTGAGAATTTACGTTAACAAAGCTATATGGTTTCACATAGTAACGCAAAATAATTAAGGTTTAAAACGGGGCAGTTTCATTAAAAATAATCGCAACACACAGAACACAAAAAAGTATATTAAGATTCTCGATGGGAGATCACGTGGCTCGCATTCCACGTTAAGCCGCATTTTCTCGTCTCATTAACCCCGCCAAGTGGACTTGGTGGTGGACAAACACCGTGTGCGTGGGTTTTCTCGGCGTTCTCCAGTTTCCTCCCACTTTCTTCATTCCACCATTTCATTCATTACTCATAATCACCTAGCCTGCATAAGCGTGGGACGTAAAACTCAAAGATTTCATTTCATTTTTTCTCGTCTCATTAACCCTCGGGGCTGAAAAAGATCCTATACTCGATTTCATATAACTAATACATTACACAAATCTTTGATGCATTTTAACTGTCTTTTCATGAAGACTACACTTCTTAACAGTCTCATTTTTTTAAATACGTTCAAAAATACTTTCATAACATATCGAAATTCACAAGTATTTGCAGTTCTCAGGGCCGGCTCGTCTATATAGACAACCTAGGCGGCTGCCTAGGGCGGAAACAGGGGCGGAATGGCAGGCTTTTTTTTTACGTGAGGTTTATCAACATTTGCCAAAATGTACGTGCGCCAGCGGGATCACCCAAGATTACCTATACGGAGCAGTGGAACATTTATCTGGCCATAGTACGTCACCGTGTTCCCACTGTTCATTCTATACATTATCTGAATATCCAGTTTTCGAATGCTCGCAGAAATGTCACTGAAATAAAGTTTCTACATAAGTTAGTCAATAGAAACTTAAGATCCCAACATCACGAACTTTATTTTATTTCTTACACTGGTGCAAACGAACTGATTTTTCTGTGATATTTGTTGAATGTAGATAAAGTTACTACAAAAATTATATGTAAGTACAAACTTTCTATTACTAGTTTAGACTAATTATTAAAGTATAAAGTGTTCAAAAAGCACAAAGCTGTTTATAGCATACCTCTTAACTTTTGATTTCCTTAAACAGGCAAAAATTAAATTTTTGGACACATTGCAGTCACTAATCACGTTTTCTATGGAATCTTTTTAGAAAGAATTACAACCATCTTCTGTTTTATATTTACGATGGACATCGATATGGCTTACATTACAATAAAATTTTAATTTCCTGTTGCCCTGTGGTTATATTAGTAAAATTTCATTCTAAATGCCACAGCAATAAAAATGTTCTTAAATAACTGGCTTATAGATTACTTACTAATACCAAAGATAGAGGCATTGGAAGTAAGTTTTATTTTATTTAATGCTCATAGAAATGGTAACAATGTGATGATGTGGTGAAAATGTCAGGGGTGACAATACTTCACTTTAGTTTTGGTTTAAGGAGGCGCAGACATGTTTTTCGCCTAAGGTATAAAATATTCTAGAGCCACCCCTGGCAGTTCTTTCTTTACTAGTTCATAGTAGCTTCTGTTTCTGACACCAATATATTACGATCGATCGCAACTGCGATATGATTGAAACAAAGTTGGTAGATGAAGGCTAAGACGCTAAAATCAAATTATCCTTAAACATAAGGTTGGGATGCCGGATAGATAGGGATAAAAACGCAACTACTTTATTTTCTCTGAGTACTAGGTCACATCTTTGGGTTGCGTTGTTAACAATGTGTGTGAGACATCAGTTCCTTCAATTTAAAAAAAAAAAAATGCACTATCAAAATTGTATAAAAACATTTTGAGCAACGTAAAACTTGTGGGAAAAATGTGATATTTGGTAACCCCATTTACATTTTAGGTCCTGTCCTTCATAATCCTGTTGTTGCACAAGGACGTTAAGGTCAAATTTATTTTTATCCATATTTAATCTAAACAAATAACGCAAATCAATTTAATATAAAAAATGGTGTAAACTAAGAAAGACCTTTTAAAAAAATTGTTTTCTTTTTGCCAAATCTGCAAACCTGCCACTTTGGCAACTTTCTGAAGACCCTGCAAGCTATGGGGATGACGCTCAACAAGCACCTGTTTAAGGAGTCCAAATCTATAGCGGTCCATTGGCGAGGCGTTCGGGGTTTCATATGGATGGATGAAAATGAGATCATTCGATTTTTCTTTTTCTCGAAGAACGTCTGTGATAATCGTGCGGTATGACTGGAGGTCTTGTTCACGTGAATACATAAATTTGTGGTCTCGTCACCGTACATCGACAGGGATGTGTGTGTCAGACAGAGTGTCCATGTCGTTTTTCTGCAAATAAGCTGCGCTGACTTTGGTTTTAGAAGGTACTTCGGCGAGTGGCAGCGTTCCCCGACTGCAATATCCCTCAACTATCAGACATATCTTGAAAAACTTTTCCTTTCACTAAAGCATAAATTCAGAAGCTCTTGTGGTCAAGTTTGATGGTAGAAAATGGATGGAATTCCGTTGTTCCATATAGGCAGAGTCACTCCCCGTTCACCCATTTCTACCCGTCCCCTGCGAGGTATGCTGCATACACTTCTCTAGCGACTGTCAACCTCTTCTGGTTGTACCGTTATGAGGCGGTGTCTATGTGCTTTGTCAAGTTTCCAATATAAGGTTCTTTCGGATGACGTTGAAAATCGTGCCTTTTGGGGAATTGTCTTATGTTATTGTTCTCCTAATGGTGTGCACTGTATTGGGAGTTCAGAGGGATGGATTGTTTCCTCCATTCCCGACCGACCAAGTATCGCAGAGCACATCGTCGGATGATGAGGCCCACACCAGCTTTGCTTACGATCAAATCTTTTCCTTCTCAATGTTTCACTATTGCTGAATGGCTATAATTGGGCGATGGAACGGTCACAAATGAACCTTTTTAAGAAAGCTGTCACTTTTCCCTTCATCGTTCCACGAACCGTGTTGAACTAACACTGGTATCAAGCAGAGGCCCCAGTGTAGCTAGCAATATATCGGGTCATAACAGCGGTTAAATATGTCGTTCGGAAGGGACAATGAGTTTCATTATTTTAATTTTGGGCAATCTTCTGTATATGGTATGCATATGTATGTGTCCATTTCAATCACCATTCCCGTATAAAAATGTACATAATGTACACCTATTTCTTGCATTTGGCAAGAAGTGGGATTTACGATCTATAAAGTTATCGAGGCTAAATTCCTATCCTGGTCAAAATAAAAGATTATTATCATCATCATCACCATGAAAATAAACTTCTACGCAATAATATACGTATAGTATATAGAGGATATTCGGAAACAACACCAAAATTCTGAGGGAAATGTAATATCACACGAGAACGAGGGAAGCATTGGTTCTCTGCACCCATCCCATTATTGCAATTAACGGGACAATGGGCAGATCCTACCAAAATTGAAACACCAGTCCAGTGAATGGCGCCACCCGGCGTCCTCACGATAGAAAACGGTCAAACAAGAGCAAGCAAACGTTAAGATCATGATGATAAGTCCTATGACCACAAAGGCATTATCCTCTCATATCATGTGCAACCAAAGGTTGTAAATAGTGCATACTATACCGCGTACCTGAGTTACCATTTGTGGTCAACTTTGCAACGCAAACGACCACATCTCCTGCGGTGGATAAATTCTGCTTCACGACAACGCTACAATGGGACGTTAAACTAAAAACCTCAATGATCATTTTATTGGCTTAACTGAATTTCCTCAAGGAAACATGTACTGATGATTATTAGAATTTTTTTTATATACATTTAACAATTTCACTCGAGAAGACCCACGCACACGATGTTTGTCCACCATAAAGTTCAATTGGTTTGAGCGGGGATCAAACTAGGGACCCCACGCACCAGAGGTGAACGTTCTACCACTGAGCCACTGCGGCACTGGTTCCGTTTCGACAATGAATATTAAATTACCAATAACTTCTACTAATGACACAAAGTATGTTGACTGGTCTAGATGATGTATTCTATTGTTACTTTGAATGAGAATAAGGGACTCTGGACTGTCGGCATCAATGGCCATTTAGCCCGTCACGTATATGAGGGATGATGTTCCTCGGCGAGCACACTATCCGATGAAAGGAAAGGAAGAATGGATTGAGGAAGTAAGGAAGCGGCTTGGGACCTGTATGTTAGGTCCATCCCGGCATTTGCCTGGTGTGAAGGAGGGAAACCTTACTCAAGATGGCTGGCCCAAAAAAGCTCTTACACGTTCTCTACCGAGTGTCCCCACCAGAAATCGAACCCGGGACAGCTCGCACCAAAGACAAGAGTGTTAGCAACTACGCCATGCGAGGCCACTACTTTGAATGAAGAATTCCAATAAAAGGAACAACTTTTGTTTATAATTATACAAATTTTGAAAAAATATAGTTTAACGTCAAACAAAAAAAAAAAAAAAAAAGTTAGATTAGCATTTTAAAAGCACATAAGGCTCTATTACTAATATATACCGTACTTACCCGTCATTCGAAAAATAAGGGGTTGTGTTACAGTCGCACATTAAGCTTTCAGAGTTGACGTCGATGTTTTTACGTTGTGTAATACCTTATACTGAATATCACAATATATCCGTATCGTTGTTTTGATTTTAAATACGGTAAAAAAGAAAAGGCTGTGAAGGTAAAAATGTGTGTACTGCAAACTACCGTATTTGTTATTTATGGTATTGTATTTTATCAGTATTTGTTCCGTTCGTTCGATTCCCGGCGAGAGCTCATGTGGCTGGGATTCCACGTTAATCAGTAGGTCCACATCTCATATAGCCTCGCTGTTGAACGGTATGTTAAACTCAAAATCAAATCAAATCAAATGTTTCTTTATTGCATTTAGGCAACCAATAATTGACGTAAATTTACAATAGATAATGTTAGCTTTTTTGGTATATCTTAAGATTTTTGTTAATTTTGTAATTTTGATTATTCAGAATTTGTTAAAAATAAGAAAATTCTCACGAAGGCTCTTAATAAAATCGATGTCTTAAAGTCGGCTAAGTACGGTAGCTACCAGTATCGGAGAGACAAAGTCTTTTAACAACTGTGACATAGTTATAACTATATTGTCCATACATTATATCCGTAGGCGCAACTAATGGGGGGATCAACCAGCATAACACACCGTTGGCCCCCTAGAATAAAGCTGGAGAACATATAAGGTGTTTCAACTGTCAGCAGTAAGGAAACATGCCTCCTCCGAAAGCGAAATATTCTAGTTACGCCAATGATTATTCTATATTGTTATTACATGACGGATAAAAAGTCACAGCTCTCTCAACTGTTGAAGATTGAAAGTAATATACATCAGTCTACAGCAGGGATTCTCAATCTTTTTAAAGTGATAACACATTTAATATCCTATTAAATGGGAGAGGTCGGGTTTTAATGCCTGTTTTAATAATGACGTAAAATTGTCTTCAATCGCACATTGGTAACAGACAACCGATTCATACACAAATCGCAAGAAATACCAGAAAGATAAACAAGGGACAAACTATGCTGCATCTATAACACCCCACTTCTATTACATTTCTTAAAAGCAATTTTTGAGTCACAAAAAAAACTTACAATATTCAATATTTTTGCTGGTGTTATCTTAATTTTTCTTCAATAATTCACTTGGTACAAACGACGTCATTTTATGAGCTCTGACAAGATAAATGGTTAACTATTTCAAAAGATTAAATTTTATACAACACCAACAAAACATCACAAGTCATGAATTTCAGTGGTTGTTTACTTATACTTTTAACTCCACTATCAAATTTACCACGCCTTTACATTAATTCAGCATTAAAAAAAAAAAAAAAAAAAAAAAAAAGAGAGAGAGTAAAGAAAACTTACCATTTAACCTTATGAATTTGTTTTAATTTTTGAGCTTCACTAAGATAATGACGCGCCTCCTTCCTTGCAACTTCAACTTCTTCCCAAGCTTGCTGAGCATGTGAGCGAGCTGCATCTGCCTCCAGTCGTGCTTTCTCGGCTTCCAGACGAGCCTTCTTCGCTTCCACTTGAGCCTGCTCTAATTCAACCTGAACAAGGGCATCCTTCATTTGGTTCATTTCGGCTTCAGTCAAAACAAGTACGGCTTTGGCTCTGGCTATTTCAGCCTGAAGCCTGCCCATTTCAGATCTCTGGTTTTCGAATTTCAGAACATTTATTTTGTCTTCATACTCAGTAATAGTGCTCTTTAGTGTTGTAATTTCGCCCCTGAAAATGAAATTGAAGAACACTTAAATCTAATATCAAGATTCTGAATACTTGAAAATTTTAATGTTTACCTAACCAAATATAAAATTAAAACAAAGGACCCACTTGGACATGTTATGAAAAGCGGAAGACAAGGCAAACTGGCATTCTAAAGCTAGCAAAGCAAGTTTATGAACAAATGTTAGTATTGTGAATAGGCAGGAGAGAGAACATGAGAAATATATATATATATATATATATATAAAAAGAGAGAGAGAGAGAGAAAAGAACATTTATACACATTTCTCGGCATTATCAGCATCTATGGCCTTAAGTCCCTCAAGTGTTGTCCCTTAGCGAACACATTATCTGGGAAAAGGAAGGAAGAGGCCTGGGATCTTTATCTTAGGTACTATCCCGGTATTACCTGTTGTGAATGAAAAAACTCAGGTGTTACACCTTTTCGATCGAGTGACCCAACAGGGAATCAAACCCGGGACCACTCGCACCAAGGGTAAGAAAGTTAGCGACTACACTATGCGCTGCCGAACGAGAAAGAAGAGAAAGAAGGGACTGAATGATATAGAAAGAAAAAGAAGAAAGTAAAAAATAAAAACACGTCTTAAAAACCACACTCAAAATATAATTTACCAGTTTATTAAAAAAGCGAACACTAACACACTAGTTAAAGCTAAAAGAGTCACTTGCACATAAATCTGGTGGCCATTAAATGTTCAATGTTAGACCTGCATTCCTCTTAACCTGTTTCGCAATAATTCTCCAGTATTATTTGTGTTTAACGGAGAAATAAAATTGTTCAGTAACCGATAACATGTTTGATAGTCAAATACAATCATTGCTACAGCTTCCCCTCATTGCACTGACACATTTGAATCATCTGAATTCACGCCGAATGCAGTACTATTTTTCATGTCACCTTCCACGAATCGAGAAAACGTTTAAGAACAAAAGATTGGTACTATTTATCTAGATTTATTCTGAAATGACACATGGGAGCTCCAAGTTGAAGGAATCTTATTGTAGTGATCCGCTACAGCTGACACTACAATTAAAATTGCCTACACTACACTTTTTATTATTAGTTATGTTAACACGTCCATTTTATTTCAATCTGTGTCTGTTATTATTTTGATAGTTGTTTGTTCATTATTATTTTTTTTTTTTAAAAAAAAATATCTGTTGTGTTTAAAATTGCTCTTTTTACGAATGGAAAATCAAATGGCGCTAATGGAATAAATTTGCATCTGAAAAAGAAGAGGAAGTTGTAATATAAAATAAACAAACGAATGTATAGATGTACCAAAACTAACGTATGGAAAAAGAATCTGCATATTTTAATTAGTGTGAAATCTGTAAAAAATCGTCGATTGCAAACACAATTCTTTAATATTAGGAAAAGAATCAACTTAAGGTATTATTACTTTCCTATATATATATATATATTTCAATTTAGATTTTGAAAAGAAGATTGGTTAAAATGCAAAATCACTAGAAGAGCAGGTTCGGAGGGTGGAAACCTTTTCCCCTCATAATACATTAGCCACTCAAAATGAAAGATCTATAATTAAGCAGTTACCTATCAACAAAATTCTCAGTATAAGTTCAATTTGGCATTTTCTGTTACAATCAACGTTTTGGTAATTGATTCATATACAAAGAAATTAGTATCATAACGAACTGAAGTAGTTTATGGCATACTTTATTGAAGTACGTATTATAATCTATGTGGCATCATGTGTGTATATAATGGGTAAAATAGCAGCAATTATAGTATGCAATATTTGTGGTTTCATCTGTAGACGCACTACATGTGATTTCCTCTGTTTTGTCATCTTAGGGTCCCTGGCTAATTCTATCTGGTAATTTGCAAAATATATATTCAGTATATAATCAGTAATCTCGTGCTGCAACGATGTAAGCATGCGTAAGCGTTATGTAAAACAGAGAAAAAAAATATATAAATATGTCGAAAGTTATAAAGTATAAAAATAAGTAGTAATGATGAATATGGTAAATGAATTATTAATTGAAAGAATAAGGAAAAGAAACTACGTAAATAATAATAATAATGATAATATTAATATGTAATAGTAATGCATATGTATAAATAATCGCACGATTGATCGAATCTATCGCCAGGAACTAAATGAAGAAACGAGTGAATAAAATGCGTTCGTAGAGTAAATAAGAATTACAAATAGCAATATGTACTATGAATTCTCAATATTGTTATTATAACCCATAAACATCTCCATTTTCTTATCAGGCTATTAATGTGATTGTTCACTATTATGTATGCCACTGTGACGTTATCATCTAATGTTGCAAGTACTACAAACATTGATGAATGTTGTGATGCTATTGTCAAATGCTATTTACTTACCAAAATTTATTAAAAGACGTTATGTCTTAACCTATTGATTTCCTTTGTTCCATGTTAGATGTACAATTTTGTGATATGATTTCATATGGCGACCTAACAACTGGGCTACTTATTTCAGTTTCTCCCCGGAAATCCAGACAATGGAAGGACAGGACTGACTGAACAGAATACAACAAATTCAATGTTGCGCGAACAACACAAAATAGTTTTAGTACATTATTGAAAGTTGCTTTTACTGATTACAACGCATCTATCACGAATCGATATATATATATATGTTTTGAATAGAATTGATTTACTTTTCCCCCGTAGAATTCTAATTTTAAAAAATGGGGGTCCCGATTTAATTTCAGAGTTTTCCAAGTCTCAACTTACCCCACACCCCAGGGAGGCGAGGCGAGGGCTAATATTATCACAGGTGAATTCCCCCCTTCAAAATAATAACCTTTTATTTCAAACATTTGTTTTTGTCCGATGATTATTTCTCCAAATATTTTGCAGTCACAAGTTATAAAGCTCACACTCTGTACACATTCCAGTGAATATTTTACTTTATGTGACATAAGAACGTTATGCGACTTTCGGAAAAACTATTTATCAATAATTTCTATATCACTATAAAATATTTCTTATCTAAAAAATGAAATGAAATCTTCAAGTTTTACGTCCCACGCGTATGCCGGTTAGGCTAAAGGAGCCGATGATGAGAAATGAAAGAAATGGTGGAATGAAGAAAGTGGGAGGAAACGAAAGAACTCCGAGAAAACCCACGAGCACGGCGTTTGTCCACCAAAAAGTCCACACGGCGCGAGAAAGTTTCTTCTGTTCTTTCTTCTTATTTTACTTCGAAATGATTACAAAACGAAACATATCTATTGTATGTTAATATACCATCTAGTTTTCTAATTTCAAATTAAACCTACAATTTATAGCGTATGTTAATGAATGTCCTTAAAGTTAAACAAAAGAAACAGAATTCTGCTTTTCTTTTTTAAAACAAAAAGTTAATACGAACCTCAATTCTTCATTAAGTGACGTTAACTTTCCATTGACAGATTCTACTCGCTTTATATCAGTCTCCAGTATCTGAACCTGAATCTTCAAATTTTCCAGCACGTCCTCCAGACAGCTTTCTTTTTCACTTGCAGTTCCAAGGCATTGCAAGTAGATTCTGTGAATTGTGTCCATGGTAACTGAGCACCTACATTGCGGACATGATTTTGACCTGTAAGAACATCATACATACGTAAAAATTTTTCAATTTCGTTTGGTTTAAACTAGCAAATGTCTCCACTTGTTATCGAGAATAATTCCTGCATCCGTCTCCTCTGCAACCTTGATATTAAATTCGTGCAAATGAATCATATTCACGTTCTCTGAATCAAAATTGTCCAATATACAAGTGCTTTTTTTTTTTTTTTTTTTTTTTTTTTTTTTTTTTTTTTTAAAGCAAAACCAGTTCGTGAATATCGTTTCAAATTTGGCGTATCCTTGAAAATGAGTGCGCGCGCAGGCTCCCGACATCTCTCACATCATACAATCGGACACAATTTGTATTCACGGCATGTCTGTACGCTGCTTGTTTAGTACAGCTTTCACTCGGTTGTATCTACGTCCACACCAGTAGTGAGGATATATAGGACAAGTAATAGTTACGAAAACTGCCCTCCCCGCTAAGCTAGAGCGTGAACCTTAGGCGCACATCATCCAGGTTTGAATTCCACCTGAAAACCTAGATTCACGTCTCATATAGCCTTGGTGCTGGAAAGAGAGACGCTAAACTTCAACAAAGGAACAAATTAATGAAAATTAAACACACACTCAAGCATCAGAGCTCCAATTTGCAACGCAGCCTTCCAAATCCTTGCAAGATCGCTCTAGTGTGCAACTAGAGCCACTCTATCCCACCTGTGCCCTCGGAAAATATATGAACTAAACTTCGGTCCCACCTCCGCCAGGCTCTGGCGGACGAAACCCTCTCTTTGCTTAGAGAAAAGAAGTGAATGACCTCAGCTGTGTTGTCAGTTTGTCATTCAGTCGTTTGGTCTAGACGAGTGAAGATCGTAGGCTACTTAAAGTGACTAACATGACGAAGCACAGCGAAGTCCATGAAATAATTCGTTGTGGCAACGCTTCCGCATCCAACAATTGAAAAATCTCAACCGCAGCAATCTGTCCCTCCTCGTTCGAGGGAGGTACGGGAAATCACATATCGATAGCAGCGCCAGCAAGGGCACAGTTGAACTAGACAGACTGTAATTGGTGAACTTACATCTGAACTCACTGTTTAGAAATTGGGCGTTTAGGTATCAGCTAATTTTTATTAGTATTGTTTGATATGCATACTGTTGTTTCATTAAATAGGATAAGACCTACAGTTCATTTCATTCGACGCTCTCTCACCGTGAATTGAAACCGAAACCTCGTGCTTTAAATCTTCAGTACTAGCCATAGACCAACAAGGAAGACAACATCCACTAGAACTGAGTGAACTGAACTTTAACATCACCTCTTGCTATACGAAATGTGGGCCTATAACTCAACATAACATAAGAGCCACATAAGCTCCAACTGGGAATCGAACTCGGCTCTCCCGCGCCCAAGGTTTATAAGGTAACCACATAGCCATGAGGGAGTTGAGCAGGAGATAATGAGTTCGAGTTCCAACCAGTTCAGAGCTCAGATTGTTCTGCCTTGTACAAATATCCCTCCATATCTCTATATTAAGGGGAACTAAATTATTACAAATGATTAGTGGAAACACTAATTCTATTGATTGCTCTAAAACTTTTATTGGACAGTTTCGGCCATTTAAGCTGTGACCTTACTCACCAGGAAAGTTATTCACATTTAAGATTGAATCACTTCATAAGTACATTTTGCACTTCTAGGACAAGGGTTTTTAATTGAAAAAGAGATGTTTTGTTAAAATGGTTGTTTTATGTATAAATTGTTGTTACGGGGATTTCTTTGTGAAAGGAGTGACAATCTAACACTAACATCGTAAAAGACTTGTAGACACTAACAAAACGTAAGAATATTTCTTTCCTTCGTATGACTAATTCATTTCATATTCACTTTAAATAATTTCATTAAAAATCCGTCAGTTTCAGTCCTAATAAATAGAATTAATATATTTATAGAAGTTCCAAGTTCCTTAACTGGTCAATATATTTTGGTATGAGCTTCTTTAGTTACCCTGCAGATATCAAGACAATGTTCAAGGTCTTGGCAAAGACTACGAAAAATAATTATGTAAGATACTCAGTGTCAGTGGTCTACTGGCTTAATAAAGAGACAAAGAACTGTGAACATCTCGTAAATTCATATTCATATGGTGGGTTTTTTTCCTACTTGCTTATGAAGCGTGAATCAGGTATTTTATATGACATTTCCTTTTATACATAAAACGTAATCACAAAACACATAACTTAGTGCTTTGTAATTACGGAAATAGTTTTGATTGATTTCAAATATGGATGTACAGATATATCGGTATCGGTGATATCAGCCACTTTTGGGAGTATCGGTATCGGTAAATGAGACTTGCCCTTCTCCTTCGGGCGCCCATGGTCAGGATGGCAGATCCGTAATTTGAATCCCAAACGAGACAGAGGTTTCGACTCAGAAGAAAATGCTATGGAAGAGAGCCACAAGACGCTCACTTTGTCATTATTTTCTCCTACTTACTGGTTAAAAACAATTAGTTCTACAGTTAAATAGTTTTATCGTTTTCGATTTCGCTTAATAACCCTCTTACTTTTTT
Organism: Thermobia domestica; assembly: GCF_964235325.1. NCBI lineage: Eukaryota > Metazoa > Arthropoda > Insecta > Zygentoma > Lepismatidae > Thermobia > Thermobia domestica. Next base: position 83,245,557 of record NC_137469.1, read on the forward strand.
TTATGGTATGCACAGCAACACTTGGTTCAGCACGCATAATTTTGTACATAAGAATTGGTAACGTAGTATTCGTTTGCATTATATGTATGTAATAGAGACTACTAAATACAATGTAACTATCAAAGTACTAACTTTCAATCACTGACTTTTAGAATTAAGTTTACACTATATAAGTATTTGCTGCTTTTTAGTTCATTTGATGTGAGCTGGATTAAATTTAGAGGTTTTTTTTTAAACTAATATGAAATTTTGCCTTTTGTCTTTGTATGTCGAATTTTGGCCTTATATCTAATATAAGGTTGATCATTTCATTATTCTGAAAATTCCTGACAATATATAAGAAATGTATCCAAAAGTATCGGGTATCGGTACATCCCTAATTTCAAAATTGTCGTGGCATTTAGAAGCATAATTACAATTACTGTGACTAAATTACTAATTTATACTTCACCTTTCAATCCACTCCCTTATGCATGAATAGTGAAAGACATGTCCGCAAGTTGTTGCAGACATATTCTCAGAATCCACGAAGAGGTCGCTACAAATAACACAACGCACTCGCATTTTGGCACTGCAAAGAAAAATGTAATGTTCACCATGTGTATATACAATCTTAACAAGTAGTAATCAAACGCTACATACAATTTATTTGCATGTACATGAAACGAAGTTTTTCCGAACCGCAATCTATATTTCCATATTCAAAAGATAATATCCTAGTTTTGGCACGTACGCCTGACGTAGATGAAAAATTTTGATATACACTCTTAAATGCTCTGCAGAAATAAAATTTTCGTTGCGAATATACGTATATATATTATATCGCAAATATGCATAAAGTCAACCCTGGGTCATTCCACGTCACGAGAATTAGTGGTCCCAACTCGATAATGGTCACAAAGAACAAGTGTGATGTGATATCAAACCCACTCAGCCCGATCTCATGAATTAATATTTTATAGATTAGAAGCGGAAAGAAGTAATTTGGATTGAGTAAATATATAACTCTTTTTAACCAGTTCATGTGAGTAATTGTGTACGAATTTTCTACGTTAAGGCGTAGGTTTCTCAAGGTAAGGAAGGTATATACCATACAAATACATTCAGTAATAAATACCATGGCGCTGAGTAACAATTAATATACTGACCTGCTTTCCACACACAAAAATATTTTTCCTATAGCTTTTAACACATGCGCACAACTTTTTCTGTTCTTCAGTCAAACATGTCTGCCTTGTCTTCTTGTGCGTGTTGCCAATGTGGACGACCATGCTATCTGTTGAGAGCAACGACAATTTTTTCTCATGCCATGGAGTTGAGACAAAATAGAGGTGACAGAAACGAAGCATAGTCAAGCTTTCGAAAATAATCGTTATAAAGGTTTACTTTCCATAAAATCGAAACATTGAAGTGTTCTCTTCCATTTAATTACCATTAAATGATGTTTGATTTGCGACTTCAGTTGTAATTTATTGATTAAAATCAGTCAACTGTACTCTGTGACAGCCCACGGTGTTGAGAAATCTGGGTAATAATTATTTTATATATATATATTATAAATAAATATATATTATAAATAAATATATATAAATAAATATTTATAATATATATATTTATTTATTTATTTATTTAACTTCCAAGTCTCAATATGTTCATAATATAACGGAACACAGTGGGAGTATATTCGACGGTACTTTGCAACTACCTCGTACCTTAAAAACAAAACACAACTTTAACAGAAGAACAAAAAGTTTGGAAAAGTTGCAGATTAGTTGAAAGTCAGCGACTTTTAACTAATTTCCAACTTTTTCAAACTGTTTCTTCTCCTAGCGTAAAGTTGTGTTTTTTAGGAGATACGAGGTAGCTGCATAGTACCGTCAATATCTCAAATTTTGGGTGTTTGAGGAATGTTGGTGAAATTCAGATTAGTGTGGCGTTAAAGTCAAAGCTTAAGTAAAGCAGAATTCAAGCACTAGAGTAGTAAAAAACATAATTCAAGCAATACCGGATTTAGTGAAAAGTACTAAATTTAAGTCACACATTAAAAAGAAAAATGATAAACATGAAACTGAAAAGCAACGTTCTTCTTCTTATTATTATTATCATTATTATTATTGGAGACCACGAATTCTGATGCTCAGTTAAGTGAAAATGAAGACAGAAGACAAATCAGGTTCTTTCTCAAGTAATAATGGACAGAATTGCTCTAATGTTATAAGGTGAAAAACAAACTATGTTATGTGTTAATTCTATTAATTAAGTTGAATGAACTATTACCAACTAACAATAAGACGAAAACATTTGCTGAAGTGATAAACAGCTCAACACCTCCTGTTCAGAACAATGTACAGGGCGATTCTAATGTGCCCCTTAGTACATTAAAGCAAGAGACAAGTGGCAGTGAGTGGAAGTTAGTAACCAACGCCCAAGGGAGTACAGACAGGAGTGAAAAAAATGAATGAATCAGGCTGTTTTTAGAAACCGTAATACATTTATGCAAGAGAAGAACGGGACGGACAAATTAAAAGTAAACAAAAACATCCCTTTACTGTTTTGTACTTAGCGGACTGGGAGGATTAACTCAGATTTGATCCGGGGTCAATGCCTGCCAACTTCTGTAGAAACTTGGTGATAAGAAACAATCTCTGAGAAGGGAAAGAGAAGGAAGTAGAAAAAGAAAGTAAGAGAAAGTATCACAATAAAACTTCCCAAGTATGCATTGTGAACTTATTTCCACAAGCAAAAGAAGACTAATAAACTTTAGGGCATAGTAGCTGATTATTGATTTAATCCGTTTCATCGAAACTCCAGGAGCTAGTGTGAAACCATGACAAGTGATAATGAACTCGTACCACTCCGAAAACAGACGTGTTTTCTACCCTGACTTATGTATATACTCATCGTCGCTGACGCACGGGTAAATTCATATTAACTGGTCCAGGAAAGGATTTTTTTTTTTTTTTTTTTTTTTTTTAATCTGATATTTGATGTGCAGTTTAGCTTAAAATGTTGTTAGTTCAAAATAGTCATTATTTTAAGTTTAGTGAATTTTGGTTTCGAGTGGCAGCCATACTTGTTTTCGAAGATGCTCCATTCTGGTGGTGTTGTAAGGGATTACCGAATCTGAAGTATCTTAGACCCTAGTTGTTCTATCGGTGCGAAACAAAAACCAAAATGGTCAACAAATTGTAAGCTACAAGACTGTGTATTAGCCATTATTGTCCATGAAGTCATGGTGAAAAGAAGGTTTGGAAAACAGCTAGGTCAATGGCACTAAAAGTTCCGAGTTGAACAGATGAATTTTGTAAGCAGGCAAATGATCAAGAAGGTGAGCTTTTCTGGATAAGGAGGTCCTATCATAAATATGTATATCTCAGTGACGCAAAAGTTAGATGCTTTTGCACTTCAATTTCTACTGACTTTTAGGAAGTAGCTGTGAGAAAAACATCCCTGCAATGTCTCCAAACAGATGACACAGTTGCATGTATTTACAACGAAAACTTGTATATTGGAATTGAAGATATCACCATCGAACATGACGACGTAAAAGTTCATTTCTGAGAATCACCAGGACCATGAACTTCATTCAGACTTTCAAGAAATGACAAGACATGGGTGTGCCTTTCAAGAACATCTTAAGGAAGCTTACACCTAATGAGCTTACAACAGCGACTGTTCGGTGTCATACTGTAACTCCTCACCACTCTGTGAGTTATTCATCCTCTGGCTACTGATTTATGTCTATAAGTAAACTCCCGGTTATCTGTATTTTTGCTTATGCTAATATGTAGGTATAACCTTGTGTTAACAATAAAGGTACTTTTGATATCTGAAACCCCTAGTTTTTGGTTGGATAATATCATACAGACCTGTTATGGGGAGGAATTGTATATTTTTATCAGGTCCCTCACTAGAGATACATCAGACCTCATCTATTCTAAAATTTACCTTTAGATCGGAACAAAGCGGAAGTGAGGGGAAGCGAAGTGCAGCGTTGCCGCTGCTTAACGCGAGCGAATGGTGTCATCTGCTTCAGACCAAGGAGTTCCAATGTCGCGCACTGAACAGGCAGCAAAGAAAGAAGGAAAAGAAGAAAATAGTTTCATTGTTTTGTTTTCAGATACTAAATTTTTTTTAAAAAAAATATAAGGTCAAATAATATTAATTATGTTCACACTGTAACATTAGTTTCGTAGTAAGTTATCTAACGTGAACTATGAATTTCATAATTTAATTGCATATTGTGAGAAAGTAAAGCAAATTCATGGAAATGAAATGAGAGAAATAAATTCGTCGAAAAACTTACCATGTAAGGTCAATCTTGTAGAATACAAACTCCGAGGTCCTCTTCGTCTTCCATCCCTTCGTCAACTGCATTATCAATTGCTCCCTCCCAAATATCACAATCCTCCTCCTCTTCAGAACTAGTTGACGTGTCTCTCTCAAGATTTATTAATATCTTGTGTATTATGTCTGCTTCCCACATTTTTTAGTGTTTTACGTAATTTCTGCAGTCTTCAGCTGTAATCCTTTCCATGCTCTCCCTAAGTAATGTCTCTATAACACTTAGTATGATTTTGATTTTCCCCTGCTACGTATCCTTTAATTTTGCTCCAAACCATCTCTATGGCGGAAAGTTCGCAATGATAAGGGGGCAGCCGTAGCACTTCGTGACCAGTTTCCTTTGCTAAAATGTCAATTTTATACGGTACCTCTATGTTTTGCAATGTCTTACACATTTTTTTAATTACTTCAAATTTGTTCCAGATCAGATCACACGCAATTCCTCTACTTTCTAACCACTGGACGATTACTTTTTTTGAACATGATTTTGTAGGAACTTTTTTTCAACTTTTACGGAATGCGTTGGTGCATTATAAATTACAATAACAGAATTGGGGGGCAAATTAGGCAATAAGGTTTCTTTGAAGTACTTTTCGTACGCAGCAGCATCCAATTCGCCGTGGTAGTGACATGATTTTTTGCCGTGGAAATATTTGGCAGCGCCAGAAATTAGGCCATTTTTGGACATTGCATGCATTATGATGACCCTTCCTTCCTTCCCCGACGTCGGTTTGAGACCTGGAGTTAGCTCCTCCTTCCACGCTTGTTCTGCCGTTTTAATTGATGTGTCTTTCCAAGCTTTTGATTTGGTTATTCCGGCATTTGCCCACGATTCATCTGTATAAACAATGGTTCTGCCGTCAGCTCTATAATTTCTTATTTGTCTCAGATACCTATGCCTCCATGCTATTATGTCTTCTCTTATCAATCAACAACGATTTGCGGCCACGTTTTATAAATTTGAACCCCATATCAATGATGAATTTTCGAAGAGTAGAAATAGAAAACTTCGATAGGTCGCTATCTGCATTTATAACGCGCTGAATTTTCGCTAAAGTAGGGAGTTCGTTTTTTCTATACATGTTATGAATTTTGCGCCGTATTGCTGCTTGTGTAAAGCTATCATATTTTTGTAGCCGAGTCACTTTCCTACAGGGTGGATTGATTTAAATCACTTGATTTTTAAATAAAAATCGTTGATTTAAATAGAATTCCGAAATAAATTAATTTAAAGTGAAAATAAGTAAAATCCAGTTTCTGTTCAGTTATTTCGATTATGGAAGTTAATAATCATAATACAACGAGACTCAAATGTACAGTAATGTATGAAAACAAGTGTCATGCAGAGGATGATTAGGGAAAATCCCGTTTTGAACAGGTAACGGAGCAATTCTGCTTTCTTCTTTTCGTAACATTGGGTTTGGGTTTTAAAATCGTTAACTATTCCGTCGACATTTAAGACGAAAATTCTTTTTGTGCGTGTCTGTTTGTTTGTTTCCAGATAATAGGGTGTATTTAGAGGGGTCCTATCCCCTCTCCATTTTTTTTTTTTTTTTTTAATTTTATAACTTTAGGCGAAATTTATGTATTTCATGCCGCAAGCTAGTTCTGAGTTTTTAAAAATAGGCCCCTGCCAAATATCAGTAACTTTTGTGAAAAAAAGTGTTATTTTGATAAACATTGCTGTACTTTTTCCTTAATGCTTGACCTTTTAAATTATATCACATATTTTTAGGTAATAGGGTAGTATCTTCATTATTCGATTAAAAAAGTACCAATAAGGCTTTTTACATCATTTTCTTCAAGACAGGAGGCATTTTAAAACACGTTACATATGCTTTCACGCCTTTCTGCGTTGAGGCATAGTGTGTGATGAAGTCATAAATTTAACAAGGTATTTTTTTGTTATCGGGTTACATTTTGCATTCAGAAGACAAATTTTGCACACTCGTTCAGTGCACCCCTTAATAATTTTCAGATGTTTTCATATCTCGGCGTGGGAACAGCGGGGTCCAGAGGGGCAAAAATGTTTTAAAAAAGGATATTTTTAACAGAAATAGCTTTTTTCGTGATTTTCCCGCCTCGGTACCGTTTGAAAGGTTGTTCTATTCTGAAGAAAATGATGTACGTACTATGCTCCTAGGATAAATAGAGATGTCTCAGGAAACTGTTACCTGAGATCCTGTTTTATACGGAAATCTAGGGTATTTGGGGAATATTATTTTTTGCGGACTTACTTTTGCACCTACAGGATTGAAATTTTGCACATTTACTCAGTGTACTCCTCAATATTTTTCAGATCTCTGCCTTAAAAGAGGGGGGGGGGGGTCACTGAGTAAAAATTTAAAAAAAGATATTTTTTAACAAAAAATTCCTTTTTTCGTGATTAACCCGCCCCAGATACATGCCGGAGACATTTGAAGGGTACCGTTTGAAAATTTGTTTTATTGTGAAGAGAATAATGTACAAATCATGATCCTAGGCAAGGTTGGCTGGTTTAAACCAAGGTAGTTTAGATCCTGGTTTAAACCAAAAAACGAAAAATATTCGTAAAAGCTTGATGAACATACATTTGTGTTTTATCACGTTTCACTCCCGTTTATTATTCGTATTATACTCAGACCTAAATTCCCCATTCATTACTGAGAAATTATACTACAAAAGCAACTTTTTTTTTTAATATAGAAGTTTATGAATGTTTTTTTTTTGTAATTTTTTATAGTTTATTATTATTGTTATGAAATTGCACTCAAAAAAATTCTAAGTATTGTTTCGTTTTAATAATGTTTACTATTGATAAAATACATTGAAATGCCGTACTTGGGGGGGGTATAGAAACCCCACAAGAGGCATTTATTGAAATCAGAAGCAACTTTTGTAACTATTTATGTATAAATGGGTCAGAGCCAAAGTGGACTCAAATAATTCGTGTCTTTATTCACTAATTAAGTCGTTGTATTTCATTAATTTGGACTAATAAAAGTCGTAGTGAACTAACTTGGACTAAATTAGTTCTTCTGTACTCTGCAGTACTTTGAAATTGTCCATATGTAATTCTGTATAATAGTTTCACTTGTGCAACTGAGTATCTTTTTTCCTTCTGAAATGACTCTTGACAATTATATTAACAAGTATGTAAAGATTAGTACAACAACGTATTTTTTATCAGGAGTCCTTCGCGAGTGAGTCGGCAGACGTATCGCATTTCAGGCCAATTAGTCCCGGTTCCGAGTTCAAACGGAGGATAATTTCTCTTGGATGTAAGCCGAGAAGCAGTTTGGATTCCACTTTGGGCTTATGTGACCCCTTCTAGCATAACCCGGTTGTTGCATAATAATGAAAAGGCGAAAAAAAAAACTTGTTTCTGGCCATATGTGGTATAAGTACGTAGAGCAAATTATTTAAACCAAAAAAACTGGGTTTAAACAAAAAAAAAAAAACGTTTTTTTTTTTTTTTGAAAAAAAAAATCATGGTTTCTGCCAACCCTAATCCTAGGATAAATAGGGATGTCTGAGGAAATTGTTATATTACATCCGGATCATCTGAGGCATTGTGGGAATGTTCTTAGCTCATTGTTAAATAGTTCCCTCACCCTTACTACTCAAGATAGAAGCTTCAAATTTTGACACACATTTAGTACACCCCTTAGTATTTCCCAGTTGATTTTGAGATCTGTGCGTTAACACAGAAGAATCCAAAATTTAAAAACAAAAAAAAGTTTTAAAAAATGCCTATTACTCTCAAAATTTCCCGCTTCAGGGATATGATAGGGAAATGTGAATGTTACCGTTTCAAAAGCTGTTCTACTCTAGTGATGTATGTATCATGATCCTAGGATAAATAGGGATGATGTTGTAGCTGCTTGACTGAAAGTCTATAATTTACCTTTAAAGAGAGCCATAATTTAAAAGGGTTAAGAAACATTTTTTGGGATTGATATAGGTTAACTATTCGGGATAATTCAAAATTCAACCCCAATACTTTAACTTAAATTGCATAATTAGCATTTAATACTAATTCCTAATGCTTTTTCTTCAGTTCGCGACTCGTATTATACGAGCAGAAAAGTTTGATTTAAATAAAAAAAATCGATTTAAATCAAAAAAATCAACAAAAATGATTTTTTTTTTAAAAAATCATGATTTTTTTCCACCCTGCTTTCCTATCATTCGGTCTTTTCTTCCTAGGAGTAGACACTTGACTATTATTACTCAAAAATTCCCGCTTCACGTTCATAATAGTGGAGGGAGAAATGAGAGTTGCTTCAGATGTTTTTCTCAAAGTCTCTCTAACAGTTTCCATGCCCCCCTTTTCCCCCTGATTACGAATGTATACACATTTAACAACATTCTTTTCTATCCTGTAGTGAGAGGTTTACCTTGTTTCCGCTTCTGTTTGTAGCACAGGAGAATTTGAAGCCATTGCGATTTATTCGCAAATTGAAAATCAAGAATAACAACTAAACACAACACAACAAAACTACAAAACAAAATGTTAAACACCACCGCAAACTAATGTAAAAACAATGTAGATAAAAACACTTGGCACACCACCGCTCGATAACTACAAAGACACCAAAATGTCAAAGTGAATGCATTAAGGTTAATGTTCAAAAGCCTACCGGGCCTACCCCACGGTCAATGAACGGTTGTCAGTACATGACCATCCTTCCTAGAATTTGGCAAAAGGGTGCTCTAGAATTCATCAGAGATTGCCTTAGTAGGACAGTGGGGTAATTACGGTTTTGTTTCAGGGAGCTTTGCTAACTTTATTCCTTGAAATGTGAAAATTGTAAACCTCATATTCATGCACTAATATTTTTCGAGAACTTGTACTTAGCGTAGTACTGGGGGAGGAGGGTGCTTTCTCTTTCGTTTGTGAAATATATACCAGAAAAAAGACATATGCATTTGTATGTTATTTAAGAGCTAAAACACTAAACATTTCTTTTTTATTCCACATATTTCTCAAAATGAAATGCAAATTCAAGACAGCCCTGCTCCTCTGATCCTCCGCAACATTGTTTTTCAACTTTATAAATATCTTAACCACCACTTTTTTTAAAATTTGATTATGCGAACGCCCTTGCCCGTCCCACCAATGTTGAAAAACATATCTGCGTCATAGTACCATATAAAGTCCATTACAGCGGAAACGTTCCCATATTATTTACTATATATTTGCCAGAAGTATTTGTGCCGCACGATCTTAACTGCCCAGCAACCAATGCTACAGAAGCTCTATAATAATAATAATAATAATAATAATAATAATAATAATAATAATAATAATAATAATAATAATATCCATAAGGTTGAAACTCTCACGTTTTTTTTTTTTTTTTTTTTTTTTGTGTGTGTGTGTGTGTGTTGCAGTTGCAGTTCACACTTCAGGTTGATATATTTGGGAAGAAGGAAACTTTTCTTTATCTGCCATCTCAGGGCTCAGGAATTCGGTTGTAATTCAAACCGATTCCATTTAAATGAAATTAAATCTTTGTTCCACGGTTATGTCGGTTAGGCTAAAGGAGACGGTGATTATGAGAAATGAGTGAAATGAAGAAAGTGGGAGGAAACGGGAGAACCCCGAGGAAATCCACGAGCACGCTGTTTGCCCACCACAAGGTTCACACGGCGCGAGCTGGGATCGAACCAGGAACCGGAAGTGAACGCTCTACCACTGAGCCCCCCTTCCCCGATTCCATTTAATCTGGGACAAAATGAAAGGTCGAGTGCAAATCACATCACCAGTCCTTCTGTGTGATAGTTATTTTTCAGTTACATCTTGAAGAATCCCTTTCAACGTAATAATTCGTATATTGTCTAAGAATTGCATGTCAAAGTGGTGCAGAGATTATCTCTGTTTCTATAGTAGATGTATGTGAATCAAGTTCCACCGGAGTCACACAGCATTTTGGCAAATGTCATGACATAGAGTTGAGAAAACTGCAGATCCGCTTCTACGTAAATTAAATATAAGGAATAATCTTAAATAAGTTGTAGATATGTCAACAAAGCATAATCCCAGATATAAAATAATGTTTATTTCTTATAATCACTGATATCGTTCAAAGCATAAAGTGACACTGCTTCGTTAATACTTGGTACAAAGAAAACTACCGTTGCAGTTGTTTTGTTTATTCTTCTTTCAAATATTTACGCATAATTTGACACATCTAAAGATCATTATGACGAAATTGAAAAAGAAAAACTAAGTGGATGTTCTGTGGAACTAATGTAAAATCATGCTAGTGTGCAGAATATATATATATATATATATATATGGGTGATTCCACGAAAAAGGGAAATTTTCTGTCACGGGCATTTCTTCAAACTACTACTAGAAAGAATCACCTCATTTTTATTTTGTTCTGTAGTAACCGTCACAAAGTAGGTATGCCATGTATAACAGTTTGCAAATATAACACGGAACATACGTAAAAAATTAATTATTACCCAATTTCTCAACACCGTGGGCTGTCACAGAGTACAGTTGACTGATTTTAATCAATAAATTACAACTGAAGTCGCAAATCAAACATCATTTAATGGTAATTAAATGGAAGAGAACACTTCAATGTTTCGGTTTTGTGGAAAGTAAACCTTTATAACGATTATTTTCGAAAGCTTGACTATGCTTCGTTTCTGTCACCTATATTTCGTCTCAACTCCATGGCAATAGAAAAAATTATCATTGCTCTCAACAGATAGCATGGTCGTCCACATTGGCAACACCCACAAGAAGACAAGGCAGACATGTTTGATTGAAGAACAGAAAAAGTTGTGTGCATGTGTTAAAAGCTATAGGAAAAATATTTTTGTGTGTGGAAAGCAGGTGCGTATATTAATTGATACTCAACACCATGGTATTTATTACTGAATGTATTTGTATGGTATATACCCTCTTTCCCTTGAGGAACCTACGCCTTAACGTAGAAAATTCGTACACAATTACTCACATGTACTGGTTAAAAAGTGGGCCGGTAAAGATAAATTATGTTCGATTTTCTCAACTCCATGGTTCTCAACTCCGTGTCCATCTGAAAACTAAGGAATCCACGGTGTTGAGACAAGTTCACGGAGTTGATAATCCTATAGTGTTTGTTATGCTCATGCTCTTCCAAATATTTGTTCTTTCAATATATTGATAGAAATAAAGCTCGTTTATGGTCTAGTGACTAGTATGCTCGCCTTTCGTGCGTAGTTTTGGATTTGTTTCCCGGTGGAAGCTCAAAAATTAATGGTGTTTACTTCGCACAGTGAGGCTATTGAAAAACTCATTTGAGTAGAGATGTACTGAAACCTGATCGCGCAGACCATCGCAACGGTCGTAGAAGCCGACACGCTGACCACGTGTCATTCACACTCAAATGCCGGCTGGAGTGTTTCGCGGAAGTTCAGATTTGGGGCTGTAAGGTAGCCGGAGGTAAAACTTCAGTCAAGTCAAGATGGATGGTATCTGTTTTTAACTAATTGACGTCTCAGTCTTGTGATCAGCTAATTGTTTTCTTTTCAGGGATTGTCGAAGAGTTTGAGGGCAAAGTACGGACAGTCAATTTTATGACGCGGATCGGGAGGAATTTCTCCTGGCCTACTAAACCTGACGTTTAAAAAGCGTTGGCAGTTGTCATTCTGTGTAGACTAGAACAGCCCTTCCCTGTTTCCTCAAGACATTTCCTTCATTGGAGTGGAAAATGAGGGCTATTTAACAAAGAACATCGAATTATCTAAAGAAAACAGAAATGATGAGTGCCTTACAATGACATTTAGTGTGCATTATACAGGGCGTTTCAAAACAATACCGACAACTTTTGGGAGGTGATTTCTAACACCATTGGTATTGCACTTTCGACGTGTTGACTTGATCACACAGAGAAGACAGACGGTTTACATGAGCTCAGAAAACAAATGAAGTAGACAATAGACAGGTTTAGTGACTACTTCATCTGTTTCGTAAGGTTATGTGAAAAGTTTGTCCTCTCCATATGATAGTCAACATATTGAAAGCGCAATAATTTTTCAATATTCGATAAGTGTATGTGTATTTCTTTTTTTCTTATTTACGTCACACACACACACACACACACACACACATATATATATATATATATATATATATATATATATATATATATATATATATATATATATATACTCAATTTTGGAAAATTCATTAGATATATTTTCATATGTTTGCAGTATTTTCTGGAGTATTTTTGTATAACAAATTACGTGTCATCTAGTTTGTTAGAATTTTATTCAACATAAGGAGAATAATTCTAACTTACAAAAACTATTGGAAAATTATTTCAATTTTTATGTAAATTATAAGCTTAATCATTTATAAACCAAAACTTATCATCCAGATGTATCACGTTTCTCAACTCCACAGCAATTTTCAACTCCGTGTTAACTAATCTCAACTCCGTGGGTGCTGAAAAGTTTATTATTTTTTATTTACTACACCAATAACGATTCAGCTCTGCTGAACACCTAATTAACATGTACTTAGTAGTAGTAAGTGCATGTGATATTTTTATGGAAATAGGCGACCATCAACGGAACAAAAATTTTCCAAGTTAAAATTTCCCTTTTTCGTGGAATCACCCATATATATATATATATATATATATATATATATATATATATATATATATATATATATATATATATATATATTATATATATATATATATGAAATATTTGCCATTCGTCACATTTCATTTCTGCATACGCCTAGCTTGTTCTTCCTGCTCTAAAGGTTTGAACACGTTCCCACACACTAGAATAAACATTTTCTACCTGACGTACTGGCAAACCTGCTAACAATCGTCACTTCTGTTCTGATCATAACCTGAATTTTTGTATAGAAAAGCTCACCTTCCTGATCATTTGCCTTCTTGCAAAACTCGTCTCCTCAACTCGGAACTTTTAACGTCAATGGCCTATTTCTTCAAACCTACTTTTCATCCTGCTATATTTCATTGACGATAATGGCTAATACATATGCTTGTAGCTTACAATCTGCTGACCATTTCGGTTTTCGTTCCACATCGATAGAACAACTAGGGGCTAAGATACTACAGATTAGGTAACACCTGACAACAGCATCAAATGGAGAATCTTCGAAAACAAATACGGCTGTCATTCGAAATCTAAAGTCACTAAAATTATAAATAATGGTTGTTTCGAACTAACGACATTGTAAGGTAATTGACATCAAAAATCAGAGTTAAAAAAAAAAAAAAAAAAAAAAAACTGTCGAGCAACATGCATTCGATTTACCCGTGCCTGCTCCCTTCGGATGCACCTACGTGCGGGCTCAACAACTTGGTCCTGCCCTAACTTGTTTAGATAACATCCATGCTTTTAGTGGCCACCCAGCACGTAAGAGAATTGAAAATTTTGAACAATTACTTCTCATGTCCCCTTAAATTTTATCTATGCAAAGTAGGTAAAGCCATGTTCTCAGCGCAAACTTTTTGAAGGACAAGATGGAAATTGGTGAAAGAATTATAATTTTTCAACAATATTTTGAGTGGTATGTCTAAACTATGAGTGTGGCCATGTTGGAGTGTGAACACAACATGATCTGGGTTTGTTTGTCTTCTATTACCACTTGTAAATGATACAGAATCATTTCTGTAGGTAGTACAAGAGTAAGAAGTATCCACGTGCACGGGAGATGAGAAGTAGCTGTTGTAAACAATTACCCCCATTCTAACCTAACCTAGGCGAAACTGTCATTTTTTAGAAAATTATGTTAGACCCTCACATAACATAATGTAACGTAAACTAATCAAACCTAAACTAACCTAATGTAAACAGAAATTACCTAAACTGTAACTTTTAGAAACAATTCCTGGACCCCTTCTGCTAAACATTCGCCCTTACTTCACAAAATATAGCTGAGCGGGAAAGGAGATTCGAAGTCCCACAGGACTTGTCTTTTTCTACCTTAGACACAGTTTAGACAAAAACAAGGTACACGGTTCTGGAGTCATTAAACAAGTTGGGGGGAGATTCTAAATGCCATCCAAAAATATTTTTCGTGCAGTTTTACTGCACGGACCCATGGTAGTAGAAGTAGTAGTAAGAACGGTTTATAAGCCCCGCACAGGTTTGTTAGCTTCTATTTTCGGCATAAAATTGTCACATTGAAGTCTTCTTTTTAATTTTTTCGTACATTTTACAAGCTGTTCGTTTCAGTCTTAATTGCAATGCATATTTTGTTAGAACGGAGAACAATTGGATTTATCTCAAATTGTGACATTATTTCGTTGTCTTGTTCTAATGGCACAATTTAGAATTATATATGGATAATATGCAGAATATAGATACAGTGTTCGGATTGAGTATAGCCCGCTCCCCCCAGTGATTTTTAACGAATCATAGTGATTCTAACGATTCATACTAGTTCATAATGAATCGGAATCGCATGTTATAAAGATTTAAGATGTAAATCTTGTGGTAAGGAAGTTTTAGTATAAGTAGTAGTAGTAGTAGTAGTAGTAGTAGTAGTAGTAGTAGTAGTAGTAGTAGTAGTAGTAGTAGTAGTAGTAGTAGTAGTAGTAGTAGTAGCGGTAGTAGTAGTAGCAGTATCAGTAGTAGTAGTAGTTAGTAGCAATAGTAGTAGTAGTAGTGGTAGTTAGTAGCAATATAAGTAGTAGTAGTAGGAACGGGTTAGAAGCCCCGCAGGGGTTGGTTGGGTTCTGTTCTCGATATAAGTAGTAGTAGTGACTCTTCCAGTTCCGGTGACAAAGAACTGGGGGGAGCGGGCTATACACAAGCCCAGTGTTCACCCAACTTCAACTAAGATATTCATTATCTTACTAAAACGCCAAAATCCCTTAACATTCTCTTAATAAATTTGACAGTTCAGTGCTTCATCCGGTGTAGACAAACATTATATGCAGCAACTGTGCAGTTACATAAACGAGTAGAAAGTAATATATTGTACGTATCAAGGAAAAACATAAAATACATTGGGAGAAAATTACCTGGAATTATTTTTTACTTGCACAACCGTTTTACCACATAAATTAATAACATTAGAACTATCTACGACAGAATCATAATGAACTTGTCGTAGACAATTACCGGTCAAGTGGGTAGGTGCACCAGCTCGCTAGTCATGTGTGCTACGAATGCAAAATTTCCTGTTTGCAAATTGAAATGAAACAAACCTTGAGTTACATTACAAATTTTTCATCCGATTGATGTAAATCGCTACTAAAAGCAAATTTGTATCTCCGTGCAAAATTACGAAACACAATCAAGTAAAAAATTAATTCTTGTGTTCTAAATCTTTCTTTAAGACAATTTGCATCCTTATTTCTTTAGTGCTTCTCCAATATTATTCCGTACAGTTTGATAATAGGCGTGCAAATTAATGCGAACCCTTGTTATAATCACCTGTCCAAATACCATAAAAATTTTCTGCAAGAAAAATAACCTGTCCAGGAAATATTAATCAAGAATTGCTAGGTTGTCACTAAACGATCGAAGGCTATTTATCTGAGTCAGGATTGATAGTATTGCAATGGACAGGGAGTGTAGGACAAAATCCAAACTAAATTCTGGCAAGGCGGACAAAATCCAAGCAGGTAAAATAAAGGAACAGTGTCATGTGCGTAGCTGTGGTACGTGCCTGTGAACACCCTAATTAAATTGCATGTTTGTTTCTTTCTTCAATTGTCATGCTTTCAATTGGCAGCCAAGTCTTAAAAAGAGTACACTTAATTCTATTGCATTCATGGGCGGCGATTAGGGGGGGCAAAGGGGGGCAGTTGCCCCCCCACTTTTCTGAAATGGCCTATTAATGTATATAGTTTCAACCAGGGAAATTCGTATATTAACATTGATATACAAATATTCAGATCATGTCTTGCCCCCCCACTTTTAACGTCCAATCGCCGCCACTGATTGCATTCATAGAGAATTAAAGTAAAAATAAGATTAAAAAGATAATTTAGATAAAAGTAAATTTACTTCTCTACACTCAAAGTATTTACGCTAGTTATACTTGTCAAAATAATCAATAACATACACATTTTCATTTAGTTTGTCTAGACACATTTTTACATTTCGATTTTCTAGATAACACTTTTACATTATTTCACACACATTATTAAAAACACACTTCAATACCATTTAAACATAATAAATGGTGGATGGCAACGGTTAAAAAAACAATCAGCATTCAACCTTTACCATATTCACATTTTGATCTTGATAGGTACATCTATATTTTACTTATTTAGAATATATATACGCGAAGCACGAGAACTACAAAAAAACTCAGCATTCTACAACTACCGTACATATTTCATATTTTGATCATTTCTTACGAAAATTTGATCAGTATATCAGAATTATTTTTTAAAAAAATATTAATGAAACACTACCAACAAATAAATCGACTTCTGTTTGCCATCTCATAAGAATGAAATTAAGATACTACAATGAATGATTTTACAATATGCTGATTGTCTTAAATGTACTATATATAATAAAATTGAGATGAAAATACGTACTTCTGTAAATATTACATATAAATAATGTATTTGTACATACATACATATCTTTACACACTTTCATATGGGGGTGATAAGTAATTAAAGCTCATCTCCACACTCACTGTGTTCATCTTACATGCTTTATTGGATTGTCAGTTCTTTTAAAGTAACTGAAATGTTATTACAATAAATTGAAGAATTACAGATAAAACTTTGGAATACATAACAATTGAAGGTAGAAACAAGCATACAATTTAATTAGGGTGTTCACACGCACATGATACTGTTCCTTGGATTTTATCCGCTTGGATTTTGTCCGCCTTGCCAGAATTTAGCTTGGAGTTTGTCAGCGCCCCATGAACAGGCGCCTATAGTGACCACGACTACTAGTCCTACTTTCTCTCACGTGTCATAAATCGGAAGAACTCGATAGATTATTGGAGCTGTCTTTCGGACACACACTTGAGAAAAAGTTTAAAAGAATAAGTGCACCAACAACATTGCCAAACTTAGGGGATATGGTAAACGAGCGAAAAGGAGATCAGCACTTAAGGAACTTTAACACGAACATTAACAATTATTCGCATTAAACGGCAACAATAATAATAGCAAAAATATAAAATAACGACAAGAATAACAACAAAACGAAACTTACTGGCAATCCGTCAACACTGCACCCTTAGGAGATCTACGTATTCCACGATAGGCGACACTGGCAAAATGTCATGGGCGCAGTTGACGAGCGGGACACATGCTCTCTTTCTACTGGATGGTGAAATTGGTAAATCTAGGTCAAGCTTCATGACTCGTAGCGACCACTATAGCACGTGGATGTTGCTGTAGAAAGGCAACATGTGAACTATGAAGGGTGTACGCACAGAGGATATGGAAACAATTTACTTCGCATAAAAAGAGTGCACTTGTATTGAATAGAGTTATTATTATGGTTTCACATTAGTAACTCCATATTCATAAACATAACATTCATATTCCCTACTTTGTGCACAAACACTTCACCGGTAGAAGTTAATGTTACGCATCTATCTTTCAATGGTACTCATTCATTTTAACCGTAGTATAATAAATGTAAGGGTTTGAGACGTCCACACGTAGAGTTGTAAACGTGAAATACGTACTTGTTTATTATATTGTGTACAAGTAGAAATTAAATTCTCTGGCAATCCTATTCTATTTGCACTCATAAATTTAACCGTAAAAATTTTGTGATGGTGCATCACAAATCTATACGGTCTATACCGTATAGTCCATCTAGTTATCGACCAATTTCTCTGGTACCAGTCTTTTCAAAAATTCTTGAAACTATGATATATATGCAGTTATGTGATTATCTTTATAAGCATACCGTAATTAGTGATTCATAGTTTGGTTTTGTAAAGGGTAGATCTCCTGTTGGAGCGATCGTTTCGTTAGTAAAGAAGGTTAATAGAGGCTTTGAAAACAATGATTTTTTTCAAGCAACATTTTGTGATTTAAGCAAAGCCTTTGATTGTGTTGAATACACAATTCTCCTTTAAAAATTAGCGTACTACGGTATCAAGGGTTTAAGTTTTAGATTATTCAAGTCTTACTTAGAAAACCGTAAACAAATTGTTTTTGTAAATAACAATAAATCCGGTATTGCATCAGTTAAGCACGGAGTACCCCAAGGTTCAGTACTCGAGCCACTTTTAGTTTTACTAATGATAAATGATCTACCTTACTTTTTATATGCTGATGATACGACCCCCCTAAATATTAGTCCTGATCTTAGTACACTTAATGCTATAACTAAAAATACATGGGATCAGATTGTGATTTGGTTTAATAGCTAATGGTTTCTCACTTAACAAGGACAAAACTCAACATATGACTTTTAATCTAAAACAAGTGCCTCTTGAGAATAACTCAACATGTGTTAAGTTTCTAGGTATTTATATTGACATGTTATCGTGGGAACAGCATATTAATTGTATTTCTGGGAGACTCTCAAAAGTAATATATCTGCTAAAACAACTAAAAAATCATGTTCCTGATAACTATGACAGATCAGCTTACTTTGCTTTTTTTTTCAGAGTATAATCCTGGGGGGTAACAATTATCATGTAAATAGCATTCCTTTAATACAGAAACATGCCATCAGAGTTGTTTCAAACGCAGATAAATTAGCTCATCGCAGGCCTTTGATTATCAATCTTAAAATTATGACAATAATCAATCTATACATTTACACAGTACTCCTCTATATAAAAGTAATCAACAAAATTTACAACTCAGGCAAGACATCCATTCGTATAATACTGGAAGCAGTAAATTCATAAATGTCCCATATCAACGGCTGTCCAAATCGTTAAACAGTTGAGACACTTGGAATAAAACTTTATAACAAGTTGCCTGCAAAAGTAAAAGATGAACATATAGATAGATTTAAAAGCAAGTTATACAATTGGTTAGTTGCAACGCCCTTTTATTCTTTACAGGAGTATATTAATTGTTTAATAGAAGTGTAATGTACTTTTTAATCTCGTCTTGAGATAGTATTTAAAATACATATTTTTAATGTCATTTATTTTGTAATGTCATTTCATCATTAATTTTAGTTATAGATCATTATTTACTTATACTTACGTATCAATATTGTATCAGATTTTGACGTTGTCTATTGCTATGTATAGCTTAACGACAATAAAATTCTTTATTATTATTATTATTGTCATTATTATTATTATTATTATTATTATTATTATTATTATTATTATTATTATTATTATTATTATTATTATTATTACCTAGCTCTACTGAATGGAAGATTACGGTGGTGGCGCTATGAGGTAACTATGATTATTGTAGAACGCCACGTACGCGAGATTTCTCGCTCTTTCGCCCTGTCATTTGGGTATTTAGTTATCTTTTAATATCTGCACTTCTCTTCCAATTTTGACGTTTTCTTATCCTGATTGTGACCTTTTCAGTTTTATTTCAAAAATTCTTTTTATGAGGTATACTAAAGACAATAAAGATAATTGTGATCAATTATACGGAATGAGTCAATTCGGTTCGTCCGTGCTATTTTCTCTTACTTTCGTAGTTTAACTGCACATTTTTAATTAATTACTTTTTTCACAATCAATTATTACATAAAACAATTTCAGTGAAGTTTTCTACATAGCTCCAAAGCTGCCATTTTAGTTAGTATTATATCATTTCCAATGGATTAAGAAAGAAGAAAGAACTTTTACTCCTATATGTTTAAAAAATGTCCAACTCTGTTTCGTTCAACCCCTTTTTTTAAAAAAAAAAAAAAAAAATATGGGAACTATAGTTCCCATGGAGCAGTGTCTTCTTTTTGAACTTAAAAATGAGCCAATAAAGCTTTCTACTTCGGGTTTTTTGTGTTTTCTCAAGCATATAAGCATTGTAGAACATGCTTTGTGAGGGTTTTTGCATCTCGGGGTAATGACGTCATAACTGAGATGCATAAGGGGAAATATATATATATATATATATATATATATATATATATATATATATATATATATATATATATATTGTTACACCTAAGTTCACTATTTTTTGGCGGGCTTACTTTTGCAGCTAGAAGATTGAAATTTTGTACAGCATTCAGTGTACATCCTAGTATTTACCATATTTTTTCAGCTCTGTACCTTAACATGGGCGGAGTCCAGGGGGGCGACAATGGGCGGGAATGCGATTTTTCAGGGAAATTTCCATATTCTCTCAAATACCCCGCCTCTGATACATGATGGGGAAATTTTTAAAAAAATATGATGTGAAAGAGTGTTCCATTCTGAAGAGAACGAGCTATGAACCATGGTCCTAGGTTAATTAGGGACGTCTCAGGAAATTTCTATCTAAGACCTTGCATAAGCAGACGTGCAATATTCTGGGAATATGCGTAGGACATTGGTAAATATTTTCCCCCGCCATTATTTCTCAAGATAGGAGCCTGGAATTTTGTACACGCAGTCAGCATACCAGTTGCTATTTTCTGATTTTTTATGATGTGTGTGTTAACACAGAGGCGGCTCCAGATGGAGAAAACGGGAGGGGAAAGGGATTTTTCCTGTTAAAAATTTCGTTTTTCCCGATTTACTCGCTTTATATACAAGATGGAGAGATGCGAGTAGTACCGTCTTAAAGGTTGTTATATTCTGAAAAGAAGGAGCTATGAATCATGATCCTAGGTTAATTAGGAACGTCTCCTCTTAATCTTCCTTCATACGTGCCAACGGAGGATTCTTTTCAGTGTTGCCAATTTGGGGAAATGTTTCCGATTAGCGACAGCTTTGGTGATTTTTCAATGACAATTTGGCGACTTACTCACAAATCTAGCGACTTTTGTGCTGTGAATAACTTGTTCTATAATCAAGTACTATTAGCTCGAATCAGTTCAGATACACGTTTGCTTTCCTCTCGGCTATTTGAATCAGCGCAAGTGTTGACAAGCTAAGAAAGTACATAGCATTTATCTTCATATTCTCGCTTTGATTGCTGATATATTCTGTTCAGGGGCCAACTCCAACCTTTAATGTCCTTTAGTGTGCAGAGCTTCCGCTTAGAGGCATAAATAATATATTAGCAATAGTAAGCCGATTATCTGTAGAAGTGTAAGTAGAAGTGAAGTAAGCTTTTTGTAGACTTTTACTTTTATTCATTCTTCTAAACTCATTTTTAGTTTCATTGAAGTGAAATTGATCATGAAGTTGAAATATATATATATATATATATATATATATATATATATATATATATATATATATATATATATATATATATATGTACACTCATGTCCAAAATGATTGTCGCATATCTATAACTGTCTTCTTCTAAGAATATACTTTGATAATGATTTTGCAGGGTACTTTTAATACTGGTACTATGTGTATAATAGGGAAATATATATTTGTAGTAAATTTCATAGGAGAAGAATTATAAATACGAAAATTAGAATGAGTTAAACAAAATGTTGCCATGTTTTACCATCCTCCGTTATCGGCGAAATGAATGCGCCATTAGTACTTAAAAGAGTATTCCTATACCTCAACTTCTTTTTTACAGTTCGTTTCGCCGATAACATGAATATTTAGATAGAGCGCATACTAGTTCCTTTGAAATTCCTTAAACCGCTTGTGATAGATCCTATAGTTTCTAGGGCAGGGCGTTTCGAAACATAATTTTTCGAATTTTCGGCGGTTCATAACTCTGAAAGGAGACGTTTTTCGACCTATGTTTATCCGAACTTTTTTCTTTCATTTCATATAAGGAATCACCTCCCAAAGTTTGTCGCTGGAGTTACCTACCACCCTATATATATATATATATATATATATATATATATATATATATATATATATATATACAAAAATCGTGTCTATTCCGTCCGTAGTTCCCGGGCCGAATCAAGAGCAACGAGCCCTGATGAACTGATTACTAAGTCAAGAACCAGAGATTGAATATAATTTTACTCTGTGAAATAGGAAAATCCCTATTTTAGTCTCTAACCTGAATTATTGGGTTTGATGGAAAAGTCGGGGAAACTCCTATTTCTTTCACTGTAAGCTGAATTATTATTTTGCCAAAAAATCCGAAGGTTCCCGATCCGAACGGTCATCTTTTGAATTAGTAAGCTTTTGAATTGGGATCCGGATATTCTAGAATTCTGATGCAAGTCGGGCGGTAGGTAGATGGAAGGGGTGAAATCATTTCTTTCCTTTCTTAACTCTTATCCTGTGAACAGTTCTCATGTTGTCCGCAATAAAATGTTTAATCACGTGAATGAAGGCTTCTCGATAGATCTCTAATGCACAAACGAAGAAAAAGAATCAGTGTTGCCAACAAGTTGATAGAAAAATTTGCTAAAGAGCACATGAAATGACTCCAATTTTGGGTGAAAAGTCGCTAAAAAAATCATTCATGGAATTTCGTCTCTCTCTCTCTCCCTCTCTCTCACACACACATGTATATAGTTTGGCCCTCCACTGTACAACACGTGTTGCGGTTGCCGATCATTTATTGTTTTCAATGTGTCATGTGGACCTTCCTCTTCCGTCAGCAGTAACCAGTTCACCTGTGAGTGTCGTGGTGTGAAAGTGGTACGGTAAAATGAGCGACCTGACACAATTCCAGAGAAGCATGATCGTTGTTGCCCGTCTGGTTGGAGCTTCAGTGGCAACAGTGGCGAACATTGTATGGGTATCGAAAGGCATTGTGTCCAATGTCACGAGGGCATACACAATTCATAGGCAAACGAAATCTGCAAAGCACAACAGTGGTCGAAAGACAATTCTGTCAGATAGGGACCGGAGGGCATTAAAACGGATTGCAGCAGCTAAAAAGAAAACCACTGCAATGAAAATTACGTCTCAACGCAATTCCGGCCTACAAAACTCGGTTTCATCGAAAACAGTGCGACAGGAACATCATAAAATGAAAATTCATGGCAGGGAGGCAATCGGCAAACCCCTGGTCACAGCAGTAAATGCGAAGAGGCGTATCCAGCGGTGCAAGGACCACAAGGTGTGGACTCATGAGCAGTGGAAACACGTAATGTGTTCCGATGAATCGACCCTCACCTTGTTTCCAAGAACCGGTCGTGTTTTCGTATGGACAACTGCTGTCTGCTCCCAACTGTAAAGCATGCAGGTGGTTCGGTTACAGTATGGGCAGTGATATCGTGGTTTTCTGGAGGTCCCATCATAGCCCTGCATAGAATAATGAATGCTAAGGCGTATGAGGCCATTTTGGGGGACCAGGTTCTATCCATGGCCCAAATATTGTTCCCTGATAGTGATGACATCTACCAAGATGATTTGGTACCCTGTCATGCATAAAAAACAGTGAATTCATGGTTTGAGAAGCATGACCAGGAGCTATCAAACCTCCCCTGGGTCCCACAATCACCAGATCTGAACATGATTGAGCCATTGTGGTCTGAGTTAGAAAGGCCGAAAATTCGAAAAGTCATGTTTCGAAACGCCCTGCCTTAGAAACTATAGGACCTATCCCAAGCGGTTTAAGGAATTACACAGGAACTAGTATACGATCTATCTAAATATCCACGTTTTACCATCCTCCGTTATCGGCGAAATGAACGCGCCATTAGTACTTAAAGGAGTATACCTATACCTCAACTTCATTTTTAGTTCGTTTCACCGATAACGGACTACGGTAGAACATAGATATTTAGATAGAGCGCATACTACTTCCTTTGTAATTCCTTAAACCGCTTGGGACCGGTCCTGTAGTTTCTAAGGCAGGGCGTTTCGAAACGTGAATTTTCGGCAGCTCATAACTCTAAAAGGAGACGTTTTTCCTCCCATGTTTATTAGAACTTTTTTCTTTCATTTCATATAAGGAATCACCTCCCAAAGTTGATCGGTGGAGTTACCTACCACCCTATATATATATATATATATATATATATATATATATATATATATATATATATATATATATATATATATATATATAATGTGTGTGTGTGAGAGAGAAAAATAGAAATCACTATTTTTTCCATTGGAATTCAAGGATGTTCTGTCTTTCTACGCGTAAATTTAGACATTAATGTGCAGTGTTATGTTGTTTATGTTGTTAGTTTTTATGTTGTGTTGCTTAATATGAGTGGTGGTTCATCAAGAAAGAAAGGGAATTATTTCCAATATTACGTATCGGAATGGGAAAGAGATGAACAATTCAGGTGGCTAAGTAAGAGCAGTAAGGGGGATACGTATGCCTATCGGAATGTGTGATTTTCATATAGAATCAACTGGCACTGGCGCAAATCCCGGGGGGACGAGGGGGACATGTCCCCCAATAATCTGACTTGAAAAGTGCTTTATGGGATAAGTGTGATGATTTGTGTCCCACTGCCACAAAGGAATATGAGATGAAATTGATTTCCCTTGGCTTTTCCATTTCTTTAAAAAGAACCGTATTCTGTAGTATTTCAAACTGAACTTCGTGCTGTAGTGCGTTTAGTAGTCTCATCAATATGTATTAATTCCACTTCCGCTACTTAGGCACAAATTGCAATAAATGCCAGAGGAGGATATACCCCTCTTCTCATGCTGGAAAGTTGTCTCAGCTGTAGATACGTGCACAAATTCGGGGAAAAGGGGAGACATGTCCCCCCCAACATTGGAACTGGAGGCTCTCCCAATAATCCGATTTGAAAAGTGCTTTTTGCAGATAAGTGTGATGATTTGTGCCCGACTGCCACAAAGGAAAGTGAGATGAAATTGGTTTCTCTTGGTTTTTACATTTTTAATGAAAATGAAGGTGTGCGACTGTGTGTGACGTAACCTGATGTGAAATCTTATCTCTCCTCTCCCCTAGGCCCTAGAACACAAAGAGTATATAGACTACCCGATGTCAGTAGAACCCATCTTTTCAGTAAATGCACATTTCATCTGTTTATATTATCAGCCTAGGCATCTACTCATGCTTCGTAAGCTAACTAACTCTGTGGAACCAGGAGGTTCAATGCCGCGTTCACAAAAGCTCTCCACTGACTTCTATCCTTAGCGAAGTGGATCCAGTTTCTACTTTGTATTCCAATCTCTGCGAGAGATCCATCTTAATATTGCCCTCCCATCTGCGCTTACGTTTTCCTAATGGTTGTTTTCCGATTGCTCTTACCGCTAACAGTTTGAAAGCGTTTCTACTTTCTTCCATCCTGGCTATATGTCCTGCCCACCTAGACTCCTAGACTTGATGACCCTAACAATGTTTGTTAAGCCGTATAATTTATGTAGTTCCTCGTTATGGAGTTTTAGTCAATCCCGTTCCTCTTGGATCCGAATATTCGTCTGAGGATTTTGATCTTAAATACTTTCAGTCTTTCTTCCCTCAGAGTAAGCTACCATGTTTCGAAACCATACAGAACAACAGGCATGCTTATCGTTTTATATATTTTAAGCTTCAAATTCCTCGACAGAATTCGCGACAACAAGAGATTTTGAACTGAATAACACAATTCCCTGTTTCTAGTCGATATTTAATTTCTTCGTAAATATGATTTTCGTCTGTTAATATTGAACCTAGATTTTTGAAAGTATCCACTTTATCAAAATTATTATTATTTAATATTTTAACGCATTCATAATTTGCCGTGTTAGGGTCCCGACGCACTTCCATGTATTTAGTTTTCTCTGCTTTCTTTCTATTGTTCTCATATCATCCCCTATTAAATTTACATCATCAGCGTACGCATAACCTGGTGAACACCATTCAACTCTAGGCCCTGGATGCTATCTTTGATTTTCCTTATAGCGTATTCCAGGGCAAAGTTGAATAATAATGTCAACAACGCATCTTCTTGTTTCAGGCCATTTTCGACGTGAAAGCCCGTGGCCAAAAATTTTCCTACCCAGACTTAACTTTGGGATTCATTTAAACATGCCTTAATTAATCTAATTAGCTTTTTCGGTATTCCAAATTCTGTAAGAACGCTGTACAATGTCTATCTCCTAACTGAGCCGTAAGCCTTTCTAAAATCAATAAATAGTTGATGTACCGGGCTACTGTATTCCTACCTCTTTTCGAGTATTTGGCGAATGGTAAATATTTGGTCAATAGTTGATCGATTTCGTCTAAATCCGCACTGATAATCTCCAATAATTTTATCTGCGTATGGGGCCAATCTTGTTAATAGATTGTTTGAAAGGATTTTATAGGATGTTGACAGAAGAGAAATGCCTCGATAATTATTACAGTCAATTTTGTCGCATTTCTTGTGAATTGGAACAATGATTGATTCTTTCCACTCTTGTGGCTATTCTTCCTTGTTGTAGATAAGGACAATGAGTTTGTGTATCTTGTTCCAGAATTTTACGCCTCCAGGTAAAACTAATTCAGCCAGATTTGTGTTTCTTTAATTTCTTTATAGCGATTTCTACTTCTATTCGGTTGGGTTCTGGAATATACGGTTCTGCGATGTGTATCTCCCTTTCTCCACGCACATTCGTTTTTGGCTGCGTGTTAAGCAAATCGTCAAAGAAATCTTTCCGTCTATTTAAAATGCTATCTGTATCAGTGAGAACTGTTCCATCAGCTTTCTTTAATATAAACACGAGGTTGATAGCCTTTCTTAAATTCGTTGATCCCTTTATACATGTCCCGAATGTTTCTATTTTTACTATTATCTTCAAGTTCCTTAATTTTAGCTTTCAAAAAATCGCATTTCTTTGCTCTAGAAGTTTTGGAAGTTTCCCGCCTGATGCGTATGAAATTTTGTGTAGTTATTTCATTCGGATTTTGTAGCAAACGTAGTTTTGCCTGTTTTCTCTTCTCTGCTAGTTCGAACCATGGTTTGTTCCTACGTATTTCCGCGTGTTCCAATTTTTCTTTTGAGAGAAGATGCTTCGTAAGTAAAGAAAAGAATTCAATTGCTGGAGTATTTTTCTTCGTAATCTTAAGGTTACATCTGTTAACTAAACAATATATGACATGCGTCAGATTTCTATGAACGATTCCTGTAACGCTATTGAGATTATCATCATTTTGCTCAAATACGAGTATTGTTTCGTCATACATAATTGATATTCTACCTTCATAGTTTTGAGGAAGTCATTATTTATATTATTATAAAACAATTTTAACGTGAATCTTTGTGGATGCCTAATTAGAAACATACCATTGTTGAAGACAACCAATGGCGTATTTAGGATTTTGTTTCGAGGGGCTATGTCCAACACAAGGAAAGAAGTGGGCAATTGCCCACCTGAGTTTGAGAATTAAATATATTTTAATTTATGTATAAATTGAAGTTATCATGGCAAAAATTGCAGACCGATAAATCCTATATGATATGATACAAAATTTAGAAGTGAATCTAAACCTTTATTCTATTCATACAAGAAAAAGGAAGCATCCTCTTGGCCTACCTAATTTCCCAGGCTAATTATTCCCCCGTTTTGATTTTCTTTAATTCAAAAATTTCCTTCTTTTAAAAATAACTAACCAATATAATTTTTCCTTTCTTATAACACCCAAAGTCCTGTCATGTTGATATCCGCGCAAGTTGGTGTGGAACACCATTTTCGCTTGTCAACTCTGCTTAGTTTTGGTGTTAGGCCAGTTTTAGACGAAAGCATTTCTCGTAGCAGATGTGCTGCCAAAAATCTCGTATAATATTCTATGGCATGAAAAGTATATTGTGCTTTTACATGGTAGCATTTTGTCGTGACGTAGCAAACAAATCACTGGAGAAGAGCGCAATTATGGCTCCAAAACTAAAAACAGATATTTCAGTCACTATTTCTTCTAAAGCCCGTTTTCGCATATGGTTATTATGATACAAAGGACTTTTAACGGTGCAGTTATACTATACAGATCCATAGATTTTAAAATTTACAGAAGACATTTCTAATGTTTTAATAGAGTAGTGTATAAGTAATGAAAATATGGTGTGCACTTACATCTGAGATGCGTATTTATGTGGAAATATAGAAATTAAAGTCGAGTAGATAGTATGCAGCAGTGCCAGTCCAAAGGTCATGTTGTGGGGGAGGGGGTCAAAGGTCACTTTCATAGTAGATGATGGTAGATGTATGCATGACGTCACGTGAGGTCAAAGGTCATGTTCATAGTACAGTTGACGTCAGGATGTTAGATGATAATGTATTATATATATAGTTAGTTGAAGTTGTAGTCGTCCATTGAGCGTTAGAGTACATCACTGGTCATTAGGAGTAAACGTTAAAGAGAGAGGCAGAAAGTCAACGCATAAGAGTACACACAGTCATAGTTAGTGTACAATCATTGTAAGAAGATGAAGCCAATCAAACGTAAGAGTGAGCAGCATCAGCAGCAGAATGGAAAACTCTTGAAGAAAAAGTTCAAGATGGATATGCAGGAGAAGGTGAGAAAGCAGACTGAGGAGAAGAAGAAGGAGGAGGAGGAGGCGTCCAAGGAGGAGGAGCTGATAAATGAACCGGACTCGCAAGAGAATAGTGTTGAGAAAAAGCATCAGCATATTCGTGAGACTACGTATATGTTATGTAAATCAGCTTTTAAGCATATGGTTGTAGGACTTGATCCAGAGCGAAACTTTGAAGCCATAGTAAGACTTATGAAGGTTAGTGAAAATGGTGTTTTTGGTGTTAGTTTGTCAAAAGATGATTGGGAAGTGTTTATGGCCCATGAAGATCGTATTACTGCTTATTTGACATGTGTGGAAAAAGATGATGTTTACGAGGAGGAGCCAACAGCAATAAGACTAAGTGAGTATGCTGTTCAGTTTGGAAAGTCATTTGGGAAAAGGTCAATTTACTTTAGTCCAAGAGACAGTTTTGATAAGTTTTTGTTGGTGTTAACTGATTGGACATGGGGATCAATTCTAAGAATGAGAAAGTGTGTGGATACAGTGCTGAATTACGCTGAGCGATATAGTGTAATTGCTAGAGAACATTTTGAGAAAGTTGTTGAGAAAAGTGTTGTAAAGGCAAAAAAGGACGAAAAAATCGGACTAATGAAAAAAGATGAAAAAAGACTGAAATCTGTGCTAAGAAAGGTTGTATCTAGTGTAGGCAATGAAGAAACAAAAGACGATGATGACGATGATTGTGATCCTTATACGAATATGATTAAGTGGGAGATCAATTGTATTTGTGTGGAAAGCATTATTGAAAGAATAATGTCAGAATTGTAAATGAAAATCCTAACATTTGTAGATGTATTTACGAGTATAATATGCAAGTATAATGGCATTTGTAAAAGTATGTATTGAATTTATTTCACGAATAAAAAATAAAAAAAAATATTTCGTTGATATTTTATTTCTTAATAAAAGAAATATATATACACCCTCATTACCTAAAAATAAAATGATCTCTTAAAAAAGATTTTTTTTTATTATTATTTAAGAGAGAGATCATTTTATTTGTTAATATATATATGTGGTAGAAATGAGAAATAATAAGAAAGAGTTTGTTACAATTTACAGAAAAAATACATTTATTGGTAAAAAAAAATATATATGAATTTACAGAAATCAGTACATATATATAATATGATATTTACATCTTTGAAGTTAATGACAAATTTTGAAAGTGGTATAATTTTGGTAAAGGTAACAAATTTAAAAATGTTATTATACGTAACAAAGTTTGATCATTCTTTTCCAAGTGTACATTTGAAAACAGGTTTAGAAATAAAGAAAATGAAAAACGTCTTGACATATAAAAAAGAAATAAAATACAAAATAAACCACATAATGCAGATCTTGAGTGTTGAATGGCACAAAAGTTTCTAGTCCATGATATACAGTTTTTATTCATAAAATATTTTACATTTTCACTGGGTTGATTTCCAAGAGAATCAAAATAGATACCAAAACCACATTCATTAATGTGTATAGCAGTCCAATGATAACCAGGTCCATCACTATTGTCTTTGTTAACTATTATACCAGCAGGAAAATGAACAAACGTAGGAAGTTTATCATTGGGGAAACTTCCAACATATTCCGAAGCCATTAACTTATCTCGTAGAATACAATGCAGTAACTCAAAATTATCCATTGCTTGTCTGTGAATAGTATTTATTTACAAAACATTTAGTAAAATACTGAGGCACATCACTAGTATCACTATCAGCAGCAGCAGCAGTAGCGGCAGTAGAAGCACGATCACATTCATCAGTAGATTCCGTGGGTGAACAGATAGAAAATGGTAGAGATATATAGTCGAGATGCTTTATAAATCTTGAAAATGCATGTACATTACGAACAGCACAACTTATTTTTGCCAAGTTATGATAACTATGCATGCAAGATGTAATAGGAAGATGAGCAAGTACAGATGGTTTAGGGCACCCGTAATCTTGCAAATTAATAACTTCCCGACTTAATAAGGAAGAAAGAAATTTTGACTTTTCGGGGCCATAGGAAAACACAATGGATGCAATATTTGTATACTTTTTTACAATAGAAGTGAGTAATTTATAGTCCACATCCCCTTCATCCCATGAGAGACCGTGGATATTACGTGTGTACCACATATTTTCATCTTGAACATAGGGATCTAGTTCACTCCAAGCATATGGTGCATTAAATATCCAAGATTGAACACAAGTACAATCAGGGTTTAGAACAGCTAGTTCTTTGGGCATAAGAATCCCATCACTATCACGAAAAGGAAGAAAATCAATAATTAGACGTATCATATTGCTTGTGAAGCCGTTGACAGTAACTGAAATACTGATTAATGTGTGTAATCAGTAAATACATCTCTATTACCGTTAATTTGTATTAGCGAATCAAATTCCGCGTAGATAATGCACGTGATAGATGACGTTAAAGCAGAAGAAAATCCAATTTTAAGAGTAAGTGATGACTCATGAACCAAGTCCCAACTTCCATTATTTTGGTTAATGTTAGGGGAAAGGTTAAATGCATATAAGGTATAACCATTTTTATAGTCTTCTCGTGATATATTATTTCCTGTATTTTGATAGAATGTTCCTGTTCCAGAAAATAGTGAATAATAGCATTTAATGTACAAATTATTTTGAAAATCGGGGGTTAATGGTGTTATTGGAATACTTTTTGATCCTGCAAGTAGCTGAAGTTTATTAACATTAAACGTTTGAAAATAAAATGGATTAAGTTCAAGTTTTCCATTATAAGCATCATTGGAGACAAATGCAAAGACCACTCTTTTGGGAAGTTTACCTATAAAAATATTGTCAAGATTATACGAAGTCACATTTTGAGGTATAGTATGAGTTTTCGTTTCAACTCGAGTGATGGGATACTTTAATGTAGATGATTGTAGCACTCGGTTATGATAAAGACCAACTGACGCAGTAATAGTAACATGTCGGACAAATAATGTCACATCAAGTAAATGTACTTTGCACGACATTGTAGCAGGTGCCATTAAGCAAAATGAATCCTTACTTCTATGTAATTTGACTCTGATTCCAACCTTGTTTATCAAAAGCCTTGATTGGGACATAATATCTGAGTGGAGCTTTCCATACATGTCAAATGTAGCACTTCCTGCAGCGAAAGAAAGTCGTTTCGTAAACCCTTTGTTTTCATCATCACAATTATTAAATTTACCAGGAGTATCTTCATACCATAAAGCACTACTTAGGTGTGTTGACTTAGCTTCTTTAGTATAATTTAAGAGAGTTTCTATATATGCACGATAAGGATAAAATCCTCCTGCAGCAGCAGTCACAAGAGTATTATTTAAGGATACATCGACTTGTTGAAACATGGAATGTAGAAAATTATTTAATGGAGCCACAGTGTCAGTTGTTTGGGTAAGTTTAGTATTATCCGGTTTTGTAATTTCACACAAAACATATAAGTAAATGTGAGCAGGATCGATGTAATTTCCACCATCACCAGGGATAAAAAATTCAATGGGGCCATCATCTCTAAGTGTTGACACAGGTCGGTACTCAACGATTGTAGAATCTTCTATACTTGTTTCAGTAGGAGGTACACTTTCAAGATCTAATGCAGAATCACAACAAGCATGACTATTAGGATGTAGAAAAGCCATATTTTTTACACTTGAAAAATATCACTGATCTTCCTCTTTTTTTTCTTGTTCGTAGTCTTTTTTTTCTTGTTCGTCGTCTTCTTGGTAAGCTTCCGCTTCTTCAACTGAGGAGGAGTT